>NC_083418.1:44675244-45347119 GCF_020745735.1 Hemiscyllium ocellatum | reverse complement strand
CAGTGACCCTTCTACATAAAAGAACAGATGAATCTGGTCATGATCACATTGTTATTTGTGTGAGTTTGCTGTGAAGAATTTGGCTTTCACATTTTCTCCATGCCAACAGTGACTATTCTTTAAAAGTATTTAATTGCTTGTAAAGCACTTTGAGATGATCAGTGATCATGAGAAGTATCATATAAATGCAATTCTTTCTTTATTTCACTGAGCCATGTTGACCTGTTGACACTAAATGCACTGTTTAAGTATTTATCCTTGTCTATTTATGTATTGTATCTGTTTGCAATCTCCTTTAGCCAAGAGTCTAGTCTTGTGTACTTTGATCTGCTGACCCTGACCTTTCAAGTAACTCATGCTGACAGCGTATTAAACAGCGACAGTGTTAGCATTTTGAACCTCTCCCTGCCTGCTGAAGGGGTTTGGTAAAAGGTAAATGTGGAGAAGATATTTCTTTTGTCAATCAAAACAAGCAGCATGGAAACAAGGTAGTCGATAATCAATCAAAGAAGGAATTAAGGGGAAACCTCTCTACTCTTGAGAGGTTGGAATGTGGAAGTCACAACCTCTTAATGAGGCATATAAGACTACCACATCAGACAGAAACTAGGTCAACCTGTGTGTAAGAAAGGAGAAGAAAAATATGCTGATAGGGTTACATTGATTATAGTGGAAGCAGACTTGAATAGAACATAAACACTGACATGGGCCTGTTGTGTGAAATGGCATGCTCTGTATGGCGTGTAATGCTATGTAACATAACCCCTTCCATCTAAGCACCTTCAAAGACATTCTCAAAACATTGCAGTTAATTGTAATATTGGCACCAGATAGAAAAGGTGAAGCAGTGGTTGGTCACCTGTTTTACACTCCACCTGACTTTCTAGTTGCCTGTGACAAAACGTGACTATTATGTCACTGAAATCCACTAATGTTACAGTGACTGCTTCTGGTGGTGATACATTTAATCTATTCATCCTCTTTCTGAACAAACTATATGAAATTTAACCCCCATAATGAAAAAGAAAAGCTTCTTGAGCCTCACTCACGTGTACCTTTGGGATATGTCACTGCAAACAGAATATGGGAAGATCAAGGAAGTGTTGGACATGAAATAATAGAATTGAAAATCCTTAATCTTTTAATCTATTAAGTAACAAGATTAGTCTACAAAAAATGTCTCCATCTAGTAGAAAACTACAGCTACATTCTCATCATGTGCATCCAGAGAACTGTATGAGAAATGGAAATTCTCCTTGTGTAGATGATCTTATAAATAATGTGGTCAGAAGCTTGTCTTGGGATGAAGGTTGGTGTACATTTTAAAATATCTCTCAACAATTACCTCAATCATTTGCAAGCAAAGGTTTCTTACTTGCTGGCTGCTTGCACCTCACTGTCCTTGTAGAACACCTGAAACCTACCTTAAAACATACAGGTTTGATGATATGCCATAATGTTATCTGAAATGATCTGAAATTACAGCTTGAACTTTGCTTCATACTCTTCCCATGGATTAGAGGTAGATTCCCAGCTCCTTCCCCCCAGATGAAACCAGTTGAGTGTTGCCAGGTTCCATTCAGCTGCCTGTTAAAAGAAGACCATTCTGTCAGCAGACACACTTTGGGTGATCTAACAAATGGCCTCTCTCCAAGCTGCAGGAATGGTTCCAGAGGACTGCTCCCGAGACGCATCCAGCAGCTACCAGGAAGGAATTGTACAAAGCTCAGCCACAGATAACCAATCACCCCCAGCACAGTCACTTGAAGATGGTTCCTCAGAATGAAACTCAGTAGAAATCTGTTTCTATATTCCTCTCTCCGTCTCAAGATCAGGAAAAGCTTGTGTCATGTCTAGGCAGTTTGTTGCAAAAATGATGAGCTGTTTCTGAAGCAACGCACATTGTGAGTTGATGATATTCTGACAAACTCACGGATAGGTGACAAGAATCATCTTTTCAGAAGGGGATGAGCTGGGATGTGGAATCCTTCTTCCAGCCATGAGAACTGGAATGCATTTCACTCCAGGTTTGAAAGGGAGATACACATTTTCTGGTTCCGAGTCGATAGCAATCTGATGAGGAGGATTAGTTTTGGGCCTGGAGCAGAGCTAGCTCCCATCATTGGCTCCTGGTTTGCTGAAAGGTTTCTCACGGCCCTGCGCAGTGGGAGGACAGTCAATAGGATCCACAGCATTAACCTCCTGGGAACTGACCCCATGATTGGGAAAAGCTGCTGTGTGGAACGGAGGGATTGACACTAAGCAATCCTGGGCTCTGGGCTCTGATGCTGGCTGGCACATTAAGGAGATCCTGGGTGATCACTGATCTACAAGTCCCTGCTGATGTTGCCAGGGTTGGAGGATTTGAGCTATAAGGAGAGGTTGAATAGGCTGTTTTCCCTGGAGTGCCGGATGCTGAGGGGTGACCTTATAAAGGTTTATAAAATCATGAGGGGCATGGATAGGGTAAATAGACAAAGTCTTTTCCCTGGAGTAGGGGAGTCCAGAACTCGAGGACATAGGTTTCGTGTGAGAGGGGAAAGATATAAAAAGAACCTAAAGGGCAACTTTTTCACATGTATGGAATGAGCTGCCAGAGAAAGTGGTAGAGGCTGCTACAATTGCAATATTTAAAAGGCATCTGGATGGGTGTGTGAATAGGAAAGATTTGGAGGGATATGGGTAAGCTGCTGGCAAGTGGGATTAAATTGGGTTGGGATATCTGGTCGGCATGGACGAGTTGGACCGAAGGGTCTGTTTCCATGCTGTACATCTCTATGACTCTATGAGCATCCAGGAGAAGAAAGAATAAGGAATGTAGTATTGGTTAGCTGCATGAGCACTGACAGCCCCAATAGTATAAAATGGGTGGAGAGCGCAGGCAGGGGTACACAGTGGTGGATAAAAATAATATTCAGAGTCTAGACCTGGTTCTAGGTCTGAATCTCTAGGAGTTCTGTTTTAAGTGTCAGAGATCTACAAAAATGATACAGGATCTGTTTCCGTGCTGTACATCTCTATGACTCTATAAGACTAAG
Source organism: Hemiscyllium ocellatum (assembly GCF_020745735.1). Taxonomy (NCBI): domain Eukaryota; kingdom Metazoa; phylum Chordata; class Chondrichthyes; order Orectolobiformes; family Hemiscylliidae; genus Hemiscyllium; species Hemiscyllium ocellatum. The sequence goes on along the minus strand of NC_083418.1, from coordinate 45,344,081 downwards.
TGAGTCCCCATCATTACTTACTGGGAAACTAGTATGGCTCTTTTCACTTTACTTGAAGGCTATAGCTGAGCACAAAGCATGTCATTTCACCCAACATGCCAATGTCAGTGGTTATGTTCCATTCAGCATAAATTTACGAAAGGGATATCATGCCTGACCAATCTACTGGAACTTTTCAAGGATGGAACTTACAGAGTTGATAAGGGGAGCCAGCAGGTATAGTTTATTTGAATTTATAGAAGGCTTTGAGAGAAGGTCTCAATAAGAGATCAGCATGTAAATTTAAAGCACATGGGAGGGGGTACTGTATTAACGTGGATATAGAACTGGTTGGCAGACAGGAAAAAGAGGAATAAGCAGGTCTTTTTCAAAGTGAGAGGTGGTGACTTGTGGGTTATCACAGGGATCAATGCTTGGATGCCAACTACTTACTTGAAGAGGAAACTAAGTGGAATATCTCAAATTTGCAGACAATACAAAGCTGAGTGAAAGGGTAAGCTGTGAGGAGGTACGGAGATGCTTCAGTGTAATTTGGATAAGTTGAGTGAAAAGGTTAATAAATGGGCAAATGTATAGCAGATGAAATATAATGTGGATAAATGTGAGACTATCCACATTGGTAGGAAAAATGGGAATACACGATGTCCTTGTACACCGTCGCTGAAAGAAGCAGGTACAGTAGCCGATGAAGATGGCAAATTATATATTGGTGTTAGAAAGAGGATTTCAATACAGGAATGAGGATTTCTTGCTACAATTATATGGGGCCTCGGTGAGACCACACCAGGAATATTTGTGCAATTTTGGTCTTATTATCTGAGGAAGGCTATTCTGGCGATTGAAGGAGTACAACAAATGTTGACCAGGTTACTTTCTGGGATGGCAGGATTTTTTTGAAGAGAAACTGGATCAATTATAGTCACTAGAATTTAGAAGAATGTTGGGGGGGTGGGGGGGGGGGGGATCTCATATAAGCCTAGAAAATTCTGATCAGACCAGAGGTGGTCTTACATGCATGTGTGTTTCAATGCAAGAAATATAATCGGCAAGATAGATGCATTCAAAGCTTTGGCTAGTACTTGGAACTATGACATTATTGTGATTACAGAGACTTGGCTGAAAGAGGGAGGGGACTGGTAGCTAGCTAAACGTCCCAGGATTTGGATGTTTCAGGTGTCATAGAAAGGGATGCAAAAGGGTTGGGAGAGTTGCATTACAGTAAAGCAAGTACATCAGAGGACCCATGCAGCAAGGCAGGAATTGGGAAGGTGAAATCGCAATGCTGGGGGTATACTACAGGCCTCCCAACAACCAACTGGAAACAGCAGAAAGAAAATGTTGTCAGATTTTAGAAAGATTGTAGTGTTGTTGTGATGAGCAATTTTAACTTTCTCTGTATTGACTGGGATTCACTTCATGCTTGGGGCTTGGATGGCAGAGAGATTTTGAGATCCACTCAGGAGGGTTTCTTGACAGTATGCAATCAGTTCAACCAGGGAAGGGTCTATACTGGACCTGGGTTGAGGAAATGAACCCATCCAGGTGAGTGAAGTTTCAGTGGGGCAGCATTTTGAGAGCAGTGACCATACTACTGTCAGATTCAAGTTACTAATGGAGAGGGATAACAATAATTCTCAGGGAAGGTGTTAAAATGGGGGAAGGTGAGCTACAACAATATTCGGCAGGAATGGGATTGGAGGTGGCTGTTAGAGGGTAAATCCACAGACATGTGGGAACATTTCAAATGGTAATTGAAAAGAATTTAGGAGTGGCACATTCCTGCAAGAATGAAGAATAGGAATGGCAAGTTATGTGAACCTTAGATGACCAGGGATGTTATGATCTTGGTAAACATGTGCAAGGTTTAAGAGGATGGGAACTGATGAAGCCCTTGAAGTATATAAGGAAAGAACTTAAACAAGGATTAAAAAGGGTTAAAAAGGGTCATGAAACGTTATTAGCAAGCAGGATTAAGGAGAATCCCAAGGCTTATTATCCACATATAAAAAGGAAGAGAGTAACCAGGGAAAGGGTTGGCCCACTCAAGGACAAAGGAGGGAATGTATGCGTCGAGTCAGAAGAAGTAGGTGAAGTCTTAGACAATGCTTTGTATTGGTATTCACCAAAGAGAAGGAATTGGCGGAAGATGATCTCAGGGAAGGGACTGTTGCATTTCTAGCCAAGACACTATTAAAAAGGAAGAGGTGTTGTTCATTTTAAAAAGTATTAAGATGGATAAGTCCCCTGATGCTGATGGGATCTATCCCAAAATATTAAGGGAGGCAAGAGAACGAATTGCTGGAGCATTGGCAGACATCTTTGCCACAGATGTTGTCCCAGAGGACTGGAGAATAGCTAATGTTGTCCCATTGTTTAAGAAGCATAATGGGGATAGTCCAGGAAATTTCAGGCCTATGAGCCTCAAATTATTTGAAAGATTCTCCAAGGCAACGTCTATACACAATTAGAAGCAAATGGACTGATTAACGATAACCAACATGGTTTTGTGTGGGGGAAGTTGTGCCAAACTAACTTGATTGGGTTTTGTGAGGAGGTGACAAAGATGATTGATGAGGGAAAGTGGTTGATGTTGTTTACATGGACTTCAGTAAAGCCTTTGACAAGATTCCTTATGCTAGACTTGTACAAAAGGTGAGGTCACATGGTATCAGGGTGAGCTGGCAAGATGAATACAGAACTGGTGTAGTCATAGGAGACAGAAGGAGGATGCTTTTTGGAGTGGAGGGTTGTTGCTCGTGGTGTTCCACAGGGATCAGTGTTGGGAGGACAGTGGCTAGTGGTGCTCCACAGGGATCAGTGCTGAGACCATTATGTTTGTGATCTACATAAATGATTTGGAAGATAATGAGCTGGTCTAATTCATAAATTTGCAGATGATACAAAGGTTAGTGGGGTTGCGGATAGTGGGGAGGATTATCAGAGTATACAGCAGGCTATAGATCACTTTGAAGATATGGGCAGAAAAATGGCAGATGGAGTTCAATCCAGACAAATGAGAGGGGATCCATTTTGGAATGCCAAGTATAGGTGGAAATTATATAGTGAATGGCAGAACCTTTAGGAGTTCCCAGTAATTAGGAGTATTGATGTGCAGAGAGATCTGGGTATGCAGCTCCACAGACCACTGAAGTTGGCAGTGCAGGTAGGTAAGGTAGTAAATATGGCTTGTTGCAGGCTTTCCTTCATTTGTAGGGGTGTTGAGTATAAGGATAGGCAAGTTTATAGAACTTGACTTAGGCCACACTTGGTATATTATGTATCATTCTGGTCACCACACTACCAGAAGAATGTGGATGCTTTGGAAAGGGTGCAGAAAAGGTTTACCAGGTCGTTGGATTTTAGATGAAGAAAGGTTGAATAACTGAGTTTGTTTTCACTGGAAAGGCAGAAGGTTGAGGAGCGACCCAATAGAAGTTTACAAGATTATGAATGGCATGCTTTTTTCCAGGAGGAGGGGTCACTTACCAGGGGACACAGTTTCAAGGTGCAAAGGGGGATGGTTAAACAAGATGTGCGAGGCACGTTTTTCTCACAAAGTGGGTGAGCGCCTGGAATCTGCTGCCAGAGGAGGTGGTGAAAGCAGACACACAAGCAGCATTCAAGAAGCACCTGAACGAATACATGAATAGGAAGGGAATAGAGGGATACAGGATCCTTTAAATGAAGACAGTTTTAGTATGGAAGGGAAAAACGTGTCAGTGCAGACTTAGAGGGCTGAAGGGCCTGTTCCTTACTGCATTATTCTTTGTTCTTTGGTCAGTCATGATCATATTGAATGGTGGAACAGACTCGAAGGCATGATTGACCTATTCCTGTACCTATTTTCCAGGTTTCTATGTTTCTTTCCTGGCAATTTCCTGCTATGTGGTTCCTCCCCAGTTTTATACTTATATCTGACTTACAGTAGAGAGACTGCATTTTTTTTTGACCCCTCTTTCTCAGACGGAAGTCAAATTAACCAGTCCTCGGATAGCAGTGGAAAATTAATATTTACAGTGAGAATATTGGCAAAACCATCCAAATAAAGAGCAAATTTCTGACATTTTCATACCTTGGTGCAATACACAAACTGATGACTGCTGTATTTATTGCGAAATTTACTTAGCATGCAATGACATACAATTGGGAATTTCTTCATATTAATGAGTTTTCTTTATTGGAGAATAAAGGCCACGTTATTACACTGAGCCTTCTTTAATTAACATATCTATTTTTTCTCAACAATTATGGACACAATCCTTGCAGTAATTTATTTCTATAGCCTTGGTAGCCCATTGGTGTTTATATGAAAAACTGATGATCTGAGTGATTAATTTTTCATTCTGCTTTTACTTGGTAATAATTAGCATTGCAGATGCAAAATCAATTCTGTTGTTCAGTTGTTCTAGCCGGTCTAGAACTTTTCACAATTGATCTTGTTTATTGACACATATTGGTAAGAGCCAAAGATATTGCTGCATCTTCAACTCTGAAGATTATCATAGAGTTGAGGATCAAATGTCAGGTTTATTAACTGGTCTACTTGGCATCATTATCAATAGAAGGCTGATACAGTAAGATACGAATTTCAGTTACAAAAAGTCAGTTGTGTAGTATGCTCATTCATCATTCCTGCGCACTATATTTGTATCCAGGTATTAACTGAATTGTTTTACATGAATTTGTGCCCTGCAGAAAGTAGTGAGCTTAGGAATGATATGCAAACTTGTTAAATATTCTGAAGTTTATTTTGATTTCAAAGTAAAGTTACTAATGTTAAACATGGGGGTGACACATTGGCTAGCACTGCTGCCTCACAGCATCAGGGACCAGGGTTCAATTCCACCATCAGAGATTACATATTCTCCTATGTGGTTCCACTCTGGATGCCCTGGTTTCTTCCCACAGTTCAAGGATGTGCAAATTAGGTGGATTGGCTATGCTAAATGTCCTAGAGTGTCCCGCAGGCTAGGTGGATTAGCTATGGGAAATGCAGGGTTACAGAATAGGGATGAACCTGTGTAGGATGCTCGTCAGAGGGTCAGTGTGGACCCGATGGGCCAAATGGCCTGCTTCCACATAGTAAGGATACTATGATTCTTGTTCAATAGAATTTCAAGACTTTCAAACACACTATGGTTGAAAGAGTTAATTTTTGTATTTCTCTTGCTTTGATATTACTTGAGATATAATAGCTATGCATTGTAACTCTAAGTGTTATGGTGGCTCAGTGGTTAGCACTGCTGCCTCATAGCGCCAGGGACCCGGGTTCAATTCCTGCCTTGGGTGACTGTATGAAGTTTACACATTCTCCCTGTGTCTGTGTGAGTTTCCTCCCGATGTGCAGGTTAGGTGAATTGGCCACGCTAAATTGCCCAGGGATAAATATGGGGAATGGGTTACTCTTTGGAGGGTTGGTGTGGACTAGTTGGGCCAAAGGGCCTGTTTCCACACTGTAGGTAATCTAATCTAATAAAGTATGCTCAACAATTGTGTGTTGCTGACACCATTGCACATTTTGAGAAGATAAACTTTTCCGTCTGGTATGCTTAAAAGCAAATTGAATTCTGTGTTATATCTTTAGAGATGTTGAAAAATATGTACAATGTTATAATTTATGATTGATTTGTAAGTGTAGAATAGTGATTGTCATGGTGATCACATTGTTGTTTCAGTGTTGGTGGCTCATAGTAGGGAGAGAGGAGGCAGTGTGTGAGGCATCGCTCCATCTGCACAGAAAGAGGTTGTGGGAAGTGGAGAGCAGTGTATTGATGTTTGAAGAGATGCTGCAGCAGCAAGATATCCCTTTAGAATATTGAAAGGTGAAAGGAATTTGGTGGATGTGATGGAAATGACACAAAACAATCCTTCAAGATGAGCGTAGTACTGGAAAAGCTCAGCAGGTCAGGCAGCATCCGAGGAGCAGGAAAATCGACGTTTTGGACAAAAGCCCTTCATCAGGAGTGGGGCTGGGAGCCTCGGATGTGGAGAGATAAAGGGAAGGGTGTGGCACCGGGGAGAAGGTAGCTGAGAGTGCAATAAGTTGATGGAGGTGTGGTGAAAGGTGATAGGTCAGAGGGGAGGTTGGAGCGGATAGGGTGATTGACAGGTGGAACAGGTCATGAGGACAGTGCTCAGCTGGAAAGTTGGAATTGTGGAGGGGGGGGGGGGGGAAGGGGGAGGGGAAATGAGGAAACTAGTGAAGTCCATCTTGGGTGAACTTCAAAGAAGTTAGAATATGTCCTTTAGTTGAATTCCTTAATAGTTCTGAAACAATGAACTCCCATGGACAGAAAATAATCAATTAATACCTCGTCTGGCATCCTTTCAGTGTTTTAATTGTATGGCAAGTGGCTAAATAACAGGCTTTCTCCACATTTGACTGGAAGGACAGTAATGTGGAATGCCCAAATGCACCCACAGCACTGGCTAAAAACATCCATCTTGCTGCTTTACCAGCTATGACTCCAGATAGTGGAGAGAATTCCCTACCATCTGCTTACCAATTTTATTAAGGCTCCTTGGTGTCAAACGTAGTGAACTCTTCCCTAATGTCATGGGCAGTTGCTCCTGCCTGGAATTCAGCATTTTAATGTTTGGAACATGTTGAGATCTTGAGTGGCCCTGATGGAACCCTTGCTGACTCATGACCATTTGCTGGTACTGATGAATCCTCCCATTACATTGAAGTATTTTTTGAAAAATTAACCTGTGCCGATATTTTATGAGCCACCACTGATCTCCTTTTCCTCTATGGGCCTCATCAGTAGCCTGTCATCCATTGCACCATTGTATGGCTTGAACTTATTGAGGTTTGCCTTATTTGGGATGGAAAGCTTACCTCAGAAGCTCCTTTCCAGTTCCTCTGTGGATAGTGGACATGAGATTGCTGTCAGTTGTTAGTGACCAAGACAGACCATTCAAAACATTCTTAAACGGGCAGCCCCAGACCATAACTTTGCAATTCGTTTCAGTAAGTGTACAGTGAAAATAACTCTGATTAAAGTTAGCTCGATTGACTACTAGATTTGAAAGCAGTCAAAAATGTATTTACAACATCACACAATGAAATACAAAGAACAGAATAAAGAACCCCTACAGAACTCAACCTATCCAACTAGACTTAATTATGCTATTCTAAATATACACAATAGTCCCAATAAGCATACTCCCTTTAAAAACCAATATAAAATGGAACACATGCTTACAGGTTGAGGTTGAAGGGAAGAAAAGAGAGAGTTTCCTCACAGCTACCTGTTGAATCTCCCAGTTCAAGACTGAACTGAAAAGTGCTCAGCTCAGCTAGAGACCTGACCACTCCCCTTTCATCATACAGGTCACTCTCAAAGCATGACCACTTCGGCCTTAAGTCTCATCTGTTTACATATAAACAAAAGGCCTCATCAAAATCATTTTCATCTTTGTACTAAATCAGACTGATTGGAGCCTGGCCCAGTTTATTACTCCTCTGAAAAAAATCAAGTACAGAGTCTCCTTGAGCTAAGGAACAGCTTTTAGAAAGAAAAGGACGAGCTTTGTGACATAATGTCCCCATGATCTGCCTGGCAAGTTATTGTCTGTTTGGTAGAGCAGCTGTGTTGCTCTAAATGCTGTCTTTCACTGTGCCCATCTCTTTTTTGCTTCCATATTAACTGTCTCTTTTCCAAACTTTCTTTTCTCTTTCTTGCCACCTTTTGGGTCTCACTTACTTCTGACAGATTTTCCCTTGGTCTTCAGTGATTTCTGTATTCAGCCCAGTCCCCAGGACCTGACATTCAGGGTCAATCTTTGCTTCCAGGCATTCCTCAGCCTATGTGAGCTGGTCATGTACACGCTGTGGGTTGGGATGGGAGCCGGAGGTCTGAGGGTCCTTCCTGTTCGCACTTCTTATGTCTCTGGGTGACCCAGAGATAGAGACACTACCATTGTTCCACAAAACCCAATTCCATTCTGGATATTTGCTCGCTGAGCTGGAAGGTTCATTTTTTTCAGACATTTTGTCACCATACTAAGTAACCTCCAGATGAAGCACTGGTGATGATTCCTGTTTTCTATTCATATGTGAACATTTCTTTGGGTTAGTGCTGTCATTTCCTGTGGTGACATCATTTCCTATGGAATTCCTAGAAGCATGGCATTCCAACCGGAACTCTATCAACAAACAATTTGACTTTGGTTCCGATTTACCACCCCCTGAGAAAAAGGACAGGAATTATGTCACAAATCTTCTCAAAACTCACTAAGCCAATTCCATTATTTTGACATTTTAACGTAAGTTGTTAAGGCAGTAATAGACTGCTGGATTTTCTTAGAATTTTCTCGATAGGACAGATCTGAGCAATTTTCCACGTTACTGCTTCAATACCATCATTGTAACTGTACTAGAACAGCTATAACACCTTTGTGTAATCCATACTATTGCACTTAAATTCAATGACCATCAGTGCTGATCACTGTATATTAGATTTCAAATGGAACATTTGGTCCAATGCACTAACACAATGCTAACTAATTTGATATTCAGGATCTGTGCAAACACATTGTTGCTGTAATAGTCCTAATCATGTGAACTCAGTAGAGGTCATCGCTAAGCTGTGTTGTGAATTCTGCTCTTGTTGTTGTTCGAGGCTTGTCTAAAAGTGGCAATGGAGTCAGAACATAGGAATAGAGAGAGCTGTACTTATGGGAAATGATAGTAATGAACTGTTATGAGAGCGCGGAAAATCAAGTGCATGTCAGAAGATTAGCTTCTGCCTTAGGCGAACTGCATAGGAGTTATTCCATTTGTGTTAATAAGATGATTTAGTGTAAACAGTAGCTCAGGAATTCTGGATGCAAACAAACAGATGTAAAAGATTCCATGCCATTTTATGAAGAAGAGTCAGAAATTCCTCTGGTACTATGAGCAATATACTTCTCTCAATGGATATCATAAACAATTTTTCCATTTGTTAATTAAAAATAAATGTTTCCATCAAGCTGAACATTCATTATCCATCCTTAATTGCCCTTTGAAAAAAGGTGAAAGTGTGCTGCCTCTTAGGTCACTGTAGGCCATGCAGTTAAGGTACTCCTACAGTGCTGTTAGGTAAAGTATAACTGAATATTAGTTCAGTGACGGTGAAGGAACAGAGATAGTTCCAAGCCAGGTTGGGGTATGGTTCAGAGAGGAGTCTGCAGATAATGGTGTTTCCTTACATCTGCTGCCATTGTTCTTCTAGGCAGTAGAGACCATGGATTTGGAAGATGTTGGAGCGAGCTCATCACAATGGGATGAAGCAAATGAGTGTTGAAGGTGATAGATAGGTTGGCAATCAAGTTGGTTGCTTTATCTTGAACGATATTAATGTCTTGAATGTTGTTAGACCTGCACTCATCCAGGAACTGGGAGCTTTGTGGGGTCATCAGATGAGTTAATTATTGCAGGATTCATATCCTTTGACCTGCTGTTGTTGCCACAGTAATTTTGTGACTTGTCAGTTATGTTTCTGGTCAATGCTGAAGGATTCAGCGATGGTACTACTATTGAATCTGGGATTAGTGGTGCTGGAAGAGCACAGCAGTTCAGGCAGCATCCGAGGAGCAGTAAAATTGATGTTTCGGGCAAAGCCCTTCTTCAGGAATAAAGGCAGAGAGCCTGAAGGCTGGAGAGATAAATGGGAGGAGGGTGGGGGTGGGGAGAAAGTAGCATAGAGTACAATAGGTGAGTGGGGGAGGGGATGAAGGTGATAGGTCGGGGGGGAGGAGGGTGGAGTGGATAGTGGGAAGGAAGATAGGCAGGTAGGACAAGTCATGGGGACAGTGCTGTGCTGGAAGTTTGGAACTGGGGTGAGGTGGGGGAAGGGGAAATGAGGAAACTTTTGAAGCCCACATTGATGCCCTGGGGTTGAAGTGTTCCGAGGTGGAAGATGAGGCATTCTTCCTCCAGGTGTCTGGTTGTGAGGGAGCGGTGGTGAAGGAGGCCCAGGACCTCCAAGTCCTTGGCAGAGTGGGAAAGGGAGTTGAAATGTTGGGCCACAGGGCGGTGTGGTTGATTGGTGCGGGTGTCCCGGAGATGTTCCCTAAAGCGCTCTGCTAGGAGGTGTCCAGTCTCGCCAGTGTAGAGGAAACTGCATCGGGAGCAACGGATACAATAAATGGTATTGGAGGATGTGCAGGTAAAACATTGATGGATGTGGAAGTCTCCTTTAGGGCCTTGGATGGAGGTGAGGGAGGAGGTGTGGGCGCAGGTTTTGCAATTCCTGCGGTGGCAAGGGAAGGTGCCAGGATGGGAGAGTGGGTTGTAGGGGGGCATGGACCTGACTAAGTAGTCATGGAGGGAACGGTCTTTGTGGAAGGCGGAAAGAGATGGGGAGGGAAATATATCCCTGGTGGTGGGGTCCATTTGGAGGTGGCGGATAATTTAGTTTATGCGAAGGTTGGTAGGGTGGAAGGTGAGCACCAGGGATGCTCCTTGTTACGGTTGGAGGGGTGGGGTCTGAGGGCGGAGGTGCGGGATGTGGACGAGATGTGTTGGAGGGCATCTTTAACCACGTGGGAAGGGAAATTGCGGTCTCTAAAGAAGGAGGCCATCTGGTGTGTTCTGTGGTGGAACTGGTCCTCCTGGGAGCAGATACGGCGGAGGCAGAGGATTTGGGAATACGGGATGGCATTTTTGCAGGAGGTAGGGTGGGAAGAGGTGTAAACCAGGTAGCTGTGGGAGTCGGTGGGTTTGTAAAAAATGTCGGTGTTAAGTTGGTCGTCATTATTGGGGATGGAGAGGTCCAGAAAGGGGAGGGAGGTGTCAGAGATGGTCCAGGTAAATTTAAGTCAGGGTGGAATATGTTAGTGAAGTTGACGAATTGCTCAACCTCCTCGCAGGAGCACGAGGTGGCGCCAATGCAGTCATCAATGTAGCGGAGGAAGAGATGGGGAATGATGCAGGTGTAATTACGAAAGATGGACTGTTCTACGTAGCCAACAAAGAGACACTCCTAGCTGGGGCCCATATGGGTGCCCATGGCTATTCCTTTGGTCTGGAGGAAGTGGGAGGATTCGAAGGAGAAATTGTTAAGGGTGAGGACTAGTTCGGCCAAAAGAATGAGTGTCGGTGGAAGGGTACTGTTGGGGACGTTCGGAGAGGAAGAAACGGAGGGCTTGGAGGACCTGGTCATGGTGGATGAAGGTGTAGAGGGATTGGATATTCATGGTGAAGATGAGGTGTAGGGGGCTGGATAAACCAAAGTCTTGGAGGAAGTGGAGGGCGTGGGTGGTGTCTTGAATGTATGTGGGGAGTTCTTGGACTAGGGGGGATAGGACAGTGTTGAGATAGGTGGGGATGAGTTCAGTGGGGCAGGAGCATGCTGGGACAATGGGTTGGCCAGGGTGGTCAGGCTTGTGGATCTTGGGAAGGAGGTAGAACCGGGCAGTGCGGGGTTCCCGGACTGTGAGGTTAGAAGCTGTGGGTGGGAGATCTTCTGAGGTGATGAGGTTCTGTATGGTCTGGGAGATGATGGTTTGGTGATGTGGGGTGGGATCATGGTCGAGGGGGCGGTAGAAAGAGATATCCTCGAGTTGGCGTTTGGCTTCAGTGGTGTAGAGGTCAGTGTGCCAGACTACCACAGCGTCCCCTTTATCTGCTGGCTTGAGGGTGAGGTCGGGATTGGAGCAGAGGGATTGGAGGGCTGCGCGTTGTGAGGGTGAGAGGTTGGAGTGGGGGAGGGGGGTAGACAGGTTGAGGCGGTTAATGTCCCGGCGGCAGTTGGAAATGAAGAGGTCGAGGGCTGGTAATAGGCCAGCACGGGGTGTCCAGGTGGATGCAGTGTGTTGGAGGTGGGCGAAGGGGTCCTCGGAAGGTGGGCGGGAATCCTGATTGTGAAAGTAAGCTCGAAGGCGGAGGACATGCTGAGGACGTGGAGGTCCTGGGCCTCCTTCACTGCTGCTCCCTCACCACCAGACACCTGGAGGAAGAACGCCTTACCTTCTGCCTTGGAACACTTCAACCCCAGGGCATCAATGTGGATTTCAACAGTTTTCTCATTTCCCCTTCCCCCACCTCACCCCAGTTCCAAACTTCCAGCTCAGCACTGTCCCCATGACTTATCATATCTGCCTATCTTCTTTTCCACCTACCAACTCCACCCTCCCCTTGACCTACCACCTTCATCCCCTCCCCCACTCACCTATTGTACTCTATGCTACTTTCTCCCCACCTCCTCTCACTTATCTCTCCACCCTTCAGATTCTCTGCCTTTATTCCTGATGAAGGGCTTTTGCCCGAAACATCGATTTTACTGCTCCTCGGATGCTGCCTGAACTGTTGTGTTCTTCCAGCACCACCAATCCAGAATCTGATTTGCAATCATTGTTTTTACTTACTACTGTTGAATGTCAAGGAAAGGTAGGTAGGGTCTCTTGTGTTATGATGGTCATTGCCTGCCCCTTGTGTGACTCAAATTTTACTTGTCATTTATCAACTCAAGACACAGAATGCTTCATTCGTTTTCACACTTTTTTTGTGAGTCTTTGCTTTTCACAAATGATTAGTGACTGCTTCATAAGCAATTCACTTGATGCTACAGAACATCCTGAGAACAAAGAATAAAGACAAAGAACAGTACAGCACAGGAACAGGCTCTTTGGCCCACAAAGCCTGTGCCAATAGTTGATGCCTTTTAAACTAAAAACTATTTGTCTCTACATGGTCCGCAACTCTCTCTTCCCTGCCTATTCGTGCATCTGTCAAGATGCCTCTTAAATATTGCTATTGTATTTGCTTTTACCACCCCCTCTGGCAAAACATTCCAGGTACATATTACCCTCTGTATAAAAAGCTTGCCTTCACATCTCCTTTAAGCTTAGCCCTTTTACCTTAAGCCTTTGTCCTCTAATCGTTGACGTTACCACCCTGGGAAAAAGACTCCGACTACCCATTGTATTCACGTCTCTCATAATTTTGTAAACTTTTATCAGGTCTCCCCTCAGCATCTGATGTTCAAGTAAAAGCAAACCAAGTTTGTCCAGTCTCTCCTCATAGCTAATACTTTCCAAACCAGGTAACATCCTGGTACATCTTTTCTGTACCCTCTCCAAAGTGTCCACATCCTTCTGGTAGTGTGACAACCAGAACTGTACACAATATTCTAAATGTGGCCCAATTAAAGTTCAGTACAGCTGCAGCATGACTTAGCAACATTTAAACTGTATGCCCTGATCAATGAAGGCAAACATGGCATATGCCTTCCTGCCCACCTGATCCACTTGTTTTGCCACCTTCAGGGAATATGAGAAGTGCAAAACAATCACAAGTTCTCTATTTCTGAAATACCTGCCAGGTCTAATAAAAAAAAGGACCTTGACTCTGATAAGACAGGTGTAGAGCCATCTGTTCAGGAATCTTTTGATAAGATCACAGTTAATTTTTTTACATCATTAACAGGAAATTTACACTTTAAATAGTGTACAATTGTCAGGTAAACATATTTACTTTTGTCACATATCTGTTTCTAGTTGCGTAGGAAAATAAATCACACTTACTTCATTGCAATTTATGTTCAATTCAAAGCTTGCCGAACTATTTTCACCTTCATCTGTCTTGACCCCAAACTTGTATTATCGTCTTCCACATTGAACTAGATATTTTTCTCTCCTGCCTCCACTAGTTGGCAGTCTATTTCAGCAATATTTATGTGAAATATTTCACTGTGAATGTAATTGGAAGAGTTATTGCAGTTTCTTTATATTCCTTAGTTTTGCGTTGTTCATATAGCACCCAATTACATCCACCTTATGTACTACACTCCCGGGGAAACTATCTTTTTTCAATAGAAAACAGATTTAGTTGTTCAAATTTATATTCAAATTTCTTGGGCTCATGAAATAATTTTCATTGCACTTCTTTAGAAACCTCTTTGGTGCCTCAAAATCTGATCATAATGAGAGCAGACAATGGTTTAAATAAAGTGTCAACAATTCTTTCTATCATACCTATGACATTCAGCCATCCTCCTTGTTCTGTATACATTTAGTATTAATCCTAGCATTCTTTACATCTTGGCAAAAGAAACTGTATAAGTTGATGGTGCTTTCAGTAGCAACCCAATCACATCCAAATTCGTATCAAATACTTGTTTTTTGTGTTTATCACAATCTTCATTATAAAGTTATAAATGATATTTCTCCCATAATGTACATTAACTTCCATTTCGCTGTCTTGAATTTGATCTGTATTTTGAATAATACTTCACGTCTTGTAAAATCCTGCTCGCTTAGACATTACAATGCTGCTATTGTTTTCATTGAAACTATACACAACCACCCTATGGCGAAATTTGGAGCTGAGACAAGCAATCATCAGTACAATTATCTACCCTCCTCTGCTGACTCATCAGTGGGTTCCTGTTCTAACTGGCACTATCACTGGGCCATTAAATATTAAATAAAATGGAGCTTGTAGCCTGCAGACAGCACTGAGTTACGAATACATTTTGACCATTGACTGGGATCTTCTACTTGAGAGAATGGGCAGCCAACCAGCCTGAGGTGTATGATGACCCATCTCCCTGCTGTTCTGACCAATTGTTAAGATCCACTTCAAGAGATCCATCAGAGAAAAGAATTATAAAGTCTGTGACAGTAAAATGTGAGGTGGGGAATGTCAGGTATGTATGGAAGAGTGAGCTAACTAGATAGAATGATCGACTCCGCACTGTTACCCCATGAATCAAAATGAACAAAATGTTACCGCACATTCTTAATTTTCCAATCCATTCATTGTAATAAATTTCATGCATAATATGGAGAGTGTAGTTTGTAGATAGACAGATTTACTTGGGTTACAAGGATGCCCCCCAGTGGTCAGTCTTTTATCTTTTCTTATGCAGAATACAAAACGCTATATGAAAAAAAGTTCAAAGCACAAATGGGAAAAATAGAACAATAGCCAAGATAAAATCTGAAAATTTGACAGCAAATCTAATAAATTGAGAATATAGAGTCTGCCACTGAAATTTAGACACAAATAAACGATCATCCTGCCTTCACTAGACGTCTGCCAGACTGACTGTAATCTAATTTTCTTGCTCTTTTTCTATAATTATTCACCTTCTTTTGTTTTATCTGTGTTTACTGAAAAATTGCAAAAAATGTCTGTATCAACCATCCCTGCTGATCATTCCATGTTCTTACACATCTTTTTCTAAGGGCATTTTTTTCTGGCGGTTTGTTCTGCGTTTGTTTGGAAGTGCTGTTAGGGATGACATAGTGGCTCAGCAATTAGCACTGTTGTCTCACAGTGCTAGGGGCCTGGGTTCAATTCTACCTTCAAGTGACTGTGTGGAGTTAGCACATTCTCCCTGTGTCTGCGCAGGTTTCCTCCCACAGAACAAAGATGTGTGGGCCTGCTGAATTAGCCATGGGAAATGCAGGGTTACAGGGTCATTGAGTGGGATGCTCTGTGGAGGATTGGTGTAGACTTGATGGGCTGAATGGGCTGCTTCCACACTGTAGGGATTCCGTGATTCAGATCCCTTAACCACCTTTCCTAGTTACTGTTGTCATCTCTTAAATCTCCTGTTCATGGAAATGGTACTGGTGTCTGAAGAAACTCTTCACCGTTTTAGTTTCTCATCTTTTGTCACCTTGATGAATAAACACTTATGGACTCATAGTTTCAAATACTTGGAAAGCACCTCATCTTTTTATTTATTTCTGATTGGCAGACATGACGATTTCAACATAATGATGTGATGAAGAACTGGGTAAGAATGTTTGTCCTTTTACCCACATTACAAATCATTTCTCTCATTGCCGTTTGAAGGCTGCTGCTGGGCACAATGTGCTGTGCTTTCCGACCTGTGAAATGGTTGTAATTTAAGTGTATTTTATTCACAACTTTGAGATGGCCTGCTAATCAAAGTTAATGATGCTTTATGATTGAGAGGCTATTTTCTGTATTAAATATGTCTTATAAAGACAAGTTGTTGATTTTAGGTCATTACAAAAAGGGGACCTTTCAACTATTATCTGAAATCAATTGAGATCAGGCACTAAACTATGAGTCAAGTCGAAAGCCAGACCATGTGCAAGAGATTTAAGGGGAAATTGAAATGTGGCACGAGGAAATTCCCCAGATTTTCTCAGATCCGGCCTCAGTAACATCACTGAAAGCCTCAATATGCACACTCCAGCCTTTCTCACTCAATCATCCTCTATGCAATTTATAGACTGCTTCCACTTGATCACAAGTATGGCTAAGTTTGAACTCCAAAGAGGACGAAGAAGTGATTATTCACTCCACAGTCCAGCACATACACACCTTGACTGCTGCATGCCACTTACATATATTTGGATATTTTGCTTACACGTGGAGAATACAGTTGGGATAATGAACTGGGAGCTTAATTCTGGTGAGCTGGCCTTTTAATGAATGAAATAACTCTACAGAGGCTGGTGTCCAGTCACCGTCATCTTTATGTGCATGTGAAGAGACCTTGACACTGACCTAGTTCCCTCAGAGCCAACTCTCAGTGTAAACAGAATCCCTGACACTACTGTTTATTTCTGTCAGCCAGGGTTCCCTGATTGGATCAGATTAACAACCCCAATTCATATTCTATGAGGTCCACCTGGCTGATCTCATTACAATCACTACATCTCTTCCCTCTCTAAATCCAAAGACATATGCCGGCTCTTTATTATTCTAGCTCCTCCTGAGGTGGATTAGCACTGGGTCAGATTGCTCCAACTCTGTCTCAGATACGGACAGCGTGTAATACACAGTAGCTCACCTCTTGCACCCGGAGCATCTTGGAAGAAATTCATTCTCTTCTTCAGGCGGCAAAGACATCGAGGCAGTGATATCTACCATGTCCATCTCTGATTCTGAGGTATCTTCAATGTTTGATGGAGAGGAAAAACGCACAGGTTCCGAAACAGTGGAAAGCCTGTCAGAGAGGAACCGGGCACGTTTAGCTCCCTCTCCGTTTACAAAGTTGCAGCTTTTATATGGTCCACATGCTTATTCAGGAGCGTCTCACCTACCCGAACTTTGTATGTCACTGCACCTGACCTCATGTCAACTTTGCCTCTTACCCATGCAGGGCCATTCCTGTGGTTCCTACATCAAACTTTGTAATGTGAACCTTCTGTCTCGCTTAATGAAGCCTTATGTCTGTCATCGATATTCCTGATGCCGTTTCACCCTTCCTCCCAAGTCCGAGAAGATCAGATTTCTCCCCATTTGCAACTCTACTGGAGCTATCCCTATAATTGCATGAGGGGTGGTCCAATCATCAAAAGGAATTGGGACATTCTAGTATTGAATGAAACTATGAAGTGTTCCTTTAAACATGCCTTCAAAGTTTCGACTGCTCTTTCTGCCAGGCCATTGGACGATGGATGGTATCAAACTGTCCTTATATGTTGAATGTCATTCGACTTTAGGAAATACTCATATTCCCTGCTGGTAACTGATGGCCCTTTGTCTGTGACCAACATTTTCGGGAGTCTGTGTATTACAAAAGATGCATGCAGCTTTTCCATCATTGACCCAGGTTTCACAAATAAACTTTATGCAAAGTTACTTAAAGTAACTTTGAGTGGGCATCCACAATGACTCAGACAATTAAGCCAATGAGAGGACCCACATAATCGACATGTAACTAAGTCCAGGGTTTACCCGGGTATTCCTATGAATGTGGGTGAGCTGCAGAATGAGCAATGGTGCCCATTCCGCAAACTGGACTAGTTTAATGATGCCATCGCTTGCCAGCCTTCTGATTTCTGTCCCTACTTTTGCACAGGAGGCAACTGGCACTGTTCGGGCCTTGCAGAACTGTGGAATTGCTTCCTGGTCAAAATTCAAGGTGGCCTTAGCTCCTTTGATAGTCATTAGACCTTCCTGGCAACTTCCAGATATTTAATTAGGACTACACTTAGGCAGCCATTTTCTAATCGAACAATTTTGAGCCAAACTAGCTGAACCTTTCTGAACTAATTTCATCTCATCAAGCTGGGGTTTGAGCCTTTGATTACAATCAGTGGGAACTGAACCAGCTACTTCTCATACTGACTGGATCTGCACTTGTACCCTTAATCGATAAAGGTTATCCAACATAGGTTCTCAGTCCAGCTGAGATCCTGTGCAAACGTAAGAGTTGGAGACCAGTGTGAATTTTGGTAAAGACTAGTTCTGAGATCACTGAATCAGCCATGCTGGTATCGACCTCCATGAGAAGCGATGACCATATAACAAGACACTTAGTTTGATTGGTTGTGATTTGGATGTTGCTGAGCAATTTAACTGTTCTAAACCAGATGAAGGTACACATTCTCGGATATGCTCCCTCATGGATACCAGCCAAGGATTGTCTTACTCACTTTAGGTCTAGTGAGACTCATTTTTGCTGTCTTGAGTCCACATACTATCAGCAGCTACAACAACTTGCTGTCCCAGATCCTCAAAAAAAAAATTAACTGTTTGGCCAAGGCTTGGCTTTGTATTGGAGTTTTGCTGTGGACTGACCTACGGTCCCTCTGATCAAGATATATCCTGAGTGAGGTTATGCAAATGCCCTCAGTCCAGTGGTGTTCCTCAAGCTCAGTCTGCCTGATGAGGGCATATGCTTCCATCGGAATACCCTGAAACACATTTGCTCCATTTGCCACATTTTCCAATGATAAAGCCAGTTGTGGTGCCTGTTTGAAGGCTAGTTAAGCGGCAGATAGAAGGCGCTCTTGCATGGTTTCATCGTTAATCCCACATGCCAAACAGTGTCTCAGTGTTTCATTAAGGGTTATACCAAAGTCACATGTCTCTGCCAGTCACCTTAACCTAGTCAAAAATCCCGATATGGATTCCCCTGGTACTCGAACTGCTGAGTAAAACCCAATAGTGCCTCAGAATTGATCTTTAACTAAGTCCATCAAATCTTGAAAGGCTTTAGTGTCCAATGCCTCAGGATAAGTTAGGATCCTAATAACCAAAGAATCTGCAGGTCCATGCGAGAATTACTTGATGCTTTTCATCTTGTGTTGGTTGCCTGGAAAAATAACACATTCTTTTCGGCTATTGGGCCCAGTCTTTGATGGCAGGATTTAATGAGTCAAGCTTCCCAAATAACGGCGTGATGCCAGAAATGCTTATCTCAGCTCAAAGATGTCTGTTGTGAGGGAATTTCTTCAGGAGCGTATTTTTTTCTCTCATTGCCATTAAAATAACTTCCCAGAGGCTGGTATCCCATCGCCTTGTCACTCTTTATTTGCATATGAAAAGTCCTTGACACTTGAGTTTAGAAGATTAAGGGGAGACTTAATAGAAACTTACAAGATAATACATGGCTTGGAAAGGGTGGACACTAGGAAATTGTTTCTGTTAGGCGAGGAGACTAGGACCCATGGACACAGCCTTAGAATTAGAGGGGGTAAATTCGGAACAGAAATGCGGAGACATTTCTTCAGCCAGAGAGTGGTGGGCCTGTGGAATTCATTGCCACAGGGTGCAATGGAGGCCAGGACGCTAAATGTCTTCAAGACAGAGATTGATAAATTCTTGATTTCACAAAGAATTAAGGACTGCGGGGAGAACGCTGGTAAGTGGAGTTGAAATGCCCATCAGCCATGATTGAATGGCGGAGTGGACTCGATGGGCTGAATGGTCTTACTTTCACTCCTATGTCTTATGGTCTTATGGACATTGATTCAGTTCCCTCAGAGCCAGCTCTCAGAATGAACAAGATTTCAGACACTCCTGTTTATATCTGCCAGCCAGGGCTCCCTGATTGGGGCTGTTAATTTGGAACAATCAGGGGACTCATATTCTATGAAATCTACCTGGCTGACCTTGTTACAATCACTACGGTTCCAAGGTTATGCACCATTTATACATATTTACGATTAAATTTGACAATCACAAAAGGTACATCGACTCTCCCAAGGTGCACCTGATCTCCCCCACCCTCACTAAAAGTGTCCTAGAACCTTATCTAAAAGTGTACTTTACCTCTCAAAGAATACTATACCTTAACTCTGACATCTTAAGACTTGCCTCCACTTGGTTTAAAATGCACAAAGCATGTTTTCTACAGACCACTAATGAAAAGCAAATTAGCTTGAAGCAGCTGTCCTTTAACATAAGCAGTTATTATTTAGATGGGGAAATCATATGTTAAATTTCCAAGTTTACTGATGACACAAAACTGGGTGAGTTGTGAGGAGGACACAAAGAGATTTCAAGTCATTTTAGATGTTTTGAGTGTGTAATGTGAAGAAGTGTGAAATTACCCACTTTGGTAGGAAGAAGAGACTGGTAATGAATTTTTAAAATACTGATGCTGGTCTGCAGATGCTGGAGATCACAGCTGAAAATGTGTTGCTGGTTAAAGCACAGCAGGTCAGGCAGCATCTCAGGAATAGGGAATTCGACGTTTCGAGCATGAAGGGCTTATGCTCGAAACGTCGAATTCCCTATTCCTGAGATGCTGCCTGACCTGCTGTACTTTAACCAGCAACACATTTTCAGCTTTGAGAAATGTTGATGTACAAAGGTACTTTAGTATCCTTGTATGCCAGTCACTTAAAGTGAGCAGGTGCAGCTAGCAGTAAGAAAGGCAAATAGCATCCTGGCATTCAGTGGAACGGAACTCAAGTACAGGAGCAAGAATGTCTTCCTGCTGTCCAAGGGTACTGTTGTGATCGCACCCCTGGAGTATTGTGTCCAGCTTTGGTCTCTTTACCCAAGAAACCATATGTTTGTAATGAAAGCAGTGCAGTGATTCTGGGAATGGCAGGATTGTTGTATGAGGAGAGATTTAGGTGACGAGAGCTACATTCACTGGAGTTTAGGAGAACGAGAGGGATCATTTAAACATATAAAATTCTGACCCTGGTGAATAGATTGAACGTAGAAATGACATTTACCCTGTCTGGGGCGAGAGAACAAAGAATCACAGTCTCCAGCCATTTCAGATCGAGTTGAGGAGAAATTTCTACACTTTATGGGCGGCACGGTGGCACAGTGGTTAGCACTGCTGCCTCACAGCGCCTGAAGACCCGGGTTCAATTCCCGACTCAGGCGACTGACTGTGTGGAGTTTGCACATTCTCCCCGTGTCTGCGTGGGTTTCCTCCGGGTGCTCCGGTTTCCTCCCACAGTCCAAAGATGTGCGGGTCAGGTGAATTGGCTATGCTAAATTGCCCGTAGTGTTAGTTAAGGGGTAAATATATGGGTATGGGTGGGTTTCGCTTCGGCGGGTCGGTGTGGACTTGTTGGGCCAAAGGGCCTGTTTCCACACTGTAAGTAATCTAATCTAGTAATCTAAAGGCTTGTGAAGTTGTGAAATTCCCTCGGTTGTGGTGGCTACATCACTGAATATATTTAAGGAGGAATTTTTTTTCGACACTAAGGCATTAAGTGGCATTGGGGAAGAGTGGGAATATGGCGTTGAGATAGAGGATCAGCCATGATCATTTTGAATGGTTGATCAAGCTTGATGGGCTGAATGACCTTCTGTGTTGCCATTATGAACCATGGAACATGGGACTGATAGATTCAGGCCTCTGAAGTCACTTTGTAACATTGAAGAGGCTCAATGCCTTTATGAAAGTTCAGGCCTGTGGCATTCTTTTATAAAAATGCCATCAGTCTTTCCAATCAATATAAACCATACAAATAATCATATGTGTGGATAAAATTTATTTTGCTGGAATGTACATATTAGTGTTGACATGTTGTCTGACCAACTGTAAAATGAGATTATTTCAGTCTCAAAACCAACAAACCTTCTTCATTCATTAGTACAACCGATCCGTGAAATCTATTGTGCTGGACATTAATATGTAATTCCATAATTGTAGTTACTCCCCGAGTACACACTCCATTACTTGCTGTTCTCTACCTGCAAACATTTTTATACCTACTTTTTCAGTTAATGCTGGTTTAACAGAAGGTAAACATTTGCCTGTGGTTTCCACCTCCAAATAAAGATAACTACGGTTAACTTCTTGAAAGTGAAGTCACTGGTAGATAGGATAGTGAAGGTGTTTGGTATGCTTGCCTTCATTGGTCAGTACATTGAGTATAGGAGTTGGGAGGTCATGTTGTGGCTGTACAGTACATTGGTTTGGCCACTTCTGGACGATTGCATGCAATTCTGGTCTCCCTCCTATCAGAAAGATGTTGTGAAACTTGAAAGAGTTCAAAAAAGATTTACAAAATGTTGCAGGGTTGGAGGATTTGAGCTATAGGGAGAGTTTGAAAAGGCTGGGCTGTTTTCCCTGAACCATCAGAGGCTGAGGGTTGACCTTATAGAGATTTATAAAATCAAGGTCATGGATAGGATAAATACACAAAGTCTTTTCCCTGGGGTGGGGAAGTCCAGAAACTAGAGGGCATAGGTTTAATTGAGAGGGGAAAGATTTAAAAGGGACCGAAGGGGCAACATTTTCACGCAGAAGGTGGCGCACGTATGGAATGAGCTGCCAGAGGAAGTGGTGGAGGCTGGTACAATTGCAACATTTAAAAGGCATTTGAATGGGTATATGAATGGGAAGGGTTTAGAGGGATATTGGCCAAGTGCTGGCAAATGAGACTAGATTAGGTTCAGATATGTGGTCAGTATGAATGAGTTGGACTGAAGCATCGGTTTCCGAGCTGTACGCCTCTGTGACTCTATACCCCTGTCAACACTTTGCAGCTATTCACCCTTTGGCGGGGTGTTAATTGGCAAAGGGTGAGATATCAACTATTGTGTGACTATACAATTACAGCATTTAAAATGCATCTGGATGGGTAAATGAATAAGAAGGATTTAGAGAGATATGGGCCAAATGCTGACAAATGGGACCAGATTAATTTAGGTAATCTGGTTGGCATGGGTGAGTTGAACCGAAGGGTCTGTTTCCGTGCCGTACATCTCTATGACTGTAACTCTCTTGAAGCAAAGCTCCTATTCCTTTTCAGTCAAATACCTGCTAATTTGTAAGATAGCTTTAAAATGTTCCAACATATTTAACTAAATGGGATGGATCCAGAACTTAAAGCAGCGAATATTTTTATAGATGTCTTCTCCCTCCAAACAATTAGTCATATTTGTGTAAGCAAAAAATGTTTCTTTGAGGTATTCATGAGCCTTAAAAGCACTCAGAGCCATCTCTGACAAATCCTGTCTATTGCATATAATCGTATTGATCAATATGGTAAACTCACAAAAATTTGCATGTTTGATTCTATTTGGTACTCTGTTACAATTAGCAGATTTTAGCCATAATGAGCTTGATGTTTACCTAGCAGGAAGTGAATTCATCTCAGAGTTAGGTTTTGTGGTTGGGTCAATATAGAATCATCATGATGCTATCCCTGCTATATATTTGATTCTATTTCCGATTATATTCCTCCTGGAGGCAATAATCAGGAATGAAACTTTAAACTGAGGCATTAGGCTAAACAACTAGCCTTTCAATTTTTGCATTAGTATTTTCATCTAGTTGAGATTAACAACATGAAAGTATTCCCTCTAATTAAATATTGCAAAGACTGTGGCCATTCATGCCCACTACAAACTCTATTCCTTCGCTAACCACTCTATCTCTCTCCATGGGAATAGTCTGAGATTAATCCAGTCTGTACACAACATTTATGTTGCAATTGATTCTGAGATGAAACTCACAACTTTTTTTTAGATTAGATTCCCTACAGTGTGGAAACAGGCCCTTCGGGCCAACCAGTCCACACCGACCCTCCGAAGAGTAACCCACCCAGACCCATTTCCCTCTAACTAATGCACCTGACACTATGGGCAATTTAGCACGGCCGATTCACCTGACCTGCACCTCTTTGGATTGTGGGAGGAAACGGGAGCACCCGGAGGAAACCCGGGCAGACACGGGGAGAATGTGCAAACTCCACATAGACAGTGCCCGAGGCTGGATTTGAACCTGGGACTCTGGTGCTGTGAAGCAGCAATGCTAACCACTGAGCCACCATGTCGCCCTTATATTGATGCCATATCCATCTCTTCCTAATTCCATCTCTGTAACTATTGCCTGACTTATCCCTATTAAAGATCATCTGCTGCTGAAACTCAACTTTGTTTTGGTTAAAATGCACTCACTGTTTGAGAAAATTAAACCCCTCTCATCCTTCTAACCTCCAGTGAGTTTCAGCCCAGTCTGTTGCATTTGTGCTCATGAGACCATCCTTTCATCCACAGAATCAATTGTGTAATGCTTCTCTGGAGTTGTTTCCAATGCAAACACATCCTGCCTTAAATAAACAGTACTGTTGGTAAGCTCGCACCAATGCTATGTACAGTTACAGCAAGACCTCTCCACTTTCATGCTCCATTTTATTTGCAATGTATGAAAATGTTTCATCTATGTTCCTCATTATTTGCGTACCAATTTATTGTGGTTATTTACAAGAGCATCCAAAACCCCCTCCGGCATTCTGTAGCCTGCTTCCATTTAAACATCATTGTACTGTTCTGTTTTTCCTATCAAAGTGGACAACCTCACGTTCTCCCACATTATAATTCATCTGACAAAATTTTGTTCACTTCATTACCACTGCAGACTCATAACTTGCTTTCATATCCATCTTTATATTGTAAGCAAATTTGGCTAAAATGTAGTCTGTCCCTTCATGTAAACTATAAGTAGAGGTCATAACTAATTGAGGCCCCAGAACAGATCTCTGTGATATTCCATTTGTTACAGTATGCCAGCCCTTGGAAATGTAAAGGGACTCCATCATTCCATTTCAGGCTAGCCCAGTGATGTCCTGGGTGCCGATAATGAAGAACAGATTTGCAGCTGGTTTAAACTAAGGAAAATTGTTCCTGATGCTCCACAAGAGGGAGACAGTCCCATTTGTTTTATCCTTTAGGTTTATCGTATATGAAAATGGTGGGTTGTTTTAGAACTGCGATATATAGAAGATTCATGACAACTGTAAATAATTTAGAAGCCGGTTACATGCTTCATAATGCACACAGTGCTAAGCTCAGCTCAGTGGGACTGTTTTTGGACATTATAACTACATTTTCCTACAGTGACTGGCTACACTTTTCATGTGTTCCATTGCTTGGGAGATTCTGAGATCATGGAAGAAACTGTAGTAATGCATGATTTTTTTTCTATTTATCAAGTATGAAAAATGTGAAACAACAATGATGGGCTAGATTGTTTTAATTTGTTTAATCTATTAATAGTTCTATGGCTAATTAGTTATAACTTTCAAAGTGAGTAAGGAAGATTTTGGTCACCATGTTTTCCGACATCTCGGCCCAAGTCTCTGGAATTCCCTTCCTAACTATCTCCACATTAATCTTTTCCACTGGGAGTTTCTTTAATATTTATTTCATTCGCCATTGCATTATTTCATTCAAGCTCTTAAGCACATTTCTTAATATCTCATTTGCTCCTTTTTGTTTTGGTGTTTTGTTTGGTTATATTCTGTGAAGTGCTTTGGGCCATACATCTACATTGCAGGTACTCTATAAACATAGCTAACTTTTATATTGGATCAGCTGACTGTTAAGTGGTGCTGGAAAAGTACAGCAGGTCAAGCAGCATCCGACGAGCAGGAAAATTGAGCTAAAGCCCTTCATCAAGATCCTAAGATGCTGCCTGACCTACTGTGCTTTTCCAGCATCACTCTAACCTTGACGCTAATCTCCAGCATCTACAGTACCCATAAGACCATAAGACCATTAGACATAGGAGTGGAAGTAATGCCATTCGGCCCATCAAGTCCACTCCACCATTCAATCATGGCTGATGGGCATTTCAACTCCACTTACCAGTATTCTCCCCATAGCCCTTAATTCCTCATGACATCAAGAATTTATCAATCTCTGCCTTGAAGACATTTAGCGTCCCGGCCTCCACTGCACTCTGTGACAATGAATTCCACAGGCCCACCACTCTCTGGCTGAAGAAATGTCTCCGCATTTCTGTTCTGAATTGACCCCCTCTATTTCTAAGGCTGTGTCCATGGGTCCTAGTCTCCTCGCCTAACGGAAACAATTTCCTAGCATCCACCCTTTCCAAGCCATGTATTATCTTGTAAGTTTCTATTAGATCTCCCCTTAATCTTCTAAACTCTAATGAATACACTCCCAGGATCCTCAGCCGTTCAGCTCAGCTGACTGTTACACAGTTCTGGCTTTTCACTCCATGACACTGACAATTTTCTGCCCCACCAGTTACAAAATTACATATTACCACATTGTGTCTAATCCATTACATCAGTGCCAAAAATGTAGAACAGGACAAAGTTAAACTAAAAGCATGATTATGACCAACAGAAGCAAATGCCTATGAGGGGCAGGAAACTGGATGCATGATCAAGTACAGTTTATTTTAGACCATAAAACATATCAACGTGATGTCAAATAAATGCAACAAATTTGTTAGTAATGCTCTGCCTTTCATAAACCCACGTCAACTTGAATGAATTGCTCTTGCTGTCTCTAGTTGCTGTTGAATTGCTTCCTGTATTATAAATACACTGCAGTAATATACCTCACTATACATGTCATATTAACAAGCCAATTAATCATACTATAAAAAGACTGTTGCTCATGGCTGCTTATTGAAGACAATTTAGCAAGTATTGATAGAGAGCAATGCAGAATGAACAAAGTATACATATGACATCTTCATAGTCATAATTCATGTAGACTGCAGTGTGAATGTATTGGATGATATGAAAAGTGCCAAAGAACAAAAGACTTGCATTTACTCAATACAATTCTTGACCACTGGATATCTCTCAGTACTGCGCAATAAATACAGTGGTTTCTGAAGAACATAAGAACATAGGAACATAAGAACTAGGAGCAGGAGTAGGGCCATCCGGCCCTTCAAGCCTGCTCCTCCACCCAAAAAGGTCATGGCTGGTCTTCATGTGGACACAGCTCCACTTATCTACGTTTTCACCATATCCTTTAATTCCTTTATTTTTCAAAAAAGTATCTACCTTAGCTTTAAAAACAATTACTGAAGTAGTGTAAGTTTCTATTAGATCTCCCCTTAATTTTCTAAACTCTAATGAATACAATCCCAGGATCCTCAGCCGTTCAGCTCAGCTGACTGTTACACAGTTCTGGCTTTTCACTATTTTCCTATTTCCCTGGGCAAGGAATTCCATTGATGACCGACCCTCTGGGTGAAGGAGTCCCTTCTCAGTTCAGTTCCAAGCTTGCTTCCTCTGATCCTGAGGCTATGCTACAGTGTAGCTATTAAATGTGGCAGCCAGTATGTGAACTGCTGATGACCAGGTAATTTTTTTTGTGGTCTCGATTGGAGGATAAATATTGGTCAAGCGAATAAGTTTAACTCCCCTGCTCCTTTTCAAAATAGTGCCAAGTGGCAAAATTGTGTCAGTTTCATTTTGGGTTTCTTCTCGAATAATTCTGACCTGAAGTTTCCAGGGTACTTCTTTTTTCTAAGTTAATATAGATTGAGCTTTTCTCGTGTATCGATGAAGGAACAGAGATTTCCTGGCTTTCTGCTCAATGTAGCACTCTGTGTCCTTGAAACACCCATGAGGATAGTAGCTGATGGTAGATCTACTTTCAGGAGTCTTTAGGAAATATCACCATCATTCCCCCCCCCCCCCACCTGCATCTATCTATCGCCTTCCAGCTACCTCACTGTCAGCCCCACCCCCACCCCCACCCCCACCTTCCTATTCATCTCTCAACCCCATTCCTCCACTCCACATTCCTGGTGAAAGGCTTGTGCCTGAAACATCAATTCTCTTGCTCCTCAGATGCCTTCTGACCTGCTATGCTTTTCCAGTACCACACTTTTCGATTCCAAGAGTTTCTGCAGGCTAAAGAACAAAGCAGGCAGATTATTTTGGGATTGTGGGATGACCTTTGTCTTTCTGGTCCCCAGCTTCAGCCTGAAGGAAGCAATGCTAGCAAAATGGAGCCCAGCTGTGGACTTCCCAGTTTCACAATGACAATCCTGTTTGTACTACCTCCAGCTCAGTGTTTCAGTCTTGGAGGGAACCTGAGTCATTCAAATTGTAGAAACTGAATACACTCTATGCATCAGGTGTCCAGAGGGTGCCCAACACAGTGATGAAAGACATAATATTTTCCATTTATCAGTGCTGGTGGGTGAGGGAGTTTGCTGCTGCTGCTGCCTACTGTGATTTAAATTGCCCACCTAACCATTTATGGTGGAGCCTTAGGACTTTGCAGCTCAGTTTGAATCCACCAATGACCAGAACCAGAGGTCTCATGATGAAGCATAACTGCAGTTGAACCATACCATGAAACAGAACAAGCCAGAGTTAGAGGGTTTGCGCGATGGGGAGAGGTTGAATAGGCTGGGAATATTTTCCCTGGAGCATTGGAGGCTGAGGGGTGACCTTATAGAGGTTTATAAAATCATGAGGGGCATGGATAGGGGAAAAAGACAAGGTCCTTTCCCAGTGGTGGTGGACTCCAGAACTAGAGAGCATAGGTTTAGGGTGAGAGGGAAAAAATTTAAAAGGGTCCTAAGGGGCAACTTTTTCACACAGAGGATGGTGTATGTATGGAATGAGCTGCCAAAGGAAGTGGTCAAGGTAATTGCAACATTTAAAAGGCATCTGGATGGGTATATGAATGGGAAGGGTTAAGAGGGATATGTGCCAGGTACTGGCAATTAGAATTAGATTAGGTTCGGATATCTGGTCAGTATGGATGAGTTGGACTGCAGAGTCTGTTTCGGAGCTGTACATCTCTATGTATCTATGACTCTATATGCCCTTATGGTCTATTTCCAGTTCACTGACTTGCAGACTTTTTAAATGACCTTGTCACCTACAACATCATACAGCCTCTCCCCAGTACAATGTTGCTTATTTGGAGAAATGCATTTCTTTACTTGCCCTAGTTATGTGACCTCAGATATAGTTGCCTTCAATTTTGAATCAGAAGCTCTTAAATCCTAGCTTCCAAACTTATTTCTTCAGTGAACCATTTTAAAGCTGCACACTTGGACTGCAGAAGAAGACTGAATGAACATTCAAAGTGAAGACCTCAAATGTTAAGTGGAGGCTGTATGATTGAATGATACTCATCTCAAGGAAATAAACTAAGCTGACAGCCCAATGAAATGGAAGAGAAAGAATTTCTAGTTCCAGATTTGCTTCATCCAAACATGAAGCAAAATCCATAAATCTCTGCTAAAATAAAATAAGTGGACCCCTACATGTACCAGAATGGCTTTGCTGTATTTTGCAGAGCACCAGATCAACATCTCTCAGACAATTACAATACTATTTTCATGGGCCTTGGAGGTACTTCTGGTCAGTATAATCTTGACAGGTTGTGTGCGACCCATTTGGCATCTGTTGAGAAGAGTTCTAGCTGCCCTCGAGTCCCGGCTGGAAGACAAGATACAGGAGCTGGAAAAGAAAGGAATAATTAAGAAAATGACAGCTGCTACACATGTGAATTGCAGCATGGTAGCAGTGAAAACAATCTGGAAAGCCGAGAGTGTGTTTAGATCCAAAAGATCTCACTACCACTGCCAACCATTGAAGACATTTTGCCAAAGCTTGCCAAAGTAAAGTCTTTACCCTTGATATGAAGGATCGATATTGGCAAGTTAAGCTGGAGGAAAGCAACAATTTTCTGACTATGTTCTGAATGCCATTTGAAAGTGACAGATGGTTGTACATGCTTGTAGGCACTTCCCCTGCTCTGGAAGAGGGTCAATGCAGACAGCAGGAAGTAGTGATTTTCCTAAAGTACCAGTGATGTTAGGCTATGGGTATGGAGTTATGATACAAGACGTCATTGGAGACCACAATAGGTACCTAGTGAGACTGTTGGAGAGAACTCATCTGATGAAGTTAAAGCTGAATAAGGAAAAGTGCAATTGAAAATGACTGAAGATAAATACATGGGTCATGTCCTGACAATGGAAGGACTTCACTAATTCCGATAAGATGTTGGGTGTCAAATGTGACTGTGTTACAATGATTTGTGAACTACCTCGCACGATTCTGACATAACCCATTCTCCAATT
Source organism: Hemiscyllium ocellatum (assembly GCF_020745735.1). NCBI lineage: Eukaryota > Metazoa > Chordata > Chondrichthyes > Orectolobiformes > Hemiscylliidae > Hemiscyllium > Hemiscyllium ocellatum. The sequence goes on along the minus strand of NC_083418.1, from coordinate 45,314,073 downwards.
GTGAATGTTTGAGCAAGCTCACTGTGAAGGATATGCAAGGGTACAGGACATGAAGCAGCTTTGACCTGCCTCGAAGACTTAGCGGTGAACGACTACAGTTACAAAGTGACCTTGCAATGTGATGCCAGTGAGACAGGACTTGGAGCAACTCTCATGCAGCAAGAACAGCAAACTGCAGTTGCACTCGTTCCATTACTGCAAAACAAATGATACTTTCTGGAGCTGGAGAAAGAATAGATCTCTCGGAACAAGCTGAACCGCTGTTAGCGTTACTGCAAGTTGTACTGCACACAATGCTGCATACTCACTGTCTCCATAGTGAGATTTGTTTTCATTAGTTGTCTAATCACCATAGGGTCATAAAGTCAGATGACTTTATGAGATGTACAGCGCAGAAACAGACACTTGAGTCCACTTTGTCCATGCTGACCAGGTATCCAAAATTAATTGAGTCCCATTTGCCAGCATTTGGTCCATATTCCTCTAAACCTTTCCTATTTATATACCATCCAGATGCCTTTTAAATGTTGTTATTGTACCAGCTTCCACCATTTCTTCTGCCAGCACATTCCGTACATGCACCACCCTCTGCATAAAAAAGTTGCCCCTTACATCCCCTTTCCCCTCTAACCTTAACCTATGTCATCTAGTTTTGGACTCCCCCAATCTGGGGTAAAGACTTTGTATATTTACCCTGTCTATGACTCTTGATTTTATAAACCTCTATAAAGGCCACCCCTTAGCCTCCAATGCTCCAAGGAAAACAACCCCAATCTACCCCTCCTCCTCCTCTCCCCCCCGCCCCCCCCAGCTAAATAGGCCCTTAGACCCAGTCATGAAATGAGGCATTGTGGCAACATTCCACTGACTAATGCTACACTATTTTTTAAAGTTATTAAAAATTCCAGCAAAAGAACTCCATTCCTGTGAATGCAGTGTAGAAATATTGGAGTATTGGATGAGCTCATTAAAGCAGTGAAACTACAGCCTTAAAATCATTGATGGAGGCTGCATCACATTGATTTGATCTGATGAAACATGACAGCTCAGGCGTTAAATTGTCTCTTTTGTCCACAGATGATAGCTGCTTTGCTCGAAGTCAGAGGAGCATTTTATGTTTTCACTTCTGAACTGGCATTCAAGATATTTTCCATTTCATTTAGCACAAGGATGTCTTTGTTCTTTTTGTTGCTTTTTCATGTTTCTGCAGCTTTATAAAGTAAATGAAAGTGATTTGGTGAAACCAGCAATTTCTGGTTTGATCTTTAGAACCTGGTTCTGGACTAGGCCGAAACCAGTCAGACGCGTTCGTGATCGGTTCTATGATTATAAACAGAGATTTTCAAATGGTTACTTATTCTGTTAGAATCACTGGAGGGGCACATATCTTGTCAAAAAATGTAACAGAGGCAAGTGGCATATTTTAATTGATTATATGACTCAATTCTAAGTATTTTTTGATTCTTTTATTGAATCTTAGAATGGTTACAGTACAGAAGGAGGTCACTAATGACTGGTCATCTCCTAGTATAGCTGAGCAGCCTGTGGACCTATGAACCTGATTCTGACAGCACCTCTCTGAGGAATCAATGCCCTCACCAGTATCTCAAACAAAAAAAACAATTAGTGAGGGCAAACTCAGCTATTTTCTGGACTACCCGTCTAGTTCTCTTGGATGGCTTATTGGTCACCAATTCATCTTCTGCATCTAAGCATCTCTGAATAGGATGTGACACACAGGATCTTCAACTATCACTTACAATCCATACGATTCCAATTATCACGTGCAGTCCAAACCTTGGAGCTCATGTTTCTTCAACTGCTAACAATTTCTTTTTTTTAGAATATCCTTTTATTGTCACATGTGCTCCATTGTAGGAATACACCGAAAAGCTTTGATAATGTCTGCATTCTGATGGCGACATATTGGGTACAAGTACCTGAGTACAATTCTTGGATACAGCAGAGGAATAGAAGTTTGTTGCATTGCTTCACACAGTTGAAAAATAAGTTAAATAGGATATCACTAAAGGGTTGGCATTACAGTAAGGTAGGAAATTTCAAATAAATATTTAATTGCAACAGCTCTGCGCAGGGTATCTGCACTTGGCCTCACCACCCGCACTATACCCCAGTCCAACAGCTCTCCCTGCTCTGCTCCAAGCCTCCAGTCCATTCTGTGCTGGCAATCAGCTGCCCCAAGGTAAGTGCTAGGACTGCCTCCCCCCGTGCTGGTCTCTGCCAGGGACTCACTGCAGGCGTGCTGCTCTGGATCTGTTTCCCCATTCCCTGCTCCGGGGACTGTTTCCCCATTCCCTGCTCCGGGGACTGTTTCCCCATTCCCTGCTCCAGAACTGTTTCCCCATTCCCTGCTCCGGGACTGTGTCCCCACTCCCTGCTCCGGGACTGTGTCCCCACTCCCTGCTCCGGGGCTGTTTCCCCACTCCCTGCTCCAGGACTCACCACTTCCGTGCTGCTCTGGGGGTTGCTGCTCCATGGACTTGCTGCTGGCACCTGCTGCTGGGCCAGAATTCGCCTCCGGTGCTAATGGGCGAGAAGATGATAAATAAAGAATAAAATTAAAATGAAAAAAGACCCGGCAGAGCTCTTGCAGGAGTGTCCTTCTCTGCTGCCATCTTGTTCATGTGGTTGCCTATGTCTCCAGTAGAATTCAAGATCATCCACATATTACAACACTCATATTCCACACAACTGCCATGTCTTAACTTTACTGTTGCTAACTTTATTTTACTTTAGATTACTTCTACTAACTTTATTTTACTTGGTGTTAACTTTTAAACCTCACACCTACCGTTAAACCATCCTAGTACTGATAAATTTGGCACATGTAACATACTTTACAATTTTCAATAAGCCTTATTTCAGCTTACTGAACCTTACTCTGTCTCTTGTGCATCCAAATCCATGTGAATCTAAATCATTACTTATTCTGTGGACCTCATATTTGTGCGTAGTCTTCTGACCGTTTGCCCCTTACTGGCTGTGCAGTTTGAAAAACTAGATTTTATGTGGATCCTGTGTTTGTCATTAGTTAGGTTAGCTTTCTGCTTCCGTAATTAACAATGACTGACCCAACTGCTTTCCGTTGATTGACAACGAACTGTAATTACCAGGACGTTCATTGTTTAATAAGGCAACATAACACACTTGAGTGCTCTTCATTCTATGTCAGAGCCAGACTCCTAAATCTTTTTAAGGTTTAAACATAGATTTTCAGAATGTCCCGTGTAACCTAATTTATAATTCACTCAGTGTACACTTCACTCAGGTGGAGTCCTCTGCCATGTATCCTTTACTGATATTAAAAAGATTTTTCTCATGAGGCCATTAATTCTTTGCTCATCTCTTAAATCTGTATCCTCTGGTTCGTATCCCTTCCGACAATGGGAGCAGTGCACTAATACTCCGCTCCTTTCTGTTCCCTAGCTCCCTATAGAGTTGTATGCTTTATTTTAAATTGCCAATTCTTATCCTTCTGACCAAAGTGTAATAGTTTACAACTCACTGTCCTAAAATTGATCTTCCACATACCAGATGTCTGCACGTTCCACCAATCTCCCCATGTTCTTCTGTAGTTGAAAATAACTCTCCTCACATTTCACCAGTTCTCTGTAATCTTTGAATTTTGAATCTGTGTACTGTACACTCAAGTCTATGTTATTAAATGTAATATCATCATGGGACTTAAAATTATGTCTTGAACTGGGAGTGTTGACATTAACAAGAGTGCCTATTTTCAACTAACTCCTCACAGCAGGTATCGGTTCATCTTTACAAGGTTCACAGAATTTATTAAGTTGTTTACAGTACTTATAAAAATGTGTAATTTAACCGAGGCAGTTAGTAAACAGTCTGTTCATGTTGGAACACTAGTTCTTCACTTGTGGCCATCTATGGCATTGCCACTAGATGTGATCTTCTGGCAGAAGTCTACTCATTCTTTTTAATGCATGCCTGGTTGCTAAAAGTTGGTATTTTAAACACTCACTAACCATTATGTTTGTGTATGGTTATTGATTGTCCTGAACACTGGTTGGGCCACTGCTTGGTCAGTCTCTGATTAGGTGGTGTGTGGTTAATAATTGATTTGTTTTTACAGATAATGAAGGTGCCATCTTGTGGTGTAGTGGTATCCCACCTGCTCCAGAAGTTTGCATAACATCTCTGAACAGGTTGATTAGAAAAATAGGTAATAAAAAAAAAATTAAGGGTCATGACATCTTACTGATGCACTTTCCTGTTACTTCCTGAAGTTTCATGTATTCCTAGGATCCTCCTTCGTTAAACCCTTTTTTATTACTTTAATAAATCCTTATGCCTGTCAGTGAGATATCTAAGTTCCTCGAGATCATTTATTTCCTTTTCGTTTGATATAAGAAGGCGTGTGTTTTCACTTCATACTTATTGATAATTATGTGAATCATCTCAAACTTATGCATTGGCATAGAGTTATCCTGTAGAGAATTCATTAGCCTAGACACCTATTAATGTGCTTTTACTAAAGCAACTACCTGCTTATGGGTGTTTTTAAATAGTGGCTCTTGATGCTTGCAATGGAAGAATATTTAAAATAGTAAAATAAAGTGGCAAAGTGCCATACAACTTTCAACTAATATGAAAATCACAGAATTGCTTCATTACAAAGTTTCCAGTAAAGATGACATATTTTCATTTTCCTTTTGCTTGGACCTCAATGGAGGGTGATGCTTTAGATCAAACAAACTGCGTAAAGAGATGGCTGGAATTTTAAGTATGTTTACTGGGCACATTGTGAGTTGTATACACTGCTGGAACAGTAAGAGCTGAAGCAGACAGGATGGAGCCTATGGATTCTGAACTAATGAACAATTGTTTGACAACAAAGTTTTGATTGGCTTCTGACCAGGTGACTATGCCTTGCGTGAGGTCAATGCAGCAAGACAAACATCCAGCCTGCAAATGAAAGTATCAAAACAATCCCTTTCCTGAATAGAAGACTAACAGGACACTTGGGCTTAATAGAGATGCATGAGAAATCAGTTAGACAAAGTAATGAGACATTAATGTCAGTACTGATTGAGGTACAGTTAAAGGAACATGGTGAAAGAATAAAGAAGTTAGAGGTGGAATTCTAAGTGCAGTGAAAAACGAGGAGCAGGATAAAGAATTAACTCATCCAGATGCCTTTTAAATGTTGTATTTGTACTGGACTCTACCACTTCCCTGGCAGCTCATTCTATGCATGCACCACCTTCTGTGTGAAAAAGTTGTCCTCTAGATTCATTTAAATCTTTCCCCTCTCACCTTAAACCTATGCCCTCTAGTTTTGCTCTGCCCCACCCCTGGGATAAAACCTTGTCTATTTAATATTGAGAGTGTGTTGCTGGAAAAGCACAGCAGGCCAGGCAGCATCTGAGCAGCAGGAAAATCAGCGTTTTGGGCCGAGCCCTTCATCAGCCCTCATCATTCCTGATGAAGGGTTTCAGTCCGAAATGTCAATTTTCCTGCTCCTTGGATGCTGCCTGACCTGCTGAGCTTTTCCAGCAACACACTCTTAACTCTGATCTCCAGCATCTGCGGACTTCACTGTCACCTAGTCTATTTACCGTATCCATGCCCCTCATGGTTTTATAAACCTCTATAAGGTCACCCCTCAGCATCCAACACACCAGGGAAAATACTCCCAGTCTAGTCAGCCTCACCATATAGCTCAAATCCTCCAACTCTGACAACATCCTTGTAAATCTTTTCTGAACCCTTTCGAGTTTCACAACATCCTTCTTATAGTAGGGAGACCAGAATTGCATGCAGTATTCCAAAAGTGACCTAACCAATGTCCTGTACAGCTGCAACATGACCTCCCAATTCCTATACACAATGAACCGACCATTAAAGGCAAGCATAGCAAATGCTTTCTTCACTATTATGTCTACCCTGGACTTCACTTTCAGGGAACTATGAGTCTGCACTCCAAGGTCTCTTTGTTCAGCAACACTCCCCAGTTCCTTGCCATTAAATGTATAAGTCCTGTCCTGATTTGCAAAATGCAGCACCACACATTTATCTAGAGTCGCAGAGATGGACAGTATGGAAACAGACCCTTTGGTCCAACCCGTCCATGTCGATCAGATATCCCAATCTAATCTAGTCCCACCTGCGAGCACTCAGCCCATATCCCTCCAAACCCTTCCTATTCATATACCCATCCAAATGCCTCTTAAATATTGCAATTGTACCAGCCACCACCACTTCCTCAGGCAGGTCATTCCATACACGTACCACCCTCTGTGTGAAAAAGTTGCCCCATAGGTCACCTATTATATCTTTTCCCCTCTCACCCTAAACCTATGCCCTCTAGTTTTGGACTCTCTGACCCCAGGGAAAAAACTGCCTATTTCCCCTATCCATGCTCCTCATAATTTTGTAAACCTCTATAAAGTCACCCCTCATCCTCCGACGCTCCAGGGAAAACAGCCCCAGTCTGTTCAGCCTCTTCCTATAGCTCAAATTCTCCAACCCTGGCAACATCCTTGTAAATCTTTTCCAAACCCTATCAAGTTTCACAACATCTTTCCGGTAGGAAGGAGACCAGAAATGCATGCAATATTCCAACAGTGGCCTAACCAATGTCCTGTACATCTACAACATGACCTCCCAACTGCTGTACTCAATACTCTGACCAATAAAGGAAAGCATACCAAAAGTCTTCTTCACTATCCTATCTACCTGTGACTCCACTTTCAAGGAGGTATGAACCTGCACTCCAAGGTCTCTTTGTTCAGCAACACTCCCTAGGACCTTACCATTAAGTGTATAAGTCCTGCTAAGATCTGCTTTCCCAAAACACAGCACCTCACATTTATCTGAATTAAACTCCATCTGCCACCTCTCAGCCTATTGGCCCATCTGGTCAAGGTCCTGTTGTAATCTGAGGTAACCCTCTTCGCTGTCCATTACACCTCCAATTTTGGTGTCATCTGCAAACTTGCTACCTGTACCTCTTATGCTCGCATTCAAATCATTTATGTAAATGACAAAAAGTAGAGGACTGAGCACCGATCCTGTGGCACTCAACTGGTCACAGGCCTCCAGTCTGAAAAACAACCCTCCACCAGCAACCTCTGTCTTCTACCTTTGATCCAGTTCTGTATCCAAATGGTTAGTTTTCCCTGTATTCCATGAGATCTAACCTTGCTAGTCAGTCTCCCATGGGGAATCTTTTCGAACGCCTTACTGAAATCCATATACATCACATCTACCACTCTGACCTCATCAATCCTCTTCATTACTTCCTCAAAAAACTCAATCAAGTTTGTGAGACATGATTTCCCATGCACAAAGCCATGTTGACTACCCCTAATCAGTCCTTGCTTTTCCAAATACAGGTACATCCTGTCCCTCAGGAATCCCTCCAACACTGACATCAGGCACATTGATCTATAGTTCCCTGGCTTGTCCTTACCACCCTTCTTAAACAGTTGCACCACATTAGCCAATCTCCAGTCTTCCGGCACCTTACTTGTGACTATTGATGGTCCTGGGGATTTATCCACCTTTACCCATTTCAAGACGTCCAGCACTTTCACCTCTGTAATATGGACATTTTGCAAGCTGTCACCATCTATTTCCCTACCGTCTATATCTTCCATATCCTTTTCCACAGTAAATACCAATGCAAAATACTCATTTAGTATCTCCCCCATTTTCTGCAGCTCCACACAAAGGCCGCCTGTTGATCTTTGAGGTGCCCTATTCTCTCCTTAGTTACTATTTTGTCCTTAATGTATTTGTAAAAACTCTTTCGATTCTCCTTAATTCTATTTGCCAAAGCTATCTCATGTCCCCTTTTTGCCCTCCTGATTTCCCTCTTAAGTATACTCCCACTGCCTTCATACTCTTCTAAGGATTCACTCAATCTATCCTGTCTATACCTTACATATGCTTCCTTCTTTTTCTTAACCAAACCCTCAATTTCTTTAGTCATCCAACATTCCTTACACCTACCAGTCTTTCCTTTCACCCAACAGGAATATAGTTTCTCTGGAATCTCGTTATCTCATTTCTGAAGGCTTCCCATTTTCCAGCTGTCCCTTAACCTGCGAACATTTGCTCCCAATCAGCTTACGAAAGTTCTTGCCTAAAATTGGCCTTTATTAAATTAAACTCCATTACTAAATTAAACTCCATCTGCCACTGCTTGCCCCATTGGTCCATCTGATCAAGTTTATATTGTATCCATGGTAACGTTCTTCACTGTCCACTACGCGTCCAATTTTGGTATCACCTACAAACTTACTAACCATATCTCCTACGTTCACATCTAAATCATTTATATAAATGACGAAAAGCAGGGGACCCAGCACCGATCCTTGTAGCGCATGGAGTAAAGAAAGAAAATTCATTTGAAATATTGTAGCAGACAAAGAAGGGTCTGATAGTGAAAATTCTAGACATGACCTAATGTTCAGTAAACAAATGTTCAAGTTGATACAGTCTGTAACAAAGTTTGAGGTAAAGGACATGCTGGCTTTGAAAAACTGATGAGACAAATGAGTTGGCTAGAGGAAAACTGGATATTGCTTATGCATGAGGTACCAGTGTTGGACTGGGGTAGATAAGGTAAGCAGTCACATGACTGCAGGTTATAATGCAACAGCTTTATTTGAAATCACAAGCTTTCAGAGCATTGCTCCTTCGTCAGGTGAGGTGAAGAGGGGCACACAGGTACAGAATTTATGGCAGAGAGATCAAAAGAACAGACAAATTGTGTGAGTGAAGTGTTGACAGGTCGAATAACAAGTCTCTGCAGGTGATCAAAAATGTCAGACGGTATGAGTAAAGTGTCAACAGCTGAATAGCAAGTGAAGGGATGACCTATAATCCAATGAATTGTAGCAGGGAGATGATTACAAAAAGTAAAAAATAAGGTAGTGCTGAAAAGGCACCAAATGGCTATTCACTTGTTATTCTGTTGACACTTTATTCACATCATCTGACACTTTTGATCACCCGCAGAGACTTATGATTCAGCCTGTTAACACTCCACTCACACCATTTGTATCATCTTTTAATCTCTCTGCCTTTCAATTCTGTGCTTGTGTGCCTCTCTTCACTCCACATGATGAAGGAGCAGAGGTCCAAAAGCTTGTGAATGCTTATGCAGAGCAAGTTGACAGGTAAGTACATGAATTTTGTGCTTCACTGTTAGAGGTGGTTTCTCCGGATTATGATCCTATCAAGAAAACAATTCTGGGGGGTTGAAAAGTTAGTCCCTGAATGATACAGGCAAAAGTTTTGAAACTTGAGGAGAACCTATGTTGAACTTGCAAAGGTTAAGCAAAGTAATTTTGGTAGTTGAGTAAAAGCATCAGGGGTTGAAAGCATATATGAAGCTCCCAGAAAGATCCCTTCCTTGGAAAAAGTGAAAAACATTCTGTTTATTTGAATAAGAAGCCTAAGAGTTGCATGTGTTAGACAAGCAGCAGCTACAAGCATAATACTTGAAATCCGATGAATGTTTTTAACCTGAATTTATCAGTCAGGTAGTTTATTGAGGACTTTGGATGGTTTCACTAAATCTTTTCACATTTAATATGAGAATGCAGGAATTTTATTTCCAGCACACTATCTCAGTGCCAGGAGCCTATGTTCTGAGCCAGGAGGCCAAGGGTCAAGTGCCACCTGTTCCAGAAATGTACAAAAACAGCTCTGACTAGGTTGATGAAAAACATCTTGAGTGCAAGGTAGTGCCAAAACGTGATGAACCTTTGGAAAGCTTTATCACAGAAGTGGTTGAGGACAAAATATTGCGTGTTTTCAAGAGGAGTTCGACTTATTTCTTGGAGCTGACGGTATCAAAGGAAAAGTGAGAACAGAAGACTGAATTTGTGAATTAGCCATGATCATAATGAATTGAGGACCATGGTCAAAGGGCTGAATGGCCCACTTTTACTCCAGTTTCTGTGAATTGCTAACATGGGATAATCATTCCAAAGTGAATCTAGTCAACTTTCACAGCATTTGTTCCAACTGTTAAATAATAAAGGTGTAGCTTACACTGGCATGAAGATACATGGAGTGTTATTTTATGTGTCACAATCAGGGACATACTAGTGATATCATCATTGTATTAAAGCACATGAATGGACGGTATAAAGATCACAAACTCCATTTTATCTTGGGTCATTTGAAGCATGGTACTCATTGTTGATGAAAAGCATTGTATTAGCACAAACATAAAAGAGATGTAAGGGGCAACTTTTTCACGCAGAGGGTGGTGCGTGTATGGAATGAGCTGCCAGAGGAAGTGGTAGATGCTGGTACAATTGCAACATTTAAAAGGCATCTGGATGGTACATGAGTAGGAAGGCTTTGGAGATATTTGGGACTAGATTGGGTTGGGATATCTGGTCGGCATGGACGAGTTGGACTGTAAGGTCTGTTTCTCTGCTGTACATCTCTATGACTCTAAACACTTCAATGTCTTTGAATTCAATGCTTATGCATAACAGTCAGCTGTAATAAATATTCTGCAGAATATATTTACCACATTATCCACACCTATCATCTTAAGAGAGATAATATAAACATTTCCTGCAGGTAAAGGAGCACCTCTGTCAATGCCTACGCACATTGTGGCACATCTCACTTGTTAGCTGAACACGCAAAGAGTCAGTCACATGTTATAGTAATGCCCTGCACAGAGCGTGATTACACAGGAAATAATGGGCTAAATCAATTGAAAAGTTTTGATTACTTGATCACTATATATAACTAAATGCAAGCTAAATGTTGACAAATCAAAACAATTCGACATAGATCAGCAATGGTTTTTGTACTGACCCACTGGGAACTTTATAGTACACTTTCCTCATTCCAAAAACAACCAGTCACAAATTTTCTGTTTCTTGCTACTGAGCCTCTGCTCCTGTGCTGCCACTGTAACCTTTATTTGGTCATAAGTATTGATTATAATCTCTGCTTAATATGTTTTGAAATTGTTCAATATTAAAAGTATTTAAATAAAACTGAATTATTTAATTGCACTTCCAGCAAACTAGACCTTTCCATCCCCTGACCTATTCTTGGCAGTGTCGATTACCACAGCTTTGCACTCAGCCATCAACTTGATAGCAATGTTGAGCAACTGTTTAGCCTGACTGTACCAGGATTAGTTTTCATATTACTACGCCAGAGCGAGCAGCAGGAAGCAGAAATCCAGCAGAGACGGTTATTGTTTCTACAGTGAATGAGGATTGTGTCCACCTTGTAAACATTTGCTGAAATGAAGGAAAGTAAATATCGGTAAGAGTAATTTCAGTTAGCTTTTATGCATTCACTTTACTTTTGTCCCACTGGCTGAGAACTGTTGCTGTATTGTCTACGGTACAGACAGGAACATACAGATTGAGTGATGTGTTTTATAACAACTGGGTACAGTTTCAAAGATAGTTGCTTTGTTTCGACTGCAGTAATGTTGTTTCTGAACTGTAATGTGTGAATTTGTTAAGAGCAGTAGACAGAGAAACTTCTGGGATGCATTGAAGCTTTAAATGGATCAAAGTGAGCTTTTGATGAATTGAATTAGAATGGCTCTCATGCATTGGGTCGGAATGGCTCTCGTGCTCTCGGTCAGAATGGCTCTTGTGCACTGGGTCGGAATGGTTCTCGTGCTCTGGGTCAGAATGGCTTTCTGGTTCTGGGTCAGAGTGGTTCTCGTGCTCTGGGTCAGAATGCCTCTCGTGCACTGAGTTGGAATGGATCTCATGCTCTGTGTCGGAAAGGTTCTCATGCTCCAGGTCTGAATGGTTCTTGGGCACTGGGTCGGAATGGTTCTCATGCTCTGGGTCGGAATGGCTCTCTGGTTCTGGATTGGAATGGCTCTTGTGCACTGAGTCAGAATGGCTCTCATGCTCTGGGTCGGAATGGCTCTCATGCTCTGGGTTGGAATGGCTCTCGTGAACTGGGTTGGAATGGCTCTCGTGAACTGGGTTGGAATGGCTCTCATGCTCTCGGTCAGAATGGCTTTCTGGTTCTGGGTCGGAGTGGTTCTCATGCTCTGGGTCAGAATGCCTCTCGTGCACTGGGTTGGAATGGATCTCATGCTCTGTGTCGGAATGGTTCTCATGCTCCAGGTCTGAATGGTTCTTGGGCACTGTGTCGGAATGGTTCTCATGCTCTGGGTTGGAATAGCTCTCTGGTTCTGGATTGGAATGGCTCTTGTGCACTGGGTCAGAATGGCTCTCGTGCTCTGGGTCGGAATGGCTCTCGTGCACTGGGTGAGAATGCTTCTCATGCTCTGTGTCAGAATGGCTCTCTGGTTCTGGATTGGAATGGCTCTTGTGCACCGGGTCGGAATGGCTCTCGTGTTCTAGGTCGGAATGGCTCTGGTACTCTGGTTCGGAATGGTTCTTGTGCTCTGGGTAGGAAAGTCTCTCATGCTCTGGGTCGGAATGGCTCTCGTGTTCTAGGTTGGAATGGCTCTTGTACTCTGGTTCGGAATGGCTCTCATGTTCTAGGTTGGAATGGCTCTCGTACTCTGGGTCGGAATGGCTCTCATGCTCTGGGTCTGAATGGCTCTCGTGCTCTGGGTCGGAAAGGCTCTCATGTTCTAGGTTGGAATGGCTCTCGTACACTGGGTCGGAATGGCTCTCATGCTCGCGGTAGGAATGGCTCTCATGCTCTGGGTCAGACTTGTTCTCGTGCACTGGGTCGGAATAGCTCCCATGCACTGGGAGGGAATGGCTCTTGTGTTCTGGATCAGAATGTCTCTTGTGCTCTGGGTCAGAATGGCTCTCGTACTCTGGGTCAGAATGGCTCTCGTACGCTGGGTCGGAATGGTTCTCGTGCTCTCGGTCGGAATGGCTCTCGTGCTCTGGGTCAGAATGGTTCTCGTGCACTGGATTGGAATGATTCGCGTGCTCTTGGTCAGAATGGCTCTCGTGCTCTCAGTCGGAATGGTTTCCATGCATTGGGTCGGAATGGCTCTTGTGCTCTGGGTCGGAGTGGCGCTCGTGCTCTGGGTCAGAATGGCTCTCGTGCTCGAGGTCGGAATTGTTCTCGTGCACTGGGTCGGAATAGCTCTTGTGCACTGGGTCAGAATGGCTCTCGTGTTATAGGTCGGAATGGCTGTCATGCACTGGGTCAGAATGGCTCTCGTGCTCTCGGTCGGAATGGCTCTCGTGTTCTGGGTCGGAATGGTTCTCATGCACTGGATCGGAATGATTCTCATCCTCTCGGTCAGAATGGCTCTCGTGCTCTGGTTTGGAATGGCTCTCATGCTCTCGGTCGGAATACTTCTTGTGCACTGGGTCGGAATGGCTCTCGTGCTCTGGGTCGGAATGGCTCCCATGCTCTGGGTCAGAATGGCTCTCGTGCTGTGAGTCAGAAGGACTCTCATGTTCTAGGTTGAAATGGCTCTCGTACTCTGGGTCAGAATGGTTTTCGTGCTCTGTGTTGGAATGGCTCTCGTGCTCTCGGTCGGAATGGTTCTTGTGCTCTGGGTCAGAAAGGATCTCGTGTTCAGGGTCAGAATGGTTCTCGTGCTCTGGGTCAGAATGGCTCTTGTGCTCTGGGTTGGAGTGGCGCTCGTGCTCTGGGTCGGAATGGCTCTCGTGCTCGAGGTCGGAATTGTTCTCGTGCACTGGGTCGGAATAGCTCTAGTCCACTGGTCAGAATGATTCTCGTGCTCTGGATCAGAATGATTTTCATGCACTGGGTCGGAATGGCTTTTGTGCACTGGGTCAGAGTGATTCTCGTGGTCGGGGTCAGAACAGCTCTCGTGCTCTGGGTTGGAATGGCTCTCGTGTTCTGGATCAGAATGTCTCTTGTGCTCTGGGTCAGAATGGCTCTCGTACTCTGGGTCAGAATGGCTCTCGTACGCTGGGTCGGAATGGTTCTCGTGCTCTCGGTTGGAATGGCACTCGTGCTCTCGGTCGGAATTGCTCTCGTGCTCTGGGTCAGAATGGTTCTCGTGCACTGGATTGGAATGATTCGCGTGCTCTTGGTCAGAATGGCTCTCGTGCTCTCAGTCGGAATGGTTTCCATGCATTGGGTCGGAATGGCTCTTGTGCTCTGGGTCGGAGTGGCGCTCGTGCTCTGGGTCGGAATGGCTCTCGTGCTCGAGGTCGGAATTGTTCTCGTGCACTGGGTCGGAATAGCTCTTGTGCACTGGGTCAGAATGGCTCTCGTGTTATAGGTCGGAATGGCTGTCATGCACTGGGTCAGAATGGCTCTCGTGCTCTCGGTCGGAATGGCTCTCGTGTTCTGGGTCGGAATGGTTCTCATGCACTGGATCGGAATGATTCTCATCCTCTCGGTCGGAATGGCTCTCGTGCTCTGGTTTGGAATGGCTCTCATGCTCTCGGTCGGAATACTTCTTGTGCACTGGGTCGGAATGGCTCTCGTGCTCTGGGTCGGAATGGCTCCCATGCTCTGGGTCAGAATGGCTCTCGTGCTCTGAGTCAGAAGGACTCTCATGTTCTAGGTTGAAATGGCTCTCGTACTCTGGGTCAGAATGATTCTCATGTTCTGGGTCAGAATGGTTTTCGTGTTCTGTGTTGGAATGGCTCTCGTGCTCTCGGTCGGAATGGTTCTCGTGCTCTGGGTCAGAATGGATCTCGTGTTCAGGGTCAGAATGGTTCTCGTGCTCTGGGTCAGAATGGCTCTTGTGCTCTGGGGCAGAGTGGCGCTCGTGCTCTGGGTCAGAATGGCTCTCGTGCTCGAGGTCGGAATTGTTCTCGTGCACTGGGTCGGAATAGCTCTAGTCCACTGGTCAGAATGATTCTCGTGCTCTGGATCAGAATGATTTTCATGCAATGGGTCGGAATGGCTCTTGTGCACTGGGTCAGAGTGATTCTCGTGGTCTGGGTCAGAACAGCTCTCGTGCTCTGGGTTGGAATGGCTCTCGTGCTCTCGGTCAGAATGGCTGTCGTGCACTGGGTCAGAATGGTTCTCAGGTTCTGGGTTGGAATGGCTCTTGTGCACTGGGTCAGAATGGTTCTCGTGCACTGGATCAGAATTATTCTCGTGCTCTCGTCGGAATGGCTCTCGTGCTCTGGTTCGGAATGGCTCTCGTGCTCTCGGTCGGAATGGCGCTCGTACTCGTGTCAGAGTGGCGCTCGTGGACTAGGTCGGAATGGTTCTCATGCTCTGGGTCGGAATGTCTCTCGTGCTCTGGATCAGAATGTCTCTCGTGCTCTGGGTCGGAATGGCTCTCGTACTCTGGGTTGGAATGGCTCTCGTGTTCTGGATCGGAATGGTTCTCATGCACTGGATTGGAATTGTTCTCCTGCACTGGGTCAGAATGATTCGTGTGCTATGGATTGGAATGGTGTTCATGCATTAGGTCGGAAAGGTTCTCGTGCTCTGGGTCAAAATGGCTCTCGTGCTCTGGGTCGGAATGGCCCTAGTGCACGTGGTCGGAATGGTTCTCGTGCTCTGGGTCGGAATGGCTCTCATGCTCTGGGTCGGAATGGCTCTCATGCACTGGGTTGGAATTGTTCTCGTACGCTGGGTTGGAATGGCTCTCATGCACTGGGTCAGAATGGCTCTTGTGCACAGGGTCGGAATGGCTCTTGTGCACAGAATCGGAATGGTTCTCGTGCATAGTGTCGAAATGGCTCTCGTGCACTGGGTCGGAATTGTTCTCGTGCACTGGGTCGGAATCGCTCTCGTGCTCTGGGTCGTAATGGCTCTCGTGTTCTGGGTCGGAATGGCTCTTGTGCTCTGAGTCAGAATGGTTCTCGTGCTCTTGGTCGGAATGGATCACATGCTCTGGGTTGGAATGACTCTCGTGCTGTGGGTCGGAGGGGCGCTCGTGCTCTGTGTCAGAATGGCTCTCGTGCTCTAGTTCGGAATTGTCTTCGTGCACTGGGTTGGAATTGTTCTCCTGCACTGGGTCGGAATGGCTCTCGTGCTCGAGGTTGGAATTGTTCTCATGCACTGGGTCGGAATAGCTCTAGTGCACTGGGTCAGAATGATTCTCGTGCTCTGGATTGGAATGGTTTTCATGACTGAGTCGGAATGGCACTTAAGCACTGGGTCGGAATGTCTCTCATGCTCTGGGTTGGAATGGCTCTCGTGTTCTAGGTCAGAATGGTTCTCATGCTCTGGGTCAGAATGGCTCTCGTGCTCTGGGTCAGAATGGTTCTTGTGCTCTGAGTCGGAATGGCTCTCGTGCTCTGGGTCAGAATGGCTCTCATGCACTGGGTCAGAATTGTTTTCGTGCACTGGGGTCGGAATAGCTCTCGTGCACTGGGTCGGAATGGCTCTCGTGCTCTGGGTCGTAATGGCTCTCGTGTTTTGGGTCGGAATGGCTCTTGTGCTCTGAGTCAGAATGTTTCTCGTGCTCTGGGTCAGAATGGCTCTCGTGCTCTGGGTCAGAATGGTTCTCCTGCACTGGGTTGGAATGGCTCTCGTGTTCGAGGTTGGAATTGTTCTCATGCACTGGGTCGGAATAGCTCTAGTGCACTGGGTCAGAATGATTCTCGTGCTCTGGATCGGAATGGTTTTCATGACTGAGTCGGAATGGCACTTCAGCACTGGGTCGGAATGTTTCTCATGCTCTGGGTTGGAATGGCTCTCGTGTTCTAGGTCAGAATGGTTCTCATGCTCTGGGTCAGAATGGCTCTTGAGCTCTGGATCGGAATGGTTCTCGTGCAGTGTCAGAATGGCTCTCATGCACTGGGTTGGAATGGCTCTTGTGAACAGGGTCGGAATGGCTCTCATGCACTTGGTTGGAATTGTTCTCGTGCACTGAGTCGGAATAGCTCTCGTGCACTGGGTCGGAATGGCTCTCGTGCTCTGGGTCGTAATGGCTCTCGTGCTCTGGGTCAGAATGGCTCTCGTGCTCTGGGTCAGAATGGCTCTCGTGCACGTGGTCAGAATGGTTCTCATGCTCTGGGTCGGAATGGTTCTTGTCCTCTGGGTTGGAATGGCTCTCGCGCACTTGGTGGGAATGGTTCTTGTGCTTTGGGACAGAATGGCTGTCGTGCTCTCGGTCGGAATAACTCTCGTGCTCTGGATCGGAATGGTTCTCGTGCTCTGGGTCAGAATGTTTCTCGTGCTCTGGGTCGGAATGGCTCTCGTGCACGTGGTCAGAATGGTTCTCATGCTCTGGGTCGGAATGGTTCTTGTCCTCTGGGTTGGAATGGCTCTCGCGCACTTGGTCGGAATGGTTCTTGTGCTTTGGGACGGAATGGCTCTCGTGCTCTGGATCGGAATAGCTCTCGTGCTCTGGATCGGAATGGTTCTCGTGCTCTGGGTCGGAATGGCTCTCGTGCGCTGGGTCAGACTGGCTCTCATGCTCTAGGTCGGAATGGTTCTCGTGCTCTCGCTCAGAATGGCTCTCATGCTTTGGGTCGGAATGGTTTCTTGCACAGTGCCGGATTGGCTCTCATGCACTGGGTTGGAATTGTTCTCATACACTAGGTTGGAATTGTTCTCATACACTGGGTTGGAATGGTTCTTGTGCACAGTGTCGGAATGGTTCTTGTGCACAGTGTCAAAATGGCTCTCATGCACTGGGTCGGAATTGTTCTTGTGCACTGGGTGGGAATAGCTCTCGTGCACTGGGTCGGAATGGCTCTCATGCTCTGGGTCGGAATGGCTCTCATGCTCTGGGTCGGAATGGTTCTCATGTTCTGGGTTGGAATGGATCACCTGCTCTGGGTCGGAAAGGCTCTTGTGCTCTGAGTCGGAATGGCTCTCGTGCTCTTGGTCAGAATGGTTCTCGTGCTCTGGGTCGGAATGGCTCTTGTAAACAGTGTCGAAATGGCTCTCATGCACTGGGTCGGAATTGTTCTTATGCACTGGGTGGGAATAGCTCTCGTGCACTGGGTTGGAATGGCTCTCGTGCTCTGGGTCGGAATGGCTCTCATGCTCTGGGTCGGAATGGCTCTCATGTTCTGGGTCGGAATGGCTCTCATTTTCTGGGTTGGAATGGATCACGTGCTCTGGGTCAGAATGGTTCTTGTGCACTGGATCGGAATGGTTCTTGTGCTCTCAGTCAGAATGGTTCTTGTGCTCTGGGTCGGAATTGTTCTTGTGCACTGGGTCGGAATGGCTCTCATGCTCTGGGTCGGAATGGCTCTCATGTTCTGGTTCGGAATGGCTCTCATGTTCTGGGTTGGAATGGATCACGTGCTCTGGGTCAGAATGGTTCTTGTGCACTGGATCGGAATGGTTCTTGTGCTCTCAGTCAGAATGGTTCTCGTGCTCTGGGTCGGAATTGTTCTTGTGCACTGGGTCGGAATGGCTCTCATGCACCGGGTCGGAATGGCGCTTGTACTTTGTGTCAGAATGGCTCTCGTGCTCTGGGTCGGAATGGCGCTCGTACTATGTGTCAGAGTGGCAGTCGTGCTCTGGGTCGGAATGGTTCTCATGCTCTGGGTCAGAATGGCTCTCGTGCTCTGGATCAGAATGGTTTTCATGCACTGAGTTGGAATGGCACTTATGCGCTAGGTCAGAAAGGTTCTCGTGCTCTGGGTCGGAATGGCTCTCATGCCCGTGGTCGGAATGATTCTCGTGCTCTGGGTCGGAATGGCTCTCATGCCCGTGGTCGGAATGATTCTCGTGCTCTGGGTCGGAATGGCTCTCATGCTCTGGGTCGTAATGGCTCTCGTGTTCTGGGTTGGCATGGCTCTCGTGTTCTGGGTCGGATTGGCTCTCATGCACTGGGTCGGAATTGTTTTCGTGCACTGGGGTTGGAATAGCTCTCGTGCACTGGGTCGGAATGGCTCTCGTACTCTGGGTCGTAATGGCTCTCGTGTTCCAGGGCGAAATGGCTCTTGTGCTCTGAGTCAGAACGTTTCTCGTGCACGTGGTCAGAATGGTTCTCATGCTCTGGGTCGGAATGGTTCTTGTCCTCTGTGTTGGAATGGCTCTCGCGCACTTGGTCGGAATGGTTCTTGTGCTTTGGGCTGGAATGACTCTCGCGCACTTGGTCGGAATGGTTCTTGTGCTTTGGGACGGAATGGCTCTCGTGCTCTCGGTCGGAATAGCTCTCGTGCTCTGGGTCGGAATGGCTCTCGTGCTCTGGGTCAGACTGGCTCTCATGCTCTAGGTCGGAATGGTTCTCGTGCTCTCGCTCAGAATGGCTCTCATGCTCTGGGTTGGAATGGTTTCTTGCACAGTGCCGGATTGGCTCTCATGCACTGGGTTAGAATTGTTCTCATACACTAGGTTGGAATGGTTCTTGTCCACATGGTCGGAATGGCTCCTGTGCACAGTGTCGGAATGGTTCTCGTGCACATTTTCGAAATGGCTCTCATGCTCTGGGTCGGAATGGCTCTCATGCTCTGGGTCAGAATGGCTCTCATGCACTGGGTCGGAATGGCTCTCATGCACTGGGTCGGAATTGTTCTTGTGCACTGGGTGGGAATAGCTCTTGTGCACTGGGTCAGAATGGCTCTCATGCTCTGGGTCGGAATGGCTCTCATGCTCTGGGTCGGAATGGCTCTCATGTTCTGGGGCGGAATGGCTCTCATGTTCTGGGTTGGAATGGATCACGTGCTCTGGGTCTGAAAGGCTCTTGTGCTCTGAGTCGGAATGGCTCTCATGCTCTGGGTCGGAGTGGCGCTCGTGCTCTGTGTCAGAATGGCTCTTGTACTCTAGGTCGGAATTGTTCTCCTGCACTGGGTCGGAATGGCTCTCGTGCTCGAGGTTGGAATTGTTCTCATGTACTGGGTCGGAATAGCTCTAGTGCACTGGGTCAGAATGATTCTCATGCTCTGGATCAGAATGGTTTTCATGCACTGAGTCGGAATGGCACTTGTGCACTAGGTCGGAAAGGTTCTCGTGCTCTGGGTCGGAATGGCTCTCGTGCCCGTGGTCAGAATGGTTCTCGTGCTTTGGGACAGAATGGTTCTTGTGCTCTGGGTTGGAATTGCTCTCGTGCTCTCGGTCGGAATGGCTCTCATGCACTGGGTACAAATGGCTCTTGTGCACAGGGTCAGAATGGCTCTCGTGCACTGGATCGGAATGGCTCTCGTGCTCTGGGTGGTAATGGCGCTCGTGTTCTGGGTCGGAATGGCTCTTGTGTTTTGGGTCGGAATGGCCCTCGTGCACATGGTCGGAATGGTTCTCATGCTCTGGGTCGGAATGGCTCACGTGCTTTTGGACGGAATGTTGCTCGTGCTCTCGGTCGGAATGGTTCTTGTGCTCTCGGTCGGAATTGCTCTCGTGCTTTGGGTCGGAGTGGCTCTCATGCTCTAGGTCGGAATTGCTCTCGTGCTCTCGATTGGAATGGCTGTCATGCTCTGGATTGGAATGGTTCTCGTGCTCTGGGTCGGAATGGTTCTCATGGACAGTATTGGAATGGTTCTCATGCTCTGGGTCAGAATGGCTCTCGTGCTGTGGGTCGGAATGGCTCTCGTGCTCTGGGTCGTAATGGCTCTCGTGTTCTGGGTCAGAATGGCTCTCATGTTCTGGGTCGGAATGGCTCTTATCCTCTGAGTCAGAATGGTTCTCGTTCTCTGGGTCGGAATAGTTCTCGTGCTCTGGGTTGGAATGGTTCTCGTGCTGTGGGTCGGAAAGGCTCTCGTGCTCTGTGTCGGAATGGCTCTCGTGCTCTGGGTCAGAATTGTTCTTGTGCACTGGGTTGGAATTGTTCTCCTGCACTGGGTCGGAATGGCTCTCGTGCTCGAGGTTGGAATGGCTCTCCCGCACAGGGTCCAAATGGTTCTTGTGCTTTGGGACGGAATGGCTCTCGTGCTCTCGGTCGGAGTGGCTCTTGTGCTGTGGTTCAGAATGGTTCTCGTGCTCTCGGTCGGAATGGTTCTCGTGCTCTGGGTCGGAATTGTTCTTGTGCACTGGATCGGAATGGTTCTCGTGCTCTCGGTCAGAATGGTTCTCGTGCTCTGGGTCGGAATTGTTCTTGTGCACTGGGTTGGAATGGCTCTCATGCACCGGGTCGGAAAGGCGCTCGTACTATGTGTCAGAGTGGCGGTCGTGCTCTGGGTCGGAATGGTTCTCATGCTCTGGGTCAGAAGGGCTCTCGTGCTCTGGGTCAGAATGGCGCTCGTGCACTAGGTCGAATGGTTCCCATGCTCTGAGTCGGAATGGCTCTTGTGCTCTGGGTCGGAGTGGCGCTCGTGCTCTGTGTCGGAATGGCTCTCGTGCTCTACGTCGGAATTGTTCTCGTGCACTGGGTTGGAATTGTTCTCGTGCACTGGGTCGGAATGGCTCTCGTGCTCGAGGTTGGAATTGTTCTCATGCACTGGGTCGGAATAGCTCTAGTGCACTGGGTCAGAATGATTCTCGTGCTCTGGATCAGAATGGTTTTCATGCACTGAGTTGGAATGGCACTTGTGCACTAGGTCAGAAAGGTTCTCATGCTCTGGGTCGGAATGGCTGTCATGCCCGTGATCAGAATGGTTCTCGTGCTCTGGGTCAGAATGGCTCTCATGCTCTCGGTCGGAATAGTTCTCGTGTACTGGATCGGAATGGTTCTCGTGCTCTCGATCAGAATGGCTCTCTTGCTATCGGTCAGAATGGCTCTTTGGTTCTGTTTCGGAATGGCTCTTGTGCACTGGGTCGGAATGGCTCTCATGATCTGGGTTGGAATGGTTCTTGTGCTCCCGGTCAGAACGGCCGTCGTGCACTGGGTCGGAAGGTTCTCGTGCTCTGGGTCGGAATGGTTCTCGTGCATTGGGTCAGAATGGTTCTCATGCACTGGGTCGGAATGGTTCTCGTGCTCTGGGTCGGAATGGTTCTCGTGCTCTGGGTTGGAATGGCTCTCGTGCATTGGGTTGGACTGGCTCTCGTGCACTGGGTCGGAATGGTTCTCGTGTACTGGGTCGGAATGGTTCTCGTGCATTGGGTTGGAATGGTTCTCGTGCACAATGTCAGAATGGCTCTCATGCTCTGTGTTGGAATGGCTCTCGTGCTCTGGGTTGGACTGGCTCTCGTGCTCTGGATGGGAATGTTTTTGTGCACTGCGTTGGAATGTTATCTTCTTGAAAAATGTTGTCCAACAAATTGTTGTGGTTGTGGATTTGGTTGGTCAATTTGTTTTCATCAAACACAAATGTTTATTCACTCATGGGGATGGATCGTTGAGGTTGAAATGATCACTCCTGTTGACTGTAAAATGGGTGATGGTGGATCAACTTTGCCAAGTATCATTTCTTTTGAAATTGCCTCTTGAATAGGCATTTGCTCTGAAACACCATTTCACAACATCACAGAAGTTATCCAGATTAAAATCACAAACTTGTTGGTTACTCTTGATTATTGCACATTCCTCTCACGGTATTTAACTACAAGCGGGAATAGGTAAGTTAGCCTCCACCATTCCATATAGTTATGGCTGATCTCATTTCCCAGATTATTTTAATAGAAGTAATTCCTCCTCAGCTCTGCTTGAAATTTGAGACCCCTTATCCTAAGTCTATGACTTTACATCCACTTTACATCTCCTTTGTCAATCTCATTTAACATTATACACACCTATTTTACACAAATGAAAGCTATTTCCAGTGTAAATGCTATATTCTGGATGTGAGGCTGAGTTGTTGTAGTTGAATGAGAAAGATAATAAGTTGTGCAATCCAACTCACAAAACTAGAGTCAGCCATTTTGTGAGTTTGCTGCCATCGTGAATACTACCAAGTCTTCACTCATATTTTTTAGTCCAAGAACTCCCCACCTACGTTCGGGACACCACCCACGCCCTCCACCTCCTCCAGGATTTTCACTTCCCTGGTCCCCAACGCCTTATTTTCACTATGGACATCCAGTCCCTGTACACCTCCATCCCCCATCACGAAGGACTCAAAGCCCTCCGCTTCTTCCTTTCCCGCCGCACCAACCAATACCCTTCCACTGACACCCTCCTTCGACTGACTGAACTGGTCCTCACCCTGAATAACTTCTCTTTCCAATCCTCCCACTTCCTCCAAACTAAAGGAGTTGCCATGGGCACCCGCATGGGCCCCAGCTATGCCTGTCTCTTCGTAGGATATGTGGAACAGTCCATCTTCCGCAACTACACTGGCACCACCCCCCACCTTTTCCTCCGCTACATCGATGACTGTATCGGCGCTGCCTCGTGCTCCCACGAGGAGGTTGAACAGTTCATCAACTTTACTAACACCTTCCATCCCGACCTGAAATTCACCTGGACTGTCTCAGACTCCTCCCTCCCCTTCCTAGACCTTTCCATTTCTATCTCGGGCGACCGAATCAACACAGACATCTATTATAAACCGACTGACTCCCACAGCTACCTGGACTACACCTCCTCCCACCCTGCCCCCTGTAAAAACGCCATCCCATATTCCCAATTCCTTCGTCTCCGCTGCATCTGCTCCCAGGAGGACCAATTCCAACACCGCACAGCCCAGATGGCCTCCTTCTTCAAGGACCGCAGATTCCCCCCAGACGTGATCGACGATGCCCTCCACCGCATCTCCTCCACTTCCCGCTCCTCCGCCCTTGAGCCCCGCTCCTCCAACCGCCACCAAGACAGAACCCCACTGATTCTCACCTACCACCCCACCAACCTCCGCATACAACGTATCATCCGCCGCCATTTCCGCCACCTCCAAACGGACCCCACCACCAAGGATATATTTCCCTCCCCTCCCCTATCAGCGTTCCGCAAGGACCACTCCTTTCGTGACTCCCTCGTCAGATCCACACCCCCCACCAACCCAACCTCCACCCCCGGCACCTTCCCCTGCAACCGCAGGAAATGTAAAACTTGCGCCTACACCTCCACACTCACTTCCCTCCAAGGCCCCAAGGGATCCTTCCACATCCGCCACAAGTTCACCTGTACCTCCACACACATCATCTATTGCATCCGCTGCACCCGACGTGGCCTCCTCTATATTGGTGAGACAGGCCGCTTACTTGCGGAACGCTTCAGAGAACACCTCCGGGCCGCCCGAACCAACCAACCCAATCACCCCGTGGCTCAACACTTTAACTCTCCCTCCCACTCCACCGAGGACATGCAGGTCCTTGGACTCCTCCACCGGCAGAACACAACAACACGACGGCTGGAGGAGGAGCGCCTCATCTTCCGCCTGGGAACCCTCCAACCACAAGGTATGAATTCAGATTTCTCCAGTTTCCTCATTTCCCCTCCCCCCACCTTGTCTCAGTCGGTTCCCTCAACTCAGCACCGCCCTCCTAACCTGCAATCCTCTTCCTGACCTCTCCGCCCCCACCCCACTCCGGCCTATCACCCTCACCTTGACCCCCTTCCACCTATCCCACCTCCATCGCCCCTCCCCCTAGTCCCTCCTCCCTACCTTTTATCTTAGCCTGCTTGGCTCTCTCTCTTATTCCTGATGAAGGGCTTATGCTCGAAACGTCGAATTCTCTATTCCTGAGATGCTGCCTAACCTGCTGTGCTTTGACCAGCAACACATTTGCAGCTTCAGTTATTGTATAACTAGGATGAATGTGTCATTATCTCACTAGAAAGATGTATCATCGTCTTATAAAAGAACTTCAAAGTGACTAAGTTAAGTGAAAGAGCAGCTTCTATTTTCAAAGCATGTTCAAAACTGTAATGGAGTTACTATTGGTTACTTATTGAATTGATAATACAACCACATTTGAATAAATCTACATTTTAGGACAAGGAAAGAAACAAAAAAAGACACATCTCAAACTGGTAGGTTTAGAATAATTTTGAGTTCTTTTCCAAGCAAAAGAATGAGTATAAAATAATTTAGCCCCTAGTATTTGCACCAAGGTATATTGTTTCCTGTTTTTTTTTTATTCTGATTGGAAATGCACTTTTATTAGATAGACACTAAATTTATTTGTCTTCCCTTTCACCTGGCTACATTAGAATCATTTGAGCAGAACAATGACTTTGATTAAGGGGCAGCATGTTGGCTCAATGATGAGCACTCCTGCCTCACAGTACCAGAGTCCTGTGTTTGATTCTAACCTCAGGCAACTGTATGTGTGGACATTGCAGATTCCCCTGTGTCTGCGTGGGTTTCCTCCAGGTGCACTGGTTTCAATAATAGTTCAAAGATGTGCAGATTAGGTGGATTGGCTATTCTAAATTGCCTATAATGTACAGGGATGTGCAGGCTAGGTGGATTACGCATAGGAAATGTAGGAATAGGGTAAGAGGGTGGCTGCAAATGTGTTGCTGGTCAAAGCACAGCAGGCCAGGCAGCATCTCAGGAATAGAGAATTCGACGTTTCGAGCATAAGCCCTTCATCAGGAATAAGAGAGAGAGCCAAGCAGGCTAAGATAAAAGGTAGGGAGGAGGGACTAGGGGGAGGGGCGATGGAGGTGGGATGGGTCTGGGTAGGATGCCCTTTGGAGAGTCGGCATGAAATTGATGGGCTGAATGGCCTGCTTCCATGCTGTAGGGATTCTGTGGAAATCTAATTGAATCTTAGCTCATTAATCTTTAACATTTTGATTCTGGAGATTTTTAACAGACTAAATAAAACACAGGAAATTTTGCAGAGGGATTTAAATGATTTTTACCCCCATTTTAGAAACTCCCTATTCAATTCAGCCGCCTTGTGAATAAAGCTTCATATCTTCTCATTAAAATGCCTACATATAGCCTCTAACATGCTGTGACCTTATTTCATATACAGAGGAACAGTAGCCTGAAGTGAGTACAGGGTAATTTCAATTGTAAGTTCATATACAACATGCACTTTGAAAAGCTGCAGGTGCCACTTTTCTTCCGCAACTAAGACCATCAAACACAACGCAGAAGAGTAATGAAAATGAACAACAACATGCCTCATTCATACTCTGCTGTGTTAGCCTTTGACAGTCAGTTTACAACTGGGAATGGACACTAGTGTTGGAACCAGGTGGATCTCGCTGACTGAGATCTTTGATTGAGATTGTTAACCTGGGCCAGTCCAGCAGCCCTGGCTGGTCATAGCTGGTGTACTATGCACATCTAAACAAAGTTAAAAATCACACAGCACCAGGTTATAATCCAACAGGTTTATCTGGAAGCACTAGCTTTCGGAGTGCTGCTCCTTCCTCAGGTGATTGTAGAGAAAAACCTGATGGGGGAGCAGTGCTCTGAAAGCTAGTGCTCCCAAATAAACCTGTTGGACTATAAACTGGTGTTGTGTGATTTTTAACTTTGTACACTCCAACCCAATACCGGCATCTCCAAATCATGTAAACAAAGAGGAACATGGTGATGGGATTGAGTTGAATTTATTATCACATGTACAGAAGCACAGTGAAAAGCTTTGTCTTGCGAGCAGTACAGACAGATCACAGAGTTAAGATTAGATTAGATTACTTACAGTGTGGAAACAAGCCCTTCAGCCCAACAAGTCCACACCGACCTGCAACCCACTCATATCCCGACCCTTACTTTTACCCCTTACCTAATACTACGGGCAATTTAGCATGGCCAATTCACCTGACCCGCACATCTTTGGACTGTGGGAGGAAACCGGAGCACCCGGAGGAAACCCACGCAGACACGGGGAGAATGTGCAAACTCCACACAGTCAGTCGCCTGAGGCGGGAATTGAACCCAGGTCTCTGGTGCTGTGAGGCAGCAGTGCTAACCACTGTGCCACCGTGCCGCCCTTTTTATTTTATGTTAAGAGGTTTTATTTAGCCAGATTTTGAACATCAGGAGAAAGGCACCCTAATGAACAGCAACCAATGAATCTGGCTCAGCCACAGGGCAAGAGCTCAACTGATAGAAATATGTGAAGGAATGTAGTTCAAAGGTACAGCTGACAGTCCAATTATGTTATAGAATGGCATCAACTTTGGTCAGAGTCCCAACAATAGAAGGTATATCAATGAGCTCCTTTATAAAATTTCTGTGACATCACAGAAATTCAACAATCACCACTTCCCTCCCTCTACCCATGAGTTTCCTTTCAGTCATACTCAAAAACAAATTCAAAACTAATTCAATGTTGGCTATGGTTGAAAGGGATTGTGTGTTTAAAACAAAAAAAAATCTATACCCACCATTTATGCAAGGATCAGCAAGCTGGTTAGCTTCAGATCTGAATATTGTGATACATTACTGCAGAAAGACATACAACTATGCAAAAATTAGCATAGTTAAAAATCACACAACACCACGTTATAGTCCAACAGTCCAACACCGGCATCTCCAAATCTAAAGTAGCACAGATAGCAATTAATAGGTAAACAGCAGCAAAAACAAAAACACAGGTACAGGTGAGTGTGAAGAGCTTGTGAGTCCATTTAGTATTCTAACAAGAGTAGGGTAGAAACTGTTGCAAAATCGGCTGGTACATGTGTTAAGGCTTCTGTACCTTCTCCCCGATGGTAGAGGTTGTAGAAAAAACATTGCCAGTGTGGTATGGGTCTTTGACAATGCTGGTGGTCTTTCCTTGACAGCGGACCTGGTAGATGGTTTCTATAGATGGGAGGTTGGCCTTTTTGATTGTCCGGGCGGGGGCGGATTACTGGTCCCCATGAAGTTATTTCAAACACAAAGATATTTGGATTGAAATACCCTCCCCACAATCCAATACTCAAAATTATCTGCAACACTCACTATTTAAGCTCATAAGTGTAGCCTGGCTACCCAAGATGTCTTCTAGCATCATGAATGGAAGGAAATACAGAATTGAGGTTTACATTGAAGCATACAAATTAGGAGTAGGATTAGACCCTTCAGAATAGCCAGCCTGTTGCTGATTGTAGCAATCTGATTATGGTCACAACTTCACTTTCTGACCTGCCTCTGATAATCTTCGACTCCCCTGTTAATAGATAATCTATCTAGCTCCACCTTAAATATATTCAATGATACTGCCTAAACCACACTTCGAGGAAGTGAATTCCAAATATCCATGACCCAGAGTGACCCCTTTTTTTGAACTGTGTCCCCTTGTTGTAATCCCTCCCACAAAGGAAAACAGTCATTCAAGTGCCCACAGGATCTTACATGTTTCAGTTAGATCACCTTTTATTATCTGAACCTCAGTGGATGTAAGGTTGGGAATTGGTGGGGGGTCAGGTGCTATTTTGTTGTTAATGGAATTGAGTTTGGTATCTAGTGTCTTTCTTCAACCACTTTGTATTTTCCATTGCTTCTCAATGATGGCAATTTTTTCAAAGCTCTCTTGAATTTGAAGGATAAAAACAGAAAGTGCTGGAGGAATCTAGCAGATCTGATGGCATGTGTAGAGAAACCAAGTTAGTGTTGCAAGTCTGATATGACTTTTTCAAAACTTAACCCTGTTTCTTGCTGTCAGACTTGATGAGCTTTTCCAGCATTTTATGCTTTCCTTTCAGATTTCCAGCATCCAGAGCATTTTGCTTTTATTTGAGGGCTATGACCAGAAAGCTGCTTGACTGTATGTTCATTTAACTCAAAGAAATGCTTGCTCGTTCTCCCCTCTGAGGTTGTTAGTACAACATTTATTTGAAGTCAGTAGAATTCTAATCCTCCAAATGCTATTTGTGATCATGGCCTGAAGGACTGATAAGGAAATGGATAACCTATACATTTCTGACTCACAAGTACTTGTTCCTGATGGTGGCATCATATGACCTTCTGAATCCAAATTCCCCATTCACATAATCTCATAGTGGTCATCTGATATGTTCATCCTTATGATGTGTCGCTATCCCACCCAATCGGAAAGGGAGTAGCCTTTTCAATACCCGAATGGATGGTTCTTGTCAACAGCCATTTTGCCCTGTCTTAATTTTTTTCTAACCAGAAAGTTCAAAGACCATGGGTGGCACAGTGGCTCAGTGGTGAGCACTGCTGCCTCACAGTGCAAGGGACCCAGGGTTGATTCCACCCTCGGGTGACTGTGTGGAGTTTGCACATTTTCTCGGTGTCTGCATGGGTTTCCTCCAGGTGCTGCAGTTTCCTTCCACAGTCCTAACATGAGCAGGTTGAGTGAATTGGCCATTCTAAATTACCCATCGTGTCCAGGGATGTACTGGCTAGGCTGATTAGCCATGGAAAATGCAAGGTTACAGGGATGGGATGGGTCTTGGTAGGATGCTCTTCAGAGGGTCGGCGTGGACTCGGTGGGCTGAATGGCCTGCTTCCACACTGTAGGAAATCTATGATTGAAATAAAAGTGCACAAGATTTTGTTTGTCTGTGATTGTTCTCCTGGGTTGTACACAGCAGTGAACTCCCAGCTAAGTCATTAACTTCTATAGACTTCATGCCAATCCTGGAGTGTTGACAATCTTGTTTATAGAATGTAATGAAATAGTGATGTTGATTTGTAGCAATTTAAAGTGCCATTTCAGACTAAATTTCGAGCTTCGTGGTTTAAGGGGTAATCCTGACAAAGAACTTTGGCAGGCTTCCAAAATTCAGTGATGTGTAGCATCCAAATATTTTTAGCTGCGTGGAAAAAACATCTGAGTTTCATTTTACTGGAAAAATGAGAGTTTAGTTGCTTTAGGTATGGAAAATTCTTTTAACGTAAGTATCTTCTATGACTTCCAAGTATTTTTTGAAAAATTTTCTCAGGATGGCTTTAACTGAGAGATGCATTGGATCATTTTGTACTCATACATGTCAAGTAAACATATGAAAATCATCACCTGAGCTCATTGAATGTTCCAGAACAAGATAAACCATTAGTGAGAAAAAGGAAATGAAATTAATGAGAACCACAATGAATGGATTATTTTCTTGTGAATATACAGTTCCTGAATATAAAGTCAACATGCTCGGTAGCACTGCTGCCTCACAGTGCCAGGCACATTGGTTCGATTCCAGCCTCGGGTGACTGTCTGTCTGTGTGGAGTTTGCACATTTTCCCCATGTCTTCTGGGTGCTCTAGTTTCTTCCCACAATCCAAGGATGTGCAGGTTAGGTGAATTTGGTCGTGCTAAATTGCATGTAATGTACAAGGATGTGTAGGTTAGGTGTGTTTGTCAGAGGAAATGGAGAGTACTGGTCTGGTTGTGCTACTCTACTTATATAAAAAAAGGGGGGCTCAGTGGTTAACACTGCTGCCTCACAGCATCAGGGACCCAGGTTCGAGTCCAGCCTCTGGCGACTGTCCGTATTGGAGTTGGCACATTCTCTCCATGTCTGCGTGGGTTTCCTCTGGGTGCTCCGGTTTCCTCCCACAATCCAAAGTTGTGCAGGTTAGGTGAATTACCCATGTTAAATTGCCCATAGTGTTCAGGAATATGTAGGTTGGGTGCATAATATAGAGTAATATAGTAGGGGGAATGGGTATTCGGAGGGCCAGTGTGGATTTGTTGGGCCAAATGGCCTGTTTCTACACTATGACTGTATGCCATTTATTCATTTTCTTGACCATTACTTTTCCAGTCCTGCATGAATCAAGTGAGAACTAGATTGTAGAAAGAAAATTTGGAGGGACGATGATGAAGAAAATAAGCTAATCAAAGAGAGAATATGAGAAGAGAATGTCAGCTAACGTAAAACTTAATATGAAAATTAAGAAAAAGGAAGCATATGTCAGGTATAGAATAAATCGAATAGGATAAATCGAATCAATCCGAGGAAGAGTATAAAAGCAGTAGGAGTATACTTAAGAGGGAAATCAGGAGAGCACAAAAGATGACATGAGATAGCTTTGGCAAATAGAATTAAGGAGAATCCAAAGGGTTTTTGCAAATACATTAAGGACAAAAGAGTAACTAGGGAGAGAATAGGGCCCCTCAAAGATGAGCAAGGCAGCCTTTGTGTGGAACAGCAGGAGATGGGGGAGATACTAAACAAGTATTTTGCATCATTGTTTACTGTGGAAAAGGACATGGAAGGTATAGAATGTTGGGAAATAGATGGTGATATCTTGAAAACTGTCCATATTACAGAGGAGGAAGTGCTGGATGTCTTGAAACGCATAAAAGTGGATAAATCCCCAGGACCTGATCAGGTGTACCCTAGAACTCTGTGGGAAGCTGGGGAAGTGATAGCTGGGCCCCTTGCTGAGATATTTGTATCATCAATAATCAAAAATGAGGTGCTTGATGACTGGAGGTTGGCTAACGTAATGCCACTGTTTAAGAAGGGTGATAAAGACAAGCCAGGGAACTATAGACCAGTGAGCCTGACATCAAGTTGTTGGAGGGAATTCAGAGGGACACTATTTGGAAAACGGTTGGAGGGAAACCTGAGGGACACTATTTGGAAAGGCAAGGATTGATTAGGAATAGTCAACATGGCTTTGTTCATGGGAAATCATGTCTCACAAACTTGATTGAGTTTTTGGAGGAAGTAACAAAGCAGATTGAAGAGGGCAGAATGGTGGACGTGATCTATATGGATTTCAGTAAAGTGTTTAACAAGGTTCCCCATGGGAGACTGGTTAGCAAGGTTAGATCTCATGGAATACAGGAGAACTAGTTATTTGGGTACAGAACTGTTTCAAAGGTAGAAGACAGAGATTGGTGGTGGAGGATTGTTTTTCAGACTGGAGGCCTGTGACGAATGGAGTTACCATAAGGATCAGTGCTGGATCCACTACTTTTCATCATTTATATAAATGATTTGGATGTTAGTATAATAAGTAGAGTTGGAGAAAGTGAGGACTGCAGATGCTGGAGATCAGAGCTGAAAATGTGTTCTGGAAAAGCACAGCAGGTCAGGCAGCATCCAAGGAGCAGGAGAATCAACATTTTGGGCATGAGTCCTTCTTCAGTAAGAGGTATAGTTAGTAAGTTTGCAAATGACTCCAAAATTGGAGATGAATTGGAAGCAGATTACAACGGGATCTTGATCAGATGGGCCAATGGGCTGAGAAGTGGCAGATGGCTGAGGTGCTGCATTTTGGGAAAACAAAACTTAGCAGGACTTATACACTTAATGGTAAGGTCCTGGGGAATGTTGCTGAACAAAGAGACCTTGGAATGCAGGTTCATAGCTCCTTGAAAGTGGAGTCACAGGTAGATAGGATAGTGAAGAAGGCATTTGGTACGCTTTCCTTTATTGGTCAGAGTATTGAGTACAGGAGTTGGGAGGTCATGTTGCAGCTGTACAGCACATCCTGATGAAGGGCTTGTGCTCGAAACGTCGAATTCTCTATTCCTGAGATGCTGCCTAACCTGCTGTGCTTTGACCAGCAACACATTTGCAGCACATTGGTTAGGCCATGTTTGGAATATTGTGTGCAATTCTGGTCTCCTTCCTATCAGAAAGACGTTGTAAAACTTAAAAGGGTTCAGAAAAGATTTCAAGGGTGTTGCCAGGGTTGGAGGATTTGAGCTACAGAGAGAGGCTGAATAGGCTAGAGTGTCGGAGGCTGAGGGGTGACCATATAGAGGTTCATAAAATAATGAGGGGCATGGATAGGACAAATAGTCAAAGTCTCTTCCCTGGGGTGGGGGAGTCCAGAACTACAGGGCATATGTTTAGGATGAGAGAGAAAAGAAAAAAAAGAGATCTAAGGGGCAACTTTTTCCATCAGAGGGTGGTATGTGTATGGAATGAGCTGCCAGAAGAAGTGGTGGAGGCTAGTATGATTGCAGTATTTAAAAGGCATCTGGATGGGTATAATGAATAGGAAGGGTTTGGAGGGTATATGGGTCGGGTGCTGGCAGGTGGGACTAGATTGGGTTGGGATATCTGGTCGGTATGGACGAGTTGGACCGAAGGGTCTGTTTCCATGCTGTACATCTCTATGACTCTGCGACTCTAAAATCTTCCATAAGCATACAACTAATAAAAGGGTGGTAAAAGAATGGGTGAAACAGATTAGGGACAAATGAAGTGATGTACATGTGGATGGCTGTAATGCTAAATGTGCACATCACATCTGCTATTAGCAATGGCAAAGGTCTCACGTTAAATGAGGAGGTAATTGAAATATTGGTTGGGCTAAAATTGATGAAGAGGAGATATTAGAAAGCTTGGCAAGTTGATTGGCCACTTCCAAGGAGGCTGAAGGGTGAAAGCGTGGAAACTCGAGAGAGATTGGTCATAATCTTCCAGTACTTCTTAGATATGGACTATTGTCAGAGGAGTAGAGAATTGAAAATTTGATACCCGAATTCAAATTAATAATTTGTAATAAAACTGCCAATCACTCAGCCACTTCACTGAAGTGTAGATTAATTTAAAAAGATCCTGGAAGAGATTTGTTAAAAACAAATGTTTATGTTTGGTTGAGTGACAAAGAATAGAAAGTGGTAGTAATTTTGTTTTCAGGTTGGGGGAAGGTAGATAGTGGAGTACCTGAGGAGTCAATAGTAATACCATTGTATTCCTTGATCTATCTTAATTGGATTTGGGTGCATAAAGTATAATTTCAAAAGTTACAAATGGCAGAAGACCTGGAGAGGTAATGGACTGAGAGGCCTATGGTGGTAGACTTTAAAAGGGCATTAAAAGATAGCTGGAATGGGCAGTTATGTGGCAGATAAAATTTAATGAAGAGAAGTGAAGTGACAGATTCTGACATGGAGAACAAGGAAGGGCAATGTAATCTAAAGCATATCATTCTAAAGGCAATTCAGAAACAGAGACTTGAGGATAAATGTGCACAAATTATCAAAGGTGGCAAGGCAGTTTGAGGAAGTGAACAGAAAAACTTCCAGACTCCTGGGCTTTATAGATAGGGGCATAGAATTTAACCACAAAGGTATTCTGGCAAACCTTTAGAAAACACTGGTTCAGCTCAGCTGGGATACAGTGTTGAGTTCTGAGCACCATACTTTAGGAAACTGTGAAGGCAGTAAAGAGGGTGCCAAGAGAAACTGGAAGAATGAGTGACTTCAATTACATGAATAGATGGAAAAAGTGGACTTGTTCTCTTGAAAGTAAAACAGGTTGAGGGGCGATTTGATAGAGATATTCAAAATCTTGAGAATGCTGGGTAGAATAGATCTGTGGAAGCTGCTCCCATTGACAGAAGCACCAAAAATCAGAGGACACTAATAGAAGGTGATTGGTACAAGAACCAATGGTGACTTAAAGGAAAACTTGTCTATACATCTGATCAGCACCTGGAATACACTGCCTGAGATTATGGTGGCAGCAGATTCAATTGTAAATTTCAACAGAGGTTTTCATAAACCTGAAGAGAACAAATTGCAGGATTACAGGCAGACTGCAGGATGGTGGGATTTACTCAGTTGCTTCTGCAGAAAGCAGGTACATACACGATGGACCAAGTGATCCCCTTCTATGTGCATCGAGTGGATTTTCTGATGTACTAGACATGCACTGAGCTACAAGGCAATCCAATTTGTAGTCTCCAGGCCAAATGAGGTCGATTTTGAAATTTTATTCACTCTACTGAGTTTTTGCAAATCACAGTTCACACAGCCACTGATGCAAGATAAAACAAGGCCAGTACTAAAAGGAATTGATTCCATTCACACCCAACAATGAATCGCAGTGAGTGAGGTAAGTGCTAATAAAAAAAAAATAGGTCTCTGCAAAGTTATTAACAGAACAACTCAGTTGGTGGGAAATAAAAATTATCACTCAATACACAGACTTGACAATTTCTCACTGTCAGTAGGAGCCCACTTCTCTCTAGACTTTTGATTTTCTTATCATAGTTCATGCTTAATCCTTCGGACTCAATCAGGGAGAAGAGGAACAGTACTCCAATGTAAATTCAAGGCCCTCAGAGGCATGTCTCACTATGAAAAGCCAGTGAGCTACCAGTTCAACAGGGATAGCCACTATTTTAGAAACAGGAGATTTGGACACAGAATAGCTGTCATTCTTTCCTTGTAATAGAAATAGACACCGCCTTCCATTACCATAAAGTTATTTACAGAATCAAGATCAGGAAATAAAGAACAGGCTTAGGTTTATTTGATGTGAGAAACAATTCAGCATGCATTGTGGCAGAAGATAGGGAGAGCCAAAGATTCGTATAATGATTCTGCATTCCAGGAGCCAGTGTTTTGAATGAATATTTTACCCCACTCCACAGTGAATCCCTGCACTATGTAGCAGAACTTAGCAGTTAGATGCAGCAGTACCAATGTGCACAGTCTTGTGTTCTTGTGCCCCTTGGTGTTGGGAGGCGATTAACCAGGCAAGGAGGGCAGTGAGTCGGGAGTCACTTTACTGTGGTTAAGTCCATAACGGGAAGGAGCATGCATGGCCTTCTTGCACTGTGGCCAATCAAAGCTCTTGAATGTTCAGTTAGTGCCCACATAAAAGCCTTACCATGCCCCTATTGGTATTAACCCCATGACAGGCAGGATTTCACTATACAGGGAGGATAGCAAAGAAATGTTGGCATATTCGTTCAATGCCTGACAAGGGACCTGACAGAGGAAGGGAGGGAAGTGGGTGAAAGGAT
The DNA here is from genome assembly GCF_020745735.1 of Hemiscyllium ocellatum. NCBI lineage: Eukaryota > Metazoa > Chordata > Chondrichthyes > Orectolobiformes > Hemiscylliidae > Hemiscyllium > Hemiscyllium ocellatum. The sequence continues at coordinate 45,278,842 of NC_083418.1, read as the reverse complement.
TGCCAAAAGCTACCCACTTGCCCTTACTGTTAACCCCATCTCTTCCTTCCTGCCCATCTCTCATGTGTGCCTCGTTGCTTCCATGATCCAAGACCTAGGGTGGGGGTAGTACTAGGAGCAATCACCACCCTGGTGGAGCTACTGAGTACAAAAGTATTAGCAACCTCTGATTGGCTACCAGTGTTCTTCATTTAGGACTTCTGCCCTCAGGCAAAGTCCTCTCTGCTGTTCCGTTCATTGCTTGAGTGACAAGGTAAGGCCAGGATTTCTCAAAAAAACTCATGGTCCCACCAGCTCTCCTTGCTTAGAGCCCCATCATCTCCATTAGATGTTGCCCATAAACATTTCCTTCAGTCAGTGACATTTGTGAAGCTAGACAACTGCAAAATCATTCAGCAATGCCCAAAGGGAATGCAGTCAGTGGCATTATATCATCCCCATATCGATATTCCTGTCTTTCTATTTTAAGGATATTGTGATGTCTTGTGGCAATTATACAACTCAAGAAATACAACATGGATTGGACATGGCTTATGGTGCTTAATTATGATCCTGTATACTTCAAAAGGCATTTAATCGTACACAACCCATATCCGTAGTTCACTGTTCTCTCATTCAAAGTGTTGGAGGTAGATTGTGCATGTTTATGTGGATATTTATATACATATTTATGTCTGAAATTGGCTGCTTACACAAACTGTTGAGGAAAGTCAGATTTAAGCTGGTGTCTCATGTACAAGAAGAATGTATTTATATTTATAATGCCCTTACTACAACCTCAAGATGTTCAATGGTGCTTTGTAATCAATAGCATAGTTTTGAATTATAATCACAGCTGTGATGTGGGAAATGTGGCAGTCAGTTGTACACAGCAGCACCTCAAACAGCAATGAGAGGAATGTTCCATTACCTGTTTTTGCGAATGGTTGAGAGATGAACTTTATTCATAACCTTGGGAAAACTTCCCTTATTTTCTTGAAACACTGCCATGGATTCCTACATCCACTTGAGGGGCTAGCTGGGACCCTTAGTTTAATCTTTCATCTGAAACTGAGCACCTCCAACACTTCCTCAGTCCTGCACTGCTGAACCTCCATTATTAGAATTAGATCTTTGTAACAGCTCACAAGAAATACACACTGGATATATATTCAGTAGCAGCGTATTCTGGTTGCACACTTTTTGGGATTCAACTTTTCCAATTGACCCATTTTGTTCCAAAACTGAAATGTCTACTAAGATCCCTGAAACCACAAATAGAACAAAGCAGATTAACAGTTTGTCTGCATCGTCAAAAATCTATTCTGCCAAATTACCTTAAAAGGATTTCAAGCCAGAGTAAGATGCATTGTAATTCCTGGTATACTTTAACTATCTTTAGTTCAGTGACGACACTCTAATCAAAATGCAAGTCTAGAGTTTTTAGTACATATTCTAAGTTGGTACTTTGCACTGATGGCATACTGTATGTTAAATATAGCAGTAGGGGTTCTCCCACTGTTCTGATCAATTATTATCCTTCACTCAACATTGTTTGGTGATTATCTTTTGATTCTTATTGAACCCATTTGTGTGTATATTGGCTGTTGTATTTCCTATATTACAACAGTTACCACAGTACAAAATTTGACTCCAAAGATCTTGCATTCTGAAATCATGAAAGACCTCATGTACATACAAGTTCCTGCTTAACGTAGAGTTAAACACTTTCCAACAGGCATTCTATAAGACAGCCAAGAGAACTTTGCACTGTACGAAAGCTGGCTAAAGGTTTCATACTTAATGTTCCTAAAATATTAACACAAACTGGGATATAGCCAAGAAACAGACAATCTCTGCCACAACTCTCCCGACTAAACCCACAGGTGGTGACATCAACACATTCCAGGGTGAGTGCATGTATCTGCATTTGTGAAAAACAAACTTTATTTTAAGAAGTTGAAGCAATCATAGATAATAATTAGAGCCAAACAACCTTCTAACTAAATCTGTGGCATCTGGTGTTCTGCCTATGTACAACACAAGAAATATCCCACTGATTTTTCTGACAATGTCGTTGTTCTTAAATGTTCTTCTACTATTCAATTAATGAATGTTCTTAATCAAATCAGCTTTCAAAATAATACTCTTTGAGACTATGCTTGAATCAGAAATGATCAGCTACTCTGCGACAGAAAAATATTGTGGATGCTGGAAATCTGACGTAAAAACAGCAGGTGCTGACCAGGCAGCACTTGGGCTTGCAAAACAGAGTCGACATTTTGGTAAATGGTTAAGTGTGTTTCTGTCTACAGATACTGAATGAACTACTTTGTAACAATGAGAACAGCTATTGTAGTGTATTGTTATCCTGAAAATATCGAATGGGGGTTCTTTAAGGTCAAATCAAAATGTATACAAAAGGACTTGTGCAATTTACTATGGAGTAAATGTCTTAGCTGAGTCTACATAATATATGTTAGAGACTTGTGTGAACTAATGAGTGAATATATTAGCTTAAACTACATAATATACATATATACACAAACAAGTGAGTCTCACACTGCCTTCTATCCATCCGGGGCTTTGGTGAAGGTGGCACTTGGAGCTCTATTTCCGATTCCATGGCATCAGTCTCGCGAACCCCAGCGTGATGGTGAAAAGTCTGATCAGTGGGGCAAAGGCCCTGGTATTAATACGATTAACTATTAATTGTCTGATTTCCAGATATTATCTCGAGGCCCAACCCCTCACTTAGAAAAGTGGATAAATGCTGAAATAGCCTTGTAACTTTCTTCCTGAAGCACAACTGAGAAATTCCACTCATTGATGTACTGGAAAACAAAACCATAGAGAAGTTGTTTGGCAGCAATTTATATAATTAATGTCAATATTTTTATGATACAAGTGTTTTGGCATAGATTCAAGGTGCACCGAGAGAAAGTCATCTTGAATGGCAGAAGACCACAAATAAAAATGGATATACAATAAATGAAAGCAGTCCGTAATATAAGGTCATCAGATAGGAGTCAGAAATGTGATAAAGCGTCAAAATACAAATGGGTGCCTCACACGAATCCAGGTTGTTCAGGCTCAGGGATAGATAGAAATGATTAAATATAGTGCAGAAATTCAAATTCAATTCATGACAACATATCAGAAAATAACAATTACAGAATCATTGACCTTGTCTCAATTTCATGTCAAATACTGGAATTGATTATCAGGTGTATCTATGTTGGAATGGTTTGGGAAATGATAGCACAGATTTGGAAGGCAATGATTGTGTCTTTTCAATAAATGACTACCCGAATACACTGTGCCAAGATTTACAACATACTATGGTAGAAATGTTTACACTTGAATAGGTATAAAGCATACCAAGTTTTGAAAGCTTTGGTCCCATTGCTAAATTCATTGAGACCATTTTCTAGGTGTTCTGGTCAGGGACTGAGAGACAATCCTGGAATATATATCATAGGAAATGGTACAAATTTGGCCTCGTGGTGTGACCAAAGTAGAATTATTTAGAAGATAGAGCAATGGAGTTAAATACATTGAAGTCATTTAAGAAACAGTTGGATGTTGCCAATGAAGGCATTTGGACCATTTAGTATCATTGCACTAAGATAGTCTAAGTGGCATCCCTAAGCAACTTTATGTCCCATATTTAGCATGGTAAAACATATTAAGACACTTTACAAGACCAAGGGTGGCACAGTGGCTCAGTGGTTAGCACTGCTGCCTCACAGCACCAGGGACCTGGGTTTGATTCCAGTCTATTTGACTATTTGTGTGGAGTTTGCACATTATCCCCTTGTCTGTGTGGGTTTCCATCGGGTGCTCAGGTTTCCTCCCACAACCCAAAGATGTGCAAGTGAGGTGAATTGGCTGTGCTAAATTGCCCATAGTGTTCAGGGTTGTATAGGTTAGGTGCATGAGTCAGGGATAAATGTAGGGTAATGTGTCTGGGTGGGTTACTCTTTGGAGGGTTGGTGTGGATTTGTTGGGCCGAAGGGTCGAGAGTGTGATGTTGGGAAAGCACAGCAGGTTGTGCAGCATCCGAGGAGCAGGAAAATGGACATTTCAGGCAAAAGCTCTTTGTCAGGAAGGCCAGAGCTTTTGCTCGAAATGTCAATTTTCCTGCTCCTCGGAGGCTGCCTGACCTGCTGTGCTTTTCCAGTACTACACTCTCGACCCTAACCTCCAGCATCTGCAGTCCTCACTTTTGCCTTGTTGGGCCAAAGAGCCTGTTTCCACACAGTTAGTATTCTAATTCATTATCAAACGGAATTTGACAACACACCAAGGAGGTGGGGGCAGATAACTAAAAGCTTAATCAAAGTAATTAGCATTTCAAAGCAGGAAAGAGAGGTAAGATATTAACTATTATGGAGGGAATTCCAGAGATTATGTTTGCCTTAGCAACTGATGCCGCAGTCACCAATAGTAGAACAATTTAAATGAAAGCTCCTCATGAGGCCAGAATTGGAGGAGGTCTTAAAAGATTTTAGGGCTGGAGCTTATGACGGAGGGGTGGCAAATCAATTGAAGATTTGAAAACAAGAATGAGAATTTTAGAGTGTTGTCATGGCTGGAGAGGGAGGCAGTACATACCAGTGAACACAAGGATGACAGCGAAACAAGACTTAATGCAAGTTAGGATATGAACAGCAGGACTTCAGATGAGCTCAAGTTTATAGAAATGGCAAGGTAGGAGATCAACCAGGAAAGTATTGAAATTGGCAGGTCATCAAAAGGCTGGCAGAGGATTTGAGGAACAGATAAACTTTGCGGAGGTAGGCTCATAACTATCTTGTGACTCGCAGAATTATTTTAGATTAGATTACCTACAGCGTGGAAACAGGCCTTCGGCCCAACCAGTCCACACCGACCCTCCGAAGAGTAACCCATCCAGTCCCATTTCCCTCTGACTAATGCACCTAACACTATGGGCAATTTAGTATGGCCAGTTCCTCTGACCGGCACATCTTTGGACTGTGGGAGGAAACCAGAGCACCCAGAGGAAACCCACACAGACACGGGGAGAATGTGCAAACTCTACACAGGCAGATCACCCGAGGCTGGGATTGAACCTGGAACACTGGTGCTGTGAGGCAGCAGTGCTAACCACTGAGCCACCAGATTATGTGTGGCAGATCTTTGTATCAGTGTTAATTAAAAACTGAAAGAACTGTGGATGCTGTAAATCGGAAACAAAAACAGAAATTGCTAGAAAAGCTCAGCAGGTCTGGCAGCATCTGAGCAGAGAAATCAGAGCTACCATTTCAGGTCTAGTGACCCTTCCTCAGAAGTTCTTATTAATGCTGATTCCTCCCCACACATGCTGCCAGACCTGCTGAGCTTTTCTGGCAATTTCTGTTTTTGTTTGTATTTGTATTGTTTTTTGAATCATACGAGGAAAATGAAAAGTCATTGGAATTTTTCAACACCATTGTTCAACCATCCTGCAAGCAGATAAACGACCAGAAAATAAGTTCATTATTTAGGGTTTCCACCAAGGTTAATGTTGGAAATAAGGACAACCACAAATTGTGCTGACATGTAGTGGAAGGATGGCAGGGGGTGAGAGTATTACAAGATAAATCTAAAGACTTGAAATGTTTATTAGGCAACTGGAGTTTGAACTAAAATATTGAGATTTACTCCCCTAATATTTTACTTGTTTCTTTGATGTGTGCAAATTAAGTTTCCGTTGCATTGAGGGATATCGTGATAAAATGGAACTACTCAGGGTAAAGGCCATGCACTTATATGTGGCAAGTGGCGGAGCATAATGAATCTATTTGCATTCAGAGAAAGAAAAGAATAGTTGTAGCTACTGCTACATTCAAACTGGTCATTTCAGGAACAAATTGGTTCTTCATGAAGAGTTGGGATTTTTCCAGCAGCTACTTTCAATATGATTTGCATTTGAGTGGGTTGGTTTCAACTGAGCTCTGTGTCTTCCTTGAGGACTTTCTGGATGGTGTTGCTACTTCCGCAGGCTTTTATCGTTTCATTGTTTTCCATCATTAAGCAGCTGGAAGATTTCCAGTCCTATTTTACATTCATATAGATAAGGAAAGTTTTATAAAAAGCATCTTAGCCAAATAGTAGAGAAAAGAAAGCTTGTGAGCTTCCTGACATCATTCGCTCATGAATTATTTGGTTTTGTTCTGCAGTCAGAATTGGATATTTGTTCAGATCTGAATACTTCAGGAATATCCAGTTAGAAGGAAATTATTTATTTGGTTTAAACATTGCTCTTGTGTACTTGAGCGCAAGATTTTTTGAAACCTAGTATTGTGTTCAGAAATTAAGGATAACATGAGGGTAATATGTAGCTTAAACTACATATCATCTCATAAGTTCTCGTATTCTTCTTACAGTTTGATCCATTATTGTCATAAATTGAAGTTGACGGCAGCAGAACATACTCCTACATCAGTTATTAAGTCTGGGATTGATACATTTTTGTTAAGCAAGGTATTAAGGAGTAAGGATCAAAGACAGATATATAGATTTAGACCACAGTTCAGTCATGATCTCACTGAATGGTGGAGCAGGCTGAAGGGACTGAATCCCATTCTTATGTTCCTATGTCCCGTGTTCCAGTGTACTTTGAGAGAGAATTTCAGCATTGTTCTCCAATCTCCTGCTGTCATGTCAGTAGAAACTCTGGAGAATGTTTTTTTTTAAATTCATTAATAGGATATGGGCATCACTGGCTGGTTCAGCATTTATAGCTCATCCTTAATTGTCCAGGGGACAGGTAAAAGTCAGCCATATTGCTGTGGATCTGGAGTCACATGTTCGGCCAGACTAGGTAAGGATGGCAGTTTCCTTCCCTAAAGAATATGGGTGAACCAGATATATTTTTCCCAATAATCAACAATGGTCACCATTTGACCCTTAATTCCAGATATAACTGATCAGATCCTTAGAACATTACCAAGGTCTCTGAATTAATATGCTAGTGGTAATACCAGTAGGCCATTGCCTACTGAGGAATGGGGTTCATCTTCCATTGAATTGACGGAACAAGTTTAAGAGAGCTAAATCAAAGCCCAAGCATTTGTATTTTCAACATGCAATTTAAAATTCTCCATCAAAGGCATAAGTTGGGATGAAGATCTCATGCCTACAAAAAGTAAAAACTTTACTAAATATCAGCAAATATTGAGATGTGAAATGGTTCAACCCAGTAAGGTTAAATTGTCTTAAACTGACATGGACATGTAATGAAAATCTTTACTGATTTCCTTTTCTCTGAAGGTGCCAACCTGATGAAGATAAAGTCCCTGAGATCCAAGTTCAGTTCTGCTTGACTTAGCTCAGAGAAAGCTACCAAATTATTTAACAGTGAGGCAAATTGCATTTGGTGACCTTGGCAGCTGCTGCAAAGGCATGATGGGGAAAGACCAAAGAATAAGGGGGTGGGGTGGGGGGGCGGTGGCATTCAGCAATTAGGCCCCGCTGTTAACTCAGCTATAGGCCAAGAGGTTGTCTGTAAATATAGAGTATGGTCGACCTCAAAGACCTAATTCGACGTCTGAAAATAAAGAGTATAGACCTGAGCAGGTTTATTAACTCTCCATGTATCAAAGATTTATGTTCTATCAATAAAGTATATTGTTGAATTTAAAAAAAAACTACTGTCTTTATAGCAGGTCATCAATTGCATACACTTTTGAGTGATGTTTTTCATTACTAGGCTGAGCTTACCATAGCCAATTATAGTGGCTGCACATCCAAACGATCAGCTAGGTTAACATAGGCTGAGAGCAAAGCTAGCTGTCCAGCCGACATGTCCTTCCTCATTGAGCATCATACTTATCAACGGAGCCAGCTCAGTAACTGAAGGCAAGAGACCTTGAAAAAAATCGATAATTAAAAATTGAATCACCATATTTCTTCTCCTTTGACATTATTGATGGGCAGCAGCATGTCCAGAATACAGGCCGCAGACCCTGTATGCAGAAGGATTAAGGGGAATTGAAGCTTCTAGTATGCTGGTTAATTAGGTGAGATGAGAGTGGGGTGTTGGAAAAGCACAGCACGTCAGGCAGCATCCGAGGAGCAGGAGAATTGATGTTTCAGGCAAGAGGAATGAGGCTAATTAGGTAAGCCCAGTAAGCAATGGGAGTGGACCATGTCGGCCTTAGAAATAGGCCATTTTGGGCAATATTCGGCAGAACTGCTTCAGCTCAAGCATATGAATAGTTTGTTGGGTAGAGTTCATTCAGGGAACACACAGGCCATGTTGAACATGGATAGTTTACAGGACAAAAGGACTATGTGTACAAATCATTTAGGTGAGATCATGTCTGATCTGTGGTCTAACTCTATTTACCATGCCACAACATGCGCCTGGGCAAACACTGTCATTCTGGAGCTGTCCTGCAGTGTTCCTGACATTTGCCCCACCCAAGGCAGGCTGGTGAAATGATAGGCAGGGACCTGGAGATCCTGCTGGATAGGCTGGTGCACAGGTGGGATGTCTTCTAACCCTCAGTTCCAGCAGTGGAAATCTAAACATCAGGCCATGCCAGTCTGTTCCAAAGGTGCCACTAGGGTAAGTGCAGTTTCCACCACTTGGAGGAGGGCACCTCAATATATAAAGATGGTCAATGACCTTCTCTACCATGCCAGCGTAAATGCTATCACCTTTACACTGATAACCCCACACTCACTCTGACTCTGCTCCTGGACCCACCTCCCAACAAGGCTCGTGCTTAACCACTGTTGTTATTACTCACAACACCTTCATGCTGAATGAGAAGATCAAAGAGTGGCCTGCAATTGTGTGCCATTCATTTTAATTGAGGAGCTGAAAGAGTTGTCTGCACTGACAAAATATTCATTTGAAGAATGGAATATTCAAGAGAATAATGGCAAAGTGTTGAGGGTGATTGGAATAGGACTGAGAAAGGGAAACACTCCTGTCCTGATTCCATGCAATATTTTGAAATGACTTTTTCTTTAAAAGAAGACTTTGGGGCATCTTCTAGAGAATGTATTAGAATTTCAAGTAAAGAGAGGCCAAAAATAGTGTAAACACATTCTATATTAATGGGGCTTAATGCCTGCTTCACTAGGCAAACATTTCTTGGGTTTACTTTGAGTGTAGGCCATTGATTCTCCAATGGCCCACACTGCTCTCCTTCATAATGCCTTATGTACTTTAACTAAGACAGACTCGCATTAAATCTGAGAGCCAAGATCTTTTAGTTTCTGAGTTGCTAGTTATTTTCACATTTGGATTAAGAGGTGGAAACTGTTCATGTTTAAGTTTGCCTTTTTAAAAGTCAGACTTCAGCATGTTTTCACAATGTCCTTTAACACTTTGCCATATGATCTTTGCCCAATCTACCTATCTAGACAACACAGTTTGAAGAGAAGTGAGATTCTCTCACTCATTCAAAGCCTACAAGTCAGGTTAACTGGTCATTAATTATTTATTTTTTATGGACCCTTACTGTGCACATTTGGCTGTCATTTTTACACACATTTAAGTTGGAACTAATTATAAGTAAATATTATATTCAGATTTGTTGAGCCAAACAAAGGCTAGCATTTTTTGTTTTTGCTCACTAACGTGGGTACAATTCATATCCTGTGGAAAAGAAAGTACTGCAGAATGTGCAAATAATGACAGCACAGAGACTGAGTACAAGTTATTTTTCTTTCACAGCTTTCAAGTATAATGCACAAAGCTTAATAGATCTTGTGATGAATGGCTTGTGGAAACTGAGGCCAGCAACTGCTGACTGGAATATTACTTCTTTGTTGTGGATATTGATTGCCACCAAGAAAACCCATGAAGAAGGATAGTTGTTTACTAATAGATAGCAGATGAACTTCCTCAGAGATCCTCTGTTCTGCTGCAGAAATTCAAGGGGAACCTTCCTCACATGTGTAACACATTCCTGCTAAAACGATACTAGTGGAAAAGGAGAAATCCTGAAGAAATTCTGAGAAATTATGTGAATAAGAAAGCACATGATTTATCCCTGATATTTCTGATTACCCATTGCACTGTTGGAACTTCTTTCGTCTTGCTTTCAAGAGGAGAATACCTTGCATTGATGATGGCTTAGAAAGATATGTTTACAGGGTAAGATGAAGTAGATTGAGAAGTGGCTCCTTTGGAGTATAAATACTAACATAGACCCGTTCAGCCTAATGGTTTCTTTCTGTGCATGAGTCTCTGTATAATAATCATGATACCATTGTGCTACATTATGAAAAGGTATTTTGTCCCTTTATGGCCATGAAGCAAGTCACTGTTCTAGGAAAGTTTTTTATGAAGAAAATGAACCTTCTTTATTTTATTGAGAAAACTTAATAAAGGAGCAACTCAGTCATGTTGGAAAACAGTAGATGTAGACACAAAGGCAAAGAAATAGTTAATAGATGATTAACGTTAGATCAGAAGGAAAACAGTCACGGAGACAGTGGGTGACACGGTGGCTCGGTGGTTAGCACTGCTACTTCACAGCACCAGTGACCTGGATTCCACCCTCAAGTAAATGTCTGTGTGGAGTTTGCACATTCTACTCATGTCTGCATGGGCTTCCTCTGGATGCTCCGGTTCCCACCCATAGTCCAAAGATGTGCAGATTAAATGGATTGGCCATGTTAAATTGCCTATAATATCCAGGAATGTGCAACCAAAGTGGATTAGTCATGGGAAATGCAGGGTTAGAAGTATAAAATAGGTGGGTGGCTCTGGATGGGATGCTATTCAGAGGGTTGTTGTGGATTTGATGGGCCGAATGGCCCGCTTCCGCACTGTAGGGATTCTATGATTCTAACAATGTTCAGATGCTAATATTGCGGATGAACATAATGAAACGGCAGATTTAGTGAAGGACTTAGAGTCAACCTTCACAGTAAATGAAAAGGATAATATACCTAGATGGTCCAGGGAAGTTAGTAATGAAGTTAGTAATTAAAATTAATATAAGCAAGAAAAGAGTATTAGAAAAAGTAATAGTAATGAAGAATGGCAAATCCCTAGGATCTGATGGTTTCCAGTCCACAATTTTAAAGTCCACAATAAATGCTTCACCCATAACCTTCCAAAACTTTTTGAATAAGCAATTGTATATTTGACTAGAAAATTATAAATGTAACTTAATTGTTTAACAGTATTGAGAGAGAGGGAAAGAAGAGAAAATTATAGACCTATATAGAGAGAACCAAAATTAAATGGTTGGATTCTGAGGTGAGGATTTTGAGCCATAGAAACAGAAAAGCACTAAAAATAGCATTACCAATCAACATGCTAATTTCCCAGCTCTAACCCTTCTCCAGGCCACTTTCCAGCACTGGGATGGAGGTGAAGAGGCCTGGGAATAGTTAACAGCCTGGAGCCAGCCTCTACAGACCACTGACTAGTGCTACAGGGAGCCTTAGACGCTCTCCATATATGGTTGGTAATAGCTGCAGGTACAGCTAACGTTCTGAAGGGTTTTCCTCACACACACTACTCCAACCACACCCTTTCCATCACACTCTGGCCTATGGTGGTCCTGTTAAAAAAGGCTTTTTTTCTATGTGAAATTTGAAATATTTTAAGTCAGAGGACCTCCATTTTGGGGTACCCTTTCCCTCAATTAGGTTGCCAAGACATCCTGTTTCTGCTTTTAAGTTGGAATGTCTGTGTTGGCAGAGGCTCCAATCAGTATGGTACTATTCCAAAAATTACCTGAACTGTGGCCAGTGACCAGGAACACAGGTGCCTCAGTAGCTCCTACCTCTGACAGTGGAGCTATTGACCTTTTTGGAGCCCATTCATCTGCTATTTAATAGAATGGCATTTCTAGAGGTGGTCCACCTCCTTCAGAATTGTCCTCTGGGCACTATACTCTCATTAGTGGGTTCCAACTCACCTTTCAGCCCAATGCTGGGACATGGGACCCAAAGTCCTGTTTGAAGAATCCCAGTCATAAAAAGAATAAAATGGCCAATCTCCTTAGCAATACAAATCATATATAGAGGGAAATAAGACATTGTGCTTGCTCCAAAATATGAGGGAGGTGCTACAGCATCTCCAGACTTGTTAAAAACAGAAACGTCCCTGTGGCTCATATTTGGACTGCTCCTTGTTCACTCCCTGCTAAGGTGTTGTCCACTGAACGGAATTAGCCCACTGAAGTTGGTGATGTAGACTAATGTCAGGAGAAACTGAGTTTGAAAGAAAAGAATATAACGCAGAATGTTGGAGACATTCTCTTTCCTCGAACCCAAGCTCATGCTTTTTTAAAGGGTGGAAAATTTCCCATTGACAAGTGATGAAACAGAAAATCTTAGATCATCTTGAGTTTCAGGAACATGACAAGTAAATGGTTAATTTTCTCACAGGATTATAAGTATGTTTGACATTTTAAGGACATTGGATTCATCCTTCAAAAAATTGATATTTAAATACATTTAAACTGGGGTAAGACATCAATTAAAAGCTGCAGGGTCAACTACAAAACTCAATAATTTATGTTTAAATCTTTTGCACATTTGATACTGTCAGTCCATTTTCCACTCAAAGCACAAAAACCATTTTTTACAACATTAAAAATAAATTACAATGTATTGTTAAAAGGAAAATGTATTTCTATTTATATAGTAGCTTTCATATATCTCTCATGATGAATAAGTCACTGTTTGTGTGATCACTTCTTCCAGGCACAAATTTGGTAGCCAATTGATTCATGGCGTGTGTGAATAACAGCAACTGAGATCAGTGAATTGTTGAGGGGTAGATATCGGCTAGATTACCGAGACAATTCCTAAGATCTTCTGATAACACCATGACATCTTTTCCTTCTACCTGACAAAGCCCTCCATTACCATCACATTCAATGAGTATTCTACATGATCCCGGGTCTCTCGCCCCGAGTACTGCACTGAGATTCTCTTTAGATTATGTACTGAGTTCTCTACTGAAGTTTGAACCAATGAAATTTTCCATGATTGGAATGGTAGTTCAGTGCAGCAATGTATTAGTGTCCTGATAATGGACACAGTGTACATGGCTCTTTCTTCCCTGACATCTTTCAGAATGAAAATCAGAGACCAAACGTTAGGTATTCACTACTGAGGTAGGTAATCCAAGTTCTTTTAAAAGCCCCCCCCATCACATCATACAGTTTTTTGCTCTGGGAGAGAAGCAGGTATAGGATGGAATTAGTTGATCCTTTATCCATGCCAGTATATCACCCATTATACCATGCAGTTTTTAACTTGCATTGTAAATTTTTGTATGACACAATCAAAACTCGCTGAACAGCTCCATGTGAATATTTTGGCAGAAATCTAACCTTTGGAGCAGAAGAAGCTGTTTTACTCTGCAGTAAAGAGTATCTCAACCTGAAGATGGGTAGTTTATTTCCAATTTCCATACAGTAAGCTGTAACTTTTATTCATTAAATTAAAAACCTTTGTAAGTGTGAATGTGTGTGAAGTGTGCCTCCCGTAAACAAAATACCTGGAGAAACAACATCAAGAAGCAGCATTCTAATCAGCATCAGGATCACCCCAGCAAACCCTGTGCATAGGGATTACTGAACTGCCTTCCTAGTCTTTCCCTCTGCCCATAGCGCCAATGTTTATTTTCTGTCATCTCCGCTTGAATGTATTTGGATTGGGAGAGTTTATAAGTAGGGTATTGTTTTAATTGGTAGAGATATATGTTGACAGTTCCGAATTTTTTTATCTGTAGCGAGAATCTACTTATTAAGTACAGAAACCTGGTCCATGCTTTCTGTCCACATGGATCCAGAAGGTAAGTAAAGTTGCGAATTTTGAATGCTTTTCAAAATCTTTAACTATTGTGATGATTCTGGGAATAGCAGGCTTGATTTCCAGCACACTATGCCAATGAGGCATGATACCATGTCAAGCGATTAGGTGGCATTTTGTGAAGAACTTTCTCAGCTTTTTCCAAGTGTTTGATCAGCATTATAATCTTTCTCCAATTGGTGTTGAAAGAGAATGCACTGCTTTTCTCAGATTCCTAGCCAGGAGACACAATCAGGAGGTGAACTTGATAATAGATTACCATCAGGTCCATTTTTGACAGTTCACGATGCAAATTATGTGGTAACTGACTGCCTTCAATCCTTGGAATAGTAAATAAAGATCACTCTTATACTCTTCCAGGTCTGTGTGAGCAGAACTTTTCAGTAACTCCTATGGTGACGTCAGTTTCTGGGTCCAACAGTGCTAGTGAATTAACACTACATGTGTCCATTAGGGAAGTGGTGAACTTCCAATCCCTTCAGTTTTACATAAGTTGGTCATAATGATCTTTCGCTCAGCAGCATGCAGCTGATGATATTGTCCAAGAGTACAGGGAACAGGAAACTCTGCATGTGCAAGAAAATTATTCAGTAATACTGAAGCATGAGAATGATGCTCTGCCTTTGTATGAGATTTGTGAAGATATTTTGTCTAGTGTTCCAGAGAAATGGAGAGCAGCCACAGCAAGTAATACTGAAGTTCCTCTCAGAATGTTTTGCAGTTACTCCTCACGCAGTCCTCACATATGCGAAGTCTGGAGAGATTTCAATTGAGTTGGTGCAGTTCTTGTGAAAGTGTTTTGAAGAAGTGGATCTAAACTTTGCAGCCTTCATGATGATTCACACCACACTTCATCCTGAACTTGAAAATACAGTGCAAGAACCTGAAGATGTCGTTGTCATGCTGTTGCAGTTGAACAGTGATACTTCCCCATTCTTTTTTGATGGTGAAACTTCATTTGGCTGTCTTTCATTGCCAGAAATGTAACGTGAAAGGGATGAATCTAATTGAAGTGCAGTCAAGTGAAAATGGTACATCTTTGATGAAAACCCACACACCTTTGTTCTGATGTGCAGCCCACTGGAAAATAATTCTTTCAGTGCTATGAGCTTTGGGATACTGACCTACTCTTCATTTCAGCTGCTGAAAGTACAATCCTGAGCAAAACTTTTTGTCATTCCTTCCTTTGCCATTTTGAATGGTCAGATCAGGAAGAATTATGGAATCTCCACAGTGCTTGAATGTATAAATCATGCCCTTTGGCAGAGCTGATGGTGTGTAAATCCATTCATATTTAGGGGGATAGCTTCAGTTAAACATTTAAATAAATAATGTTACAAAACTACTTTGTTAGTAATTTGGACATTGAGACAGTATTCAAAGGAGATATAAAGATCAGATTTAATGAATATGCAGATGAGCTCTGAGTTAAGCCTGTATTAGCGAGTTTTGAAAAGATTTGTCGGTCAGGTTGAGGTTCTGGATGTAGGTTTGCTCGCTGAGCTGGAAAGTTCATTTCCAGACATTTCGTCACCCTACTAGGTAACAATTTCAGTGGGCCTCTGCTTGAAGCACTGCTGATAATTCATGCTTTCTATTTATATGTTTGGGTTCCTTTGGGTTGGTGATGTCATTTCCTGTGGAAAACAACACATACAGACCAAATATTGAACTACAGAAGCAATCACCTCAACATCCACAAATGAAGCTGCATCAGAACATCACACAACGGGCCAACACACACTGCAGAGGAACTACTCAAAGCAGAGGAAAATCACCTATACTGTGTATTAAAATAGAACGAGTACCCAATCAACACAGTCCACAAATTTCTCAGCAACAGGCCCAAACTAGCAGACAAAACACGTCCAGAAACCCCAGCCACTACCCCCTACATCAAAGACATCTCAGAAATGACTGCCAGACTACTCAGACCCCTTGGCATCACGGTAGTCCACAAACCCACCAATACACTAAAACAGCAGTTAATGAACTTGAAAGACCCTATACAGACAGCAAGCAAAACTAATGTCATTTACAAAATACCATGCAAGGTCTGCAACAAACATTACATTGGAAAAACAGGCAGAAAACTGGCCACCAGGATCCATGAACATCAATGAGCCACAAAACGACATGACCCTCTCTCACTAGTATCCTTACAAACAGATGAAGAAGGACACCACTTCGACTGGGCCATCACATCCATCCTAGGACAAGCCAAACAGAGACATGCACAAGAATTCCTAGAAGCATGGCATTCCAACTGGAACTCTATCAACAAACACATTGAGTTACACCCCATCTACCAAACCCTAAGAAAAAGAACAGGAAATGACATCGCCACAGGAAATGACATCACCAGCCCAAAGAAACCCAAACATATAAATAAAAAGGAGGAATTATCAGCAGGCCAACTGAAGATGTTACCTAGTAGGATGACAAAACGTCTGGAAATGAACCTTCCAGCTCAGCGAGCAAACCTACATCCAGTAAGCTGTATTGTCACTGTGACCTCAGTAGTCATGGAGTTAGTATCCTGTTGAAGTTTGGAACATGTACAGCAAGAGGACCTTGCAGTGTAGCCTTACCATAGTCTATCAATAAACATTGTTTAACACAAATCTGGATGTCTATTCCGTGGGTGAAGATCTAACGGAGCCACATTAATGCATGTTACAATATAAAGACCACTCTTCTTCCTGCTGTGGCTAAAATGCAGGATTTCTGTCAAACTGGCTTTGCAATATATTGAGGGTATGAGGGTCATTCTGGTTATAAATTAATAAAATAACCTTACTCAATTTTGTTGGTAGATTGATGAGTTTGCAATTGGATACATTTAATACTTTCTAGCTTCACTTTGAAAATTGGGCAGGGAGAAAGAAGATGATAAATTCTAACATAACAGAGTTGTTTGGGAGTCTGAAGTCCGAATCCCAGTTGGTACGCAGGAAAGTAATTTTCTCTTGCATTTCCTTTGATCTCTTCACACACAAATGTTCTTCCTTTGCTGCTGACAACTAGTGCTTAGATGTGTATGAAGGGAATCAATCTAGTTTATTGACTGAAATCAAGAGCTCAAAGCCAGGAAAAATTATAAGTGCAAAACAATATGTTGGTTATGCTAAAGCCTAGCTACCCGATGAAGCAACAGTGCTGTGAAAGCTTGTACTTCCAAATAAACCCTTTGGACTGTAATCTGGTGTTGTGTGATTTTTAAAATTATGCTAAATGCCAATGTTGTTGCAATTGATTTTCCCCACTATTGCTTTCGCCCCCATCTAAATCAACTTCAAACTGCTTTTCCAGATACATTCAGTTGTTGTCTAACTCATACTGTTACTTACATTATGATCTCGATTATTTTAATTTCATTTTTGTATTTCAGTTGCTATGTCAAACTGCAGAATGCTTTGACTTCACAGAATTGTGACTTTACATGCAGTGATCTCTATCACAAACATGTACTGAATTAGTTATTAGATCTATATGTTTCAATTAGGACACTCGTGAACACTAGTAAATGTACTTGTTCTCTGGAGCAGGACATTTAATTGCTTTTAAATAAATAGGTACAGAATACTAAGGATTTAGTATAGATTTTTAATAGTTTTATCTGAATGGATTTTAGAGTCATAGAGTCATAGAGATGTACGGCATGGAACAGATCCAACCCATCCATGCCAACCAGATATCCTAACCCAATTTAATCCCACCTGCCAGCACCTGGCTTATATCCCTCCAAACCCTTCATATTCATATAACCATCCAATGTTGCAATTGTATTAGCCTCCACCACATCCTCTGGCAGCTCATTCCATACATGCACCACCCTCTGTATGAAAAAGTTGCCCCTGAGGTCTCTTTTATATCTTTCCTCTCTCACCCTGAACCTATGCCCTCTAGTTCTGGACTCCCCCACTCCAGGGAAAATACTTCGTCTGTTTATTCTGTCTATGCCCCTCATAATTTTGTAAACCTCTACAAGGTCACCCCTCATCCTCCGACGCTCGAGGGAAAACAGCCCCAGCCTGTTCAGCCTCTCCCTATAGCGCAAGTTCTCCAACCCAGGCAACATCCTTGTAAATCTTTTCTGAACCCTTTCAAGTTTCACAATATCTTTCCGATGGGAAGGAGACCAGAATTGCACACAATATTCCAACAGTGGCCTAACCTGTTCTGTACAGGTGCAAAATGGCCTCCCAACTCCTGTACTCAATACTCTGACCAATAAAGGAAAGCATACCATATGCCTCCTTCACTATCCTATCTGCCTGCGACTCCATTTTCAAGGAGCTATAAACCTGCACTCCAAGGTCTCTTTGTTCAGCAACACTCCCTAGGAACTTACCATGAAGTGTATAAGTCCTGCTAAGGGTTGCTTTTCCAAAATGCAGCACTTTGTATTTATCTGAATTATACTCCATGTGCTACTTCTCAGCCCATTGGCCCATCTGATCAAGATCCTGATGTAATCTGAGGTAACCTTCATCACTGTCCATTACACCTCCAATTTTGGGTATCATCTGCAAACTTACTAACTATACCTCTAACGCTCACATACAAATCATTTATATAAATGATGAAAAATAGTGGATCTAACTCAATCAAGTTTGTGAGACATGATTTCCCATGCACAAAGCCATGTTGACTATCCCTAATCAGCCCTTGCCTTACAGGCCTCCAGTCTGAAAAATATCTCTCCACCATCACCTTTTGTCTTCTATCTTTGAACCAGTTCTGTATCCAAATAGCTAATTCACCCTATATTCCGTGAGATCTAACGTTGCTAACCAATCTCCCATGGAGAATCTTGTTGAACACCTTACTGAAGTCCATATAAATCACATCTATCACTCCGCCCTCATCAATCCTCTTTGTTACTTCTTCAAAAAACTCAATCAAGTTTGTGAGACATGATTTCCCACACACAAAGCCATGTTGACCATCCCTAATCAGCCCTTGCCTTTCCAAATACATGGACATCCTATCCCTCAGGATTCCCTCCAACAACTTGCCCACCACTAACATCAGACTCACTGGTCTATAGTTCCCCAGTTTGTCCTTACCACCTTTCTTAAACAGTGGCACCATGTTAGCCAACCTCCAGTCTTCCGGAACCTCATCTATGACTATTGATGATACAAATGTCTCAGCAAGAGGCCTAACAATCAATCCCTAGCTTCCCATAGAGTTCTAGGGCGCACCTGATCAGATCCCAGCGTTTTATCCTTCTTTATGTGTTTCAAGACATCCAGCACTTCCTTCTCTGTAATATGGACACTTTCCAAGATGTCACCATCTATTTCCCTCCATTCTATATCTTCCATGTCCTTTTCCACAGTAAATACTGATGCAAAATACTCGTTTAGTATCTCCCCCATTTTCTGTGGCTCCATACAAAGGCCGCCTTGCTGATCTTTGATAGGCCCTATTCTCTCCCTAGTTACCCTTTTGTTTTTAATGTATTTGTAAAATCCCTTTGGATTCTCCTTAACACTCATGTCCCCTTTTTGCTCTCCTGATTTCCCTCTTAAGTATACTCCTCTTGCCTTTATACTCTTCTAAGGATTCACTCGACCTATCCTGTCTATACCTGATATATGCTTCCTTTTTTTTCTTAGTCAAACTCTCAATTTCTTTAGTCATCCAGCATTCCCTTTACCTACCAGCCTTTCCTTTCACCCTGACCCAGGAATATATTTTCTCTGGACTCTCATTATCTCTTTTCTGAAGGCTTCCCATTTTCCAACTGTCCCTTTATCAGCGAACATCTGCCCCAGTCAGCTTTTGAAAATTCTTGCCTAATATCGTCAAAATTGGCCTTTCTCCAATTTAGAACTTCAACTTTTAGATCTGGTCTATCCTTTCCATCACTATTTTAAATCTAATAGAATTATGGTTGCTGGCTCCAAAGTGCTCCCCCACTGACACCTCAGTCACCTACCCTGCCTTATTTCCCAAGAGTAGGCCAAGTTTTGCACTTTTCTTGTACGTAAATCCACATACTTAATCAGAAAATTTTCTTGTACACACTTAACAAATTCCTCTCCATCTAAACCCTGAACACTATGGCAGTCCCAGTCTATGTTTAGAAAGTTAAAATCCCCTATCATAACCGCCCTATTGTTCTTACAGATAGCTGAGATCTCCTTACAAATCTGTTTCTCAATTTCCCTCTGACTATTAGGGGGTCTATAATACAATCCCAATAAAGTTATCATCCCTTTCTTATTTCTCAATTAATCGCATTTCTCATCCATACATATATATAAATATGTGGGACAAGGGAAGGTAAAGGTGATGGCAGTCTGCTGATAAGACGTTGAATTCTGTGAGAAGCAGTCAGTCTGGTTCTGTAAATGAGATCAGTGCGAGCTTTTACTTAATAACTTATTGCATATTGCACATGCCCACTTTTCTAATAAATTGCGAAAAATTTCAAAGCAAACATTGGAAAGCAAATTGAAAAGAAGATTTTATGCAATTTTGCAATTGTTGAAAGTATTTCTTTATATTATCATTAATAAAGCTTGTTTTTATAACTTGCATTTACGTTAAAATAAAACTTGAAAAACCTCTGTAATGGAGGCCTGGTTGTACCCTGCAAACCTTGACAGTATTGGACAGTAATAATGTAGGTGGTACAACATACTTATGTTTCACATGCAGAAAGGATACTGTTAAAATGATTGGAAGGTACAGCTATCTGGTGTGAATGGAATTAGTGGGGCTGGATTTTGTCATCAGTGTAACTCCTCAACGTCATAACTGGAACTGTGCCACTTCCACTCTCACTTTACTTTTTTCCACACGAGTAATGGGAAAACTTTTCACTGGTGAAACCCACCATCAGTTGATGATTCTACAATTACAGGCAACCTATGCAAGAGTCCCTGGGCCAAACAAGAAGACTTTGGGTCAGGGCCACCACTTTCCTGACCAGCTCCATTTAGTTCATTTAAGACTTGAGAACTAATACATGTTTTTCAAAATTAGATTTCACCGCCAAAAATTTCACATTACATTGGTTTCACTTTATTCATATGTGCTGCATCATTATTTGTTAAGGTTAGCCTAGTTAGAGAGCTATATATACATCCTTATGACGGGTACATGTTAATGGTTTGAGGAGAATTAAGGACATTTCTATAAGACCATTAAGACATCGGAGCAGAAATTAGACCATTCAGTCCATTAAGTCTCCTCTGCCATTCAATCATGGCTGTTAATTTCTCAATTCATTCTCTGCTTTCTCCCTGTAACCCTTGATCTCCTTGATTCCCTTGACAATCAAGAACCTATCTATCTCTGTTTTAAATATACTCAATGACCCAGCCTCTACAGCCTTCTATGGCAATAAATTCTTTGGCTGAAGATGTTTCTCCTTACCTCTCTTCTAAAAGGTCTTTCCTTTACTCTAAGGCTGTGCCCTTGAGTCCTCGTCTCTCTCCTACCAATAGAAACATCTTCCCAACTCCACTTTGTCCAGGCCATTCAATATTCTGTGTTTCAATTCGATCCCCCCTAATCCTACTAAACTCCATTGAGTATAGACCCAGAGTCCTCAAACATTCTTCATATTCAACAGCTTTCATTCCTGAGACCATTCTCGTGAACTTCCTCTGAACTCACTCCTGGGCTAATGCATCCTTCCTGAGATATGGTGCAGAAAACTGTGCAAAATACTTTATTATTGAAGAAACAAAGCTTTCTTTTTTATGAACTCCCAAGTTATTGATTGTTCCTATCAGTACCCAGTGTTGTACTCCCCACTCTGTGGGACATAGTAGAACTTGTAGGATCAGTTGGCTCTTCCTTCTATGCATTGTAAAGAATATCACCAGAAAATATCATCAGGGTAAATACAATGCTGCAGGTAATTCAAAGCCCTGTAAGAATTCTGCAAGTAAACACATGTATTTAGACAATGCTAACTATTCCTTGGGCCCTTCGTGTTCCTACATGGAGACTGAGCTCCATGTCCATATTCCTATTGATAAGGCATGTACTCTAATATTGGGTCTGACTGCAGGGTAAACCCGTCTTAATCACTGGTAGCCCTGGCCATAGTTTTTCATTATCCCAGCATTTAATTTGCTGCTTTTGAGGCTCCCATTCCATTAAAGGATGGCTATCTGCCCTGAAGAGCTGGCAGTAAAAAGTGAGGTCTGCAGATGCTGGAGATCAGAGCTGAAAATGTGTTGTTGGTTAAAGCACAGCAGGTCAGGCAGCATCCAAGGAACAGGAAATTCGACGTTTCGGGCCAGAGCCCTTCATCAGGAATGAGGAAAGTGTGTCCAGAAGGCTAAGATAAAAGGTAGGGAGGAGGGAATTGGGGGAGGGGCGATGGAGATGTGATAGGTGGAGGGAGGTCAAGGTGAGGGTGAACTCGGATTAATGAGTTCAACACGCAGCGAGATATTGAACAATTCTTCCGCCGCCTTCGCCTCCGTGCCTACGTTTACAACCAAGACTCCCGCCCACCCTCTGACGACCCCTTCTCCCGCCTCCAACACACCCCATCCACCTGGACACCCCGTACTGGCCTCTTACCCGCCCTCGATCTATTTATAGCCAACTGCCGCCGCGACATTAACCGACTCAACCTGTCCACCCCCTCACCCACTCCAACCTCTCACCCTTAGAACGTGCAGCCCTCCACTCCCTCCGCTCCAACCCCAACCTCACCATCAAACCAGCAGACAAAGGAGGCGCGGTAGTAGTTTGGCGCACCGACCTTTATGCCGCTGAGGCAAAACGCCAGCTTGCGGACGCCTCCTCCTATTGCCCCCTTGACCATGACCCCACCTCCCACCACCAAACCATCATCTCCCAGACCATCCATAACCTCATCACCTCAGGGGAATCTCCCATCCACCGCCTCCAACCTCATAGTCCCACAACCCCGCACCGCCCGTTTCTACCTCCTGCCCAAAATCCACAAACCTGAATGCCCCGGCCGACCCATTGTCTCAGCCTGCTCCTGCCCCACCGAACTCATCTCCGCGTACCTCAACACGGTTCTGTCCCCTTTAGTCCAAGAACTCCCCACCTACGTTTGGGATACCACCCACGCCCTCCACCTCCTCCATGATTTTCACTTCCCCGGTCCTCAACGCCTTATCTTCACGATGGACATCCAGTCCCTGTACACCTCCATCCCCCATCACGAAGGACTCAAAGCCCTCCGCTTCTTCCTTTCCTGCCGCACCAACCAGTACCCTTCCACTGACACCCTCCTTCGACTGACTGGACTGGTCCTCACCCTGAATAACTTCTCTTTCCAATCCTCCCACTTCCTCCAAACTAAAGGAGTTGCCATGGGCACCCGCATGGGCCCCAGCTATGCCTGTCTCTTCGTAGGATATGTGGAACAGTCCATCTTCCGCAACTACACTGGCACCACCCCCCACCTTTTCCTCCGCTACATCGATGACTGTATGGGTGCTGCCTCGTGCTCCCATGAGGAGGTTGAACAGTTCATCAACTTTACCAACATGTTCCATCCCGACCTCAAATTCACCTGGACTGTCTCAGACTCCTCCCTCCCCTTCTCAGACCTTTCCATTTCTATCTCGGGCGACCGAATCAACACAGACATCTACTATAAACCGACTGACTCCCACAGCTACCTGGACTACACCTCCTCCCACCCTGCCCCCTGTAAAAACGCCATCCCATATCCCCAATTCCTTCGTTTCTGCTGCATCTGCTCCCAGGAGGACCAGTTCCAATACCGTACAGCCCAGATGGCCTCCTTCTTCAAGGACCGCAGATTCCCCCCAGACGTGATCGACGATGCCCTCCACCACATCTCCTCCACTTCCTGCTCCTCCAACCTTGAGCCCCTCCCCTCCAACCGCCACCAAGACAGAACCCCACTGGTTCTCACCTACCACCCCACCAACCTCCGTATACAGCGTATCATCCACCGTCATTTCCGCCACCTCCAAACGGACCCCACCACCAGGGACATATTTCCCTCCCCTCCCCTATCAGCGTTCCACAAAGACCACTCCCTTCGTGACTCCCTCGTCAGGTCCACACCTCCCACCAACCCAACCTCCACTCCCGGCACCTTCCCCTGCAACCGCAGGAAATGCAAAACTTGCGCCCACACCTCCTCCCTTACTTCTCTCCAAGGCCCCAAGGGATCCTTCCATATCTGCCACAAATTCACCTGCACCTCCACACACATCATCTATTGCATCCGCTGCACCGATGTGGCCTCCTCTATATTGGGGAGACGGGCTGCCTACTTGCGGAACGCTTCAGGGAACACCTCTGGGACTCCTGGACCAACCAACCCATCACCCCGTGGCTCAACACTTTAACTCTCCCTCCCACTCCACCGAGTTCATGCAGGTCCTTGGACTCCTCTATCGCCAGAACATAACAACACGACGGTTGGAGGAAGAGCGCCTCATCTTCCGCCTGGGAACCCTCCAACCACAAGGGATGAACTCAGATTTCTCCAGTTTCCTCATTCCCTGCCCCCACCTTGTCTCAGTCGATTCCCTCAACCTCAGCACCGCCCTCCTAACCTGCAATTTTCTTCCTGACCTCTCCGCCCCCACCCCACTCCAGCCTATCACCCTCACCTTGACCTCCCTCCACCTATCACATCTCCATCGCCCCTCCCCCAAGTCCCTCCTCCCTACCTTTTATCTTAGCCTGCTGGACACACTTTCCTCATTCCTGATGAAGGGCTCTGGCCCGAAACGTCGAATTTCCTGTTCCTTGGATGCTGCCTGACCTGCTGTGCTTTAACCAGCAACACATTTTCAGCTCTGAAGAGCTGGCAGCAAATATCAGACAGCTGATATTTCAGCAGTGACACAGCGCCATCTGGAGCAGTGGACATTTTTCAAATTGCATGTAAGCAGGCCATTCCCTCAATAGTGGGTCTGGTGTCTCAAGGATCAGTTGGGCTCCAGGGAGGAGGTGTGAGGTAGAGAGATGGTAAGGACATCGGTACTGCAGTATGACACAGTGATCCTAAGCAACAGGCACTTTACATTTCCTCCTTCCCATGCTAGTTCATGGTCATCCTGCCTTCCAGTCCATTCCTGTAAGGTCAGTAAAATTCAGCCTGATGACTCACCTAGTCTTGTCTCTTCCCACAATGTAATTTGGTTGGAAGACAATGGCGGCTTGTCTTTCAGCTTTGCGTGGCTTTCAATGCTGAATCCAAGTTGTCAATCTCACAATGTCATGGTTGCACTGAGAACTTTGGTTAGATAACAAAACTAATGTTGAGTATGTTCACTTTGATATGGTGTGGTTGAGTCCAGCATGCAAACACAATTAGAAAATATTCAACTCAAATCTTTGCTTAGAGTATTGGAAGAACTGATTGAAAACTATTTTGATGTGAAAGGTTACTTCATGAAACTTTCTAAACAACTGATTGGACAACCATGGCCAGTGAGCTTGTGTGGTGAAGGGATAATTGTGTTTTTCTTTCTCATTCATTTGCCATTTATCACCCATGGAGCATTTGAGGAGCAGAAAAATTGATGTTTCAGGTATAAGCCCTTCCTGATGAAGGGCTTATGCCTGAAACATTGACTCTCCTGCTCGTCTGATGCTGCCTGACCTACTGTGCTTTCTCAGTGCCACCCTTTTTGACTCATTTGTCACCCATCCCTAGTCGCCCTTGAGAAGGTAGTGGAGAGCTGCTTTCTTGAACTGCTGTTATTGGTATCCAATTGTTGTAGGTAGGCCCCAATGCTTATAGGGAGGGAATTCTAGGGCCCAGCAACACTGAAGGAACGTCAATACATTTCCAAGTCAGTATGATGAGTGACTTGAATAGGAACCTGTAGGTGGTGGTGTTCCCATGTATCTGCAGCCTTTGTCCTTCCATATGGTAGTAGCTGTGGGTTTAGAAGTTTCTGCATGACTGAAATGGTCAAAACATGTCATAACAGCAGCTGGAATTTAGGACAGCACACTTTACAAGTTGTATGTGAATAGGAGGAATAGCATTCTGAATGTTCATTCAAATATGAGCAATTGGCAAATGTCTTACGGATCCAACAGTTGGGCATCAGTGTATGCTGACAGAAGGTTCCAAAAAAGCTCTGCCAATTGGTTTGTCCTAATTTTATATTTCATAAATGCAGCCATACAAGGCATTCAGCTTCAGTTAGAATAGTGCCAGAATCTCCTCAAAAGCAGTAAATGATAAATTAAAAGGCAAGCATGTGTCCCTAAAACAAAGATGAGAACTGGAATCCTTACAGCAGAGGGCAGAGTTCAAAGGTGAGCATTACTACTTTTGAAGGATCAAATCTTCAAGCATCCTATTTAATGTTACTCATTTTATTCCTGTTACATGCCAGATGATCTTCTCCAGTGCCACAAACCTCTCTGATTCTCTGACTGCATCAGCTTCCAGTTCAGCTCTCCACATTGAAATACAAATTTAAATTTACAGTTTCTCCCCTTCTTCCTGTTTTCTCCTCCGAACCATAACCTAGTGCTCAGATTAAAGTCCCAGTCCCACGTGTAAGTGCAAAAGTCATGTACATGTACTTCGATAATAACAGGCAAGTCCTTCCTTACCCATGCTAAATTCAATCCAGCCTGCTAATGACAAGTCCAGCCTGTCCTTTAGCAACACGAGTTCCTAAACAATAGGGCTGAAGTTTAAAAACAAAATCTGAAGGCTAGTAGAACATCAACCATTACCTCAAGGGAATAAAATGGAGGAAAGATATAGTTTCTGTTGTATGGAGCTTGGTCAGATGATATCTGGAGTATTCGGTTTCAAACAGAGAATGTTTGCAAAGCATATAGCACAGATTTTTTGAATAACACAATGACTTAAATGGTTAAATCATGCAATTTGCATGATTTAAAAATAAATGCTGACTTTAAAACTGGAATTGAGGATCTACCTCCTCAGTCAGAAGCCAGGCAGAAAGTATGATGTCAAGCTCATGGATAGTGCAGTTGATCAATGTGAGGATGCAAATTTTTGGCAGATGGTCAGGGAGGTCAAGAGACAAGGAATTAGGACAGGTTTCTGTCACCATATTAGTCTGCAATGAAGCTTATACAAGCACTGTCAGCAGTAAGAGGTGTTGGCAATTTGGGTATCACAGCCACCATTATAACTTCCATCTAGTCATTTTCCTTTTACTATCTGGGAGTGATTTTGGGAATGAAGTGCTTACAAAATACCGCTGAAATTCTTTACTATTTAAATAATTTTTTTTCTCTCTGTCAGTTTTTACGTGGAGGATGAAATAATTTTTGAACACCAAGCCTTCCAGTTACTGTGGCTCAAAAGTGTGTGTCTGGCCCAACCAACTTCTAGATTTACAAATATTGCTTGACACACTGTAGTTTCCAGCATTCCATGGTTCTGTTTGAGATTATTTCTTGTCCCCAATCCAGTAACTTCAAAGCTTTAAGGTTATGAAATTAAGTCCACAGATTCAATCAATAAGCACATCAACCTGGATCCAATATACCGGCCATTGCAGCAGACAGCTGGAACTGACAACCGGAAGTGGCAGATTCAAACCACTATAAATGCCGGAGGAAACATCACAGAAGCGCTTCACAGGAAGCTCCCAAGCATTGAGGATGTCACCTAGACAGGGGACAAAACGTCTGCAACACAAATTCCCAGCTCGGCGAACAGAACCACAACAATAAGTTCCCAATGGGTAGAGGGAATCACAAGACGAAACCCACATTAGACAGGGGGAAATCATACAGCCGAATTCTCATTGGACAGGGGGATCACAGATGAATTCTCATTGGATAGGGAAATCACATAGCTGAATTTTCATTGAACAACAGGAATCACTGGGCTGAGCTCTCATTGAACTGGGGGTTCATAGAGCAGAGTTTTCATTTGGGCAGGGAAATCACAGAGCATTTTTTTAGATTACTTGCAGTGTGGAAACAGGCCCTTTGGCCCAACAAGTCCACACCGACCCGCCAAAGCGCAACCCACCCATACCCCTACCTTTACCCCTTACCTAACACTATGGGCAATTTAGCATGGCCAATTCACCTGACCCGCACATCTTTGGACTGTGGGAGGAAACCAGAGCACCCGGAGAAAACCCACGCAGACACGGGGAGAACGTGCAAACTCCACACAGTCAGTCGCCTGAGTCGGGAATTGAACCCGGGTCTCAGGCGCTGTGAGGCAGCAGTGCTAACCACTGTGCCACCGTGCTGCCCACACGGGCTGAACTCTAACTGGGGAGGGATGAATGAAGCTAAGAAGAGGAAATCATAGGCTAAAATGTTTTGTAGTGAGGTGCTGGAAAAGTACTACAGGTCAGGCAGCATCTGAGGAGCAGGATTGTCCTGCTCCTCGGATGCTGCCTGACCTGCTAAGCTTTTCCAGCACCTCACTCTCAACTCTCATCTCCAGCGTCTGCAGTCCTCAGTTATGCCTGAAATGTTTGGTCGGTCATCACAAAGCTTGCGGATACTTTCCTTGTAGGTGTGCGGGGAAGAGTTGTGGTTAGGGGGTTCACAGAACTCAGTAAGCTCTTCAGGAAAAGGAGGTCACAGAGTTCAAATACGTTTTGGGCTTGGGATCACAGAACCCGTCAGTATGTGGGGAAGTGGGTCACAGACCCATCATAGGAAAGAGGAGTCACAGAACCCACAGACCCATCGTGGGAAAGAGGGGTCACAGAACTCACAAACTCGTCAGCATGTGGGGAGGTGGGTCGCAGAACTCACAAACCCGTTGTGGGGGCGAGAGGTCTTAGAACTGACAGACCCATTGTGGGGAAAGGGCTCGCAGAACTCACAAACTCATCAATGACAGAGAATCTAATTCCTCTGGATGGTAGAGAAAAATTGTGTCGAAGAGAGTTCACATCTCAATGAGGGGAGGGAATGAGTTCTGTTAGAAAGCCTCACTTCAGAGTGATGGCATGGAACTGTCCAAAAGGTACTTAGCAAATTTCCGAGAATCTTGAAAGACAGTCCCTACCTACAGACCCTCCCTGTGAATAAAGGTATTTCTAAATGTTTGTTCAGAACATATACAATCAACTACTGGTGACCCAGCATTTACAAGATAAATGGAATGATATTTACAAATCACAACCATATGATCAAGCTTCACTTAATCAAATCTCCGAATTACTTCCAATCAGAATTGACACCCCAAGTAGTACTCCTGTTGATTTCCTGTCAGGAGACAGATTATTGTACTTTTAATTATTCATTTATTGTCAATCAAATAATTACAAATTGCTCATTGTAACAAGCCTTCCTTTTACAGCGGATGATTGGCATGTGTGACCTAAGCTGATAGCGTTTTTTTTTCTAGTCTGTGACCTGCCCATCGCAGATTTACTTTAAATGTCACGCTGCAGAAGCCTGAGCAGGCAAGACAGCAAGACGTCAGGCAAAATTGATTCTGAACCATGTCCAACATTTTTAGCTACTGATGTTTGCTTTTATAATTTGAAAGAAATGGCCTCCTGTTGTGTCATTCAAAGCATTTTGCTGTGATGTGATGTGCTTGCAGAACACGGTAACAGCCGGTATATATAAATATATACATTATTCATATTATATTGAAGGGGGTTCACAGCATATAAAACATTCCAGTAGGTTTTAAAATTTGCAGCTGTTTTATTATAAATAGATAACATCAGCAACACATCTCTTATAACATTGCTTATGGTATACTATATGGTACATATCTTTGAAGCAAGGAACATGCCATGTCAGAGAGAATATATTGATTGCTAAAGTTGTATGTAACTTTGTGTCCTTGTTAAGTCTTCAAGGTCTAATTGCTCTGCCTTCCTGAATACAGTTGAAGGTCATTTGCTCGTAGACAGATTCTAAGGTAATCAGAAGTTGAAAGCAGCCATCTAGAAATTGTTCCTTCTTGAAAAAATGACAGCAACTTGAATTCATAGTGGTGTGAAAACTCCCTGAGTGATTGATGTTTCTAAATCTTTGATACTTGTGGAGCTTACAGTAAAAGGTTGTGCCATGCAATTTTCTTCACTCCTGAGTGTTGTGCTATATGCAATTCAAGCTGGAGAATTTTAGATCTCCCAATATATCAGAAATATATTTACTTTTCTGTATTCCCAACTATAAGACTCATGGTTTGATTGATCACTGGAAATATGAAGCTGGAGTAGGCCATTTGACCCAGTGATGCTGCATTGCTATTCCATAACATCATGGCTTACTGTGACCATGCTGTCACTTTAAAAGGTTATTTTACCCCTTTTTTTAGGAGGTTGTGAGGCAGAGGTACCGAACTGGCTACTTTAAGACCACTTAAGTAAGCAACTTGTGAGGCCTTCAGGTATTTTTAAAGCTGGAACAATGGAAGCAGCAGGAATAGATGTGGCCAGCTCTCACAGAACCAGATTTCTAGGTTTTGTTTTTTTTCGGTTACGTCAGAAGCTGTTTTGGGTCTCAAAAGAGTTGAAAGCTTTTGTGAATGTCTCTTGGTTGTGACAGTTTCTGAATTTTCTCTTGATGTTTCTTCATCCTGGATTGGAGAACTGCCCATAAGAATCTGTGTCTGAATTTATCTTTTTGTCAATGGGTGTGTTTATGGGATCTTACTATATTGGAACAGTTAATTAGTAATAGGTACCAAACCTATTATTCAGTTATGTTTTCCAATAGTTATGTTATTCTAAGTTCCTCTTTCTTTTGTTTGTTTGTACTTTAACTATAGTGTTTAAATAAATTGTGTTTTGCTGAATGTCAAGGAAAGGTCATTCTGCTATAGTGTGACACTCTGCAACTCAAGGATAGTGGAATCAAGGGTTATGGAGATAAGGCAGGAAGAGGATACTGATTAGGAATGATCAGCCATGATCATATTGAATGGCGGTGCAGGCTCGAAGGGCTGAATGGCCTACTCCTGCACCTATTGTCTATTGTCTATTAACTCAGTACTATTGAAAATCACGCTATGGAAAACTGCTGTAGACAATTGTATTGTACATGATCGATATAGAAAATAGCTATACCCATTCAGTAGAAAGTTTGTTTTATCCACACAGTTTCCACAATTCATCAATCATGTTATAGCCAATTTGTGTTAACAAAACGCATTGTTATACCAGAATGACTCATTACGTCACACCTGGAACATGGCACTTCATATCTACCTGTAAAATAAGAAAAGGTTAGGGTTTCGGCTATCTTCTTAAAATCTTTTAAGGGAGTCTGGTCTGATCCATAATATTATTGATTGTGGTTTTAAGTCCATATTCCTGACTGCTCCCATTTCACTTGATTCCCTTGTTGGCCGAGGCTAATGGTTCACTGATGTTTTATCCATTGTGTCACCACTATGCCCAATCTTTCTTGGGCATAATTGATGTGGTCCATCGTGTATTCTATCCCTCAAACATCTCAACCTGGTAAAGGAAATGTTAGAGGAGCACAGTGGGTGATTGCAAAGAGAAGATGACGCTCCCCAAGACAGAAACTTTATCTCCCAAAAACAGTTGCTTCTTGGACTTTATTAGCATTGGAGGGGTTTCTACCTATCCAGGCAGGTGACCTTGGATAATTGATCTCTTACCCATAATTGCTTGATACTTTGTAATTCTGGTGACTCAATACATTGCAATCCCAATGGCTTGATGCTTGGTAATCCCAGTGACTCAATACTTTACAATCCCAATGGCTTGATGCTTGGTAATCCCAGTGGCAGATTTCTATATGCAACCATAAAGATCACCATGGCATGAACTTTTATGCATCCAAGAATCGGCCATGGACCTGGATGATGTCACCCAGACAAAGGTCATCAGAGTGACAGGTACTGTCTGGATGATCTTTTCTGAAGGGCAGGACGATACATATATTTTTGACTAAAGGGCCAACACAAGCATAGAGGGCATTGAGATTTGCTGCCATCAATAGATTCCCTTTGATTCAAGCATCATTGATTGCTACTTGTTGCCTTCATGGAAACAACAGACCTTCCAAACAGATGAGGGGGCTAAAAAGCACGGATGCAGGAGGGATGTGTCACCTTGAAGGAGAATTGAGAATCAGGGACCACGTTTTACAAAGGTCTGGTACACCCAAACCAAACAGAGATGATGTAGCCTTTTTGTTTCTCAAGGAGGATTGTGAATCTTTGAAACTGTCTTTCTCAGAAGGTACTGGAAGCAGACCTTCTGAATGCTTTGAAGGCAGAGCTAGATTGATTTTTGGTAAGCAAGCGTGGGTAAGGTTATCAGGATATGCAGGAACATGGAGTAAGCAGATCAACCATGACCTTATTGAATAGCAGAGCAGGTTCGAGGGGCCAACTGGTCTACTACTGCTGCTAATTTAGGTGTTCCACATACTGACTGTCCAGCTGGTCTGTCAGCACAGGAAATCCATCTTGTAAGTATGGTCTCAGGCAGCTGTCTGGATTTCTTTGTGCTTCTAGGTGTATAGGTGCTATACCTTTTCAGACCAACATCCAGAATCCATGAGTGACACTCTGCTGGATAATAGTTATCCCTGGAAGAGGTGATTCCTGACTCCTAATCCAGTATCTAGTCATAGAAATAGAGAGGTGTTGCAAGCAGAGCCATCTATTAACCAGAACCTGAATCAAACAGACCATTATCATTTGAAAGATAGGCTTGTTCTGTCTTGAATGTTTGGATGGTGTTCTCCAATATGAGTCAAGTGGAATGTGTCACATTGCTGAGCACCCCACAACATGGTCATTGCCAAGAGGATGAAGAGGTACTGATACACCACTGTGCCTTGGCAGAGGAGGAGGAGGAGGAGGAGGAGGAGGACGAGGAGGAGGAGACGGCGATGAGCGACGAAAAGCAAAAGGAGAAAAGGATGCTGCTGAGGAACTACACATCCAGATATAATCACAGCCCTCTTGGCAATTGATAGTCCTAGTGCAGTTGATTGGTAAACACGATCAATCCAGTAACTAAATTGCTCAGCAAGCATACACATCTGGATAATGCCTTTGTCACCCAAAGACATAAAGTATGGAGAAACCACCCCAGCATCACTCTCCACCACAGATCAGGCACCTGGAACAAAGCACCACCCAGGCCTTGTCTCTGCCTGTCCAGTCTTGTTTACAGTCAAAATTAGAATGGTGCTGGAAAATCGGCATTTTGGTCAGGAATGAGGCTGGGAGCCTCCAGGGTGGAGAGATAAATGGGAGAGGGGAGGGGAGCTCATCAATTTTCCTGCTCTTTGGATGCTGCCTGACCTGCTGTGCTTTTCCAGCACTACTCTAATCTAGACTCTGATCTCCAACATCTGCAGCCCTCACTTTTGCCCAGTCTTGTTTACAGTCCATTCACACCCAGAAGGTGGAACAATGTCATCAAAATATACTATTGTAATAAAAATCAATCACATTCACCCATGGTGACCCATCAAATACAGCCGAAGGTATGTGTCACAACTGCTCCTTCATAATGCCTCTTTCTGAATAGCTTTGGATGTGATGGAGGCAGCCTGTACCATTCTACTTACAGCCAGCTGACATGACCTTTACTTCTGTCCACAACTTGGAGATGTTTGTGAGGTATCCTGGCCAGGCTCCTGTGCCACCTCATTGCAGGGGCAGTCTCTGGGCAGAGAAAGTGAGGGATGGGGCCTGTCCCATGAGGTGTGGCCCCCTTCTTAAACTCTGAGGCAGTGTCAGCTCTGTCATGGTGCTGTTCAGTTCTTGATGAGGATACAGGCTGGAATTTAACTGGCATCCAAGCATGTCTGACTCCTCAGTGACATTGAGAATTCCAGATTCCGGAAAATTCTCTTTCAGTACATGACTTGCACCGACTCAGAGAGCTACTGCAAATGGCTTTCCAGGAGGGATCCCCCTCTCTCAGTGGAAGAGCTTCAAATTCCTAAGCCTTCACAGATCAAATGCACTCCTCCATTGTCTGCCTCTGAAACTGTGCAGCCTTGCAGATCTTTGAAAATACAATTTTCTTATTTCTATCTCTACCCAGCACTGGATGACTGTGTCTACCCTTGGTCCTCTGAAACAGCCAACCTTGCCTCAGCCACCTCCTGTTTTCCGGTAATGGCCTGCCATCCCCACTCCCATCCCCACCCCCACCCCCACCCCCACCAGAGGAGGTCACTGCCATCTATGTTGCATCACTCTATGGTTTTCCGGCTGCAGACAATGTACGAGGGATAAGATGATGAAGGAGTTAATGAAAACTTGGATAATTCAGCAGTGCATAGCAATTGTGCACATGTGGTGGGGGGTATAATTCAAGACCTTCATCTGAGGGTGGGGCTGTCAGATGAGCCTTCCCTTCTTGGCTTTGAGGTTCACCATCACTGCTGTCTCCTCCCCGACGCTGTAGTTCCTGTGCGTGCCATCTCCCAGGCATTGTGAACACACCTCTGCTGCATGCGGAGACAATGAAGCATAAGTAAACTGGCCATCCTCAATTCTCACAGAATGACATTAACCATGAGCTGTTGAAAGTGTTCTTTTCACATTTCTACCCCACATATTGATGACCAATGTTTCCTTGATGCGGCTGAAGTACAATGGATGCCCAGTCTGCTGGCTTCGCTTGTGTTTATCTGTATGCAGAGTTAGAGAATGTTACTCCAGTGTCCCAGATCCTGTAAAGCTATTGAAATACTTGTGCCATGAAACTGATATTGACCTACTGATACAGTTACTGCTAACCCGCAGCTATCTCTTATTGCTCCCCTGGGGGAGGGGAGATATGGTTTTCAGATGCAGGCTAGGAACAAAGTCTCCTGTCTCTCAGCCATGACCTTGGTGAGGATGATCTAGGGGCCCTCCTTACTTGTCTACATGTCCAAAGCTGGCATGGTCCTGATAAGCTTCCTGTGCAGACATTTCTACAGCAAATGGCAGGTCCTTCCATGGCTGCTGTCTGCCTTTTCAAATGGCCCACGAGCTCAATGTCCAGACTCTGGACCATTCTTGACACTGCTCATTAGTCTCGGAATCCCTCTTGGGCTAATTAGCTCATCTACATTAGACAGTTGCATTGTGTATGTGGCACTGATGCAGAGCAAGGCCAGGACCTGGAATCTCTCTTTTGTCGGAGTCTCAGTCTCCTGAGACTGTGAATGCATGCTGTAATTTACCATGAGCTGTTTCATGAGAGATCCACCTGCAACGTATTGTAACACCACTATTGCTTTCCTGTAATGCCTGGGGGAAAATGATGGAGCCCCTTCAATCCTTCAAAGATATATATTTTTAAATTATCCTGGACTTCTGAGCTTTTGAAGTGCTGAGAGTGGGTAAATTGGGAAACCTAGCAGCAATCATAGCTGGCCTTCCAGAGTAATTGGAAGTGGCTAGTCATGTTTCACAATGTGCATTCACTGTATATGAATGACTTGGGTAGAGGTTAAAGAGTCTGTGATCAAAATTTGCTGCTGATACCAGAGTGAGGTATTCTTTCTAATTCTTTCAAGATCAAAAGCAGCTTCTTGAAGGATCATTAACCTGAAACATTAACATGGCTCCTCTCTGCCCAAATATTGCTTGGCCTGCTATTTCTAACTTTTTTTTGTTTCTACTTCAGATTTCTATGGTCTTCATCTACATGGACTTCAGTAAGGCATTCAACAAGGTTCCTCATGGGAGATTGGTTAGCAAGGTTAGATCACATGGAATACAGGAAGAACTAGCCATTTGGGTGCAGAACTGGCTTGAAGGTAGAAGACAGAGGGTGGTGGTTGGAGGGTTGCCTTTCGGACTGTGACCAGTGGTGTGCCACAAGGATTGGTGCTGGGTCCACTGCTATATAACTGATTAGCATTTATATAAATGATTAGAATGTGAACATAGGAGGTATAGTTAGTATGTTTTCAGATGGCAACAAGATTGAAGGTTGAGTAGACAGTGATGAAGATTACCTCAGAGTGCAACAGGATCTTGATTAGATGGATGAATGGGCCGAGGAGTGGCAGATCAAGTTTAATTTCGATAAATGTGAGGTGCTGCATTTTGGAAAGGCAAATCACATAATGGTAAGGTCCTGGGCACTATTGCTGAACAAAGAGACCTTGGAGTGCGGGTTCATAGTTCCTTGAAAGGAGAGTCTCAGGTAGATAAGATAGTGAAGAAGGCATTTGGTATGCTTTCATTTATTGGTCAGAGCATTGAGTATAGAAGTTGGGAGGTCATGTTGCAGCTGTACAGGATATCGGCTAGCCCTCTTGTGGAATATTGTGTGCAATTCTGGTCTCCCTCCTATAGGAAGGATGCTGTGAAACTTGAAAGGCTTCAGATAAGATTTACAAGGATGTTGCCAGTGTTGGAGAATTTGAGCTATAGGGAGAGGCAGAATAGGCTGGAGCTATTTTCCCTGGAGCGTCAGAGGCTGAGGAGTGATCTTATAGAGATTTATAAAATCATGAGAGGCATGGATAGGATTAATAGACAAAGTCTTTTCCCTGGGCTGGAGAGTCCAGAACTGGAGGGCATAGATTTAGGGTGAGAAGGGAAAGATTTAAAAGCAACCTATGGGACAACTTTTTCATGCAGAGGGTGATGCGTGTATGGAATGAGCTGCCAGAGGAAGTGGTGGAGGCTGGTACAATTACAGAGTTTAAAAGGCATGGATGGGTATATAAATGGGAAGGGTTTAGAGGGATATGGGCTATGTGCTGGCAAATGGGAGTAGCTTAATTTAGGATATCGGGTTGGCATGGACGAATTGGACCGAAGAGTTTGATTCCATGCTGTACATCTCTATGACTATTTCAAACACTCCTTTGCTTTGTATATTGCAAAGATAGGAAGGTTAGTGGGTTATAGTCTAACAGATTAATGGAATTCAATGGTAGTAATTATAAAGTGAAACATTTTATTTTATAGAACGTACCAATTATGCTTTGAAATGACGCAGACAGATCAGAATGGTTTGCATGACCAGGCTACAGGGCTCTTAAAGACAGTTCATCGAGTTTATAAGGCTAGTTAAAAAAAAAGAACACATTTCTACCTAATGAGGAATGGAAAATAAAAGCAAAGAGGTAATGATGAACTTATAAATCCTTAATGAGAAAACAGAGCATTGAGTACAGTATTATATTCCATAATTATAAGAGCAATAATTGAGACAGCAGAGGGGACAGTGAAAAGATGATGATTGGTACGAATAAATACAAATATGTAGAAAGGTTTGAAGGCTCTTTTCTTAGGAGAACAGTCCAGAATATAGGACGATACATCGGAAGTTTGCAAGATTATGAAAGTAGTGGACAGGGAAGACATAAATAGGTAAACTGCTTGGAAGCAGGTTCTGATGCAGTAGAATCCTTGTCACACTCTTAGTTGGGAGGCTATAAAATTCACTTGCAGGCTTGCTAGTCCAGATGAAACAATGTCAATATTCATGATTAAATTGGATTGGTCGCTGAAAGTAAAATGATGCAAAATATAGAAACATGGTAGCTAGATTAAATTAAGACCAGTTGTTCACAGAGCAGAGAAATAATAATGTTAATGTATCTGGTAAATGACCTGTTTCCATTTTGTATTTCTTCTGTGTAATACTTAATATAATTTGTATCTATTACCCATTGTATTTATCTCTCTTATTTATCTCCACAAAGCAGTCCTTTGTTTTTCTTCTATCTTTCCAAGAACTTACTTGTAGCACAGAGTTGCAAAGACTCACTACCCTCTGAGAGAAGAAATTCCTCTTCATCAAGTCTTAAATTGGAGGTCTTTCACTTGGTGATGCTGAAACAAAAACACCTCCAGATTTAACTAACACTAATTACATGAACTTTTGTATAGCAGTGGATTGCAGTCACTCACTTCCGTCAAAGGTGTGACGTGGACTGGTTGATACATGGTGGCCGAGATTAAATCTGGCAGTGCACAGGTTCTGTAACATGGAGCTGGCAGTCGTGGTAGAAGAGGTGAAGAGGAAAGGGGATGAAATTGTAGTGCTCCATCATGCTGTCTGTTTCTGTCTCATGAGAGGTGGTGCTGTGATTGCTTCCCATAAAATCCAAATGACCAGTTACTCCTTTTAGAATCCATACAGCGTGGAAAAGGCCATTTGGCCCAACGATCCCACAATGAACCTCCAAGCGGCATTCCACCCAGACCCATCCCCCTACCTTTATCCCTTTAACCCTGCATTTCCCATAGCTAATGCTCCTAACTTACACATGCCTGAACAACATGGGTAATTTAGCATGGCCAATCCACCTTCCTTTGACATCTTTGAAGTTTGCATATTTTTTCTGCTGGAACTTCTCTCAAATGTCCAAGAAGGTAAAGGAGCATGATATTTATTCTCTTAAAGTTAAGTCCTCCAATAGTATCGAGACTTAAGCTTGACAAAGTATTTTTGAAGTCTTAAGATGGTCAGAAAGTATCCTCATGTGTGTCTAAAGACTTCTTCCAATCTGCAGCCCCAAGTAAACAGTAAAATTTGAGAGCAAGCCTTTAAGTTGCTCAGACGATTAATTCCCGGTCAGCTGGTTACTATTAGGATAAGATCTATCCATCAAGATCCCATGCAGCCTGCTTAAGGAATGCAAATGGGGTATTTAAGTGGTATTCAGCTGCTTAATGATTTTGCAGTTGCCCATCGTAGCTCAAGTTTCAACTCCTTTACCAAGATATGCTAATCTCTTCCTAAACCAGCGATACTGTTTAAGACACTGAACTTGGCCAATTTGGAGGCCCTTTAATTCCTAATATATGCAAAATAAATAAAGTTTAATCATGAGAAATGAGTTACTAATAAAACATTAAAAATAGTATGCCTGTGCACACCAAGCATTCCCTTTTTTTGAACAGATAAAAAAAATTAAAAACAAAATAGAAAATAAGCCAGTTGTTGAATCCTAAGTGCTTTTGACCTGGGGCAGGAACATTTATAAGCATTAATATTTGACTTTCAGGCCAAAACATATTGAACTAAACTTCTGCTTGCTTAAAAGCGTTTACATGTTTTGGCAATCAACAGAAACAATGCCATCTGAGCGCAGTCCTACCTTCTGCAGTATGTGATATTAAAGCCCTTGCCATGAGTATGGATCTCACATGGCATTGCTTGTGAACAGCTCTTGAAATAAATGAACTCATTTTCTTGTAAAAGGTGTTGTCACTGAAACTATTGTGGAGGAACGTGGGCTTTCTAAATAATTGTGCATCAGAAGTTGACATTTTTGGCTTTCCAGCAAATAAACATCAGATTGAAGATGTGAACCAATCTTTGCCCTGATTGCAAAATTGTAGCCATCATCTGTGCTCTGAACCTAATGCATATGCATAAACCAAGAAGATACAATTGCGGATATGTTTTAAATTTAAAACTACTGTCTATGAAATCGAGAAACCTTTATCACACATGCCACTTAATCTATAATTAAGCTAGAAATACTTGATGATGTTGACACTGGAGTAGAAAAGCATGGAAAGTCTTCCATTCTGAAATGTTTGCAATCCTTACATTTAAAGTCCTTGTTTTCATATAGAATGTATTTTCATGGAAGATTTTTTCTTAGAGAATGTAGTGGATACCTTGATTGGTCTGGCATTACAAAATACTGCTTTAGTATAGACAGAAGTAAGTCATGTGATGTAATGCTGTCAATTTGCTGACTGAGTCCAGCTCCAGTTCCCTCAAGGCACACATTACCCTGACACACGCCAGCCTGACAGGCAAATGCAGTATAACTCCTTCACTGTTGCTGGCTGTAAATCCCAGAACTCTCTATCTAACAGTAACACTGGTGCACTTACATGGCAAGGACTGCTGCATTTCACCACCCTTTTCTCAAGGATATTTAGGGATTAACAAAAAATGTCACCAATAATGCTCATGTTAAGGATATCTTAATTCAGTATTTAATTGTGTTCTGGTAATGGGCATTATTTACTTAGATCTTATTGTCACATGTACAAATATAAAAGTACAGGAGTACAGTGAAAAGTGTACAGTGTTGCAATACATGGCGCCACCTTAGGTCCAAGTACCAAGGTACAGAGTCTTAAGAAGGTAGAAAGGAAGAAGAAAGTTAAAAGTTACTTAAACTTTGGAACAGACTATGTCTATGATTGTTGGCATTTTGGAAGGGTTGAAGAGTGTGGTGCTGGAAAAGCACAACCAGTTAGACAGCGCCTGAAGAGCAGGAGAATCAACATTTGAACAGAAGCCCTTCATCAGAAAAGGTACAACTGTGGTGATTGTTTCTGTACATAAAAGATTATAATTGTGTAACAATTATGCTTCAGTTCTGTCCTCTTAATTGGTTTTCTGAAATATAACACCCACATCCATCAATGAATTAGCCATTGCAATCCAGAAAGATATCTTTATACAAAGGATTCCTAGTGGTAACTCCACATCACAGGCTTTTTGACATGGATAATATTCAGATTATGAGTTTTGTTTCTATGTTTCTAATTCTATCCCTTCAGCAAGTATTGAGAGAGAATCTGTGGGTTACAGGAGGCAAGGTGGGGCTGCATTAAAAAAAGTCTCAAATGTTAAGAAGCCAGGGTGATCTGAAACAAGTTGGCAGTTTAAATGTGAAAGATTGCTGCCAAATAAATTAAACAGACTCATGGTGCAA
This sequence comes from Hemiscyllium ocellatum, assembly GCF_020745735.1. NCBI lineage: Eukaryota > Metazoa > Chordata > Chondrichthyes > Orectolobiformes > Hemiscylliidae > Hemiscyllium > Hemiscyllium ocellatum. The sequence continues at coordinate 45,238,477 of NC_083418.1, read as the reverse complement.
AATCCATTTGTAATCATCTTAGTTTGTGATCTCCTTTGTCTCTATCTTGAAATGAACAGGACAAGTACATCTTGTTTGCAAGTTTCACCAATTTTTCCTTCTGGGGTGGTGCTCCTATTGCCTCCAAGGCAGAAGGCTGTAAATTCACATTGCAGGCCTGCCTGTAACCTGGTTACCATTTTTACCCACAATACAGTGGGAAATGTTCCACAAGTAGCTGTGAAACACAGTGCAATGTCCTGGTGATAATGAAGTGCGAGATAAATGTAACCGATTGTTCTCGTGGCACCTGAATATAACCACAATGGAGCCATTGTTTGATTTCAGTGCTGTTATTTCTTATGATTGTAAAATTTCTCTGGCTTGGAGTACTGGACATTCACCTCCTTGATTCTTGTTAAATTCGTTTGCTTGGAGTGAGTGTTCAATTTTGTAGCTATCTTACTGTGAAAACCAAAACTAGTCCTGCTTTCTCATGTAAAACAAAGAACTTTAGATGTTGCAAGTGTGAAACAAAAATAGAAATTGCTGGAGGAGCTCAGTCTGCCTGGCAGTATCTATGCAGAGAAAACACAGTTAATGTTTTGAGTCTAGTGACCCTCAGAATTAGTCCAGCTTTCTATCTTGCTTGAATAGCAAGGCCATTGAAAATTTGCTTACGTTGTTGAGGTTTCATGGAATTTACCAAAGCCTGTCTGTCTGCTGTTTGTAAATTAAACAATCTTCCCTGTCTCCCTCTAGCTATAGATATCCTACCCCATACCTGACTCCTCTCAGAGTGACTGTTTCTAGGATACTACAGTCTAGCATATGGCCCCTGACTATGCTCCCTACATTTAGCAGTAATGGGAAAGTGACAAGATCAAGTAAGGTCCATAGTGCCTCAAATCAGTAGCAGAGAGAATCTATCAGAAGATATTGCAAACGGTAATTCTTGTGACTGGCTGTTATTTTAGAGTTCCCTTGGGCCACAGCCAGAGCCGAATTGCTTGATTTTTTTTCGATAGTAGCTGCTTCAATGCTTTCACTGCTAACAAAGCATTGCCTTTTGTTGCAGGTTAGGGGTTCAAATGATTTAAGCAGTGATAAGATTCTGAGATACACAACTCAGCACAGAGCTGCTTGAACTAACCAGAATTCCCTGGTGAGATGAAGTTATAGCTGGTTAATAAATCTGAAATTGAGCACAATGAAGGTGACCCTAACAACATTTCAGATGAAAGCCCATTTGCCTTTGCTCTCTGTCTGTGTCTTCCTTTTTTATGTCCATTATTACTGTAAGGAAACAAATGGAATAGATGACAGACAGGGTAACATACCTTTGTTAAAGAAGGACTAAAATCCATAAGCATTCATAATTCTATTTTTTAACATCTTAAATGTGAAACAGATGGTCTGTGGTGAGTGGCTTAACATTACAGAAATTTAATTATATATTATAAGTTGCTAAGTGGTGTATTGAGTTTGACTGAATGTTAGTATTAAATAATTTTTGCACTTGGAGTTATTTTGTAATGGCATTGAGATGTTGATGTCAGTTCCTCCTTAATTCATGGACTGTGTCCACTGAGAGGCATGAGTTTCTGGCATAGATCTACGTGGAACTGAACAAGTCAATTCCCAACCTACAGCTCTTTAAGCACATGATGCAGGACATTCGATGTGATAGTTGGATCTGGAGTGCAAGATCTGATTCTGTTTCTCCCTTCTCCGTTCTGCATCACCATTTAAATACAGAACAACCTCGGTTTTCCAAACATCAATCATTTGAATTTCGGATTATTCAAACAATCAGTTATCTGAACAAAATACTCCCCAAGTATTGGATAATCAAGGTTGGATTAGCAAGGATAATCAAGGTTGGATAATCAAGGGTGTTTTGTATTGCGACTCAGACATGTGATGTAGCTTGATGGACAATTGTTTGTCGTTCTGAATGATAGCAAGCAGGTAAAACGGTCACTTTGCTACATTCTCGGCGATTTTCAGAATGCCTTTGAAGTGTTTAAATTATCCTTCCCTGAAACATTGGCTATTTAAGAGTTAAGACCAGAGTTGGTTGGGAAGGTGGTTTTTGATCATTTGGATGCAGAGTAGAATATTATGGTGCCCTGCCAGCAGGTTTGGAGATGGGAGAGGGTATGCCCTCACCTGGCATGTCAAACATTTTATGGCGGTGGGCAGAGGGGTCAGGCAGCCTAAATAGAGTTGAGCCCACTGAGGCTCGCTAGTGGCCAAATAATGGCAACTGAAATGCCTCATCCCACCCCTATTTCACCACTCTACTCCATTCAAGAGGTAAGGCCCACCCAGTCTGATTGTCTGGATGTTCAGTTTGGTGAGCAGATCTTGCCAAGTTTCTCCTTGTGATCACCAGAAGTATCCATCCCAAAATCACATCTCTCTAATTCTTCCAGAGGCACTGGCCTCTCAGACTCTCCCTCACTCTCTCACTCCCTTTACCAGGTCCTGTCAGGCAGGCCCTACCAATATCCTGAACCTCCCTTTAATCCCTCCTCCATTACCCTGTCTTCTTTGGGGAATGGCTGTAGTAGCAGCAGTTGCCACTACTCAAACTGGGCGCTGCTGGAAATCTGGAGTTTTGAGCCAATTCAGGTCCCTTAGATAGTAATTCATATCTCACTCTTTGCCAATTAACATCCCGCCAAAGGTTGAATAGCTGCACAGTGTTGGCAGGGGTATAGAGTCACACAGGTGTGCAGCTTGGAAACAGACCCTTCAGTCCAACTTGTTCATACTGACCAGATATCCGAACCTAATCTAGTCCCGTTTGCCAGCACTTGGTCATTATCCCTCTAAACCCTTCCTCTTCATATACCCATCCAGATACCTTTTAAATGTTCTAATGTACCACCCTCCAACACTTCCTCTGGCAGCGCATTCCATACACGCACCACCCTCTGCATGACACAGTTGTCCATTAGGTCCCTTTTAAATTTTTCCTCTCTCACCCTAAACCTATGCTCTCTAGTTCTGCACTCCCCCACCCCACAGAAAAGACCTTATTTATTTACTGTATCCATGCCTCTCATGATTTTATAAACCTTAATAAGGTTATCCCTCAGCTTCCAATGCTCCAAGGAAAACAGCCCCAGCATACCCAGTCTCGCCCTGTAGTTCAAACCCTTCAGCCCTGGCAATATCCTCATAAATCTTTTCTGAACCCTTTCAAGTTTCATAATATCCTTCCTTTCGGAGGGAGACCAGAATTGCATGCAATATTCCAAAAGTGGCCTAACCAATGTCCTGTACAGCCACAACATGACCTCCCAAGTCCTATATTCAGTATTCAGACCAGTAAAGGAAAGGATACCAAATGCCTTCTTCACTATCCTATCTACCTGTGGTTCCACTTTCAAGGAACTACGTTCCCTGTCACCTCCTCAGATGGGAGGATAAGAAACCCCAACATTTAAAATAAATCTTGCTAACAGCATTTAGCTTGTGAAAGTTTCATGGCAGGTTTACCTGAATGCTTGTGGAATGGCCTTTGAGAAGGATACTATCATTAGTTCTATCCTGAATCCAGGGAATTTGGGGGTGGGGGTGTGGTGAGACGTTGCTGGTGGAATCTTTCCAGCAGTCTCATGTTCTACTGGTACACAGTCTAAGTACCACTGCAGCACAAGCATATAGGGATGATAACTACTCTGTACAGAAGTTTTGTTGAACTGTGGAAGACTTTGTTGTCCAACACTCACTCCCATGATTTGAACTGGTGAAGGAAATCCATGTTCAACCTCTACAAAAGGCAGATAACATTTCACCAGCTGATTTGTGGAGCAGTGATCAGGTAGTGTTAGTACCTTGCTTTGTGGTCACAGCAAACATGGATCAAATCTGAGGAAGTGAAGAGAGAAATCTAAGGGAAAGTATAGATAAGATCATCAGATGTTCTATAGAACATGAGCTTCATAAGGAACAAAGACTGAACAAAGGTGCGACAGAGGGCAAATGTTTGGAGCATGAATGCTGGAAATATCATAGCGTAATGATATTCTGGAGTTCTTATGCAAAACTTTCGGCAATTGGAAAGGATCATGCAGAATATTTCCTCATGAGAGTAAGATACTAGGATTTAAAGGATTAAATTATAAACTCAGATTGCAGTGGACTGAACAACAAAAAAAAAGAACAATGCAGATGCTGTAAGTTATAAACTCAAGCAGAAATTGCTGGGAAATTGAGGTGGAACTGGAATTCTGAGGAAGGGTCACTGACCTCAAAACTTCAACTCTGCCTTTTCTCCACAGGTGCTGCCAAATCTGCTGAGTTTCTCCAACAATTTCTGTTTCTGTTGCACATGGACTTGTTTTGGGTTATTTTGAGTTTAAAATTTGAATGAGGTTGTGGTATTTTTTGAATGACTTCTTTTGGTACCTTGTTGGAATTGTCGCCTCTACCAGTATATGATAATGGTTGTTTACAATAGTTTGCTGTGACCAATCCTCCCTTGTCTTCACTTTGAATCTGTCCCATATAGTGGTGAGTGATTAACCACCATAAAGTATCAATAGAGGAGGCACCATTCTTAGATAGCAAGAAAGTTTATTATATGATAGAAATAAGTGCAATTACATTTGGTGAGACAAAGTACGGGAACTTTAGGGAGTTGGTGTAGATACATCTGCTTCCTCTGAAAGCTCAAATAGAACTCGTCTCCACTCACAGACTGTGTGTGACATTGTCAGAGTAAGCAAAGCCAATATGTTATGAATTATGAGGACTGCATTTCAGACCTATTATCTTACACAATCAACATGTACAGAATATTCAAAGAATTCAATAGCACAGATGCAGAAAAACAAATTTGTCTGGCGGCTACACCAGAATAATTTTAAAATGAGAAATGAGTGTGTATGGTTTCATGTAAAATATAGTGAAGGCAGCAATACTTGCTCCAATTCTCTGACCTAGTTTGCTATTAAATGCTGCTCAGGAAAGGAGGCGACACGCGGTCTGTGGAGAGGAAGGTTAGATGTTTTCTCACTCCATGTGCTGTGGTTTTCCTTTTGTCAAAAATGACACTGCTCATTCCTCTGATTCTACAGAAAGTCAATGGATCTGAGTTTGATGTGCAGGAGAGGAGAAGTGGGAATGGTCTGTCAGGTCTAAAATAAGGGCTGACAGGGAGCTGGGTAAATTTAAAATTGATTATTTTGTTTATTTCATCTTGGTTTGTAGGCAACATTAAATGATGGAGGTAAAAAATTTACTCAATTAGGATGGCTTTTTTCTGAAGCAAATCAGCAAATCCCATTGGAGATGTTTTTAGAAATTTATATGCAAGTTCTACTCAGTTTGATACTTTCCATGATCATAGAATCCTTACAGTACAGAAAGAGACCATTCAGCCCAACAAGTCTCCTGACACTCAGCACCCCTCCCCCGCCACCACCACCACAAAACACATCTCCCTGACCTTGCATTTACTAGAACTAACCTAACTAACCTGCACAATTGAGCATGGCCACCCAATTTGCACATTTTTGGACTATGGGTGGAAATCAGATCACTGGGCAGAAGACCTACAGGTGCAGAGAGAACATGCAAATTCCATAAACGTAGTTGGCCAAGGCTGGAATTGAATCCAGGTCCCTGGCACTGTCAGGCAGCAGTGCTAACCGTTGCTTTTATACTGGCTCAAAATACGTTGAGCTAGAAATCTGTACGCAAAATCTCCTGTTATAATGGGCACACTTCCGTGAGCAATTTGAGCTAGGATTGACAATTGCACTGTAAACTGGAAAGATTTATTGCCCCATGCAGACATATTCTGATGGTGTTAATTCAAACACAAGCTGTAGAAATGAAATTGCAAGCCAACCAAACCCAGTTTCGTTGACAAGTATCTTGCCTGAAAGACATTATTATATTGCTGCTATCATACATCTTCATGTTCGAATTGGATATTTCACAAGCACCCTCCTACTCAATGCACATTGTTTGTGGAGGGTTTGAGTAAGCCTTTGCTGTAAAGGGACAACAATGCACAGTTTAAATATTATATCACAAAGCTGTGAATATAGATGAGACTGGAGTTGATTTTTGCCTTCAGATCTAAATTAATACTAATTTGGTTGGTATTGCTTTAAAACCCACCTGAATTTCAAGTTTAAATAATATTAACTTCTCTAGTGTAAGCTCATTACCATAATTATTCAAAACGTCAGGTGTAAACTCCTTGTGTCTCAGCATGACACAGTATTAGGAGTAAAATTACAGTATGTTATGCTTTTAAGTGTTTGATCATTGCTGAATCCTTCTGTCATGCAGTTGCACTTAAATCCTAATACATTTTAAAATGTGATGCTTGCAAAGTGTTCACCAGCATTACTACTAGCCATCTCTTTACATATTTATTCATATCATTACATTTTCTATTCCAGCTTCTAATGGGCAATCAAGCACTTACACCAATCTTCTGAATAAGTGAGACATGGGCACTTCCCTTTGTGGATGTGGGTGTGAGGACAGTGTCAAATAGACACACGACAGTTTTAGTACTGTTTGCCTTGCCTGGTTTTTCTCAACTGGTCATCCTCAACTTTGGCTCAGTGGTTAGCACTGCTGCCTCACAACGCCCGGGACCCAGGTTTGATTCCAGCCTTGGGTGACTGTCAGCTTGGAGTTTGCACATTCTCCCTGTGTCTGCATGGGTTCCCTCCAAGTGCTCTGGTTTCCTCCCACAATCCTAAAGATGTGCAGGCCAGGTGAATTGGCCATGCTAAGTTGCCCATAGTGTTCGGTGCATTCGTCAGGGGTAATTATAGGGTAGGGGAATGGGTTGTGGGTGGATTACACTTCAGAGGGTCGGTGTAGACTTGTTGGGCTGAAGGCCCTGTTTCCATGCCGTAGGGAATCTAATGTCAACTCCCTCCAAGAAAAGAAATCAGAGATCGGAAATTTCCAGTGAGGAAAACCTATGCAGGAGAGCAGGCAAACGTGAACAATTAAAAGAAAGTATGGGATTCCTGCTGGAACAGCGGAGGTAGGTTTAGGAGAACGGATGAGCTGTACATGGGCTCTTTCCCATGGAAATGCATTCCCATCCTGCTACCAGCTCTTCAATGTTTGAGGCTGCAGCAACTAGAGGATTGGAGAGGAGACCTGGGAAAGCTCCCCACTCACTCCCCAGATGACTAACTATTACCTGGAGTTCCTTCTGCTCGCTCTGAGTGGCTGCTGGGAGGTGGCTTCCATAAGAGGTTTCAAGAGAGAGCTGGAAATGGATAAGTAGGTAATGAAATTAGAGGGCTATGGAGGTAGCTAACTGGGTAGCTCTTTTGGGAGCCAGTGCAGACACAGTGGGTCAATGGCCTTGTAGTGCTGTAAAATTGTACGATTCTATAATTGTAAGGATCAAAAGAAGATCTTGGTATCCATCTCTCCTGTCCTGTGGAGGGGCAAGTGACTGGAGAGAAAACTAGCATTGCTGCTGCTGTTAGTGCTGCTGCAGATGCTGCGGTTTATGGCAATGACCTGGTTTTGATTCTTGTTCCTCAGAATGGACGTAAAGTCCAGTTGCATTAACTGCTGCCATGCTGTATTGCAGGATGACATCAGGAAAGTGCTACTGAAGGTGAGTGAAGTGTAATTCTGGTGAAAATGCCTTCCAAGAGGTTGGCAATCACATGCCGAGTAGTAATAGCATTCTGAGAGAGGTATTTTGAACAGCAGACTCTCTCCTGGCCATGGCTAGATTTCTTCAGTTTCACTCACCAAAACCTTCCCAGCTTGTGAGCTTCACCAAAGATGCCCTTCTTGCAGCACCTTCACTGAGGTGACCATAATGAGGTACAGATATAGTATGAAAGCCTGTATACACTGTTGGAAAATAAAGAATACCAAGTTAACAAGATACTAAATTGCCTTTTAATTGCCTCAGATGTATTCCCACCAGAACCTCAGCCCTGCCTCCTGGGGAACCCAACCCAGGTAACATTGAGAAAGGGCAAGACCTTAAGGTCTTCTGCTACAGTCATTTTCCAAGACATTTTCAACCAGCAACCTGTTTCTAATTGGTTTTAAAAAAAGCTGCTCCAAATCTCATGTAAGTGACAACAGCTAAAAGTGGAATTATATACATTCTCTTGATGCTTTTTCTATAGTCTTTAAATAAATATGTACATACATCTCATTGATATCATGAGAGTCCATTATATTTGTGTATTGCACACATTGACAGAAGTCTGGTTGTACAGACCTCATGTCTATGAGTTCAGGGAATGGTGACTTACAGCTTAGAATGTAAATGAAGAAACAGCTTTAGCCCAGCAAATGTTTGTATTATACTTAACTGCTTGCTGTGTCTTTTCATTGGAGAGGAGGACAAAAATGATCCAGATTTCATGTGCAGAGTTCGCCTGGCATTAAACTGGATGGAAATTGAATCCGGGCAGAGCATAGTCAAATTGAAGCTGTGCAACAATGTAAAATGCACAAATATTTGCATTAATATTGCTTGATTTCTGATAATAATACAAATTTTTAAAAACCATGAGCCATCTGTCACCTAGTATAGTCAATACAAGGCTCAGAATTAGAAGATCAAATAAAATGCACTGTTGACTGAGGGCAATGCTTTGACATTTCGTGAGAACCTGCTGTGCTTTAGGTTTGTAAAAAAAAATCAACAGCTTTAAAGAATGGGAAACAGAATAATGGAAAGAAGCAGGAAGAAATTCAGAAAAGGCAAATGAGGAAATATATGGAGATATACAAACGGTGGATATCTGGTGATAGTGTAAAGAAAAGAGATGAACATGGTTGTGATGAGAGAAAGGCAATGTGCAGGAGTGAGAAACAAAATGTAAATGACAGTCGGATAGCAAGGCAAGTGATACATCAGGTTAATAACATGTTAATGGGACAAACGTGAAATATAGGAGGATGAGGAAACTGAGGTCAGGAACGTTATGGTTTGAGGAACAAATGCACAGTGAGGGAAAGGAAATAGACTTTGGACAGGAGAGAAGGATAATGAGCCAAAAGAATGAGTTATTAAGCTGGGTCAAAGATAAATCAGAATGGGGCGGCAATTCAAAAAGGTCATTTTCTCACCAAAATATATTTCATTTCTTAAAAAAAATTAGTATTACATTCCACAGTAGTTCAAATTCAACATTACTGAAGATGCAGTTCAGTTCACGTTCATTGCATACAGCAATGTAGCACACTGAGATGCCTTCATGCAAGTACAATTTAATGTTATGTTTACAATATTTATTCCAGGGCAAAGATAAAGCTCGAAGAGTTTTTGATATTTTCCTTAATACACAATGACAGGTATAGCTAAACAGTGTCCTATCCCCATGTGTCCTATCCCCATGTGTCCTATCCCCATCGTGGCTGCCCGAGGTTTTAATGAATCCATCAGCCTGTTGTCCTGGACCTTGCAAAATGCCATTCTGCAACATTTTGTCATAAACAGGTTTTGCAATGGAAGGACAACTTGTTTCAGGCAGATTAAAGAGCATCTTTCACCCAGTTGATGGCCCTTCAGCAGCAAACAACAGCAACAGGAATGAAAATCCCTACAAAAAACGCGAATAGCATGAGAGTCCTGCATTGTGGATTTGTTTACGAGGAATCTCAGCAAAGTTCACTTTAGATTACTTACAGTGTGGAAACAGGCCCTTCGGCCCAACAAGTCCACACCGACCCGCCGAAGCGCAACCCACCCATACCCCTACATCTACCCCTTACCTAACACTACGGGCAATTTTAGCATGGCCAATTCACCTGACCCGCACATCTTTGGACTGTGGGAGGAAACCGGAGCACCCGGAGGAAACCCACGCAGACACGGGGAGAATGTGCAAACTCCACACAGTCAGTCGCCTGAGGTGGGAATTGAACCCAGGTCTCTGGCACTGTGAGGCAGCAGTGCTAACCACTGTGCCACCGTGCTGCCCAAGTGCTGGTTTGGGGCAGTTCACACTGCAGTTGATCTCACAGTTATATCCCACTTTGTAAAATGGGCTTTTCAAAAGCTCAACACACCATTTTGAATAGACTTAAATATTCACTTCATCATTGACTGAAGGAAATATGCATCATGTATTGTCAACTTAACTGCTGAAAATCCATGAAGCAAGCATTAATATGTTATGTACAAAATGATTTTGAGTTTTTTTTCTATGTTGAGAAAAAAGTCAAAATAAGACATAGATCAAACCTTTCATTTTGATTAATAAAGGAATCTTTTCCCCATCTCCGGGTGTGAATAGGGCAATAGTGACCTGAAGATTGAATTGTTGAACTCGTCTTGCCTTCCAATTTGCTCATTGTCATATCCATAACATACAGGAAATGGGCAGTCAGGTTACCTAACTTGAAACAGTAATGTTCTTCACTGTTGAAAATGAAAATTAGTTTCATAATCTTTGAACAGAAAAATAGATAAAAATGGAAATATACCCGTAATCTGAAAACAAGCCAATGCATTGTTCCTATCCCTTCTTTATTTCTGCAAAGTCAGAAGTACCTTTGGAATGACTCCCTGTACCATATGTGGAAGGAGGTCAAGGTGAGGATGATCGGCCGGAGTGGGGGTGGGGACGGAGAGGTCAGGAAGAAGATTGCAGGTTAGGAGGGCGGTGCTGAGTTCGAGGGATTTGACTGAGACAAGGTGGGGGGAGGAGAAATGAGGAAACTGGAGAAATCTGAGTTCATCCCTTGTGGTTGGAGGGTTCCTAGGCAGAAGATGAGGCGCTCTTCCTCCAACCGTCGTGTTATTATGGTCTGGCGGTGGAGGAGTCCAAGGACCTGCATGTCCTTGGTGGAGTGGGAGGGGGAGTTGAAGTGTTGAGCCACGGGGTGGTTGGGTTGGTTGGTCCGGGTGTCCCAGAGGTGTTCTCTGAAACGTTCCACAAGTAGGTGGCCTGTCTCCTCAATATAGAGGAGGCCACATCGGGTGCAGCGGATGCAATAGATGATGTGTGTGGAGGTGCAGGTGAATTTGTGGCAGATATGGAAGGATCCCTTGGGGCATTGGAGAGAAGTAAGGGAGGAGGTGTGGGCGCAGGTTTTGCATTTCTTGCAGTTGCAGTGGAAGGTGTCGGGAGTGGAGGTTGGGTTGGTGGGGGGTGTGGACCTGACGAGGGAGTCACGGAGGGAGTGGTCTTTTTGGAACGTTGATGGGGAGGGGAGGGAAATATATCCCTGGTGGTGGGGTCTGTTTGGAGGTGGTGAAAATGACGGCGGATGATACGCTGTATATGGAGGTTGGTGGGGTGGTAGGTGAGAACCAGTGGGGTTCTGTCCTGGTGGCAGTTGGAGGGGCGGGGCATAAGCCCTTCTTCAGGAATGAGGAAAGTGTGTCCATCAGGCTAAGATAAAAGGTAGGGAGGAGGGACGACAACTACCTAGACTACACCTCCTCCCACCCTGCCCCCTGTAAAAACGCCATCCCTTATTCTCAATTCCTTCATCTCCACTGCATCTGTTTCCAGGAGACCAGTTCCAATACCGTACAGCCCAGATGGCCTCCTTCTTCAAGGATCGCAGTTTCCCCCCAGATGTGATCGATGATGCCCTCCACCGCATCTCCTCCACTTCCCGCTCCTCTGCCCCACTGCGGTTGAAGTGAGAATATGCAGTAGTGCCTGTCCCCCATTGGCTAGGTCTTGCTGAGAATTTGGCACCACCCCATGCAAAAGAGTGAAAATTGTATCTGCAAATGTGGTGCACTTGCATGATATTTCTATTGTAGTTGAATCACTGGCAGTGAGTGTACAGGCTGTGTGGATTGCAGTAATGTACTGTAGTGATTAAAATCAGAGATGTGAAAGATGCTAAAAGTGTAGGAATGCAGAGGATTAGACGTGGATTCAGAGATAGGGAAGAGTAACCTCATGGATGGATTTGAAAATGTGCAAAGATTGTAAATTTGGGATATTCTGAGACTGAAAGCTAATGCACTCCCTGAGATGGTGGTGGAAGCATTTACCATTGTTATCCCCAAAAAGAAATTGCATGTGTCCAGAAAATGAAATATTTGTAGGACAATGGGGAATGAACAAGGAATGGAACTGATTAAGTATTTGTTTCAAGGAACCAACATAGATACAGTGACCCAAGTGGCATCTTTCCTTTTTGTATTATTCTGTGAGATAGGGTAAGGAGACATAATTGAAATGGGCTCAAATTCGGGCTTGTAATTTGGTGAAAGGGCAGTAAAAAACCGAGAATTCAAAGCTGAGGGAAGAATTTCAAAGCAAAGGTTCTCGCTAAAGGTGAAGGTATCATTCAATGAATGGAGAATGGAAGTCATGAAATGGTGTTAATGGTGACACTTTCACTGTGGTTTGTATAGTACAGATGGTAGAAATCATAGACAAAAGGGGAGCCTTTAATGAGGGACAATGTATCACTGTGAATCAAGTTTCAGACAACTGTGGCAGTGTTCTTATGTATTGGTGCAAGGTTCTACATTTTTTGTTTCATTTATTAAACAATATGTTAAAAGATATATAAGAACATACGAATTTCCTTGTAGAAAGGAAACCCTTCCTCCATATATGTTAGGAACATTGTCAGTCCAATGTACATTGCAGAATCTCAGTAAAAGGTAGTGGCACAAAATCTGTGTAATTCAATGGAATGGAATTAATTCTGTTCTCTTGAAGAAAGAGTAAGTGCTTTCTGTAAGTAACTGAATTTTTTCCTGCTTTGTTTGCTCAAAGTTTTTAATGTAACTTACTTTGGGGTTGTACTGGCAGAAGTGAATGGTTGATTAATCATGGAGAGTTGATAGCTTAATGGTTTTATTGCTGGACTATTAATCCAAAGAGCTGAAAATGTGTTGCTGGTTAAAGCACAGCAGGTTAGGCAGCATCCAAGGAACAGGAAATTCGACGTTCCGGGCCAGAGCCCTTCATCAGGAAATACTATTAATCCAAAGAGCCAGGTAATATTCTGGGAACCCCATGTTTGAATCCGACTATACCAGAAGGGGGAGTTTGAATTCAATAATTAAACAACCCTGGAACTTAGAGCCGAATGATGACCATGAAACTGTTGTCAATTGTTGGGTAAAACCATCTGGTTCACTGACGCTCTTTAGGGAAGGAAATTTGCCATCCTGACCTGGTCTGGCTTACATGTGACTCTCAACCAACAGAATTATGGTTGATTCTTAACTGACCTCTGAGCAATAAATGCTGGCCTAGCTAGCAATGCCAAAATCCTGAAATTGAATTAAAATAATTTCAAAATGGCACTGACATTGTCACGAAGTGTTGTTTTAGTCCTAGTTAAAAAAAAACTGACAAGTCAGAAAAGCTTCAGAAAAGACATAAAGGGAAATAGAAGCTGTTTTGCCATACAGACACATTTTCTCTGTTAAGCAAAGGAGCAGCTTCAGGCACAGATATAGATCCTGGCTCCATGTAGTTTTTTTTTTGGCTGCAGCACATCCAATTGTTTTTATGGTAAGCGTCGGTGAAAATAATATCAAAAATAAAAATTGGAAAAATTAATTTCTACTCCTGGTGGACCAAAGTCTTGTGTTCAGAAATGTTACTGGTAATTTGTGAAACATTATGAGTAATAGCACTTACTAAATAAAAAGGGGTAATTATTTTAAAGGTTTGCAACTAGTGACAGAATCCTGAAAAATAACCGCATAACAAAAATATCGTGAACTGTGTTGAAACACTATTATTTCAGCTGGTGTGTGTAACAGATATGAAGAATGTGAAACACAGTTCAAATATTACTTGACTGACACATTAAAAGGTTTCACATTTTTAAAATTAATATACAGCTTTGAGAAAGTATTAATCAAATAGCTTAAAAGACCTGAAAGGTTGCACTGTTTCAAAATCTGTAAAACCAAAAGTGACAGAATAGATCAAATAGACTGAGCGGCCTATTCCAATTTCTATGTTGCTGTGTTTTTGGAGAATAGCATATTTAGAATTTGCTCGCAGGGATAAAAACCATAGCATCTTGTTTGCAAGGCGATGCAGTAAATTTTAAATATACGTTTCAGATAAATTTGGTTCTTGGTTAAGGTTGGGTACACATGAAACTAATATAGAAACTATACTAAATAAGTTTCAGCACAGTTCGTGGATGTTTCATCATCAATGGACAGAATCTATCGGCAGCGTATCATCAGAATGGACCTCAAGGGTGAAAGCTTCTAATTGAAGCTACAATGCCATTTCCTTTACAATTTGGATTCCAATCTCAGGCCAATTTCATCCACTCACAATCACCTGCCTCGAATTTAAATATGTGTTGGAGCTGATTTGGAAAAGCAATCAGGCAGCTGACAGATGTAATTTATGTTGAGTTACTTCTTTTGAGAGAGTTGATTGCATTCTGTTTGAAGGGCAACATGCACAGATCCTTTCTCAGTTTTTAAAGGGAGTCCAATGATAGAAAGAAAATACAAAACCTCTAATCTGCTTTAGGAACTGTTTTGTTTGCAAAGAATATATTTAAGTTGGGTTCAAATTGGGTGAATTTAATCAAAATAGATATTAGTAGAGTTTGGACTTCTGTTAAACATTTAGTCACCACATCAACATGTTTTAACAAATGAAGTATGGTGCACTCAGTTTGCATATGAGCTAACAAGTTATGTCTTTTTAATTTAAGAAATTGTATGGTTATCTTGCTATTTCTTGCACATTAGTGCATTCGAAGGGGCCTGTGGAAACGAAGAAAAATCCTAGAAATTGTACAGAAATCACAGTAAGAAATGAATTTGATTGTCTCCCACTGTTAGTGAGTAAAAAGTACATTTAGCCCTCAGGTGGAAATTGGAGGTGTTATGGATACGAAATGAAAGGAAAATTTCAAAAAAAGATGCAGGGAGTCTTGGAATAGGGACTGGTACACCGTCTACAATTATAAGCCTGACCATGATTCTGAAATTGTGACTTTAAATCAGAAGTTATATCTTGTGCCACAAAGTAGGCAATTAAAACATTTTAGTTAATTTCACTCTCAGGGCTGTGAAATTCCTCAACTTCTTCCTTAATTGAACCATCATGGAGTATGTAGGGCTGATTTTTGTTTGCCTCCCTCTTCACTCTTTGGAATATTCATCAGGGAAAAAAAAGAGCAATAACTGCATCACATGTATCTAAACTTTTGCACAACCGTAGAAGCTCCAGGGTGTGTCCGGGAAGGAGAGACGGTGCTGGACCTCTGTAGCAGGAATTGGCTCCCTTTGCAGCAATGCAAATGTTCAAAACATCCCATCATATTTTCCATGCCAACATTCTCATGATTAGAGTGCGGGGATGGAGTTGTTTCACTCAGAAAGCTACAACACTTCCCTGTAATTTGAAATGACCTTGCTGCATAGTCTGCATTGTTATCTATCAATGACTCAAGGAAACACAGCAAGAACCTTTGAATGGATCCAAAGTGTTAATTGGCATTGCTGAAGTAACAGAGGACAAGAGTGTTATACAAAGGGCCATCTGTCTAAAACGATAACAAAGCCCACATACTCCCCATGTACTTGCATTTCTTAAAATCCTGTGAATTGTGACACAGGTCGTTCTGCTATAACACATGTTTCGTTAATGCAAATTTTTTGGAATGTGATTGATGAATTGGGGACACCGTTTCTAAACCGCAAACATTTAAAATGTGTTGGCCGTAGCATAATTACATCGCCAACACTTTAAGTGCTGTTTCTAAAGCATGATTTTTCTATAATGTGGGGTTGCAGAAGAATGCAACATTGTGTTAAGAAAGAACTACCTGTATTGGATGAATATTTTAACATGATTGTGCTACCAATATTCCAACAGTGAGTAGCCAGAGCAACTATAATGCTGAAAAATATTTCATAGGATTAAGCTTGGTTGTTGAGTGCAGAAATCTAAATATGTTTGGCTTGCATAGACAGCAAGCTGATGCAGTACCTCCAATTTATTGTTTCTTACTAACTTAATGTTGTTAATAATGCATTCAACAGCAATACTTTACCTGTACAGTCAGCAAACAATTGGAGGGAGAAATGGGGCACACTATGTTGCAGCTATATGAAGTCAAAGGTCCTTCAGAGTGACATTTTTTCAGTGATCCAACATGAAAAATACAGGATATGATAAGTGTAAATGGGAAACTGGCATCAGAATACTTTAGTAAACGTTATCTGATAAAGATAAAATGATTTATTGCTTTTATGATAGCCGTCTTGTCAAAATCAACATTTTGAAAAATTAATTCATGGGACACAGACATCTCTGGCAATGCCAATACTTACAGCCCATCCCTACTTGCCCTTGTGAAAGTGCTGATGAGCCACTTCCTTGAACCATATACCCATATTGTTTTCGCAGTGATTGTAATGAGGTCAGGGAAAGTATAATTATATACACAGCATGATTGGTTGACTCACAATGAGCAAATTGCAATTAACAGGATCATACTGTATTCATGTCTGCTTTATCCAGTGTTGCTGATGAATGTAGGAATCAGAGAATAAAATGGCAGCATTGCTGTATAATAGGAATGTGACTCATCTCTTCACTTTTCATGCACTATTCAAAATGTGAAAGCAATTTCTCAAAATGAACAGTGTAAGAGACTAATAGAAGTAGACATTTAGAGGCGCCCTCTTTTCAAGTTACACACAATCCACTGATTATTGAGCACCTTTGCAGTAAATTTAAGAAAATTATCACATTGCTGTTTCCCTGCACCAACCTCATGCCCTGTCAGGGTATGACCTGCACATTACATGTGCAATCACTCAGTAAATGAGAATTGACTCTAATCCATAACTAAGAATTTGGGAAGTATTTTACTTGTTTGATCAAAAAACTATTTTAAACTTTTATTTAAAAATATGTGTGTGGGGAGTGTTTGCAATGGAAAAATCATTTGCAGGATTAGTATATGGGGTGAGATGTGCATTTATTGTATGATTATCATATATCAGCGGGATGCATGTATAATTATTGTGTGGGTTGTGTTTATATGTGGGAGTGATGATTATGTGTGACTATGTGCAGGCTTCACTTAGATTTATGCAATTGACACCTCAGATAGGACCTTCACTACTTGCATCTGCCATTCTTTTTCTTTGTCATTAACACTGCTGTGAGGTATATTCTTGGCTTTAATTTGCAATGTCATTGATGCTGAGCCATTTATGACTGATACATCCCTTTGGCTCCAAGTCATTCCTCAGGCAGTTTCTGTCACGTTGGTATTTCCTCAGGAAATAGCTTGCTCTTTAAAGAGACTGGTGTGATGTTCATATGGGCTGGAACTTGTGACATTTGCTTTTTGTACAATAAATTTGTTCATCATCATAACAGTAGAAAGTGAGTATCTTGTCCTATATACTTAGCATCTGAATGCCCAAATTCAATCCTGCAAAGCCACTGTACAGTTCCTCCAAGAGAGTTCCAGCCACCAGGTCATTCAATGCCCCCTCTATTCATAAAATCATATAATCCCTACAGGGAGGAAAGAGCCATTCAGTCCATTGAGTCTGCACTGACCCTCCAAACAGCATCCCATCCAGACCCACTCCCCAACCCCATCCCTATAACCTCACATTCACTACGGCTATCTAGCCTACACATACCTGGACTCTATTTACCATGGCCAATCCACCGAACCTGCACATCTTTGGACGGTGTGAGGAAACCAAAGCACCAGGAGGAAATCCACACAGGTACCTTCTGTGTATGTTGTTATGTGTCATATCCAAGGGTTTAGGAATACTGAGAGGATGGGATCATGGATAGTGAGGTTCATTAGCATCCTAATCCCTAAGATATTGTAAACATTGGTGACTGCATATAATTTGACTAATCTTGCATGTAGATCTAATAAATTTTGTGTTAAAGGTTGAGGGGACCTTCTCCATCTTTTCATATGAGACCTCGAAATGATATCGATTCCCCTAATTGTGAGTACTAAATTCTATCCACTAGTGTTTTACTTCACAGATCGTAGAAGCAACTATAACTATTGGTTGTCACACAATGACAGATGGAGGATCTGCTGCCTACAAAACATCTGATCTAATTTTTCTTTCTGTTGAAGTCTAGTCAATACTGGATAGCTAACTCTTTATTACCAGCTTTTAGTCCATGCTGAAGGTGAAAATTACCCTCATTTTTAACAGGTGACAAATATCTTTGTTTATACATACTCAGATTTTGATTTGTTATTTTAATGTGGGATTGATTGGAATTCAAAGATCCCAGGGGACCTCTAGTTTATGAACACTGTCAATCCTTACAGTAAATGTTTTGTTGAATACAAAATACAATAATTACCAGTCAGCATTCACTTGAATGCCATGGGTTGAACTTTTACTGTCTTCAATCAGTGCAAGTTGCATCAGGTGTTATGGAGGGATTTTTGCTGTGAGGACCAGCAAGTTTTCTCACCATATCTTAACAAACTCGTCTTGTTAACTATCTACGCCACCCTTAAGGTACCTCTCATGTCTGATTCTATCCCCATCTTACCATGCTCCATTCCTGGAATAACTCGCCACTCAGCGAATATCCACCAAAAGCAATCTTTGCATCAATGCCATCCTAGAAAGGCTGCTGGACAATCTGGTGTTGTTCCTCCCCAGGAATGTAATGCCACAGTAGCCACACTGCTCATTGCAGTATGCCAGACATTTCCTCACACAGACCCTATTTTCTCAGCTTATTGTGTCTAATCATGACCACAGACATTTTATCTGTCCATAGCTACATCTGGTCTGAACACCCTTTCTGAGTCACTGCTATTCTGTCCCAGTGGATACCTGCAGCTTGTTAATGTCCAGAGGAGAATTTCACAGACAGGCAAGAATTCAGACAATTCCAATCTACAGCTTGTATTGACAGCCAGCAAAAAGGAACACAAAGAAAAAACGTTGAGGCTGCAGATCGCTCTCACGATGCAAGTGCTGGTGTTATTGACAAAGATTAGTGCATGGTCTATGATTGTCTGCTGCACTTGACTGTAATCTACAGGAAATGGGTGTCAGTCAGTTGGTGTCTGGCTTGTAATGCCTGACATACTGAACTCTGTCATGGACAAGGAGCAATTCCTCTTCTCCAAAGTCATCATCATTTCACGCTTAGATTAGATTACTTACAGTGTGGAAACAGGCCCTTCGGCCCAACAAGTCCACACCGACCCGCCGAAGCGCAACCCACTCATACCCCTACATTTACCCCTTACCTAACACTACGGGCAATTTAGCATGGCCAATTCACCTGACCTGCACATCTTTGGACTGTGGGAGGAAATCGGAGCACCCGGAGGAAACCCACGCAGACACGGGGAGAACGCAAAGAAGGCTGCTTCCATTCGCCAGCTCCTCAGCATCCAGCACATCGACTCATTGCCTGCTCCAACTGAGCAGAGAACAGCACATTAGGATGATGCAGCATGCTCTGTCCAGACGATACCGGAGACGCCTTCACCCAGACCAGTCTAAGCAGCAGAACCATATCTCCAGCAGCCCCATTCTGCTCCATCATGGCCCTGGTTAAAACATTGGCAGCCATTGAATCAAAGCTCTGCATCAGTCAGAGCGTTGTACAATGGTATCATGAGCCATTGTTGCTCTGGATAACCCTTGTCCCCAGTAACCAGCCTTATATGGCACCTGGACCCTCAATCGCACCTGGTACATGAGGCTCCTCCAGGATATAGGGCTCCTGGAAACTGCTTCCAAAAAGTGTAATGGTGATCCCAGATCATAATAGAATCCCTTCCTGTTGATGAATCCCACAGCATGGGATAGGGCCCTCTCAGTGCCTCTGTATACATTTGATAACACCCTGCACCGGGGTGTTTCCAGCTATGTTTCCAGATACCACTGCCTTGGCTACAGCACTGACCTTGTCACAGGGTAACAAAATGAACCAGTGTGATCTTGTACAGATGGCATTAGTCACTGTCCTGATGTATCTTGGGTGCATGGCTGAGAGATCCCACACAGGTCTCTCATTATTCCCTGAAAGGAGCCAGTCACATTGCTGTCCAAGGTGGCTTCCACCTTCACAGCCACTGGGAGAGGCTGGCCTCCCACTCCTGCAGCCCTCAGGTTCCATTCCAATATTTAGCAAAGTTCTGTTGCTGTGTCCAGAAACAATGGTGCCTCGCTCATGCCCAGGAAATGGAGTTAGAGCCAAAAACCCTCTGAGCTTCTTTCAGACCCCAGCCATCCTGAACAGTGCTCAGCAGTGACCTCTCCCTGAACTGGGTGCACCTCAGCCTCTGAGGAGGCCTGCCGCTGTTCCTCTGCTTGCTGTCGGCCCTCGACCTCCCACATCCAGCTTCTTATGTAGGCAGTCACAGCAGCTAACATGCCACCAGTGGCTGGGCACTGGACTCTTGCTGGAAATGCTCTGCAATGGGAATGGAAGAAGAAAAAGGCATTCTTCAGTCTCAGAAGAGCCACTGGCAACATATCAATTAGATGAGGCTGAGCACAGTTTTCTCCACACATAAAGAGGCACCTTACAGCTGATAATGAGGGTCATGTCTCCATTGTTCATTCAGCTTCGGCCTCAGTATGTGCAGAAAGGCTGAGTGACTAACACATTCCATCCAAAAGGGAGAGCCTGCTGTCTCCAACCCACTTCCCAACCCAGGCCCACATCACTCAATCAATTTCTCACTGCGTTCGTTAACAAGACAAATGATGAAATAATGACCTCTACCTCCTACAGCATATTTAGAAGTTGAATTGATCACCTTTCTAAGTCACTGCTGCTCAGTTCAGCATCATCGAGGTGCCAATGTTCATTTTGCAAGCACCTACAGCATGTTGCAAATTTCTTTGATCAGCATTTTTACCCTGAGCACATTTACTCTCCTTGCATTGCAAATTCTGTTGAAGTGTTTGCAAGTGAAATGTAGCTGAAGTTTGCAAATATCTGGATCATGTGTTTGCCCCTTCATTGTTTGAGTGTCCAACAGATTTGGATCAAAGACTTTCACCCATCAAACTGACACTGACTCCGTCCACTCTGGGCATTTTCCCAGCCATTTTCCAGTAGCATCTAGTGAACACCAAATGTTGGCGGGAATGCTGTGTGTCCCCTTTTACTTACCCCCACCAAAACAGCCCATTTTCACCCATTCCCCCATAAGGACACCATCCTACTTAAACTTTGTTTCCAACTACCTTCCCTGACTTTGACCCCAACATTGCACCTTAACAATGTACACCCTGTTCCTCTTGCCCCTCCATGATAATGATCACTGTTGATGACATGGAGGCGGGTTGCAATTGGCTATCAGCTTATCTCGCTAGTTATCTGCTCTGATTTCCATTCAAGAATTCTCAATACTGTATATAGCTTGTTCAAATAGAGAGCTGATTATTAACAAGGTGAGTTGTGGCATTCATCAGGTGTTTAACAAGCAATTATTGCCCTTCAGTAGCAGCTCTGCCTTGCGAGAAACTTGCCTTGCCACTCAGCATATGCATAAAAGATAGAGTGAGAGGTACCCAACATTGTAATAGGTCTTGCTAGTCTTCTCATCACATTCTGTTACAAATCTTGTCATAGCCCATGTGGCTTAGACCCCTAAAGATTTCCACCCTATCTTCTGTTATTAGGGTATGATCAAACTAGAAAGGTTGCATTTATCCCCACCCTTACTACCCCAGAGAAGGTAGTATTGAATCTTCATTTTGTGAAGTGCTCACACAATGATTTTAAATAGGCAATTCCAGGTTTCTAACCCAGCAATGATTACAAAGAAATGGCAATATATGTCCAAGCCAAACTTGCAAATGTTTGTCCTCTTATGATGTTTGACTTCTTGTTCCCCTCACTCATGAAGGTCACGGGGTGGGGAGATTACAAATGAACTATCAGATTGTAAAGCTGCACTGCGTCAAGGAAATCTAGTATACTGTACTTAAAGCCTTGTACACTCTCTTAAAGAGTACAGGCAGAATATATCTCTTTCTTAAATTCTTTGATCTGGAATTGGATCATATTTTATATTCACTTCCTGGTGTCATGATGAGTTTGTTATAGTTCTGTTTGGCTAAGTCAATGTGAACTAATACTGACTTTTATTGCACTATCTTAACTTTTTTGCTGCTTTTAATTTATGTGAGTGTTTTTCCCTGTTTTATAAATAGGTTTGCATTTTTGTACAATTTTTATTTTCCCATCCTATTACGGGAGAAAGATTGATTCTTGAGGTAAATAATTTAGCATGTACTGCCAGTGGGACAATTCAGTGTTTCAGTCAGTACATAAGTTTTCTCATCAGCAGCACAAAGTTACACTTCAATTTTGAAGCTTTATATGTATCAAATTGATCTTGACTTGTTCTTGCATTCAAGAGGCTAGCAACAATGCCCAGGCATAAATATACCTGCGAATGAAGCAGACTGTTCCAATCCCTTCAGAGTTATTTCAAGGAAATCCTTTCAATATTGGTGTGGGATTTAAGAGTATAAATACTGCCATTTAAGTACATCTTGGCTGAATATAACCTTAAGTGCAATCTGATGCAATGTCAAAGGAGCTATATTTATCAATCTATCTGCTAACAACCAGCAGTCGTCATAATTCGGAGAAAGGAGGAGTTGCATTTATTTAGCAACTTTCAAATGTCAAGATGTATGAGTGTGAAGTACTTTATGGAAGCAAACAGTCATTGTAATGTAGGAATTATGGCAGCCCTTTTGTATGTAGCAAGTTTCCACAAACAAAGACACGATAATGATCAGTTTTTTTGTGAAGTCATTTGAGAGTTAAATAGTCATGGACTCGGAGATTTGTTAGAAAGGACAGAAAGTCTGATTGCTGGCTGGGGATGAGAAATGGGGACCATGCTGAGGGTGTGAGGGGGTGGTTAGAGGTGGAATTTGAGAAAAAAAATGATTATATTGCAATCCTGTTCCCTCTTGACTCCTTTAAATTCTAATGAACAAAATGTAGATTCGTTTTTAGCCCACCTCCTTCATGTAAAAAAAATGTAGCTGGAATGTTCCTAGGATTTCCATGGGAATTTCAGTCCATCCATTTACCTGAAAGGCCAAACCTCAAATTCAGTTACAGCAATGGCAAAGGACTCAAAATGAAGGCATTTAACCCTGAAGGACCTCAGCTGTGTTCTAGAGACTGACTATAATTTGTGTCCAGAGAAATCTATGCTGAGGCAGAGCGGAACATCCACTCACTGTTTATGATAAGGGTGCAACCATTGGCAGCTCGGCTAAGAATAAATTGCCACAATGGTTGACCTTATTGTTCACTAGTTCAGAGGCCCAGTTTACACAGATTGGATGTGTGGTTGTTTGGCAGCTGAAGTAAAAAAAAGCCAGTGGAGCAGACGCAAGGTGGGAAAATTGCTGAGTTTTTTTTAACTAAAGCCTCACGAGTTACTTCATTATGTTACCATTGTACATTGTACTTCTTCAGACAAAACCCATCCTTTTCTCGGGATCCCCAGGGCTCAGGGAAATCTGACTGTCCAATTTTACAAAGCTTTTTGTCCCTGACGATATTAATAATTCTCTCTTTGAATGCAGTAGCAGAATATATTTCCTTAAATAGGATAAGGACAATTATCAGTTGTCTTATCCAAGAAGCAGAAGATCAGGTATCCCTCAGGGATTTTAATCACATCTGGATGTACCAGATTATGTGTAGCATCTCAGATGTGAGAATAAGGAATATAATGAAGTGGTTATAAAATTCCTGAGATAAAGCAGAAAAGCCATAAACAAGAAGTCATTATGGGTTGTTTTTATCAGTGTAGTTCTAGTGTTCAGTGACCTTGGGTATAACACAGAAGGATTTTAATTACTTTTAATTTCAGATTACGAGACAATTTTGTCACTCACTACTTTATGTGATGTCTATTGTCTAAAATTATGCTGCCCATAAGTTCTTACTTATTGTTGTTACAATTATGTGTTTATAATTATATTTTGTGACTGCAGTTTTCAATTCAGGATAAATGAAGTGGATCTTATGACCTGCTCTGTGTTCTACCTGACAGTAAACCAGGTTACTTTTATTGATAGAGATCAATTGAAGACTTAGATTGTTTTAATGAGAAGAAGGTGCCAGGTATTTATGTTTGGAGACAATGACAACTGTCTCTGGTTTTACCATGAGTGGACTCTGAGGGCTGAATCATGTGTTTTTTGACCCAAGTAACAGTTTTGTCAAGTTTTATGAAAGGATTCTCACCATGAATCCCTGTGAGATCTCTTGGCATATATTAACAAACTTGTCTCATTAACTCCACTCCGATGACGCCCCTTGAACCTGATCCTAACACCATCATACCACTCGCCCTTCCTGAAACAACTTGCCACTGCCAGGGTAGCCCAGAGCTGACTGGCATTCCTGGTATTCCTGCCATATTTATAAGGCAAGTACTCTTAATCCAGACTGCCCAACACAGATCCTGACATTTGCCACACAAGTGCCAGGGAAGGGTAGATAAACGTCCTGGTGGATGGGATACGAACGTCCTGGTGGATAGGATATTGCAGATATGGCACAATCTCTTCTCCTAGGACTGGCAGTGGAAGCTGTGACCCCAGCCCCTGCCAGCCTGGTCTGAGTTTGCCATATGGGACAGTGCAGCCTTGGCCACCTGAAGGAATGCATACCAATGTTGGAAGAAAGTCAATGACACTCACCATTTCCAGAATAAGTGTAATACTTCATTATCAGCCATCTCCCGCTCCCTCCTAGGTCTTGCTGCCTCTCTGACTCTTTAGATAATGGTGTAGGTTTCGAACCATGATTCCTATCCTCCCTTCTCTGCACTGTTTCCCTCACAGGACCTGCTACCTTCTGGATTCCTCAGGTAACTTGCCAAAATTCATACTGCAGCCAATGAATTCATAGATTTCCTGTGATGCCATTCTTGTTTAGTTTATTCCAATAATATTTTATTCATTAAAAAATGTTACATCCCGACACAAGGTACTGAGCAGTACTGTACAGGTTTTGCAGATAAAACAAAACAAGTATGGGGGTTTGACAGTTGCAAGTAAATGTGTTTCCTATTCATGAAGACACTATTTAGAATTAGAATTCCTACAGTGTGGAAACAGGCCTTTCAGCCCAACAAGTCCATACCAACCCTCCGAAGAGTATCCCACCCAGACCCATTGCCCTACATTTCCCCTGACTAATGCACATAATCTACTCATCCCTGAACACTATGGATATTTTAGCATGGCCAATTCACCTAACCTGCACATCTTTGGACTGTGGGAGGAAACCAGAGTACCTGGAGAAAACCCATGCAGACACAGGGACAATGTGCAAACTCCACACAGGCAGTTGCCCAAGGCTGGAATTGAACCTGGGTCCCTGGCACTGTGAAGAAGCAGTGCTAACCACTGCGCCACCATGCTGCCCATAATATTTTACATATATTTTGACGGAATGAGAGTGTCTGATAACTGACCGGACCCTCACTGTATTTTGGCAGAAAGACACAGTGGTCTTTCCCCCTGCACTTTGACAGCAGCTACCCGAAGCTTTAATGTGTCCCTCAGACCTTGGAATGTGCCAGTCTGCAACACTCGGTCGAGGTCAACTCTTTGCACTGGAACACCGACAAGTTTCAGGCAGACTAAAGATTGTCTTTCATCAAGTTGATGGTCTGCCAGGCACAGTCAATGTTTATTTCAGTGTGTGTCTTGGGGAACAGACTGTAAAGCAAGAGACCTGCATCAGGGAACTGCTCAAGATGAACTTTGACAACAACTACTGCATCTTTCTCCAAACCTCCTTTGCGTAGGCACATTCTAGCAGAAGATGTGACAGTCTCTAACCCCATCCCCAACCCCTTCAGCAGCTGCTTCAAGGGCAGCATGCAGAGCCCACAGAGACCAGGCATACATGAAGACTCTCATAGGTAGTGCCCCTTCTCACCACCAGCCAAGCAATACCTTGGTGCTCGTTGGAACGTTCTGTCGACAAGGCATTCTGCTAAATGACTTTGACAGTCTGCTCAGGAAACCACCCAGCTGGATCTACCCTCTCCTTTTTCCATATGGTCTCAAGGACCCTATGTGCTGACCACTTCCTGATGGGCTTGCAGTCAAACAGGTTTTCTTTCACAGACATTTCCATGAGGGTATGGTGATATGGAATTGTCCGACTACTTGAAGTGTTCTGCGGCAATGAGACCAAACCCATCCTTTGTAAAACTGGGGACAGGTAGAACCTCAATACATAGTGACACTTGGTGTTTGCATACTGAGGGTCTTCCCACTGCTTGATAAAGCTACACTCAAGGGTGGACATCAGGATGAGAATTGCTTTACCTCCTTTTCCGGAGTTTTGTACATGGTATCCATAGTCCATTTTGACGTCCAGATAAAGTAGACGATGGCTGGGTGACTGCAGAGGGCAGGGGAATGAGCCAGACCAGAGCCACATACAACAATACCAAGAGTACCTCACACCTGATGATCAGGTTTTTACCTGCAATGGAGAGGGAGCAGTGCTCCCATCTGCTCAGTTTTGCCTCACCTTGGCAATACGCTCCTCCCATGTTTTAGTGCATGTTCTAGCCACTCCAAACATATACTTTCAGGTAATCTGTCCTGATGGTGAAGGGGATAAAGGATCAGTTGGCCAAGTTCCCAAAGAACATCGCCTCATTCTTGCCTCGATTTACCTTGGCTCCCGTGGCCGGCTCAATCTGATTGCAGATGCTCACCTGGAGGCCTCCATTGACTGGAATAGTCACCCATGTCCAACTAGCATCCTTCCTAATGGACTCAGCAGAGGTTCTATACAGCACACAGACAAGGGAGAAGAGAGTGGGCAGCCCAAATCTGATCAGGAAGCTTTCTGATTCCCACTTATTGATTGAGACTGCACTACTAATGTTGTTGTAGAGCAGTCAGATTCAAATGGAGATTCCCTCCCCAAAGCCCATTATGGAGGGCACATCCCACATGTATGTGTGCGATATCCTGTCAAAGGCCTTCTCCTGATGAGGCACTTATCCTGTACGTAACGACTGTATCCCTGAGGAGCACAAGTCTCTCAGAGATCTTCCTGTCCGGTATACCCCAGGTTTAGTCACCAATCCAAGAACAGACCTGACTCAGTTGGTGATGACCTTAGACAGGACTTTATCGTGTGCATTCAACATTGAAATAGGTCGCCAAATTCTAATTTCCTTCCTCTTCCCCCTTCCGCTTGTAGATGAGGGTGTTGATACCTTTCCTCATGAATTCATGCATACTGTCATACACCTCGTGCAGATCATGGCCAATTAAGTCCTACAGAGCTGAATACAACTCAGTGGGTAATCTGTCACTTCTGAGAGTTTTATTCTTTTCAAAGGATTTGTGGTGCTTGGTCACGTCATCCAGAGATAATGGCTAGTCCACACTCTCCAGCGTGCTGCCATCTAAGACCTCCGTGGTAGAGGACAGGAATGACTGGGAAGCCATGCTATCAATGTGTTTCATGTCATACAGTCTGGCATAAAAGGATTTGCTGATCCTCAGGATGTCAGACTGAGGTGATGTTGTCATTCAAGCACATTGTTCCCAGTTAAAGAGTGGAAAAGACAAATCCTGCAGCCATCTAATGTTTCTGAGAAATTCATCCTAGTGTGCCACAGCAAGATGAGTAATTGGAAAAGGTCTTACTGTTGGTACTGGAGTTCAGGCAATCTCTCAAAATTGAGGTCCCTCTTGGAGCTGGTCATCTGAAGCTCCAACTCAATAAGGGCAGTAGATGAGAACCCATTGTAAGCTGAATTTGAAATTCCAATGAAAATGTGAATGTGCTGAGTGTGAAAAAGGATCATTCCTCTATTTCCTGTAGCAGAACATACAAATTGCCTACAAAACAATACCTTTCCTCTATAGTGTTTATATTCACCTGTTACAGCAATAGTTTTAAAATGTGAAATCTTTCCAGATCATTTTTTTCAGTTAGTGACTGGAAGTTCAAGTTCTCTTTGTAAAAATTATTGGTCTCTTTAGATGTCATTAAAATTGTGAATACTTACCGCGACTAATCAGCAGCTTTATTTGGTTGCTTTATTATGGTCAGTTTGAAGACCCAAGTGCCTGTAATCTCTCCAAATTGACAGTAAGCTTAGACAACAAGTCAGTTTGTAACCCACACACCATCATCCTTTGGCTTTTATTAGATTTATTTCTGGCTCCTTCATCTCTGTAGCAGTTTTAATTTTTTTATGTACCAGATGGTGTAACAACAGGGTGCAACTGGAGACAATTGATCGAGACAGCTGCCTGATGAATTGATGCTCGTGATTTGTTGGGGATGAAATTCTTCTTTTAAATCAATAAAAAATGTCAGAATACGTGTTTCTTGTTTTCTCCAATTGTTCACCTAATAATGAAATTACATTTTCTCAAATTACATGATTCAAAGCTGTGCATTTCCATAATTTCATTAGCTGGATATTAAGCTAAAGAAAAAAATAGAAAATCTCTTGCTTTGCATTTGGAAAAAGAAGAATCTTTAGGTTTTCATAATATTCTGGAGACAATTTCCTTGGATATTGATCAGCAAAACATCACTTTGTCAGTTGTCAGCAACAACAAGGCTGGTTTTAATTCCTGGTTTGAAGCTAACACAACTGGGTGGCACTGCTGTTCAGGTGTTTTGAGTATGTGGTCCTGGCAAATGTTAACTGCTGGGGCATATTTCAGCTGCTCTCGAAGTCTGAGGGAAGCCTCTTCAGTTGCCAAATGAGGGATTGGGGAAGTGGAGCTGGAAACGGAGCTGCTGTGTACCTAGCTGTTCCTTTTCTGTCAGAGTGAGTTAAATTTTCCCCTTGTTTGCATAGCTGCATGCCAGGGAATTGGGGCAGATGTTATTCCATTACCCAGGTGGATGACTGGATGAAGTTTCGTGCGTGTGATTTTCTAATAGTGACATCTGAGTTCGATAGGGGGCCCTGTGTTGTGCCTGCAGCACTGCTGTTTTTTTTCACAACAGAATGTCCTCCTTCACATGTACTGTATCTGTCTGGCTGCAATGACACTACTAAATGGCATTAATTGTAAAATCACGTAAACCAGATGGTGTTAGCTTCCTATCCTTCTCAAGATGAAATTCATCGACAAATTGTCGAACTTCTTGTAATGTCATTGATGATAGCTGCGAAACCTCAGGAGCTTCAAGTATAGAAACCTACTGGGACTTCGGCATGTAATTCTCAAGGTGAGAAATATTGACCAGGCACAAATGCATAGTCATTAAATGCAGCATGAGCATTCAAACAAAATTCACCCTTTAATCCTGCCATTTCAGAAATTCACAGTTCATCCACAAGCTAGTACCTGATTCAGATTATGGACAAGCCATTTACTTGTGACTGCAATGCATTTAATAAAAAATAACAGTAGAGTGACATTTAAATACTCTAGAGGAAGATTCTCCCTATATGATACTTGTAACTAAATGGTAAATGCATACTTTATGAATGGATTGATCACTTTGTTAAGCGTTGCACACAAAGGAAATGTTCACCCTCAAAAGTGCATTGCAGTGATTTCACTGAATGAAAGTTTTGACCTGAGGTTTATTTATAGTCTTTATTTCACTAAGTATAAATATTTCATATCAATTTGAATACATAATTTAGAAATTCTCCTTAATGACCATATGAGAAAGAATCAATTATGAACTCGTTTATGACAGAGTACTCCAGATAAAGTAATAAAAATGGAGTTTGTGAGCAGAGGTTGAACTGTTGAAAGCCCATATACAGGTAAACGTTATTGTCTTAAGACCTAAAGAAATCCTTTTTTTAAATAAAGTTTGAATTACAATGACCTACATGAAAATGTTTGAAGATTGGTTTTATAATTAATTAATTCAATTCATTGACAAAGAGAATCCACTTTTTTCACATTTATCCTCAGAACATGGATGCCACTTATAAGGCTGACATTAATTGCCCAAGCTTCATTATTATTGAGATCAGTGGCGTGCTCCCTTGTTCTTGAGTTGTTGCAGTCAGAGCGATGAAGGTTGTCCTTTTTTGTTTTGGGTTTACAGTTATCGGTTTTTGGCTCAGTGATGGTGAATGAATGACAAACATAAATCCTTGCGAGGAGGATGTGTGATTGAGGTTGAACTTGGAGGTTAATATTGCACTTGCTGCCCTTGTCCTTCAAGGTGTTGGAGGCTATGATAGGCCTTGGCAAGTTGCCACTGTGCATGCCATGTATAATACACGCTGCAACCAATGTAAGTGTCTGCCCTATGTGAGACATGAGGCAATGTATTCTTCTGATGGAATAGGCTGTCATGGTGGCTGCTTTCAGCATGTCTTTTAACCTTGTATTACAAGTTAATTTTTATCATTGACAATATTCTACAAACATAACGTTGGTACCTCATTACTCCTTTTACAAAGAAAAAGCCCAGGATATAACTGACCAACTAAGTTAGTTTTGATATTGATTGGACATTTCTTTAGAGTTGCTCCCACTAAATGGTCATAAGTTCAGAAGTCTCGCAACACCAGGTTATAGTCCAACAGGTTTATTTGAAGTCACAAGCTTTTGGAGTGTTGCTCTTTTGTCAGTTGAAGTGCCTGACCAAGGAGCAGTGCTCCAAAAGCTTGTGATTTCAAATAAACTTGTTGGACTATAACCTGGTGTCGTGTGGCTTCTAACTTTGTCCACCCCAGTCCAAAACTGGCACCTCCACATGGTGAGTTTAGCAGAAGTACAGTGAAGTTCAGGACATTCCAGATGATCATTCCTAAAAAATGCAGTTTATATACAGTTTCTGTATTTACTACCCACCCACTTCACATTTATAAAAATAAAGCAGACTTTTCTTTGGATTGTTTTCTTTGCAGCAGTGGAATGTGGAAAGTGCTTTTCCAAGAGAATCTTTGCTGGAACTAGTGGTATTCACAATTTGGATTAATCCAACATGGACTTTGTAATCAAAAACATAATTTGCAAATTTTTGAGTGACGTCAAGTTGAGGGTAATAGTGAAGGACTGCAACAAAATCACAGGAGGATATTGTTAACCTTGCAGAGTGGGCAAATAATTGGAAATGAAGTTCAACAAAGATAAATATAAGGCTGTACATAACAATGAGGTTACATTATTTAGATGGGGTTGAGGGACAAAGGGATCTCTGATTACAAATATTCAGTTGCTATATGCTGAGCCATGAGCTTTTTTTTTAAAAGAAACAAACCAAGCATTAAGCTTTATTTTAGTTAAATAGATTCAGAAAGTAGAGAGTTAGGCTAAACCTCTATTGAAAGATGAAGAAACACCGCTCAGGGAACTGCATAGGTTTTGATCAACATATTACAAACATCTGGTCAATGTAGACAACAGATAGGAAGGAAAGATGATTCACATTCAGATAATACAGAAATATGTGGCATTCATACATCAGAGAGTGATAGGCAGGTGGGGTCTCTTTTCTCTTGAGAAAAAAAGACTTAAGCTTGACCGAATAATGATTTTTCACATTAGCAATTTGATAGAGTGGATACAGAGAGATTATTTCCTCATGTGGTGAAGATGGTGACTAAAGGCCATTGGTATAGTCACAAGTAAACGAAGGGAATTTAGAAAAAATATTCTCACCCAAAGAGTGGTGAGAATGTGGAACTTGCTACACAAAGAGAGGTTCAAGTTAATAGAGCAAATACATTTAAGTGAAATCAAGGTAAAAATCTGAAGGATATGGGAAATGATACGTTTAAATGAGAGAAGATGAGAGGAGGCTCAAGTGGAGCATAAGTCCTGCCAAGGGACTGTTTTGGATGAATAACCTGTTTCTGTTTTATATTTCCTATGAAATCCTATGATGCATTCCTGGTTTCTTACATATATATGACTGAGATTTCACCAGGAAATTGATTAGAATATCCTGGATTAATGTATCTTCTGATCTTAATCTCATTTTGGAAAATGATCTCCCCAGATGAGACCACAGACATGTAGATCTCACTATGCAGGGAACTGTATATATAATTTCAGGGTCAATCTAGTATAATGCAACAGCACTGTTTACTTCTTAAATATCAAAGTGGTTGTTTCATGGTAGATACATGTAACTGAACCAGTGTTTAAAAATTCAGTGAATTTAGTAGTTTTTTTTTAATTTGAGGGATGTTAGAACATGGAATAATTTCACCTTTGACACCCAGCACCTGCATCAAATTTTCTAATGTTAGGCACATCACAGACACATAGGATTAATACTCTGAGATAATTTTCATCAGCATAGAAACAAGAAAAGACCAAACACATTGTTTGTTTCAGATTTACAGCATCCTTCATATTGTACTTTTATTGAAATATAGGAAGACCTTGTCAATCCTGCTCAAACAATAATAAAGATAAAGGAGTAAAGGGTAGACTCACATTTCTATAGTGCACCATCAAAAGCCCCAAACTGACATTGTGCTTTATTATCCACATTATCCTTATATGGTCAGAAATATCAATAAACCCCTCTTTAATGTCTCATTATGATGAAACATTGTAAGTTGCCAGTGTTTGTTTTTTATTTGTCACCCTGCAAAGTACTCTAAAGAATCCCATTGTATAGAATGGTGCTGTGGAAATGTCAGTTGTTGTATTCTGTTCTTGGTGGTGTTGGCTGAGGGCAGAACATTCACTAAAACCCTCAAAAAAGTGACTTGTGAGGAAAATTATTGGGAATGAAATAAAAGGATCAGTAACAATGTGGATACAAGATTGGCTGAGTAATAAGGAGCAGAGAGTATTGGTATTTCTCAGGCCGGGGGAATTGCAAATTTCAGTGGAGTTCCACAGAGGTTATAATGGAACCCTCATTTTTCCATATGATTATATTATCTTGGTATGCAAGAACCACTTTCAAAGTATGGTGAAGACACAAAATGAGGAAGAATTGTATACTATGAGGATTACAGTATCAAGCTTCAAAGGCCATTTTCAAATTGGTGGAGAGGGTAGATAGGTGGCAGATGAGGCTTAATGTTGCGAACTGTGAAGTCATGCACTCTGGTACAAAGAACGTGGAAAGACTATAAAATAGAGGGTACTATTCCTAGGGTGGAGTAGAGAGATTCGGGTGTACACGTACATAAGCATTAAAGGTGGCAAGACAGGTAGAGAGTTATTTTACAAAAAAAAACATAGCTATCCAGGCAGCTTTAATAGGAATATAGAATACAAGAGCAGGGGATTATGCTGATATTATTTAGGATACTGGTTAGACCTCAGCTGGGGTATTATGTACAATTCTGTGCTCCATGCTATAGGAAAGATGTGAACACATTAAGACAGTGCAGAAGAGGTGTATGAGAATGATTGCAGGGATGAGTAACTTCAATTAAGAGGATGGATTTGAGAAGTTGAAACTGTCTTCCTTGGAACAGAGGAAAGCTGAGGGGAGATTTGATGGAGGTTTTCAAAATCATGAGGGCTCCAGATAGAGCAGATAGGGAGAAAAACTTTCTGCTAGTAAAAGAATCAAAAACCATAGGGTCCAAATGTAGACTGTTTTGCAAAAGAGGAAAATATGAGGTGAGAGATATTTCTTCACACAGCGAGTCATCTTGATTTGAAATGCACTGCCTGGAAATGTGATGGAAGCAGCTTCAAGTGAAGCATCCGAGAGGGCATTAGATGATATTCAAGTGAAAATCACAGAGGATTATGAGGAAAAATAAGGAATTTGGCACTAAGTCAAAATGCTTAGATTTCCATTGCAGACTCAATAGGCTGAATGATCTCTTTCTACACTATAGCAATTCTGTGATTCTGTGAAATAATTCTACTTCTTGGAATGGTTACATGGAATTTTTAACTTTGAAAAAAAAGCGATAACCTCGGTTCTACATTTTAATCAAGAAACAGCAACTTCAATAATGCAACACTTGCTCAGCACCGGAGTGAGCATCAGCTGATATTAATTGGATCCCAAGCTGGTGATGTAGGATGAAATTAGCTGTGAATCCTTTTCTTGAGAGCTAGACTATTTAAAGAGTGCAGCATTACATTTGTCTGTTTCTTATCTATTGACATCCAGGCTTAAGTTTGCTCCCAAGTTGGGAGTGCAGACTCTGGAGAAAATGCTCTGGGCAGTCATATTCTTGTTCTGCCAGGGGGTGGGGTCAGTGATAACTGGTGTTGGGTCCCTTGCTGGCCCCTGAGTAAGTGCTCGCAGGCAGTCAAAGGCCAGTCGTATGTGGAGGTTGGCTGCTTTAGAGACCCGGCTCGATTCTATGGGTCTTTGATGCAGCTTTTCAAAAAGAAATAAGAGAAAGGTGCCATCCAGCTCATGCCCCTCATATCCCTTCATTCCCTCCCTACAGACTTCCCTTTCCAATCCCTGCCACCTCAGCTCCCCCTACTGAGCCCTTATACCCGCCATGCTAAACTGTGTCCCTTCATTCACTTTAATGCTCCCTCATAGCTTATCTGCAAACTTAGAACTACCCCATGCCAACACATACTCTCAATCCACTCATCATTACAATTAGAATCTTTGTGCTAATTCACCTAGCTGAAAATGTGTTGCTGGAAAAGCGCAGCAGGTCAGGCAGCATCCAAGGAACAGGAGATTCGACATTTCGGGCATAAGCCCTGACTCTACCATCCAAGAAAAGATCTAAAACTGCCGGAGTTTTGTCTTAGAGAGTTAGGGTACTCTTTTAGAGGGAGAGCGCACCCTTGGACCTCACACCTTTGCAGAAATCCATTGCCTTTAAAGAGAGGCCAAGTACTCTTTGGTATTGGTTAAAGTAGACCGGAATGTGTATTAAAAAGTGGATAAATTGAATGGAAGTGTTATTCAATACATTGTTAAGGACTAAATAGTTGGAGAAAGTTAGATGTAATGAAAGTGTTTTTTTTCTGAATTGGAGTTCTTTCTTCATGCAGTGAATCCATCAGCTAGACAAAAGAATTTGCTTACATTTTATACTAGCATGAGATGTGAGGTCTGCCAGGCTGGTTTTATAAATAGGACCCATGTTGATATAGGGGCTATAAAAGTCCAAGATGGTGGGTAGAGGGACATGGATTGGCATGGAGGGTATGAGCAGCCATTGGGAGTAGTTGGGAGAATGAGGTGGTTTGGTTTGGCCATGAATGAAGAATATGGATGGTTGAAGTAATGAAGACCAGTGAACACAAAGCTGGGGAGAAATGCCAGAGTACCAACACCAGCACTTCATGCAGTCTAGCTATGCACACAACAGCACCTGTGTCACGTGATAGGCCTGACTCCACAGTTATTCCCCCACCCCCTTACTCCCCACCCACCCCCCCCGCCAAATCATTCCATCAAAATAAAACCCCGCTCTGATGCATGACCTACTGCACCAGACTTAACCAAGAATAGAGTAAATTTACAGCAAGCAATTCTTTGTATTTCTGTGGGATGCAGTTTTCTTTAACCTCCCCGTCTAGCTCAAGACTGCTTTTGAACAATTTCAAGAGATTTTCACCAGAACCCATTGTGCCATTCCACAAAGGTTCTAAGCTTTCCCTGCAGCTTTTTTGAATTTCTCAAGTGAAAAGGTTACATTTCTCTCTGTGGTGACCTATAAGAAATGCTTGCTAGGTTGATTGCAAGGAAGATCATCCATTGTATTGTGAATGACATATAGGTTTTTTCCAGCTTACCATCTAACAATATAACCTCTCCCAGTATCTGGTGCTTAAATTTATATTTGTTTTTGATGTTTCCCATTCTTCTTTATCAATGTGCATATTTCTATCTTTTTGAACCAAGCAATGAAAAACTCACTGGAATTTTACCAGATGAGGACTATGTCCTGATATTGAATGAATGAATAATTTATTGTCACAAATATCTTGACGATATGTGAAAAGTGTTTTGTTGCCACAGTCTGATGCAATTTTGAGTTACAATAAGGATAGAAAGAAATATTTAAATAAGAGTTCATCTTCTATTCAAATTGAGGTCTAAAGTATGGCTTCAGGGTTTCTGTATGGTCTCTGCAAGGTGTTCTGGATCTCAAGAAGTCCCTGCTACAGGAATAGCATTGATGCAACCAATGCCCAAGTGACTCCAGCTCTGCTGCTGTCGATGCCTTGCTAATACCACCAAGAATCCAAGCTCTGGGCCTACTGCTGCCAAGAGTCCCTGCTCCAGGCACCACCATTGCCAAGTGTCCAGACTTTGAGCCTGCTGTCACCAGGAGTCTCTGCTCTGGGCACCATCACTGCCAAGAATCCAGGCATCAGGCCTACTGCCACCAGAAGTCCTTGCTCCAGACATCACCACTGCCATGAGTCCAGGTTCCAGGTCTACGGGATCAAACTGGACTTGAACCTGTTTGAACAGACTGTGTGACCACAGTGGCAATCTTCCTAGTGGCTGCCTCCTGATGGCAGCTGACTAGCTTGCTTTCCATGCTGCAGCCTCAGAAGACTACAGGCCACCAGGAGAGATGGCTGCTGCTGAGGCTGTGAGGAGAATGATTGGCGGGGCACCTACATTGTGTGGTCTTCTCATTGAGGAAGAAGTTTCACTGCTACAGAGCAATAGGCAGCCAGCCCTGGTGAAGGGCAAGCCTTCCAGGGGTAGCATTCAGGTGGCAGGGACTGCCATTGTTGCCATGGGCTCCGTCTTTGGGCCATGAGGCCTCTGGGTGTGATGGCCCTCCCATTTTTGGGAAGTGGCTGTGGTTGCTGCTGATGACATGCCTCTCGTGGTGTCAGTGTCTGCTCTGTTGCTGTTGCCATTCCCACCA
This sequence comes from Hemiscyllium ocellatum, assembly GCF_020745735.1. Classification (NCBI taxonomy): domain Eukaryota; kingdom Metazoa; phylum Chordata; class Chondrichthyes; order Orectolobiformes; family Hemiscylliidae; genus Hemiscyllium; species Hemiscyllium ocellatum. The sequence continues at coordinate 45,201,748 of NC_083418.1, read as the reverse complement.
ATTGTAAAATGGGCCAGGCAGCAGGATCGCATTGGGTAACTTTCCAAGGGTGATTAGCCAGCATTTAACAACATAATCCCATCCCATTCTCAGCCCAGCAGCCAGAGCCAGTAAAATACCTCCCACAGTGTGATGTCCTTTGTCTTTTCTTGGTCTTTTGTGATTCTCCAAGTGCGATTACATTATCAATCAGGGTGAATCCTGTACTGAACTCTATTAATCAGGTTTCATTAAGTATAGCAGGTTCAAATGTGAATAGGATCCGAATCATGTCAAAGGGAGATGGAAACAACAGCAAAACTTGTAAATGCAACAGACCAGCCCAATTTATCTTGGTTTCTTCGCGATAGAGAACTGTATATCTTCAAGTTTTTCTTTACTGTATTCCCCTCTGGAAAGACATGAATGAAGCCCCTGTCTCAGCCAGCCTGATATCTTGGCCAGCCAGATAAATCTAGACGATGATGGCAATTGTTAAGTAAGGTGGGGTGGTGAGATTTTATAAATGATTGCTGCTGACCAAGGTTGATCAGTCTTACGGATCTTTAATCTCAAACTATGTCATTGTACAAGGGTGAAGTGATTTCTCACTCAGTGACAACGTGTAAAGGATTAGCTCTTAGCTTCACTCTTGCCCAATTGGTTACACTTCCGTGTCTGATTCAGAACATTGTGGTTCAAATTCCAAACTCCACTCTACAGATGAGGACATAATATAAACTAACATACCGATGTTAAACAAAAGGAATTGTTGCCTACTAAATGCGCTATTCTGATATTAAAGCCTGGCTTGAGTTGTACTTTGAGTTCGATTAAAGGTCAGGTACTACCTGAGTAACTGGACTACTTGAAGTATTGACTGTTGAAACTGCATAAAAGTCTTTCTTGTAATTGAGGTGGTCTTTGTTTCCTGATCCCCGGGTCATGAGATGGACCAGCTACACATTCTGAGCAGGTAGTTAGAACTTGCTGATGTTTTAGCTCCTGCCATCATGACAGTGGAGTGCTGGGTTGTGTTGGGATCCTGAATTGACATCTCTTCCCTGAAATTGCAATTCTTGCCAAGCCATTGGTGATGCCATTGGAATCCAGGGAGTTCTGCCTCAAAGGGCAGGAATCTAAGATTCCTCCTGAACTGGGAACAGAGATGGGCAGGAGCTGAAACAGCCAACCATCCCACTTCGACTTGTGGAGGCTGACATTGGGCAGGAAGTGGGAGGATAGAGCTGCCCATTTGTATGCAGCAGATAGCCGATGCTGCTCATTAAAGACCAATTAAAGGATGCTGACTGGGATGTTTAGTTAGTCTCCAAGTTCCTGCAGATGGCAGGGCCAGTTTTGGTGCCTAGAGGTGACCATCTGATGGAGGACCAGATGCCCACTGCTCCAGAAGACCCAGAAGTTGGCCTGGTGTGTGGGTGTTGCAGAAATCACAGGTTGACCTGCAGAGGGCCTTTGCACCCACCGACCAATGCCCTCACACCACCCAGTGGTGCTCGGCCAGAAAAATCATTTTTGCATTCACAGTTTTAAAAGTTGAAGAAAGGGCTGCTCTATTTTATCATGCTTTATCTAGGACAGAAATTGATGCAATCTAGAATGTAAAGCTCATGGTTAGTAATGGTGACCATAATAATTATCACGGTATTGTTGTTAAAACCCACCTGGCTGTATAGATTACAGTTATAAGGAGAGGCTGGATAGATTACTTAGAGTGTGGAAACAGGCCCTTCGGCCCAACAAGTCCACACCGACCCGCAACCCATCCATATCGCTACATTTACCCCTTATCTAACACTACAGGCAATTTAGCCTGGCCAATTCACCTGACCCACACTTCTTTGGACTGTGGGAGGAAACCGGAGCACCCGGAGGAAACCCACGCAGACACGGGGAGAACGTGCAAACTCCACACAGTCAGTCGCCTGAGGCGGGAATTGAACCCGGGGCCCTGGCACTGTGAGGCAGCAGTGCTAACCACTGTGCCACCATAAATCTCTATCAGGAAAAAAATCTACCATTCTTATTTGCATCTGACTTAAATGTGATTCCAATGTGGTTGGTTCTTAACTGTCCTCTGAAGTAGCCACACAAGCCGTTCAGTTCTAGGGCATTTAGGGATGGACAACAAGTGCGGGCCTCAAGAATAAAGAAAAACTGACCTTCTATGCAATTACTGCTCCTGTCAAACTGGAAGACCTCAAATTTACCCTCCTGTTTTGACAGCAAATCCCCCTCTGGCCATTTACTGTTTTTCCTGAGGAAAATCATAAAATCAACACAGGCTATTTCAACCTGACTCCCCAGGAACATCCTGCCTGCAGAGTGAGACATCACCATGAATGGCACCAATGCAATCCTCTTGCACCTTTCCTTCAAGCCATCACCAGAAAACTGGTTTGCCTTTGGAGTCTAAAAGCTTTGTGGCAGCAGTCTGTGTATTCATAGGATAATGCTTGAATAATGTTCGCGTTTGTCATATGGCAAGATTTGATGTGAAGGGCAGGGATATTACTTGAGCTATTTTTATCATTGAAACTCCTGATTGGAGACTCTAAGCTTTGGAGACCTGTTGTATATTAACTTTTTAACTTTTCTTAACTTTACTAAATTACTGCACCAATGAAGTTTATGTGGGACCAATTGTATGGATGAAAGTTCATGTGAACTCTAATAAATTTAACAGCATTTTGTTGAAATTAGTCTAGTCTAGTTCTGGGCTGAAAGTGACAGTACCTAATTACTTGGTGAGTTCCTTTGAAGAAAATATTCACAATACACCCCTTTTACATTTCTCTGTGTCCAGGAACTATGAAAACTACAGAGACTAGTCACCATTTAATATGTTAAATGTCATTCTGCTTTGTCAGTAGTTAAAGGTATGGTAATATCCATCAATCAACCTGGATAATCACTTTTATTAAATGAAAATTACAAAAATTAGGAGAAAAATGCTGAGCATTGATGTTACATAAATATTTAGGTGGGTTTATGCAAAAGGACTCTTATATAAGTTTGCCACTAATACTGGACAATGAGGCAGTGGCAGTGATTATGGTTTTGCTATCGATGTAAATCTTTAAAATTTCTGGGGATCCAATCCTGATACTTTCAGAGAACCAAACACACACTCATAAAATAAATTCTTAATCATTTGGTTTCTACCTTGACATTTGCTCAATTTTAGCAAGAGAAATGACAGATGCTACAGTTATTATCAATATCACACTTCAGTCCTTGGGGAAGAGAAGTCTCTGATTCAGACAAATAAAATTTTGCTCTCTCGGTTTCTCCTCTTCCTTGTAAGACAGATTGTTTTGAAAACCTCTCTGATTAAAGGAAAGACTGTGTGGCTGACTTTCACAATGAGTGCATGTCTTTTGACAAGCAATAGGCTCCCACATTGTGATCTAAAGATATTATGTAAAACTGTTGTGGAAAGTATTCAAAAATTGAGGGAAAGGTTTTCAAAAGCATCAAACAACCATAATAACTGCTCAGTCAATGATCTAATTCCCTGTCCCGAAACTGCTCTCCCCTTCCATTTTAGATTTGATGAGATTGAGGAGTTGCATTCTTTATAAATAATCTGGCTGTAAGACAAAGTAAATACTTGTGAAACATAGTGAGTAAAGATAGCTAAGTTCAACACCTTGCTGTATTTTACAGTCTGTTTAACTGATAGGGGTTGGTTACATCTGCCCTTTATGAAAGGATGTTCCACCTCTGAGACTGGTTAGTGATGTCACCGGACACAATCCCCATCAAGGAACAGCAATGAAGACCGGGCAAGCACATGAGTGGACAGCTTCACCTAAACCAGTCAGACAGGCCCCAGTAAGGGGATCAAAAAGTCAGGTTCAGGGAAGGGAGAGCAAACAATGTCTGGGCTGGTTCTGCATTGGGTGTAGGGTGCCAGAAGGGGAGGGCCACCTCGAAGCCTATCCTGGCTCCTCTGAGGTAAAATCTCAGTGGAGGCAATTAGGCAACAGTCCATTATTCCTCATGCAACCTGATTTTACATCCCATTCTCAAAAGCCAGACTACTCTGTATTAGGGGGATGGTTGGTATGAAATCCCAACCTATGGCTCTAGACATTACATCTGTTGTTATGACTGACATCAATGTCTATTGAAAACATGCGCATCAATTAAATAGTAACCAGCTGCAAGCCTGTTAGCAAATCCTCAGATTAACAGCAGACGTGTATTTTTCTGATACTGTACACGGAATATACGACTCTTGCACAAAGTCTCATGACTGGAAATGAGAGTTCCACTTTGTTTTTTAATTGAACATTGGAAGGCTCAAACATCAAAGCGGGCGATTTTTAATACCATCACCTTTGGTGAGTTTAGTTGTGGGATGATGTTTACTTGAGCAGCTGGAGGTGAGTGGGGATCCTGTAACTTTCCCACTTCAACCCAAATTAAGTCCATGGCAAAAAGGCCCGTAGACAAACTCTCCCTCTGCTGACAATTGTCATTCCACAGTGACCAGTTACAGTCCCGTTAAGGGCCTCATCCCTGATATTAGCCAAGTAGGTAGGTGTGTTGCCTTTTGAACGGCATAACGAGTAAACCCTTGGTAGATGCTTGTGGGCTCCCAGTGGAATGGGTCCCTTCTTTAATGATACTCAATAGCCTTTCCCTACCATTAGGAATGGAGTGCCTGCTGAAAGCTATCCCCTGCCCTTGCACTCTGAGCCCAAAAACCTCTCCTGCCATCGCTCAGCTGGGATCCACTTGGTCTTGTATGGTTATTGTATTGTCAGCAGGTACTGCCTCTTTAGTGGTGCTGGTGATCAGTAAAACTGGCAGCAGCTCTTGATAGGCAAGACCATGTTATCATTGATCCTAAGGTTAGCTAGCCACTGCCTAGTTCAATGGCTGAGTGGCATTTAATTTGGCAGCCCTTCCCTGACAGAGGTGAAAGATAGCTGTCTCTGGTTCCCCAGCTGCCGAACTAGACCCCTGCCAATTCCATTAAATACATTTCTTCATGAACACAACTTTGAGCAAGATATTTAAAATGATGAAAGAATTTGATTGTGATGCATTTCCACTTGTGGGAGAATCCAGACAAAAGGCATTGGTCTTAAACTTGGAGGTAGCCTATTTAAAGCGAAGTCAGAAAATACTGTTTCACACACAAAAGGTGGTGGAATTTTGAACTCATGCTCCCAAAAGAATCTGGATGTTGAGCAATTGAAAATGTTTGTAAAGAGGTAGATAAGTTTGTTTCAAGTCCCGTTTTCAAGGGATATTGAACAGAGTTGGGTTAATGTTAGCTGAGGCATCAATGAGCTATGCTGTAATTTACTGGCCTTTACCTGTTCTTACATTCTTAATAAGACATTGCTTCCAAACTTGTGACAGGGTTAAATTGTTCTCTTGAGACTGTAGAAGCCTGCATTTTTTTAACCAAATCACTGCAAAACAAATATGAGTTCTGAATTGCTTCTAGTGGCATAAAGCTCCAAAAACTATATCTGAAAAATTAATAAAAAGCTTAAAAGCACATCTCTGATCCTCACTACTGCTGTTGCCCCCACTAGTCAGTGCTAGTAACAGTTGTGAAGTCTAGTGCTTGTGTTTCAACAGTCTAGTCAATAGAGAAACAAATCATAGATTTAAATTGTCTTTTCATATCCTTACATTTCAATCCGAGAGGCTAACAATATGGATGGAGGCCACTAGATTCTTTAGGAACATAAATATTTGTTGAATAACTTTGTCATCCCTTTGTTGTTCACTAGAAGAGTGTTCTCTGCACCCACCATCCTCTTAAGTCCTGACTATTTTATCCTGGCTACAGTTATTGCTTTACTTTAATATAAAAGCCATTAGTTTTATAATTTCTATTATTGGTCAAAACTTCTATATTTCCTTTGGTCCTTCCCAGTCTCTTTTTCTCCTACCCACGCAATTCCTATCTTGCATTCTTTTTAAAATGTGCGACTTCATATTTGTAAATCTGGATCTAATTAATAGTCCATTGCTTTCCAATAATTTGTCAACCAAGAAGATAGATGAAGGCAGAGTAGTAGATGTTGGTACATCGACTTCAGCAAGACCTTCGACAAGGTTCCACGTGATAGACTGGTTAATAAGGTTAGATTACATGGAATCCAGGGAGAGCTAGCCAATTGGATACAAAATTAGCTTGATGCTAGGAGACAGTGGGTGGTGGTAAAGGGCTGTTGTTAAGACTGGAGGTCTGTGACCAGCAGTGTGCTGCAAGGATCAGTGCTAGGTTCACTATTGCTATTTGTTCATATAAACAATTTGGATGAGGATGTAGGAGGCATGGTTAGTAAGTTTGCAGATGACACCAAAATTGGTGGTGCAGTGGATAGTGAAGAAAATTATCTAAGTGCACAACTGGATCTTGATCAACTCGGCCAGCATACTGAAGAATGGCAGTTGGCATTTAATTCATATAAATGCGTAATTTGCATTTTGGTAAGATAAACCAGGGCAAGACTTATACAGTTAATGGTAGGGCCTTGAGGAGTGTTGTCAAATATGGAGATCTAGTGGCTGCAGGTACTTGGTTCCTTGGAAGTGGTGTCTCAGATAGACAGGGTGGTGAAGAAGACATTTTGCATGCATGCCAACATTGGTCAAACCTTTGAGTATGGGAGTTAGGACATTATGTTATGGCTGTACAAGACATTGGTAGATAAGCAGGAGGCTGGAGGAACACAGCAAGCCAGGCAGCATCAGGAGGTGGAGAAATCAACATTAGGGTGTAGAAGAAGGGTTACACCCTAAACATTGATTTCTCCACCTCCTGATGCTGCCTAGTTTGCTGTGTTCCTCCAGCCTCCTGCTTGTCTACTTTGGATTCCAGTATCTGCAGTTTTGTTGTCTGTTACCGAGACATTGGTAAGGCTAAATGTGGAGTACTGCACACAATCCTGGTCGCCCTATTATAGAAAGGGTGAAAAAAAGATTTACCAGGATGTTACTGAGACTGGAGGATTTGAGTTATAGGGAGAAACTGAAAAAGGCTAAGGCTTTTTTTTCTTGGAACCTCGGAGGCTGAAAGGTGACCTTATAAGGGTTGATAAAATTGTAAGGGGTGTAGATAACGTGAATAGCCAAAGTCTTTTCTGCAGGGTAGGGGAATCCAAAACTTGAGGGCTTAGGTTTAAGGTAGGCAGGGGAGGATTTAGAAAGGACCTGTAAGGCAATTTTTTCACACAGAGAATGATGCATATGTGGAATGAGCTGCCAGAGAAAGTGGTAGAGGCGATATAATTACAACACATTTGTACAGGTACATGGATAGGAAAGATCTAGAGGGATATGGGCCAAATGCAGACATTTGAGATTAGTTCAGTTTAGGAAACCTAGTCAGCATGGACAACTTGGGCTGAAGGGTTTGTTTCCGTGCTGTATGATTCTATAACTTCATTAGCATCAGTTAAAACACAGTGCTGGCGTTTGCACAGTATCTTAAGATCTTTAGGGGACATTTGCTTCATTTTATTTTCATTGTGTTTGAAGTGAGTACAACCTTCTAACAATGTGATTTACATACACACAACACTAAATCGGTTGAACAAAAATGATTTTCTAAAAGAAATCTTTCTGAATTTTTTCTTAAATTTCTTTCAGATGGTTTAAAAGCTGCTGTGTTTTGATGTAGGAGTCTTATGGTGGAAAATTAAATAGTAGTCATAAACAAGAAATAATTTGAGATGATATCTAGTCAAAGATTGCCCTAGATTATTCCTACCCAAAAATATAAATCATCCTTGGAGATCAAAGCACATTTGTTAATACTATATGTAGCCTTTCCAGTACCGATGCTAATGAACAGCATGTTTGAAATTAATTAATTAATTATTTGACATAACAAAGGATTCTTCTTCTTTCTTCTTTCCACTTTACAAAGCAGGATTTATCTGAAAAGATTTTATACATCAAAGCTAGCTGTGTCTGAATTGATTACAAAGGAGCCTGTAGTTACCTGTTTGTCACTCATTGTATAGACGAGCAGCCGCTTGATGGTTTGCTGAGGATAGAGAGGAGAGAGCGAGAGGGACAGAGAGTGGTTGCTTATACAGGAGTGTGGAATCGCTGCCGAAGGTGTGGTTTAATGAATCTTGCTCGTTTTTTTTTGCCTGTCTCTCAGTACCTGGGGTTAGCTAGTAACTTGAAGATTTTGGGTCCTGCTGGATAATGCTTGGATTGTGGCAGATGTCCTTCAGGAGTCTGATCTCGGGATCACTCTTTCATGCTACAGGCCTTTGTGCTGAAAATCACACAGTTGATGTATAACATGAGTTCTAAGCATCTCTCTGACTGGATCCCTTACAGGTACTTCTCATTCATCTTGTATTACAGAATGTTGTTTTAGAAAAGAACAGATGTGTCTGTTAATATTTTACAATGATATTTAAGAAACTACTTTTGCATTTAAAGTGCCTCGTGCTGTGCATAATGAGTAGCACAGTAAACAGCTTGTGCTTGGTGCTGCTTTGTACTCTGACTGGCAGTGACACTACCTGTGCTATTTCAGCTTACACTGTGTCAGCAAAATTAGTGAAAAATGCTTTTTGTGGGTTTAACCTGGCTTCTCTCTCCAGCAGTAGTCTCTTCAGGAGTGCTTCTTATTTTAAAGGTGCCCTCGTTATTAAAAACCAAAAGAAAAATTATTCTGTTTGAAGGGAAACAGGAAAAACCTGTGCAATTCTGAGCCTTTGCCACACAGTGATGTCATGAACAAGCGACATTACAACAAATTTAGGTATTTTGGTCAAGAGTTTTACCAAATGTTTTGTGAGGTTACATTGTGTGTTCATTAGTTTGAAACATCAGGAGATAGCTTTGTGCAGTCTTTCTTGTTCATATAGTTCAGTGAAAGCTAGGTTTTATTTTGTTCAGTCTCAGCATGTTCTAATTAAAACTATAGCTCATTAGAGACCACTTCAAAAAAGTTCTGTATTTTTAGTTCATATTCATGTAATTGTACTATATATATTTGATAAATACGAATAAGATCTTTGCAAATTCTATACTTAAAAATATAACTTGCGCTTCTGTAAATACTAATGATTCCAATTTTTATGTTCCTCGGGTAAGCAAGGGCATAAGTAATTTGCATTGTTCTATTATTGTGTTCTAATTTTCTAAGAGTGGGAAACAATTGTAGCTGATTGAATGTGTTGGGTGTGCAATCCTTGCTGTGCACTGTTGTTGAAAGAGATCTATTTCTGTACTCGGTTTTATCAAGCAAAGTCCAGAAGGAGGTATTTAATTTCTTCTCTTCCTCCTCCACTACACATCGTACAACAAATCATGTTGTATGACTGTGTAAGTTAGCATTGCAGCTGAACTGCTGCCATGGAGAAAAGCTAATTGCCATGGCAGCACTGCTGCTGCTGTCATTGGTGCTTGGTTGCCATAAGCTGCCTTGTCTCTATGCTTATTCTTAATGCACATACATCACATGTACGGAGATCCTAACATATCAATTTTGTTTTAGCTGATGTTTCTGTTGTAAATCCTATGTAATCCTACATATGTGTTTATGATTGTTGATCTCATTGGTTTATAATGATTTATGAAATCAGAGCCTAGAACACTATTGTCTTCTGGGCAAACATAACTGCTTTTCAAAAGACTTTGAATATCATGAAATATTTAGATCTATTTATGGTTAACCTATTATTTAGGCTTTGGTCTGTGGTTTATGAAGATTTTGGCCATTCGTAATGAAGTGCCTATATTGGTTATCCCTGCCTTATACTTCAACACTCCTCCCTACACTGCCAGAATCTCTTTAACTTGATTTAGACTGTTTCCTTTTATAGTGTATGTCTCATTGGTAAAACTTTGGTGTGGGGGCTCCATTCATTGCTACAAAAATAGACTGTGAAACAATGTTATTTAGCAAACGGTACTCACAAAAATCATGTTGTTTAGTTGCAAGTTCAGGATATTGTGTCTGCGTACACCCCGCATCCTGTAATTTGGCCAACTAAATCTGCTCAGCTTTTACAGTTCTGAATTTCTGTTGAATTGAGAATAACTGATTTTTAAAAAATCTCAATTTCAGTCACTAAATTCAATGCTGAATGTCATTGTTTAAAGACAGGTAAGGTACAGCTTAATTTTCATTTGTAATACAAACAAAGTTGATGTCTATCGGTCTAGCTAATGTGACATGAGAAGGAGATGCCTTTTCTCTGTCATAGGGCACATTTTACAGATTATTGTTTTTGGCATAGATCACTGTGCAATGAATCGTTGTTTAAGTCAGGCATTTGAGGGCAGGAAACAGTGAGCCCCACTTTACTCTCTTTCATCCATTGAAGGTCCCTTAACACATATCCAACTTCTGAAGTTTTGCCAGATGCCACTCTATATTATACATCCGTATGCAACATAATTGTAACCATGTTCCTTTTAAATGAATTTGCAAGCTGTTACATTTTCTCAAAGAGGAAATCATTCCCAATTTTCATTAACTTGATAAACATAATGAGATAGAATTTCCACACAATCGGAAATCTGGGTAATAAGCTGCTCAAAACGGCGCTGGTTTTCAGAATAGATTTATTTTTTGCTCACATTCCACTCAAGCATATTTTGTATGGAAAACAATTCCTGTATATATACTTAAAAGAAGTAAGTCAGGATTGTTAAGTCAAAATGGATCTGTAACTCAGCGTAACTCAGTATTTTGATTTTAACTAACTGGAAAAAACCTTTCAAAATAACTAAACAGGATGTTTTGAATTTTATTCAAGAGATTTGGGCTTTGCTGGCAGGGCCACCATTTGTTATCAGCCCCTGACTGCCTTTCAGAAAGTGATGGTGAGCTGCCTTCTTGAATTGCTACAATCTAGTTGGCCTAAGTAGCTGGGTGTTCCACTATTTGGATCCAGCAACAGTGAAAGAACAGTGATATGTTTCCAAATCAAAATGGTGTGGACTTGAAGAGGAACTTGCTGGTTGTAGTGCTATGTATGTGCTGTCAGAGTCCTTCTAGATGGTAGTAGATTTGAAAGGTGCTGTTTAGGAGCCTTGGTGAATTTCTGCAATGCATCTTACAGATGGTGCACACTGCTGTTACTGAATGTCATTGTTGGCACAAGTATGTATTGGTGGAAATGGTGTCAATCAAGTGGACTGCTTTGTCCTGAATGGTGCCAAGCTTCTGGAGTAGTCGTTGAAGCTGTACCAATCCAGGCAAGTGGGGAGTATTCCAACACACTCCTGACTTCTGCCTTGCAAACAGTTTTGGGGAATCAATAGATGAATCATTTGCTACCGGATTCCTAACCTTTGATCTGTTCTTGTATCCACTGTATTTATTTGACTAGGCCATATCCATTCATGTCAATGGTAACCTCCAGGAACCCCCCCCACCCCCAACCCCCCCCCCTCCCCCCTGAATCTTTTCCAGAACAATGGAATGTTTGACAACCAGAATCGAGATTTCTTCATTCTGTGTCACTGATCATCTGTCAGGCTTTGTCCTTGCTGGTGAATGTAAATTGGGATTCTGAGCTGGGTTCTGGCCCTCTCTCCATGTCTGCCATTATCCCTAGTGATTCCATGATGGTAAAGCCATTGAATGTCAAGGAGAAATAGTAAGATTTTCTCTTGTTGAAAATTGTCATTAGCTTGGCACTTTTGTGGTGGAAATGATGCTTGCCACTTGTCAGCCCAACCAGACATTGCTCCACTTGGACACAGACTGCTTCAGTATCTGAAGGGTTGAGAATGGTGCTGAATCTAGTTTAATCATCAGTGAACATCCCCACTTCTGAACTTACGATGGAGGGAAAGTCATTGATAAAGCAGCTGACTGTGGTTGGGCCTACAATACTACATTTCAGCAATGTCAATGTGAGTACAGGACTTTGTCTCCATAAGAATTGTGTGGTAGTCAATGTTATGACACTATGATGGACAGATGCATCGAGGCAAGCAGATTGGCGACAGTGAGGTCAAGTATGCTTTTCACTCTTGTTGGCTCCCTCACTATCTGTTGCAAATCTAATCTAGCTGCAATGTCCTCAGGACTCAACTAGCTCAGTCTGAAATGGTATACTGAGCCACTCTCAGTGATCCAAGTCCCTCACCTAGAGTACAAAATGCTGTAAGTTGCAGAGGAATAATGATGGTGAATGCTAACCATTTTATGTTATTGCTACCAGGTCAGTGTCTTTTTACATTAATGTGAAACTCAGTTTGCAGTGTTGTAAAAAATAAATCTTTTGCACTAATTTGGCCAATTTTAAGCAAATTGCACTGTACGAACCTCACCAATGCAACCAAACAAAAGTCCAGTTGTTCAATCCTCAGTTATGTGCCGAACTTGAATGGAGAATGAAGCTACATTATATTGGCAGCATTCAAAATCTTGAAGAACACCAATTGCTCTGGGAATGGAAATTCAAAATGAATAGCCAAAACCCATGACTGGTGACCAATAGGAGAAAGCAAGAAATGTCACTTCCTGTTTCTTTCTAAAGATTGATATTGATAAAGAGCAGCAATTTTAATTTTATATTCAGATGGTCAAGTCCAGCTACTGTGACAGGAGTTAGGAGAATATATTGTTCTATGTTTGTGAAAAGGGCATGACCTTTTCAGTGGCTACTGGGATCTCAAGGTCAGGTCCTGAGTCAGCACTTTACAACCGGTGCCACATTTTACACTGGCACTTCCTGAATATAGTCTGGAAGCTCTGAAGCTGTAACAAAAACAGAAGGAGAGAGGGTTACTGATGATGTATGCATGAAATCCTGGGTGCTAGGCTTAGTAGGTGAAGAGATACAGGAGCCTGAGAGTAGGGAAAGCCTTTGGAGTGATATATGAGCCCAAGGAGGCTGCTTTCTCCACACTGAGTTGGCATCTGTGGGGCTGAGCAATGATAAAACACTCCAGCAATGGGACTGTACTGAGAGCCCAACCTGATTTGGCTCCGTGTGATTACCTCCAGCATACCTCCAGCTTTCCTGTCTGCCTCCCTGCTCCATGTGTCATGGTCTCTTCTGGGCACCCACAGTGATTTTTATTTTCCATTCATGTCACTAATATCGCTTAATGAACCAATCAGTTGTTTAAGTCAGTTAGCCTTTAATATTTTGTCTTGCTCACACAATGTAGATTTATGAAGTATAAGATTAAAAATGTTCTCTACTTTTTGAGAAATGGAATTGAGATGTCAGGTGACTTCTTTCCTGCTATTACACACGATACTTGAATTAATCTTCATGTCTAGACAAGCCATAATGCAATGTTAATAGCTGCCCTTCTGTAACTAATTAAAACAAATCATTTTGCTATTACAATTTGCAGATTTTTCAACATTGGTGTTCAAATTTAGAAAACATTTGTGAGGAAGTCTATTTGGTCTGAGAGTAGTGAAGCCCAAAGACTTTCCCTTCCCTCAGGATTCTGCATCTCTTTACTCACTAAATCCAGCACCCAGGATTTCATGCAAGCATCATCAGGAACCTCCTCTCCTGTGGCATTGTTAAACCTTCAGAGCTGCCAACCGCAGTTCAGGAGGTGCCTGTGTTAAAAGAGTCAAAATAATCAGCTGCTGTCAAGGGTGGACTCTGGAAATGATGTTTAGATCTCAATACCTGCTGTAAACTTTCAATACCCGCAAATCCCAATGACAATGGTCAGACCACCAAAATGTAATGGTGAGGAAAATGGATACAAAAATTACTCTGGTCACATGACAGAAACTAGGGCTGGATTTATTTTTTTTATGGGGACCATGTAAAATAGGTAAGCTTAATAACCTTCTCTCCCATACCTGAGCCCAATCCCAGAGTCAAGGTGGGTCAGTGCTAAAATCAAAAGCCGTATTTAAATGGATAAATGTCAAATAAACTTGTCAGCATAGAAGTTATATATCCTGTTGATTGTATTATCTTTCTAACTTTGTGGAGTAGAGTTTATTTTTCATTGTTTAAACTATGGAACCTGAGAGCTCACAATTTGTCCAACTAAATCTAGAACATAAGATTAATTTGGTGGTCAGCTCTGACATCACAAAACTTTTAAAACTTAACAGAAAACTCTGTCATATAAAAATGAAAAAGAGGAGCCATTCCTAATATCTGTCACTTGACCGTCCCAATTTTCTATAAAAACGGTGGCAGCAAAGTACTCCTACTGTAAAGGGAATTCCATATCCTTCCTAAACATTATGTGGTAGGATGTGTCTAAACAAATTTAATTAAAGAAAGAAAAAGGCATCAGAAATATGACAAAAAGCAGAGAGTGCTGGAAATGTATAAGATGTGTCCAACAAATGATGCTTTATTGATTACAGCTTATATCAAAACCAGTGAAAGGTATGTTACATTCTGAATAAATGTCTAGCTAACTTGTTTTCCTACTAAGAGGTCCAAAGTCCAGTGTCAACAAATCTAGTCTTCAATCTTATAAAGTGTTAATCTTATATTTAAGATAAGTAAACAAACAAATTGCTGTAACTTTAGCCTGACCAGTTTAAAGTACATACAAAAACAACAGAGAGTAATAGTCGAGCAGGTCTACCACACTTGACCCACGCATCATAATGGCTGGATATAATGATGTGATCCTTCCAATAACACTGTAAAATCTCCACCCAACCTTCACAGTCGTGTAATCTTTAAAATAGGAATCATACCTGTAGCTGTCATTTGAATCTTTCAAAGGTCACATTATCCACCATGAAGTGGATCAAAATGGTACAGTACTTCAGACATATTTAGCAGTGACTTGCAAAATAACAGAATGGTGCCTTTTGATTTGTTCTGATTGATTTTATTGTGATAATCCAACACTGTTTTTGCTGATTTTTTTGTAATTTGGCCACAAGCTACACAATAACACCCTTTCCTCTCAGCACCTTTTGGTATTACTCCCTACAAACGATATGTGTGTACTGAATTTTCCCTAAGAGCATGTCTCTAAATTAAATTCCAGTGCTGTTGTGTGACTCTCTCTCTCATTCAGCATCTAAATTTCCTTGCATTTCATGATTGTCTTCTGTTTTCACTGGATTAAAAGCTTATATGCAGGAGTTTCAACTCAAGACTCTTAAATCAATGCATTTTTGTTTCATGCTTAGGATGTGGGATTTAACTGGGTCAGGATTTTTTTTGTCCATCCATGATTGCTCTAAAAAATTGGCGATACAATTGACTGATTCTCTGGGTCACTTAGGTGGACAGTAGATGTGTTGATAATGTATTAATATCACTGATTACTCATAACTAAGCCTCAAGCTCCTGTTCTGGGACGTAGGTTCGAATCCCACTATGTGTGATGGAGAAATTCAAAACTGTATCTCAAATTAGATACTTGCTCAATGGCAACCATGTAGCCACAGTTGTAAAAGCCTATCTGGTTCGATAGTGTCCTTTAGTGAAAGGAGTCTGCTGTTCTTGTCTGGTCTACTTATGATTCAGGCATAGTAATCTTAGCTAGTCTAGCAAGCCAATCAATTAGAGATGTGCAACACAGAATGGTGATGCATACATCTCATAAAAGAATAAAATTAAAATTCACGCACATTGTGGTGGCCTAGAGATACATTTGATGAGACTTTGTAGTGGCAGCTTTTGTTCCTTAAAGCAGATTAAGACTCACTTGGGTGTATGTGACAATTTTGTGATAACTTTTACTGATAACGCCAATTTTTTTTCCAATGTATTTCTCTCCTTTACCTGTGATGACAGACTGCAGTACTGAAGGGCCTCCAATTGTCACTTCAGGAAAACTTCCTGCCTAGTGATTGATTCCATCACAGTGTGGGATTGAGACTCCCATTGCCATCAAAAGTCTCAACTCAAAATCCTGCCAATAATGAATTCCTCTATTCAATCATACCTGACTGTAGTGATCTGTCTGCAATTTGTCTTTGTCTTTGCATCCTCATGGTGGGGAAGCTGCAAACATTGCTATAACTTTTGTAATTCATGAATTTCAAGGGTAGTTTCATTGATGACCAGTCATGTACAGATTCTTTTCTTATTTTATTCTCTTTTAACTCCTGAGTTGCTTATAGTTAATTATTATATCTGATAGTTTCATAATCATTGGCTTAACACAGCGCCAGAGACCCGGGTTCAATTCCCGACTCAGGCGACTGACTGTGTGGAGTTTGCACGTTCTCCCCGTGTCTGCGTGGGTTTCCTCCGGGTGCTCCGGTTTCCTCCCACAGTCCAAAGATGTGCGGGTCAGGTGAATTGGCCATGCTAAATTGCCCGTAGTGTTAGGTAAGGGGTAATGTAGGGGTATGGGTGGGTTTCGCTTCGGCGGGTCGGTGTGGACTTGTTGGGCCGAAGGGCCTGTTTCCACACTGTAAGTCTAATCTAATCTAATCTAATGTCATAACCTAATCACTCGTGTTGAAAGTTATGTTACAATTGCCGACAGTTAAACTCCTAGTTTTACTCTCGGCCTGTTTTATCTTGTTACGCCCAAAGAGTGCCTTTGGGCTAATGCCCTGGCAGTCTCTCTAGATTTCTAACTTGCTAACATCTCTTTCCTATATCTGTCATTTTAGTGGGGTTCATTATATTTTAGTCAGCTTAGTTGTGCTAAGTCAGATGAACAAATGTTTTCGCTCTATGCTAATTGAATTGCCGTGTATTTCTGGCATTTCTAGTTTCCTATCAGATATTTTAATTATATTTATTGTCCTATATCAACGCTACATTCATTGAACATCTTAATGCTTATTATTGCTCATTTCTGAAGGTGGGGGAGTATCATTTTATGATATTAAGAGTGATGTAAAATGGAAGTTGTTGATCAATGCTGCACTCCTCCAGTTTTGTCATTCGATTTCAGGTCAGATATAGTTCAGAAATGAAGCTCTCTCCAAAGTACCCTGTCAATATAAATAAATTCTAATTTCAAATACACAATGCGATGGTGGAAATTATCCATTTACCATGGCTGCAATTCTTTAGGAACTGATAACATGATCCTTTTTGCCTCAAGCACTGCTGGCCTTGAGAGTCAGATCCTTCCATCCTGTGACACTCAGACCTGTGTATGGATTTCAAGGCTCCTTTAAGGGCCAAATAAAATATGATCAATGAAATCCAGGGATCATAATCATTTCTTTCGTAGGATGTGGCATGGGTACTATTTATTGATTTTTCCCAATTGCCCTGTAAAGGAAGGTGATGAGCTGGCTTCTTAAATCACTGCAGTCCTAAGAGTGCCAGGATATCCACATGCTGTTAGGAATGGAGCTCTAGGGTTTTAGCCCTGTGACAATGAAGGAACAGCAACACAATTCCAAGTAGTGGTGTTATGTGACTTGGAGAGGAACTTGCAGGTGTAGGTTGCAAGGCATCTGCTACCATTATCCTTCCAGGTGGGAGAGATCACGGGTTTGGAAGGTGCTAATGAAGTCACTTTGGTGAGTTATTGCAGTGCCTCTGGTAGATGGTACACACTGTTGCCACTGTGAATTGATTGTGAAGGGAGTGAATTTTGAAGTTGGTGGATGTGGTGCCAATCAAACAGACTGCTTTGTCCTGGATGGTGTCATGTTTTGTGAGTGTTGTTGGAGCTGCACTCATCCAAGCAAGTAGAGAACATTGCACCACATACCTGAGCTGTGCATTGTAGATGGTTAACAAGCACTGGGGCAACAGCAGGTGAGTTACTGCAGGATTCCTGGCCTCTGGCCCACTCTGAAAATGTTGCCACCTAAGGCACTGTCTGAGGGAATCCTTGTAGAGGTGTTCTGGGGCTAAGATAATTGAACTCCAGCAATCATTGCCAGCAGTGCTATGGACAAAGAAGATCATTTTATCAGCTCCTGAAGAATGCAACTGCAGGATGCATGATTAAGAAACTTGGGCATGACATAAATATTGCACGGGTTGTTGATATTGAAGAGGATGGCTGTCAAGTCCAGAATGATATCAATGATCAGGCCAAGCGGGCAGGAAAGTGGAAACACGGGAGAGAAGTCTGATGTAATGCATTTGGGGAGCACAAACATCTTCACGGAATACACAATAAATGGGAAAGCACTGAGTGTGGGAAAGGAAGCAAGAGACCTCGGAATGCATGTCCACAAGTGCCTGAAGATAGCAGGACAGATAGATAAACTGGTAAAGGTGGCATATGGGATGCTTTCTTTTATTGGGGTTTTAAATACAAAAGTAAGGATTGAATGCTAGAATTACGAAAGGCACTGCTTAGGCCATGGTTGGAGTTTCCTGCACAGTTCTGGCAACCACATTAGAATAATTATATCATTCCTGCTGAGGGAGTACAGTGGAAGTTTACAGAAATAGTTCCACAGCTTGGAAATCACAGCTTTGAGGGATGAGTGCAACAAAGGAGGCTGAGGGGTGACTTAATTGAGGTTGTCAAAATAATGAGGGGGCTTAGATAGAGTACACAATGAAGACCTGTTTCCCCCAGCAAGGTCAGTTACCAGGGGGCACCTACTTAAGTTTATCTGTAGGATTAGAGGGGTCATAAGGGATTTGCTCAGAGGATGGTAGGTGTCTTGCCATTTTAAATCAGTGTTTTTATAGATTCTATCAATCATAACATCATTTCCAAAGAAAACAAATAATTGATGCTGTCTTGAACTAAGTAATATATATCCTCTTCATCATTTCTTTCTGATTGAATGTTCTCATTGAGAAGGATAACATGACATATGGCAAATAAGTGCATTTGCAGCTTAAGATACCAATGAGACTTTGTCCTTTTCCAGCTATCAATGTTAACAGGTCCAGAATTGTACATGGCAAAGTTAAATTAAATCTGTATGTGGAAATTAAAATTCCCCAAGGAAAGATTTATTGAATCTTGCACCGTCCTGCAAAAGTCCAATATGCAACACTATCAGTGAGAGATTTGGTAGGACAAGCAATGCAACTGCAGCCTTTAACTACTTATGAAGGGGAATAGCTGATATCCCAAACAGCAGTACATAACACTGTCGTACAAGTGAAATCTGTCTTGTTTGCCCAGACCACTCAACTCATCAACTTCAGCATGAAGAACAGGCAGCAACACAAGAGACCATCTGGTTGGATTATCCAAACTGCAGAGCATTATTGATGACACGCCTTTGACGAGTGCCACCCTTTTCATGAAATGAAAATGATTTTAATCTGTAGGGGTGCAATTGATCGATAGAAGCATGCACATTTACGCTTGCTGATCTGTCAATTGCCAAAATTGTTCTATTTTGCAGTAATTCACAGCTCAATCATTAAGAGAAGGCCACAAAGACCTGAAAACAGGCTGTTATTGGATTACACCCATTGTCTATAGCTACCCAAGAGAAAAATGAGAAGTGCAGTTTTATGAGATTCCAGCTGTTACCTGAGTCACTTTTAACATGCTTCCAATTTTAGGGGTTCATGGTTATAGGAGTGTTGTAATATACCCCGGAAAAAGTGTCCCAAATTTCTGTATCCAGCTGAATATTACATATTTTGCCTGACCAGTAACAATGCTGCAGAACACTACTGCAACCAAAAGCTAGAAGAGACATCTGCCTAAATAATTGGATAATTAGCAAAATTATTAAAGTGGTTTCAAGTAAAGGGCACCATTAGTTAAATGCTGAACATAACCAGTCTAATATTTTGAATAATGCAACCAAAATAATTTCTGAATTGAAATAGCATTTTCTTCAATTTCATTAGTCTGCTTTATCAAAAAACTTCTCATCACACATAAAAACATCAGCTAGCCTACATTTTCATGGATTTTTTAATGGTTTGTGGTGTAGTTCTTTTGAAAGAGAGAACGCCAGTGCTTCAAATTTCAAAACGTAAATTAGAGAAGATGGTGTTGCCGCTATTTGTTTCCGTTTTCATTTGCCCAGTGACATTGAGCAACGAGCAATAACTATTGGTTTCCAAAATCCTACTGCTTGTCACGCTCATGCTAAAGCCAGATCATACATTTATTTAGAATTATAGAAAAAGTTTAGTGTATTTTTCACCTTTGCAGAGTGCCAGAGGAGCCAATGTGCTTGGAATGCATTTTCAGGCTCTGTGAATGAGATTTCCTAAGTAATGCAGGAATAGATGTGTTGTTCTGCTGTAGAATTGCATCAACTAAGTCCTGGTTTAAGGTGTTCCAGAGTGTATTCATATGTCCTCATATCTAAAATGAAGCAACAGTGGTATTTCTCTTATTCCTGTCTGTAATTATACAACTGTAACTGAAGCCAATGGTGCAATTTAAAAAAAAACTTTAAATCTATTCATTCATTATGCAAAGAACACTGCTGTTCATTGTTTTCATATGAATATTAACTCCACCACATGGTCTGCAGAGTCTGAAGAAGACAACTTACCACTGCTTTCTCAAAGGCTATTAAGGATTACTTCGCTGTCCTTGTATGAAAATGGCACATTTTTTTCTGGATCAACCTGAACAAATAGAAAGCTAACTCTAGCTTTTTATCCAAAAATGGCAGCTCTGACAATGTGCCCTTGGGACTCGATTTAAATGTTAACCTGGATTATACACTCAAGTCCATCATATCCTTTAACTTTTGGTGAAGTGTTGCCAATTGAGCCAAGCTGACACTTGAAGTATACAATTATCAGTGTGTTCCCACCAAAAAACAACTGGTAAAAACCAGACTTTACAGGTACCTGCTTTTTCAGCATCTTCCAGGTTGTTAGCCATATCCCTGCAAGACATTAAATCAGCATTTTTTTCAGATCACTGATCTCTCAGTGAGAAACATTTTGCTTGCATAGTCATCTATGTTGTCAGTGAAAAGTAGCAAACAGAATCTGGGAAATGTTGTTCCACAAATGTCTTTAACCTCCCTTCAGTCCCACAACCTTTGAAATTACTTGAAGATTTTCCATTTCAGGGCTCTTACACAACTTTGATTTTTTTTCTTACAACCATTGGATGTTGTGCTTTCAGCTAGCTAATCCCTAAGCTCAGGAGTGTATTTCCAACACCTCTCTATCATTCTGTCTCTTGGCAAAAGATGCGCCTTCTAATTTTCAGTTTCTTGGTGACACTTCATATTATGCTCAGTTAGGGCCGCCTATATTTGAGAGACAGAAAATGGCCAACAAGGGGATAAACAAAATTAAAAACTTGTTCCAGCATTTAGACACACAATAGCTGACAAGTAGAACATAGAACATTACAGCGCATTACAGGCCCTTTGGCCCTTGATGATGCACTGACCTGTGAAACCAATTTGAAGCCCATCTAACCTACACTATTCCATTTCATCCATATGACTATCCAATGACCATTTAAATGCCCTTAAAGCTGGCGAGTCTACTACTGTTGCAGGCAGGCTATTCCACGCCCCTAATACTCTCTGAGTAAAGAAACTACCTCTGGCATCTGTCCAATATCTATCACCCCTCAATTTAAAGCTATGTCCCCTCGTGCTAGCCGTTACCATCTGAGGAAAAAGTCTCTCACTGTCCATCCTACTCTAACCTTCTGATTATCTTATATGTTTCAATTACGTCAACCTTCTTCTCTCTATTGAAAACAGCCTCAAGTCCCTCAGCCTTTCCTCATAAGACGTTCCCTCCATTCCAAGCAACATCCTAGTAAACCTCCTCTGAACCCTTTCCAAAGCTTCCACATCCTTCCTGTAATAAGGTGACCAAAACTAATTAGTCATTAAACAGAATTAAAAACATGCTGTAGCATTTGAGATGCAATGGTATCTTTGAACAGGAGAAAGTGAGGAATGCAGATGCTGGAGATCAGAGCTGAAAAATGTGTTGCTGGAAAAGCGCAGCACGTCAAGCAGCATCCAAAGAGCAAGAGAATCGACGTTTTGGGATTCTTGAAGAAGGGCTTATGCCCAAAACGTAAATGATCTTTGAACAGGGACTATTTCAAGTTGAAAATGGGGTCCTGCATAAACAACGACCAGAGACAGTTTGATAAAACTTTGTCCTAGGGTGGGCAGTTTGATGATTTGTGACAATCACTGAAGAAGAAGGTAAACCCCTACAAATACAAACACAGATAAATTAATTGGATCGTAGCTCTTAAAAACCTAAAGATCAGACAAGTTCATTGAATTATGTTGGTGACTGACTCTAGCCTCATTAATAAAAGGTTGCTGTCCCATTAGGTAAAAAGAATCGGTCAGAGTAAGGACAATAAATCTCAGTTCAGAAAACAGTTAACCTAGCTCATAATGAAGCTGTAAAAACAACATCTAAAGTTAGTTTGCAGTGATTAGCTGTTTCTTTAAATTTATTCACAATAATCAGGAATAGGTTCAAGTTAAAGGTTCTTCAGATAATCACAGAGATAGATTTCAACGTAATTATAGATACACTTATATAGAAACACACGAACCATTAAAAAGCATTGGTGGAAAACATTCAAACATTGATGTGAAAGTTAATTAATCTGGAGAAACTTTTTCTTTATCACTGCAGGAATGTCTTGTGTAAGAAACAAATTGCTCACAACTCATTAGCTAAAGAGTGCTAACAGTAGGGGTAGGTATAAAACTTTACATATAACTAAATTTATTATGGAATTAACATTATAAATCTTATAGCAGTTGTAAGAACCAACTGTCTTTTGTATCTTTTATAATTAGGATGGTGGGGAAACGGAAGAAGAGTACAGAATTTGGTAGCGATAGCAAATGAACACAATGGACAAATAGAATTCAAGTGTCCTAAGAAATAAGCAAGTCCGGGAGATGTCCAAAGGTGTATAGCCAATAATTTTGAAATGTGAATTAATAGGATGCATTAGAAGATTCCTAAGGCCTCGTGATTGTGATGTATGCGAAACATCATGAGATCATGGCGATTTGAGGGCTGTCCACAGGAGTGTCCGTCATTGATTAAGTGTTTCACAGGATTAGATATTTAGAATAAAGGGAAGGACGCAGTGACCACATTGTATGTGATTATTATAACACAAAATGTATAAAAATACTGAATCTCACCGTGAAAGTCCGAACATCATTGACCCCTCTTACAATTTGAGGTGAAGATTAAGAGGATAACTGGTCCTCATGTTGAGGCTACATTTGGGAGGAGTCTGTGGCCCTCTACCTGCATGATCTGGTGACTGCTTGAATAAGAATAAAATCTGCCCCATGTCTGAATCCTGCTTGTCTCGTGAGTCTTTGTCCCAGGTCGGGGGGGCAGGAGGAAGGTGGGAGGGGGTCACACTCCTACATGTTCTTCCCCATAAAATGAAATATTCTCACTGTATCCCACGTTTATTGTTAGGTTATCCTGAGACTTCTTGCAAGAAGAAGTCAACACAAGCTGCAGAATCTTTGTTATATATGTATTTGTACAGGAGGTTCGGAAAGGATATGACAAAAGAAATAATAAGAGGTAATGAGGGATAATGAAAAATGATTGGCAGCTAACGTAAAGGGAAATCTCAAAGTCTTCCATAGGTATATCAGTTTATCAATCATTATATCAATCGAGGAGAGGATAAGAGGAGGTTAGAGAGAAGTTTTTAAAATCATTATGGGGCAGAGTGGATAGGGAGAAATTGTTCCCACTTTAAAAGGATTGAGAACCAAAGAGTACAGTTTTAAAGAGAAAACTTTTTCATACTGCACAGATTTAGGATTACAGAATGCACTACCTGGAAGTGTGGTGGAGGTGAGTTCAATTGAGTCATTCAAGAGGGGTTGGATAATTATTTAAATAGGAATAATATGTTATATGTGTTATTGGGTTCCAGGGAAGCTCCAGGAAATTGGTACTAAGATAAAATGCTCAGACACATGGTGAATGGTGGACTGAATGGCCTCCTCTGCCCTGTAGCAACAATATGATTCTGTCACTTTTTTTTTGTCATTTTTGTTGTTGATGAGAGGGGGATTCATTGAAAGTTTCATCTTTGGCTGTTACTGCCAATGTTAGTGTGGCTGGGTACAAACTGACAGAGAGCTGGGCAGATTTTGTCAGGGTATGAGAAATGCAGTGAATACTGCTTTAAAAAAAATTAGAAATGGGGTTCATGTCAGTGTAATTGATTGCTGACCCAAAATATTCCATCTAAAGGGGATGGTACAATAGTTTCAACTGCATTATTTTGAGCTGTCATAAATCCCACAATCTAATACCTGACACTTCTAATCGATGGTGAGTTATCCACTGTATTATAATAACTTACAAAGGATTCAGTTGTATAGTTCACAGTGAAAGTGAATCTGTTTTTTGGCTTTAGTCCAACTCGGTGAGATGAGTGCCTGGACATGACTGTTAAAAATCTCTGCCAACCTGTCAAAATGGTTGAAATCCAGAACACATTGGAAATAGTTTAACACTCTTGGTTGTGCAGGGTACATCTGTCTGTTCCATTACGAGATCAATGCCTAATGTCAAATCAGTTTTCTAATCTGCATGTTAAATTGTGAATTCAGATATACAGTGATGATTGAAAAAAATCCTAAAATATTTACTCATTTAAAATTATGGGAGAAATACCCTTTAGGATCTTAGGAAATTATCTTTAGACTAAACAAAGTCTTAAGTGGACAAAAATAATACTTCATGTTACTGCTTAAAAATGTTAAGCTCTGACATGTATTGAAAAAGTAATTTATGGGTAATCAACCTTATTTAATTGTAACCATTAATGGAAATTCAAGAGAATTGTTTTTGAAAAGTAATTAAATTTGAATTGTCAAGAGAACTTATATAAGTAAGTTAGAAGTATTTCTCACTTCATGTATTCTATTTCATATACCATTGCACACTGAAAATTGCTTTGAAGTTGTGCACTGAATATATCAGCTGATTCATAAACTGCAGGTAAGCTGGATTTTAATCAGGTCGACAAATATTTTAGGTTAGGATTCAGAAGGCTGGATTTTAGAGGGCACTATAGTCCCCAAGTCTTCATCTAATAAAACATGGGACATCATGCCAATCTTCAGGATGGCTGCATCAATTAAATGGCTGACTATCCGTTAAAGTGAAACGGGTAGGATTCCAGCTCCTTATAAGCAGGACAGTCCTCACCTCAGAGAGTGGTGGGCATTGCAATTACTTCAGTCTAGGCTTGAGGACATATTTAGCAGTGAACTGGAACACGGTCAGGTGTTTTGGAATCACACCTGAGGGTGCTGGGGTTTGAAAAGTGAGTGTGGGAAGAAAACTGAGAGTGGGAGGGGGTGGCTGGTTACACTGACTGGGGTTCTCAAAGGTCTCTCCCTTCACATCACCAACCTGTGCCAACAAGTTTGCTGGGCTGGGTGAGTGGTGTGGACCTCTCTCTTCACCAGTTAAATCCTGGAGGTGGTGGTGCATGAAGGCTACTAAGTGGGTATTCATAAAAGCCTGAACTGACTCACTGACAAGTGGGCTACCTGACAGTACCCCTTGTATAAAAGGTTCATGATACAAAATCGGTAGAGTGGAGGAGTGGGCAGGGTCTCACTGGAGCAGGAGGATAAAATCCAACTCTATGTGAAATGGGTTTGGGAAATTTCTATTCAATTTCTAATAGGGACAAGGTCAAAAGCCATAAACTAAACATGGATTATCATTCAATCAACATTCTTGGAGCAAACCTGAAATAATATCCATATCATAAGGTGGCCTAAAGAAAAGGGAACTTGCTCTGTTAAAAAAATTCATGTTGAATTAGAACATTTTGAACTTTATCTTCCTTCTGAAGGCTAGTCATATTATAGAGTGAAATTGTCCATTTCATCAGAACACGCAGTTAATATTCCACCTTCAAAAGGTAAATTATGCTAAGTCCAGAAGCAGTAAAAAGACATCAGTCATTAAACCTATTTTAGTCATGTTGATAGCATTGGTCTTTATGTTAATGATAACATCCATCATTGAGAAGAAATGATTAAATTCAGCTTCGCAGCTTTAACAAGCTCAGTATGATCAAGCAGAGGATGGAATTACATTTGGATTGTAAATGTTTGACTTCCCTAGATTTATTCCATAACAGATCCAAATGTAACAATGGAGAGTTTAGATTGTTATGAAGTGAAAATGAAATAACATAATTTTGTGCCTGTTAATTGAACTAACATAAAAGTCACATTCAAAATAAGTATTTTTCCATTCCATTATAAATTATAAAAACTTACTTTTATCTAACACATGAACAATATTATAAAGTTATATTTGTTAAGATAGAACATATGCAGCTGAACTTTTCTGATTGAGTAGCAACCTTCATGTCAGGATGAAGCCCATGTCTTGAACCTGGAAGTAACCATGGAGGTAATCATGGAAGAACCAGAGGATGTGTTTGTTGTGGAGGAGTCTAAATATGAAGCTTCTGCTGAAGGTCCCATCCAATTCAGGACAGTAGCTAGGTTCCAGGGTCAGTAGATCCAATCAGTATCCAAAGGTGGGTTTTACTGTGACAAAAAGGAGATGGCAAGGGTGTTCCAAAGTAGAGATGATCTCAGGTGCCCTGCATGCTTACTGCTAGGCTCATTGGACATTGTCATGGAGGGGCTCTGGAATTGAACTTGGTGGAGTTTCTTCCTGGTACCTCTGTCACTGAGACATAAAGGCTGTTACTCCAATAGCTCCACCAGCCTGTTAACAGGATGCCAGTTTTTGAGTTCACTCAGAAGTGGGAACTGAGTTGGCCTGATTGTTTGTTTCCAGTTCTGTTTTTGGTCCAGCTCCACATCATCTCCACAGTCCCAGGAGGATTGTACCCAAAGTTTCAATCTGAATAATACTGGTGGTAAATGCCATAGAGATGGTGCAGAAAAGGAGTTGTATGGCACTTCTCTTTACTAATAGCCTCAGTTATAGGATCACAGTATTCAGATTGACTAGGATCAGCAGCTGGCAATGTGATTGTGCTATTTCATTCACTTATATTTGATGTCTAAATGAATAAAGCAAAAACTAATTAGACTTAAAATGGTTTTCATTGTGTCTGCTGTTTCCTTCCTAGGGCTATTAGAAAATGAGAAGTGCATTAAATCATCAACTGATGCCACAATTCCATGTTGCTATTTTTTGCAAAGTCCAGAATTGAATAGTAAGCAGGATGTTGTAGTGTTGACAGCAGGATTATGGATTGAGTTTAGATGTTAGTCTTCTGTTCAAAGAAATTAATCGATTAGTTCAATAAACTAAAGAGAAATGAATATCTTGGATTTTAGAACACATAAGTGGAAATGCATACATCTCTAAATTTACTGAGAATCAAGGTTAACATACCCATGCAAAATTTGAGACCAAATACTTTGGCAAATTTCTTTCCCAAAATTTGGGGAATGTTCATAAGACCTCATAAGGGCAGTAAGTGGGAGGAAGCAAACAAAAGGAGCCATGAATGAGAGTGTCTGGGAAGGTAGCTGTAACTGGGAAAGTGAGGTGGGGTATCTGTGAGGGGACAGTGAGGCAGGGTATCGTAAGTGGAGGGTGTAGGAGAGTGAGGCAAAGAGGGGTCAGACAGATCAGCCATTATCTCATTGAATGGTGGAACAGGTTTCATGGACTGAGTGGTTGACTCCTGCTCTTTCACAGGTCAGTTAGCCTATGTGAAGTGAGGGCTATATTCTAACATTACAGCTACAATTCAATATATCTATCCTTGCAAGACACTAGATGGGCCTAACTATAATTCCAAGTTGTGCAAAAGAGTTATGTTTAGAGCCCCAGGCTATATGTTTTCCATTAACATCAGTGATGACATATTTACACTGTGTGTAAAATTATCAACAAATTTATAAACAGAGGAAACATGCGTTGGAATCAGTTAAGCAGCTGTTTACTAGACTAATACCTGGAATCAGCTGATTGCTTTATGAGGAAAGGCTAGACAGACTAGGCGTGTAACCTCTGGAGTTTGGAAGACTCAGAGATTACTCAAATGAAACCAGCAAGATCTTGACCTGGTAGATGTGGAAAACATATTTCCTCTTATGGGAGAATCTAGAATTGGGGGTCATAGTTTAAAAGTAAGGAGTTGTCCAATTAAGACAAAGATGAAGGAATATTTTTTTCTCTTAGAGAGTTGAGAGTCTTTGGAATTTGACAGAATCTTTCAATATTTTTAAGGCAGAAGTAGGTAGATTCTTGATTGCCATTGGGATGAAAGAGTATCAGGGATGCAGAGCTGAAAGTAAAAGCAGATCAGCCATAGTGGAGAACAGTAGACCAGGCTCAAAGGGATGAATGGCATACTCTTATTCCTTCTTCATATGTCCATATTAGCTGAAAATGTGTTGCTGGAAAAGCACAGCAGGTCAGGCAGCATCCAAGGAACAGGAAATTCGACGGTTCGGGCTTATGCCCAAAACGTCGAATTTCCTATTCCTTGGATGCTGCCTGACCTGCTGCACTTTTCCAGCAGCACATTTTCAGCTCTGATCTCCAGCATCTGCAGTCCTCACTTTCTCCCCAAAGATATGTCCATATTAATCTATTTTAACAGTAAAAAATACAGCATAAAAACTTTCAAATAAGAGATAACTCCTTTTGCAATTCAAGCCATTAACACTGACATCAAAAGAGTAGATTAAAATAATTACTTAATTTATGAACACCTTTAGAAAGCAATAGCTTGTTTCTAATGAAAGCTATGAGTGGTAAAGTTCACAATAGGGTACTTGTCACAATACCTTTTAACAGAAAATGACAAGTAAAGATTTGCAACAATATGGAATGACTGATAACTTAATGGTAAGGTCCTAGGGAGTGTTGCTGAACAAAGAGACCTTGGAGTGCAGATTCATAGCTCCGAGAAAGTAGAGTCGTAGGTAGATAGGATAGTGAAGGTGGTGTTTGGTATGCTTTCCTTTAGTGGTCAGAGTATTGAGTGCAGGAGTTGGGAGGTCATGTTGCGGTTATACATGACATTGGTGAGGCCAGTTTTGGAATTTTGCGTGCAACTCTGATCTCCTTCCTATTGGAAGGATGTTGTGAAACTTGAAAGGACTCAGAAAAGATTTACAAGGATGTTGCCAGGGTTGAAGGATTTGAGCTATAGGGAGAGACTGAACAGGCTGGGCCTGTTTCCCTGGAGCATCGAAGGCTGAGGGGTGACCTTATAGAGGTTTATAAAATCATGAGGGGCATGGATAGGGTAAATAGACAAGGTCTTTTCCCTGGGGTCGGTGAGTCCAGAACCAGAGGGCATAGGTTTAGGGTGAGAGGGGAAAGATATAAAAGAGAACTAAGGGACAACCTTTTCATGCAGAGCATGGTGTGTGTGTGGAATGGGCTGCCAGAGGAATTGGTGGAGGCTTACTACAATTGCAACTTTTAAAAGGCATCTGGATGGGTATATGAATAGGAAGGATTTGGCAGGTGGGACTAGATTGGGTTGGGATATCTGGTCAGCATGGAAGAATTGGACTAAACGGTCTGCTTCCATGCTGTACATCTCTATGACTCTATAACTCTACATTCGAAATATACTGTGGAAGAAAAGTAGTAAATTCATTTGTTCTTCACACCTCAATAACTCTGACATGACGGCAATGTGTTGTACAGCAAATTATCATAACATACAAAGGAGAGGCATTAGATTCGCATAGCAGCGAGGATAAATACTATAAAACATTTGTCAGCCGTAATTGCATTCAGGTCTCATTAATAGATTGGGATATTATCTATCTCTAAATACTATCATAAATAACTTGCTGTTAACAGGTTTTCATTTGACATTTGTATAAAATTTTGACATGAGAACCTATTTATTAGTTGACATATTTATACCATGGGTTGAGAATGGCGATGATTGTTTTGACACTGAATCCTTGAGAAGTTATTAATGAAGTTAATCCTTCAATTTGTATCACAGGAATAGTAGGGTTAATAAATAATTTTGAGCACCAAAGTAAACTACCGGTGTTATTAATAAAATGAGGCATGGGTTGAAGCCGGTTGATGTGAAAGATGCCTTTGCAGTGCAGGTACACAACATTTAAAACAAAACAGCAGCTCATGTGGTTAAGGCCATTTGAAAGGGTAACGGGCACAAAACAATATTACTCAGCACCAGTGTAAATTAATAGGTGTAACTGTGAAGGGAGAATCCTAGAGCAAGACAGAGTGGGAGCCAAAGTTGCCTTGTGTGGCCTATTTACTGCCCCTGCTCTTGTTCCTCAAAGGAACCTAAATAAGGCAAATGAAGATGCTTGCCTGTGTTATTCTAGTTTTTGGTACAGCAACTGGAAAATATAGTCTGACAGGGAAGTCATTGCTGCTCTCCCATTCAGCCCTTGCATTAAGTAACAACTCAGGCTCCGATTACATCATTAGAGCCCAAATGCACTGAATTAAGAATTGCTTGCGGAATGTGTACATGTAGTTGTAAGTTTTGGTCAGTTACAAGAAGGCAGGAAAGGAGTGGGTATGCCCCCTTAGATAACTGCCTGACAAGGAGAGAGAGTAAGAATTTACAGAAGAATGGTCAATGCTTCATATTTATTTCACCATGGACAGCAATCCGTAAATATACCCGTTGCCATCACTTTTAAATCAAGATTATTAAAGCTGTTTGTGGTACAGCTTTAATATTGCCAAGGTGTTAATCGAGCAAAACTAATGAATCTGCATTCAAATCAAAATAGATTGATTTGATCTTCTTCCACATGGCTAGTTTTTATAACTGTTTCTAGCTTCCTTACTTATTATAAAGTGAGAACCCCTATTCAGTTATAGCAAGTGCAGTGTCTTTGATAATTGTACTTGTGTTCAACTGAAGAACTCCATTCTGGAAATGAGTTCTAAGAAAACTATGCAATGGAACAAAGACGCAACTCTAGTGAGACCTTTGCCCATGGTTGGATAGGGGAATTTCATTTTTTAAAAATTTTGGTTCATAGTAGCGAAGAAAAACATTGTAGTTTCTCTGAAGAAGATGAAAAAAAAACAAAACTTCTCATTTTCCTGTGTGATATAATGATGTGTTTATCACATTTCTGTTGCTTACTGCTTGTTTTTTATTGACAGTATAAAAGGCCTGATTTCAGTTTGGACTATAATCTGAGAATGTTTCCTTGTATGTTGTAGACACAAAAGACATAACCCCAGACAGAAATCTAATTTGTAATATTGTTGCTTTCTTATTCTGATATAGCAGTAGGTGCATAAGATAATAATAAGGAGAACTAACCAGGATAGGTCCTGATCAACTTTTACTAATGCATCATGAGGAGACTTTAGGAGGGGTTTTGTGACTGATATTGAGGCAATGTGTGGTGTTTGTGAAGGGAATTGAATATAGTAAAATTGGGATAGCACTCTTCAACATATATATAATATATATATTATATATATATATGCCTTATATTATTACCTCTGTGAACACTAGACTACCAAGATGACTATTCATAACCTAGTCATTGTATTGATTCTGTTTGTTTGTGCATCTCTGCACCTTCTCTGCAGTTGTAGCACTATATTCTGCATTTTGTTCTGTTACCCTGCTGTACTTATGTAAGGGATGATCTGTCTGGATAGCGCCCAAAACTATACGTTTCACTGTATCTTGGTACATGTGACAATAATAAATAAAATAAAACCAGAAGTTTGAAATTTGAAATGGAATATTAAAGGAATTTTTAAGTTTGTGAGAAGATTTGTAGCTCAGGTGCTCGTTGTTGTGGTTCTGTTCGCCGAGCTGGAATTTTTAACTTTTTGATATTACAACAAGCATAAAGTAGAGCCCATTCATTCAGTAGTTGCAAATTTGTAACCCCTTCTGACAATGAAATACATTCTCATAGCAACGCTGTCCACCCATACCAGATAGGAACTCACAGTTTGGTCCAACATTGAGTACAATGTAAAATATTTTTTATTGCTCCAGAACCAAGAGCAGGTGGTGCTCTCCAAATGAGAAGAAGCATGATATGCCAATAACAGCCTATATTT
Organism: Hemiscyllium ocellatum; assembly: GCF_020745735.1. Classification (NCBI taxonomy): domain Eukaryota; kingdom Metazoa; phylum Chordata; class Chondrichthyes; order Orectolobiformes; family Hemiscylliidae; genus Hemiscyllium; species Hemiscyllium ocellatum. The sequence goes on along the minus strand of NC_083418.1, from coordinate 45,169,895 downwards.
ATGTTGCATCTTTATTATGGCAAAATGTCCAAAAGTAATGGCATCCAGATACATTTGATACTGAGCCACATAAAATATGAGGACAGGTGACTAAAAGCTTAATCAAGATCAAAGGAAAATAGTGTAAATGCTGAATACTGGAAATCTGAAAGTAAAACACAAAATGCTAGAGAAACTTTACAGGTCAGGCAGCATCTGTGGAGAGAGACACAAAATTAATGTTTCAGATCTAGGACCTTCAGAACTAAAGGAACATAGAAATGTAATAACAACAAGTAGTGATTTATTATTGCACTCATCTCAGAAAGGCAAAAAATACCTTTAAGACAGTGAAGTGACATCACTACCAGGGATCCCAGAAGTGGCCTTTGGTGTGACTAAATCGCTGGAGCCCTCCATTTTCCCGGGAGCTCAAGGAGGAGGGATTTGCACCCTTAAAGAACAGGAATCCTGACATCAGGCACTTAAGTTGCCTGATAGACACAGAATCGATTTGAGGTTCCTGGAAATGGCTGATGTAAATTCAGCTTCACATTTCAACTGAACAATGTTACAATAAGGCTTCCTCACTTGTCGAGGCAAACTTTCCATAAAACGTGACCTTTATTTCTTTGTAAGGATAAAGACTTAATCACCATAAATTCAGACATTGCAGATATTGAAATTGTATCAAAGATATTAAGAGAGTGACATGTCATTATTCGGAGGTCACTCATTGCAAAGAAAACATTTTCTGGGATCAGACCTTAATCACAGTCCATGATTCCTTTTTAAAGTGCTAAAGACAATGCTTTAGTGTCCAAGATGTCTCACTAACCACAGGTGAACACACCAGGTCTTGTAAGAATCAATAGCAGTTTAATTTAACAGGGGATATTATTTTTTCCAGATGTAGATAATTATTTTAAGTTGAAGCTAAAATGTATGCCTCCAATTCTTTTACTTAAGGTTCTAGCAATATGTTAACCTTACTCAGGGGCATTGAAAATAGAAAGAAAATTTGACAGGTTCATACTTTTCTACATGAATTAATGGGAAATGTCCGCAATTGAAACTAATCTGAGATCTTTATGATAAAATGCCTGACACAAATGTAGGATAAGTACAAAGTTTGGATATTGAAACTTTACTCAAGAATGGTGGAGGTCTGTTTTCATAGAATGACTTCCTTTACTTTGAAGTTTGGCAAGTGAAGTTGTTGCAGACATAGTTATGTTGCCTGTAGTTTCTTAGTACATTGGTGTTTACAGTTGAAAAATTGTAGGCAGCGTATCTGGAATTTTATCATAAGCCTGTCATTGTGTTTGAGCTGCCAACTTCAATAAAGAACATTAAAAGGTTCTGCTGCTTGACTTAACTTTTATCTCTTTAAATATGCGATGTATTCTCCAGAGTCATCAGAGACAGGGGTTCTCAGAGTATATTGCTTTTCTAGCGTGATAAAGCAATTTGGCCTCTTTTAACCAACCATCCAGCTTCCAAAATTTACTGAGAAAAGTCATTTAGGAGAAATGGCTTATTCCATTTACACAGTCCAACAAACTGCACATTGTTGTTAACATCAAGGAATCCAAAAGTTCAAGAAAATGCAGCATTCTTACAATAGGAAGAAATTACCTTGCTATTTGGCTGTCAACAACATAAATTAATAAATGAAATAATATTTAAAGTTCTTCGAAAGTTCTCCAATTAGATATTAAATTTCTCCAACTAGAAATTAAAGATTACAGGAGTACAGGAATAGAGCAGGACAGTGAGATTTAAGATGTTCAGGGTAGATTATAATGGGCTGAAGGGCCTCCTTCTGTGCTGTATAAGTTCATTATTTTATTGACATTTTATGTCTGGGCTTGAAGAATCTATGATGTCAAAATCGAACATCCGTATATTGATTACTTGTACTTGTTTTCCCTCTCAGTGTTCTGGATGACGAGGGCAGTAACCTGAGACAACAGAAGCTTGACAGACAGGTAAGGGGTTTAAGTGTTACACATAGAGTAACTTTGTTTCCCTGTCTAAAGACATTGCCAAAATATATTGTTTGAATCAGTCAATGTTTGGCTAAATAATCAAATACAATTAGAGAATATAAATTCTTTGGGAATTCTTTGGTGACATTTTAGTCAGTCTGTTTCATACACTACAGTGTATCTACTGCCCAGTAAATCAAATTTGAAAGCAATACATTCACAGAATTCCTGTGGCCAATATGTTGGTATCTCTTTGATCTGCCTCTCCATCTATTTTTTCCAAATCTTCCATTTCAGGTTTCTTTGCAAACAATTTATCACTTGGACATTTAATGGCATCGTGGCACTTTGAATCATACTAGAAATAAGTGAGGCGATGACTAATAGCATTATTGCTCAAATATTAATCCAAAGATCGAGGTAATGTTTAGGGACCTGAATTAGAATCCTGCCATAGCAGATTGTGGAATTGTGAATTCAATAAAAAAATTCTGGAATTAAAAAGCCTAATGATGGCAATGAAATTATTGTCAATTGATGAAAACATCCATTTGGTTCATTAATGTCCTTTAGGGAAGGAAACTGCCAACTTACTTCATCTGACCTCCATGTGACTCCAGATCCACTGCGATATAGTTGACTCTTAAATGCCCTCTGGACAATGGGAGGTGGGAATAAATGCTGGCCTAGCCAGTACTGCCTAAATCCTGTGAATGAATGGAAAAAAATCCACCAATTTACAGCCGTGAGCGTTTCTGGGATTCAGTTGCTTATTGTAAATATTTTTTTTCTCATTTCAAAGTTATCAATTACATTCCTCTCCTCAACTTTATTTGTTAAAATTCTCATTTCCTGCTGGTCTCGCCAAGTTTTAAACACTGTGGCTTCTATTTTCTGTCAGATTGTTGTTTGAATGCTGCTGGAAAGCACTGCTTCTGACCTTTGCTCTAGTACTGTGGGGTTTTCAGCAAATTTGACTCCCATCAAAGCTAGACAACTTCCCATAGTTGCTACTGTGACACAGTCTAATAACTTGAATGGGAAATTTCCAATTCTACCCTGTATACTTCCATAGTTCTATCCTCATCTTTCCAAATTTATCAAAATCTGACCATGCCTCATAATCTGTAAGTAGATCAACTTTTTGATAAATTTCATCCATGAAAGTTAACAAACTATCCAAACCTTTGTCTATATTCAAATTATCAGGCTCCAATTCCAGAAAAATAATCTTTATTGCTTATCTTGATAACAAAAGTGCTATGGCCATGCATTGTTTCCTGGTTGCTGGAGAAGTAACTCAGTCTACGTTGTGACTCGATTCTTCCACTGGTCATAAGGCTCATTTTCAGGAAACAGGGGGGTTGGGTGATCATAATTTTAATGCAACTTTACACTTTGGCTCAACCATTCTTTGCTACCAATATTATACTTAAAAAGATAACTGTATTTAAACAGAATTCAAGTCCACACATTTAGTGAGAACTTTATTGCAGGTAGGAGAAAGTGAGGACTGCAGATGCTGGAGATCACTGTCGAGAGTGTGGTGCTGGAAAAGCACAGCAGGTCAGGCAGCATCTAAGAAGCAGGAGAATCAACATTTCGGCTATAAGCCCTTCATCATTCCTGTTGAAGGGTTTATGCCCAAAACGTCAATTTGCCTGCTGTTCAGATGCTGCCTGACCTGCTGTGCTTTTCCAGCACCACTCTCTCGACTTTATTTCAGGTAGCCACACTCTGTAAAACTCGCCATTGTTTACTAGCTCCCGATACTTATACAATCCCTTCAAACTGACTTAACTCTTAATTAAAATATTCATTATCTGTTCCCACATTCTGAGGCCTAAGGCGTTTCTTCACACTATACTAGATATTAAAGTGAGGGGAGTCTGCAAATAGTGACTCTACTACAGTCATTAAATGCACACTGTGTTATTTTCTATAATGTAGGTAAAAACAATGACTGCAGATGCTGGAAACCAGATTCTGGATTAGTGGTGCTGGAAGAGCACAGCAGTTCAGGCAGCATCTGAGAAGCAGTAAAATCGACATTTCGGGCAAAAGCCCTTCATCAGGAATAAAATGTGCTCGCTAATAAAAAAAACAGAACCCTGCAGATATTTACCAAAGCTGCTAAGGCAGATCTTTCCATATCCACAACCACTACCATCTAGAAGGACAGAAAACAGAAAAAAAGGCTGGAGAGATCACAGCAGGTCAGGTAGCATCCATGCAGAGAAAACAAGCTAACGTTTTGAGTTCAGATGACTCTATATCAGAGCTGAAGTGAAGTGTAGAGCGGGCAGCATTTATGCAATAATTTGAGAGTGGAGAGTGGGAAATTTGGAATGCTTGGGGAGAAGGATGTTGAGGGTCTCAGATTAAGTGATCGGAATGTGTGAATGGCAGTATAATGGTGTCTTCAACTGCCAGATTGGAAAGAACGGACAGTCCCACTGGAGTGGGGGGAAGGGAGAGAGGACATGGTGACAGAGAATGTAACAGATAAAGCTAAAACAAAGGGAAGGAATGGGTTCACAATCTGAAGGTGTTCAACTCAATATTGAGTCCACAAGGCTGTAAAGTGCCTAGTTTGAAGACGAGATGTTGCTCCTCCAGTTTTCCCTGTGATTTGCAGGAGCGTTATAGCATGCTGAGGCTAGACAAGTGGGCATGCGAATAGGATGCTGTGTTAAAATGACAAGAAAGTTGGGGTCACGCTTGTGTACTGACCAGAGGTGTTCTGCCCCCTCCACACTTCATTTCAGCTCTGATGAAGAGCTATCTAGATTCGAAACTCAGCTTGCTTTTTCTCCGTGGATGCTGCCTGACTCGCTATGATCTCCAGCATTTTTTGTTTTCAATACAGATTCTAACATCTGCAGTAATTTGCTCCTATCATCTAGAAGGACACATATAGCAGATACATGGGAGCACCATGATGGGAACATGGCAAATTTCCCTCCAAAGCACTTACTAATCTGACTTTGAAGTATATCACTGTTATTTCACCGTAACTGGATCACATTCCTGGAACACCATCTCAAATAGCAATGTAGATATACTTACACTACCTGGACTATGGTGTATCAAGCTTACCACCACCTTACCCAGTGTGGCCTAGCCAGTGAGCCCACATTCTATGAATGAACAAAAAGGGTATCATTGTAGATTTTTGCTAATAAAAGCCTCAAAGCCCGAATGCAAACAAATCGTTGCTCTACGTTGGAAGTTACGTTGTAGGTTGAACAAGTCCAAAGTTCATTCAAACCTCTGACAAATTGAAATGGTTATATGAGCTTATTAAATGATTAACAGACATTTATTTCCTGCAGCGCGCTTTACTGGAACAGAAGCAAAAGAAGAAGCGGCAGGAGCCCCTGATGGTCCAGTCAAATGTTGACAGCCGATCACGGACTCGGCGAATGAAGCAATCAGAAGAGCAGGCCCCTCTGGTTGAATCTTACCTTAACAGTAACAGCAGTACCATTTACCATGGTAAGTCAATGCTGTTTATGTGTCCTTATTTTAAATAATTTGATCTCTTAATCTTTAGCACTAAATCCTCTTTAGTACCAAATAACTGGTTATTAACATTGCCCGATTTGAATTATAAGGTATTTAAATTCTTTTAGATTAAAGAATGACTTTCAATCACCATAACTATATGGTAAAGTTCACTGTGTGACAGCAATCCATATATGATTGGTTATCCAACACTGGAGTCTACTTCATTGTTATAGAACAGAAATTAAGCCACACTTATGTTAAGCAGGGTTCGAAGACTATCTTATTTCGAGGGTTTCTCTTGTGTTTTCTCAAAGACTAATTTTTTGATTTTTGAAATTTCATTTTGTCCTTTGAGGTTTCTTTTTCGGTCTCACTTACTCTGCCATTACATGATGTCGTCAATTTGTACCAATACCTTCTGTATTTCTACTAATATTTGGGGAATTTAAACTTGCACAGAAATAGCATGAGAGGAATACATCAATATCTTAATAATCATCACCACTCCATTAAACCTAAAACTACAACACAAAAGAAAAGCTTTCATTTCCTGGAAACCACAATATTTAAATTGGAACAAGACAGCAGACATAAATTAATGATAAATGCTTTCTTGAAAATAACCAGGCACACTTCTGTACAAAACACCCACCACCCTAAACGTGCTTTCTATGAATGGTAAGATCCCTTGCTATATTATTGTGTCTTTGTAACTAACACTGTCTCTGCATTTCAAGTATTTATAGTATGTAAAACGTTTTGAAAAATGGTAACGTAAATGCAAATCTTTATGAAATAAAATCGCCCAATATTAAATTATACACAGTGTGTTGAATTTTCCCATTTTTAGTTAAAGGATTTTTCTTGAGTGGGATTCACATAATCTTTCTGATTAATTATACAACTAGCCTCTTGAGCATCTTTCCTGAGGAATAATGTGTCTGGAGAGGAGGAAATGCTCACTATTTCTGAGACCTTCTGGTTTTCATCCATATTTAAAGTCCCACTGTACTCCACTTTAGATGCTGTAAACCAGAAACTGCTCTTTGCACTGAAGTGCTTGACTATTCTCACTAGCGGGTGCCATGGAGGCTCAGTGGTTAACACTGCTGCCTCGCGTCATCAGAGACCTGGGTTTCGTTCCACTCTGGGGTGACTGTGTGTATAGAGTTTGCACATATTCCCCACATCTGTATGGGTTTCCTCCAGGTGCTTCTGTTTCCTCCCACAGTCCAGAGACGTGCAGGCTAGGTGGATTGCCATGGGAAAATGTGGGGTTACAGGGATGGGGTCAGTCTGGGTGGGCCAAATGTCCTGCTTCCACACTGTAGGAATCCTATGATGCTATGATGAAGCATGGTCCAGAGGAATGGAAAGCCCATGGACGGCTTCATAGATAGGGAGCTGAAAGTTTTGGTGGATTGGGTAGTGGAGAGGAAGGCTGTCCTTTATCTTGCTAGCTGCCACAATAGATCATGCCAGAAGACAAAGGCAGCCTGAACCCAAACTGCAGCTCGGGCCAGTGCTGTATCTCAGATGAAGCAGGTTGTAGGAAGGTCAGTGATCTTCTTTGTTCCAGCACAATAAATGTCGCATCTCTCTGTTACCCCTCACTCACTCTGTCTCTGCACTGCATTCTACTCTCACCAAACCTCACAGGCGCAAATTTTTAATATTACATGCATCATGTCCACTCAACACTGTTACCCATTTCATCCTCCCAAATTACAACTTTTCCTGCCTTCTGCATTTCCTATTCTCACAAACTTTTCTGCTCCATTAACTGTATGTCTATTCACTCCCATCAAATCCAATCCCTCCCTTTGTCAAATTGCAGGAAAGGTAGGTCCTCTCCCCTACACTGATGCCTCCACAGTATCCCAACTCATCTACCCATAGCCCCAGACTGGTTGCACTTAACCTGCAGAACTGTACTCCATTCCCTGGACTGCAAAGATGTGAATCCCTGCATCCTGACAGGACCAAGGATCTGATCGACTGTAGTCAGCCCCTGAATGGAATAGGTCTTTTCTCTTGACTGACTGTAATCTCTCTTGATCACACTAACCACTGCTTTCCTTTGTTTTTCATACATGGCAATTCAGTTGAAGTACCTATAGGTGTGCTTGCTGTGTCAACAGCTGACACATGCTGCAATTGTAACATTGATGCAGCATGGTGCCATACAGCTCCTGTATTGTTCTATGTTTCCAATGTGACAGGCTGTCTGCCTCTCTCTCTGCAAGTGATGGAGGTTGGCAGCCTGTAACTGAGGACTAAAGATTCTGTGTGCTAAGAAAGCAATGTGACCCACACAGAGGTTTGTAACCCATAAGGCAGTACTGAATCAGTAAGAAAGCATTGCGAGGTGGAGAGAAACTGGCAGCCTTCAAGTAAGTGGAATGCAAGTAACTACTAAGAAAGAAAGCTGATAGCCATAAGATGCATCTTGCATACATGAGATGCATACCTATTCCTGAGTGCAAAGCAATCAATGCAATGCAAGATCTAGGTGTCCCTGAGCTCCAAGTGTTGAAGGGCTGAAGTGGAGCTCAAGTTATTTTGATAGCAGGCCTGATGATGTGGTGAGATGTGTGCATAGATGGAAGCTTAAGGTGAATGATGATCATGGAGCATACCGGCACATTAATGTGGAGAAGCAGTTGGATGTTGACTGGGACAAGCACTCAGCAAGTTCCAGCTGTCAGGTATCTGCTTCAGGTACCTGCTGTAATTTACATGGCAAGAATTTGCACCATCTAGTTTCTCAGGAAGGGAAGAGAATTGGGAGTGGCATTTAAATGAGCTGTGTTGGGGCTTTAGCACAATGTAAGTGCACAGAAATATTATTGCCCATCTTTAACTGTTCTCAAGAAGGTGATAGTGATCTGCCTGTTGCTGCCTGAATGATTAAGTGATTACATAGTGGTGTTTGCAATGGTTTTCCAGAATTAGAACACACTGAGAGAAACAGAACAGTGATATATTTCCAAGTTAAGATAGTGGCTGGTTTGAAGCGAAACTTGTAAGTGTTGTTAATTTGCCATCATCTCCCCATCATCCACTGAGTAACAGAATTGAGCCATTTGAAATGTAAATAGAAGGGAAATTTTCTTTTTAAAGTTTTGCATTCCATTAATAAGTTTAACATTTTGATATCTCTTTTCCCAAATGATTTGGTATGTTTCAATTACAGTCAAGATTAGGGTGGTGTGAAAAAAGCACAGCAGGTCAGACAGCATCTAAGGAACAGGAAAATCAATGTTTTAAGCAAAGGTCCTTCATCAGGGATGAGGCTGGGAGCCTTGGGGGTGGAGAGATAAATGTGAGGGGCTTGGGTGTGGGGAGAAGGTAGCTGAGAGCGCTATAGGTGGATGGAGGTGGGTGTGAGGGTGATAGGTTGAAGAGGAAGGTGGAGTGGATAGGTGGGAAGGAAGATTGACAGATGGGACAGGTCATGAGGATGGTGCTGAGCTGGAAGGTTGGAACTGGGGTAAGGTGGGGGAGGGGAATGAGGAAACCGGTGAAGTCCACGTTGATGCCATGGAGTTGAAGGGTCTCCTGAGATGGAAGAAGTGGCATTCTTTCTCCAGGTCTCGGGTGGTGAACAAGTGGCAGTGGAGGAGGCATGTCCTCCGCAGAGTGGGAGGGGGAGTTGAAATGTTTGGCCATGGGGCAGTGGTGTTCATTGGTGCAGGTGTCCCGGAGATGTTCTCTGAAGCGCATGGCGAGAAGGCGTCCAGTCTCCCCATTGTAGAGGAGAGCACATCGGGAGCAACGGATACAATAAATGACTTGTGTGGAAATGCAGGTGAGACTTTGATGGATGTGGAAGACTCTTTTGGGGCCTTGGATGGAGATGAAGGGGGAGGTGTGGGTGAAGGTTTTGCAATTCCTGTGGTGGCAGGGGAAGCTGCCGAGAGGGAAGGGTGGATTGTTGCAGGACGTGGACCTGGCACGGAAAGTGGATAGGGGTGAGGAGGGAAATACAGCCCTGGTAGTGGGGTCCGTTTGGAAGTGGCGGAAATGTCAGCGGATGATGCAATTTATGCAGTGGTTTTCCTACTCCTCGGATGCTGCCTGACCTGCTGTGCTTTTCCAGCACTACTATAATTTTGGCTCTAATCTCCAGCATCTGCAGTAGCCACTTCTACCTATGTCTCAATTACATGCAATCTCTCACTTACAGTTAACCAACATTTGTTTACTAGCTATTCAGATTTTACTGATGTATGGTACTGTAATTACACAGTTTTAATATCAACCATTAAAGCTTCAGATTAAAAACCAGTATACATCACTTATAAGAGAAGTCTGACATGTTGGTCAATAAAAACAACTCGCCCAAAATATAATAATTTTTTTCCCCTATTGTTAAGGGAATCATAAAAATAGCAGCAAAGGACAATTTCACAATAGAGACTGTCGTGAACTTTTTTTGTCATAAGAAACGATGTTATTGGAACCCATTGATGAAATTGTTGTGTAATCAGATTTGGTTAACCATTATTCTCTATTTATATTGACTGTAGCAGCCTTTCAATAATATGCTATGCCATTCCTTCTGGTTTAACACATTTAGCTTTCTAAACAATACATTGATGAATATGACTACTTACTCATAGACTATAGTGTAAGACAAATTTAGTCTTATTTGTCGGATGCTATTTTGCAGACGTTTTCTTTCCTAGCTGCAACATCAAAACTGATTTAAAGTACATTATGCAATTTCCACATCCCATCTCTTCAGTAACTCTTCAATAACTTATCTTTTTTTGATAAATTTAAATAATTCAAGTTTCAATTCTTCATTTACCTCAGAATTATTTTTCAGCTAAATGGTAGTCGTGGTTGAAGCTGATTTTTTGACCCCAACATCAAACTGACACAGAAGAATTAATTTTGCAGCTTTAACAATGTTTTAATTGGTTAAGCTGACATTCATTGTGAAGTGGTTCAGACATTGTCATTTCTGTCTGTGGGACTTTGATTTAAATCTAGATTGATTTCATGAAACAAGAGTCTTTATGCTTCACTATCTGTTAGACCCCTGTGTGAAATGATCTAATGGAATTGCCTCACATAATTCTACAGAAGGAGGCCATGCAATGTATCAGACTTGTGCCAGCCTTTTGAACAAGTGATCCAATTAGTTTCATTCCCTCACCCTTTCCTCATATCGCTGCCACATTTTTCTTCACAAGTATGCATTCTCATTCCATTTTAAGAGTTACTATTGAATTTGAACCTGCCACCTTTTCAGGATCTTTGCAGATCACAGCAGTTGACGAGGTCAAAAAGGGCTGATCTCTCTGGTTCCTTTGCTAATTAACAACTTAGTTTTTTTTCTGGTTGCTGACCCATCTGCAAGTGGCAAGAGCTTTTTCTTACGATGCAATAGTAAAACCCCTTTATGAACACAATTATTTGGGGCAGCATAGTGATTCAATGGTTAGCACTGCTGCCTCACAGTGCCAGGGACCCGGGTTCGATTCCACCCCCAAGTGACTGTCTGCATGGAGTTTGCACAATCTCCCTGGATCTGCGTGGGTTTCCTCCAAGTGCTCCAGTTTCCTCCCACAGTACAAGGACATGCATGTTATGTGGATTGGTCATAGGGAACACAAGGGTAGAAGGTTGGATCTGGGTGGGATGCTTTTTGGAGGGTCAGTGTAGATTGGATGGACCAAACGGCTGTCTTCCACACTGTAGTGACTGTATGATATTAAATCACCCATTAACATTCTGTGCTATAAGAAGAGAGTTGTAGCTTTTCCAGCCAAATATTGGAAGCCCTTCAATCAGGAACCATTTTAGCAAATTTTCTTTGACCCATTTATCAGACCTCATCATCACTTCTGAAGCATTGCTCTCAAATTAGACACATTACTGCAGTTGATTAAATATGACTTAGGATAACCCTTGCTTTTATACACTGTGCTTCAATTTCAAAGCAAAGAATTTCTTCTACTATTTAAATAGTTTAATCAATTTGTCCTGTTTTCTTTAAAAATTTGTGTTTGTGAACTCCAGGAATCATTCATCATGCACCTGCTGTAAGTTCACCATTTATAACATATTGTATCTTTTCACTCTTCTTCTTCACCTCCATCCCTCTACTTGGTATTAAATTTCATCTGTCTGCTCATTTCACAAGTTCTATGCCCTCCAGAAGCCTACTATTATCTTCCTCTCTACTTATATTACTTTCAAAGTCCATCTCAAACATTGAAATTGTTCTTGTATAACAAAGTCCAGGCCATTACTGGAAATCAGAAAGAGCAGTGATCTGAAAATTTGCCTCATATATTCTCTGATATGTTTTCAACATGCCATCACCCTAAATGAAATGAACATCACATCTGCTCAGTTATACATTTTAAATAACAGCTGTGTAATAGTGAAGTGGTGTATCGTTTGGAGGCTATGGGCAATAGCTTAATAAGTTGGTAGTTTCAGTCACACACCAGAATGATTTCTCCGAGAGAAGATAACCTTGCTATTTAGGTGCTGATGTTGAGGCTGAGGTACACTGTTGGGACTAAGCAGACGGGACTATGTATTCTGCATCCTGTTATGCTATGCTATGTCTAAGGGAGCTTAATGGTCACCCTAGGAGTTAGAAATTAATTAAATCCAATGAGGTATAACAGCCGATATTTTCGATCCAAATGACAATGAGCTTGGGCTATTTTTGAGACTCCCCAGAAGACTATCTAAAACAGGCATTAGGTTCCTTATGTAGATAAACGATAGGTTTAATGTCTACTTTAGATTTCATCACAGAAACTGAGCAATAATGAGTGGTGCAGGCCTCAGGTCTGTCCTGCTCGTGGTTCTGCTACAGCCTTAGCTGTGGCAGGAAATGGCAAATCTTTCTTCAAACACTAACCTTGGATCCAAAGGCACTCTCCCAACTCCTCAGCTTTTGGCTCTCCCTACCACATTTGTTGCTGTCTGGCTCACTGCCACAATCAAAGTTATAAGCCGTGACCTTGTCAGCAATTTTGGGACATTGTTACCACTTCCTGTGATGATTTGAGAATGGCTGATCTCTGTCCAAATCAAGAGGCAACTTAGATTAGATTCCCTACAGTGTGGAAACAGGCCCTTTGGCCCAAAAGGTCCACACCGACCCTCTGAAGCGTAACCCACCCAGACCCATTCTCCTACATTTACCCCTTCACCTAACACTACGGGCAATTTAGCATGGCCAATTCACCTGACCTGCACATTTTTTTGGATTGTGGGAGGAACCCGGAGCAAACCCATGCAGACACGGGGAGAATGTACAAACTCCACAGAGAGTCGCCTGAGGCAGGAATTGAACCCGGGTCTCTGGTGCTCTGAGGCAGCGGTGCTAACCACTGTGCCACCGTGCCACCCACAGGCATTGGTGAACTTGGATATAAAGGTGCACCTACCATATTGCTCATGTTCTTCTCAGTGGTAAAGATCACAAAAGAGGGAAGCACTACCTAAATAATCCTGTTGCTTTGCTCTGTGCACCTTGTGTCTTGAAATTACCGTGGTGATGGATGGCTGGTGATGAAAGCTATTGTTATTTATCCCAGTGGCAGGATGTGCCAATGAACTGCTCTTAAAAAAAAATGCAAAGAATTGCTGATGCCAGAAGTCAGAAACAAAAACTGAAGTCGCTGGAAAACCTCTGCATTTTGTGTCCAGAAGGAGGATCACTGGACCCAAAATGTTAATTCTTTCCTCAGATGCTGCCAGACCTGCTGAGTTTTTCCAACAATTTCTGTTCTGGTTGTTAGTGAATTGCTGTGTCCTGGATGGCAATGAGATGCTTGACTGTTGTAGTTACCTTTATGTTGGATGGATGTTAAATATCCCATCACACTTCTAATTTGGATTTTATGGTTGGTGGAGAGGCTTTGAAGGATCAGGAAGAAATTCACTAATCACAATGTACACTTGGGTGAATACACTCTCAATGATATTAGGAAGAGAGCTCCAGGATATTTCTCTCATGACAATGAAGGAACAATGATATAGTTCCATGTCAGGAATGTTCCATGTTCCATGCATCAGCTGCTTTTGTTCTTTGGGTTTGTTTGCGCATGTAGGAGTTGATGTTGAAAGGGACTTAGAGAGTTGATACAACAGATGAAACTTTGCTGCCCCTGGGCATTGGTGGCAGAGGAGTGAATGTTGAAGACGGTGGATGTGATGCCAATCAAATAGTTTGCTTTGCTCTTATGGTGTTGAAATTCTTGAGTGTTGTTGGAGCCATACTTATCCAGGAAAGAGAAGAATATTCTGTCATACTCCTGATTTATGCCTGTGAGTCGTGGATAAGCCTTTGGGAATCTGAGATGAATTACTTGCTACAGGATTCCTAGCCTTTGACCAGATGTAACCACAGTACTTATATGGCTGGCCCAGCTAAGTTTCTGGACAATGGTGACCTCAGGATTTTAATGAAAGGTGATTCAGTGATGGCAATACTATTAAATATCATGGGGTGATGGTTTGATTTTTTTCTTGTTGGAGATGGGCATTGCCTAGTAGAGTGCAAATGTCTGTTGAGTTGAATGCCTATCTTCAGTTATTGCTGCAAATTTAAATAACTTATTTAACACTCGTTAGCTTAGAAATACTTTTTAAAGCACTTATTGAGGTCAGACTAATTATTAGAAATTGAAGGGGACCTGTGGCTGGTCTTGGGGATGTGACTAATCATAACTGATTCCCATTTTTTGTTTCCCTCTATTACCAAACCAATTTGCAATTTCATCTTGAATTTTGTGAGATTTAATTTAAGTCATGAATTTTTAATTTAGCTCCTTTTTTGTTCCGTTTACAAAATCTCAATATTCTCCTTATGAATGTGAAGCTCATGACTCTTTTAAGAATGAGCATCAAACATTTATTAAGATTTGACATTACGTTAGTCTTCTGGCAGACCTTTGACATTGCATCAATGATCAGTGACCTTTAAAAAGTTTCCATCTTAGGAAAATGAATGTCTTTCATTCCAGGTTAAAAATCACACAACACCAGGTTATATTTCAACAGGTTTGTTTGGAAGCACTTTCATTTCCAAGCAACATTTAGCCCTGCCCAAACCCTATTGACCTTTTGTCACTAGTTCCAATTGAGATGTTTACTTCTGGTATGTATGGAATTTATATGATTTTGCTTGTCTTATCTAACAGCTCTTGTGAGAATAATGATCTTAATATCAACTTTCCATTTTATAAACACATTTGACCAAATGGTCGAGTTATTTAATCACAATATCTTTTGATTACATGTCTCTTTCAATTTAGAGGCAGTTGATGCCATTTATGACATACCTTCCATACATTTTGAAGATGTAGCTGTATGTGTTGTTATTTGATGGTTTTGTTAGTTATTCTTGATGATTTCATTATTGTCCTATTCCAATTGGTGCTATAATGGCCCTTTCACCCTGGGTGGCCCTGATATCTTGGCAAATTACTGGCCAACTTCTATAGCTGTAGCCTTAGAAGATGTTTGTTATTTATCTCAAGAAGGTGGGAATATGAAAGCAGTGATGTGCTTCTGAGACTTTATAAAGCTGTAGTTAGGCCACTTCAAATGTTGTGTCCAATTTTGGGCCCCACACCTCAGGAAGACATACTGGCACTGGAGCATGTCCAACAGAGATTCACACAGATGATCCTTGGAATGGTAAGCCTAACATACAATGAACGACTGAGGATCTTGGGATTGTATTCATTAGAGTTTAGAAGGTTGAAGGGAGATCTAATAAAAGCTTACAAAATAATGCATTGATTAGAAAGGGTGGATGCTGGGAAGTTGTTTCCATTAGGTGGGGAGACTAAGACCCATGGACACAGCCTTAGAATTAGAGGAGGTCAATTTAGAATGGAAATGAGGAGAGTGGTGGGCCTGGGGAATTCATTGCCACGGAGCGTAGTGAAGGCCGGGACATTAAATGTATTCAAGGCAGAGATTGATAAATTCTTGATCTTGCAAGGAATTAAGGGCTGTGGGGAGATTGCGAGTAAGTGGAGTTGAAATGCCCATCAGCCATGATTAAATGGTGGAGTGAACTCGATGATCTGAATGGCCTTATTTCCACTCCTATGTCTTATGGTCTTATAGTCTTATGATAAGTTGACTTGGTCCTGACCTTAGCTACCGCTGTTCTTATGTAGTTCTAGGTTCTTAGTTCCAATGTTTCACCTGTTCCTATTCAGTACATGAAACAACTGTTTTGTTTATATATTAACACAAAGGATCATACTGTTTTAAATATCTGTGCAATTGTTCTTTGCATTTTATTTTTATTTTCATTAATATTCCAGTTTGCAACTTTTCCAAAAATATCGAATCAGTCATGTTATAGAAGTAATCTAGGCATTCCCTGTTTGACAAATTGTAGTTAACACCAGCAAAAACATTCCGTCTGCATAAGAAGGAAAATGAATATTTGCTTGATGTAATATGCAAACTACAGGTTAGTCTAAGAATAGATACGTGAATGCAAGAACAATATTTTAAGGTTGCAAATTCTTTTGGATGGCAGCCGTGGAACTTAATTCCAATCAGAAGGAACCATCATAACTGAC
The DNA here is from genome assembly GCF_020745735.1 of Hemiscyllium ocellatum. Classification (NCBI taxonomy): domain Eukaryota; kingdom Metazoa; phylum Chordata; class Chondrichthyes; order Orectolobiformes; family Hemiscylliidae; genus Hemiscyllium; species Hemiscyllium ocellatum. The sequence goes on along the minus strand of NC_083418.1, from coordinate 45,153,829 downwards.
ATCTGGGTGTGTCTCAGGAGCACCTTAAATAATTATTTCTTTTGAAAGAAATTGACATGTTTCAGAGACATGATTTATTCAGAGAATCTCTGTTTAACCAATCCATTGAGATAATTGACAACATGATTGACATTCTTGTTCGTAGAAAGCTAGACTTGTGCCTTGAGTGAGTAAGAGTTTTAAATGAAACTATATTCCACAGAAATGCTCCCTTCTTTCCTGTGTGGTGGGGTGTGGGATGTGGTACGGGCTCGGTATATGACACTGGACATATTAAGTGAAAATGTCTATGACATGTTTCCAAGCTTCTACAGAAAAGTTTACTCAGTTGGCCTCTTGATAGCCTCAGTGGAATGTACACTCTCTGATGGTAAACATGGATTCTGGTGAAGTAGGAATGAATTTTCTCTCTGATGTACAATAGAAGGATACACTGAATGCCCCTTGAACTTAGTGCCTACAGTGCAAGACCACACAATTGCAGGTCAATTTTTTTAAAAATTAGATTCAGCCTACACACGAACAAAGAAATTCAGAAAAGTAAGCTCTACTGCTTGATTAGACACTGAGTTGTTATACCACGGTTCCTTGATGAGCAGATAGTGTTTAGAAACATATTTATCATTGTCATAGCTAACTCTAGACATTTTCTGTGATAAGTGATTATCTTTAAAAGTTGCCTATGAGAATCTCTGCATGATCTGTGGGCGGCACAGTGGCACAGTGGTTAGCACTGTTGCCTCACAGCGCCCGAGACCTGGGTTCAATTCCTGACTCAGGCGACTGACTGGGTGGAGTTTGCACGTTCTCCCTGTGTCTGCGTGGGTTTCCTCCGGGTGCTCCAGTTTCCTCCCAAAGTCCAAAGCTGTGCGGGTCAGGTGAACTGGCTATAAATTGCCCGTAGTGTTAGGTAAGGGGTAAATGTAGGGGTATGGGTGGGTTGCGCTTCGGCAGGTCGGTGTGGACTTGTTTCCACACTGTAAGTAATCTAATCTATATTGAAATTACTTTAAAGCAACATTTCATTGGAAACCTTCTAGATTATCTTCGTTATCATAATTTGATACAGAGCAACTTATTTCATGTATATTGTATCTAAGTAAACTGATCACTGCAGGACATATACATTATTTATATCACTTTTTAATTGGAAATGCAAGCCCACTAAATGACTGACTTACTGATACATTTTATGTGTTAGAGCTAACTTCTCTGCCATTCTTTTCCAAACCATTTATCTTTCTTGCTTCCTTTGATCAAACTGTTCTTAAAAAAACCCTTCTGTTTGGATCTATGTTGCCACAAATTTGTCAAATTTTTCACATTTTTGGAGCACTTTTAGCTAAAACAGTTTAAAAAGAAATCTGCAAACGCTGGAATTTTGAAATAAAAACTGCAATTGCTTTCTTAAATATTTTGGGATATTATTTTTCCCATATGGAATCATAAAATCCCCACAGTGTGGAAGCAGGCCATTCAGCCCATTGAGCCCACACCAACTTTCCAAAAAGCATCCCACCCAGATCAAAACCCCCACCCTATCCCTACCCTGCATTTCCCATGGCTAATCCACCTAGCCTGCACATCCCTGGACACCATAGGTAATTTAGCATGGCCAGTTCACCTAACCTGGGACTGTGGGAGGAAACCAAAGCAAACAGAGGAATCCCATGCAGACACGAGGAGAATGTGCAAACTCCATGCAGACAGTACGTCCAAGGGTGGAATTGAGCCCAGGTCCCTGGCGCTTTGAGGCAGCAGTGCTAATCACTCTGTTACCCACATAAATCTGAGTTTTTGCTACATTGTGCACAATAGTGCACTATTACATTTGGCAAAGCCAGAACTTGGAACAAAGCAAATAGAAATGAATAAGTTTGTGAAGAATTGGCCAGTTTTGTGAAGCATCTCTTTCCAAGCTAAGTAATTAAAGAAATATTAAGGTTTCATGAAGTGGAAAAAGGCAAGGAGACTAAATATTTTCTGACAATTCCCCATAACTTTATGTTTGGACATACATCCAGAGCTCAGAGTTTACAACATTAACAGGCCATTCGCATATAAAACATTTTCTAATCAACCTGTTCAGAGATGTTACTACACGTTTCTGGAAGGTTAGGACTTGAACATTGGACTCCTGGCTCTGAGGTAAAGATGCTAACACTGCACCATAGCATACCTTGTCATTCCCCATTTAAAATCTGAAGTGTTATCTCTGTCCACTTGATAGAGTCATAGAGTCACATAGATGAACAGTGTGGAAACAAAACCTTTGGTCAAACTCATTCATGCCGACCAGATATCCTAACCTAATCTAGTCCCATTTGCCAGCACTTGGCCCATATCCCTCTTAACCTTTCCTACTTACATACCCAAATGCCTTTTAAAAGTTGTAATTATACCAGCCTCCACCACTTCTTCTGACAGGTCATTCCATACATGCATTACCCTGCATTTTGCATGAAAAAGTTGCCTCTTAGGTCCCTTTTGAATCTTTTCCCTCTCACCCTAAACTTATGCCCTCTTGTTCTGGACACCCCCAACCTAGGGAAAAGACCTTGACTATTTATCCTATCCGTGCCCCTCGTGATTTTATAAACCTCTATAAGGTCACCCCTCAGCGTCCGATGCTTCAGAGAAAACAGCCCCAGCCTATTCAGCCTCCTCCCAATAGCTCCAATCCTCCAACCCTGGCAACATCCTTGAAATCTTTTCTGAACCCTTTCAAGTTTCACAACATCCTTCCTATAGGAGGGAGACCAGAACTGGACAAACTATACCAAAAGCAGCCTTACCAATATGCTGTACAGCAGCAACATGACCTCCCAACTCTTGTACTCAATACTCTGATCAATAAAGGAAAGCATACCAAATGCTTTTTCACTGTCCTGTCCACCTGAGACTCCACTTTCAAGGCACTCTGAGCTTGGACTCCAAGATCTCTTTGTTCAGCAACACTCCCCAGGGCCTTACCATTAAGTGTATAAGTTCTGCCCTGATTGGCCTTTCCAAAATGCAGCACCCCATCTACCACTCCTCAGCCCATTGGCCCATGTGATCAAGATCCTTTTGAACTCGAAGGTAACTTCTTTGCTGTCCACTACACCTCCAATTTTGGTGTCATCTGCAAACTTACTAACTATACTTCCTATGTTCACATCCAAATCATTTATACAAATGACAAAAAGCAGGGGACCCAACACCAATCCTTCTGGCACTCCACTGGTCACAGGCCTCCAGTCTGAAACGTAACTTTCTCCCACCAGTACCCTCTGTCTTCTACCTTCAAGCTACCTCTGTATCCATATGGCTAGTTCTCCCAGCATTCCATGTGATCCAACTGTGTTAACCAGTCTCCCCTGAGGGAACTTGTCAAACATCTTACTGAAGTCCATATAGATCACGTTCACCACTCTGCCCTCATCAATCCTCTTTGTTACTTTTTCAAAAAACTCAATCAAGTTTGTGAGACATGATTTCCCATGCACAAAACCTTGTTGACTATCTCTAATCATTCCTTGCCTTTCCAAATACATGTAAATCCTGTCTCTCAGGATTCCCTCCAACAACTTGTCCACCATTGATGTCAGGCTCACCGGTCTATAGTTCCCTGGCTTTTCCTTACCACTTTTCTTAAGTAGTGGCACCATGTTAGCCAACCTCGAGTCTTGCAGCATCTCACCTGTGATTATTAATGATATAAATATCTCAGCAAGGAACCCAGCCATCAGTTCCCTCACGTCCCACAGAGTTCTAGGGATCAGGTCCAGGGGAATTATCCACCTTTATGCATTTTCAGACATCTAGCACCTCCCCCTCTGTAATATGCGCATTTTTCAAGATGCCACTATCTATTTCCTCACATTCTAATTCTTCCATGTCCTTTTCCACAGTAAACACTGTTGCAAAATACTTGTTTAGTATTTCCTCCATCTCCTGCGGTTCCACACATAGGTTGCCTTGCTGATCTTTGAAGGGTTCTATCCCCTCCCTAGTTAATCTTTTGTCCTTAATGTATTTATAAAATCCCTTTGGATTCTCCTTAACCCTATTCATCAAAGCTATCTCATGTCCCCTTTTTGCCCTCCTGATTTCTCTCTTAAGTATACTGTTTCTGTCTTTATACTCTTCTAAGGATTCACTCAATCACTGCTTCCATACTTGACATATGCATCCATCTTTTTCTTGACCAAAACCTCAATTTCTCTAGTCATGCATATTTGCCTAAACCTACCAGCCTTGCCTTTCACCCCAACAGGAACCTATTGTGTCTGGATTCTTATTATCTCATTTTTGAAGGCTTCCCCTTTTCCAGCTGTCCCATAACCTGTGAAAATCTGCCCCCAATCAACTTTTGAAAGTTCCTGCCTAATACTGTCAAAATTGACATTCCTCCAATTTAGAACTTTAAGTTGTAAATCCTGTCTATCCTTTTCCATCACTACTTTAAAACTAGTAGAATTATGGTCGCTGGCCCCAAAGTGCTCGCCCACTGACCCCTCAGTCACCTGCCCTGCCTTATTTCCCAAGAGTAGGTCAAGTTTTGCACCTTCCGCAGTAGGTACATCCACAGACTGAATCAGAAAAATTTCTTGTACATACTTAACAAATTCCACTCCAATTAAACCCTTAACACCAAGACAGTCCCAGTCTATGTTTGGAAAGATAAAATCCCCTACCATAACCACCCTATTATTTTTACAGATAACTTCACATCTCCTTACAGATTTGTTTCTCAATGTTCTGATGCCTTTTTTTTAGTGGGGGTGGGGTGGGGGTGTTGAAGGAGGAGCTCTATAGCACAATCCCAAAAAAGGTGATCCTGCCATTCTTATTTCTCAGTTCCACCCAAAAAACTTCTCCGGACTTATTCCCAGGAACATCCTCCCTAAGTACAGCTGTAATGTTATCCCTTATCAAAAATGTCACTCCCTCTCCTCTCTTACCCCTGCATTCTATCCTTCCTATAGCATTTGTAACCTGGAGCATTAAGCTGCCAGTCCTGGACATCCCTGAGCCACGTTTTGTAATTGCTATGATATCCCTGTCCCATGTTCCTATCCATTCCCTGAGTTCATCTGCCTTCCCTATTAGGTCTCTTGCATTGAAACATTGCACCTTAACAATCAACAGAAAATAGCAGTTTTATTGCTGTAAAAAATACTGTTACAAACTAACTTAGTACCTATGCTTTTTTGTAATTTTAAACAAGAGACAGATCTCAAAAAACACATAACCAGCAGTTTAATTTACCTCATTCTCTGCTTTGTTCCTGCCTGCCCTAGCTGTTTGACTTGCTCCCTTTCCCAACTGTACCAGTCTCAGATTGATTTATTTCATCAATAACTCCATGAGTACTCCCGCTCCCCCACCATCATCTTACTAGTTTATACCCTCCTGAGCAGCTCCAGCAAATCTCCCTGCTAGTATATTAGTCCCCTTCCAACTCAGGTGCAATCTATCCTTCTTTTAGGAGTCACTTCTACACCAGAAGAGATTCCAATGGTCCAAAAATGTGAATCCTTCTCCCATACACCAGCTCCTCAGCCACGCATTCAGCTGCTCTATCCTCCCATTCCTATCCTCACTAGCTCATAGCACCGGGAGTAATCCAGATATTACTACCCTCGAGGACCTTTTTAAATTCCTGCCTAACTTCCTATATTCTTTCTTCAGAATCTCATCCCAGTGTGTATAATGGTTTCCTGCTGATCCCATTTCTCTTTGAGAGCATTCTGCATTCTTCTGGGATATCCTTGATCCTGGCACCAAGGAGGTAACACGTTATTCTGATTTCTCGCTGTTGGCTGCAGAAATATCTGTCTGTGCCTTTGACTACAGAATCCCCTATCACAATTGATCACTTGGAACCTGAGATACCCCTTGTTACATTAGAGCCAGTCTTGGTACCAGAACCTTGGCTGTTCATGCTACATTCTCCTAGAATGAATCACCTGCTATGTTTTCCAAAATAGCATACTTGTTTGAGATGGGAATATCTACAGGAGGCACCTGTACTTCCTGCCTCCCTCTCCTACCTTTCCTAGAGTTATCCCATCTGCCTGACTGTATCTACCTTCTTATAACTGCCATGCATCACACCCCCTAGCTCCTGTGAATTTCTCATTGCTTCTAACTGCCATTCCAACTGATCCATGTGATCTGATAGACTTCGGAAACAAACACACTTACTGCAGACATAATCGTAAGTAACATGGAAACTCTTTGAGTAAAAAGTGAGGTCTGCAGATGCTGGAGATCAGAGCTGAAAATGTGTTGCTGGTTAAAGCACAGCAGGTTAGGCAGCATCCTAGGAACAGGAAATTCGACGTTTCGGGCCAGAGCCCTTCATCAGGAAACTCTCCCTGGTATCCCACATCCGATAGGAAAAGCACGTCACTCGACTAAAGGCCATCTTTGCACCTTAACAATCAACAGAAAATAGCAGTTTTATTGCTGTAAAAAATACTGTTACAAACTAACTTAGTACCTATGCTTTTTTGTAATTTTAAACAAGAGACAGATCTCAAAAAACACATAACCAGCAAGAACCCATACTACTCGTTATTAAAAAAAGGCAACAAGGTTACATTTAAAAATCATGCACTTATCTGCTCCTGTATGTGAGCTCGCCCACACACATTCCTACAAGGTCACTTGTGAATTTCACTGTTGGTTAATTTTTCTTAGACGCACTCTGATGTCCAGAAATAATTGAACTCAAACAGTAAAGGCAGTAACTGTGTGGATTTGCTGCTATCCCAGACAGCAGTGTAGATTTCTTTCTCTCTCACTGATTTTGTGGACACTGCCTTTGTTCTCTTCCTCCTTCTTAAAATGCCGTTATTTTGACCGTTTTTTCACCAAAGTTCCAAAACAATGCAACAGCTTATAAGACAGTAATTACTGCTCGTGGAATTCGAAGAAGCCATCTCCAACACCTAAAATACCTCCCAAAAGGAGCATCTCTTACAGCGACAGTTTTTCCCATCTTCCATCTTGGATTATGCGGGATGAAAGGAAAGTACAAAGAGTGAACATCCCTCCCTTGGAGCCATTTACACCCTGTCCAATCCCAAATTTGAGACCACCATTAAAAAGGCTTCAAAATCAATCTGACAACTACCAGAATTCTGTAAACCAGACCATTTTCCATTTCTTTCTGAGGACCTCCTCCTTGTTATAGCCATTGCATGCTATTGCAGAGAAAGTGACCCTTAGGTTTGTTGATGCTGCGCTGGCTGTTCATTTTTAGAATTAACCACTTAGTCTTACTCTCCTATTCTTTTCCAATGCATTGTAATTATTTTCCTTTCGAGTAGTTGTCCAAATTTGTTTTGAATGTTCAATCCTGCTTCCACTACCCTTTCAAGTGGTGAATTCCAGATCATAATACTTTCCGGTGTACAAGAAAAATTCTCACTTTGCCAGGAGTTCTGTTGTCAATCACCTTAAATCTGTACCCTCTGGTTGAAAGGAATTCTTCTACTGAACATTTACTGTGTCAAAATCATAGATAGGTTGAATGTGGGTTAAAAGTCTGAATGACTCTTTCCCAGTCCTTTTATCACCTTGTTTCTCTTCTTCAATGTTTCAGCTTGGTGTCTGTCCCTACACCACCATGCCAAATTAGTCTAAACCTTGCCCCACACCTTCTTGTGAGGATAATGGCTTCAGTTCTGTAGAATGCAACTTGTGCACATTTAACAGATCCAACCTACCAGTGAACAGCTCCCTATGTCTCATCAATGTTAAGTTCTATTTATTTTAAAATCAGCACTAATTCTCCAGCGATATTTTAACTTAATTTATGTTTCTGATTAACACGTGACACTGAGAATAATTCAGATTGCGATCATAGAGTTTTAGATTAGATTAGATTCCCTACAGTGTGGAAACAGGCCCTTCGGTCCAACAAGTCCACACCGACCCTCCGAAGAGTAACCCACTCCTCTTAAACTAATGTACCTAACTACTATGGACAATTTAGCGTGGCCAATTGACCTGATTTGCACATGTTTGGAATGTGGGAGGAAACCAGAGTACCCGGAGGAAAGCCATGCAGACACAGGGAGAATGTGCAAACTTCACACAGACAGTCGCTGCAGGCTGGAATTGAACCCAGGTCCCTGTGCTGTGAAGCAGTAATGCTAACCACTGAGCCACCGTTAAAGAGACATGCAGCATGGACACGTACCCTTTGGTCCAACTCGTGCATATTAACCAGAAATCCTAAATAAATCTAGTCTCATTTGCCAGCATTTCCCTCTAAACCCTTCCTATTCATATACCCATCCACATGCCTTTTAAATGCTGTCATTGTACCAGCCTCCACCACTTCCTTTGGCAGCTCATTCCATACATGTACCACCGTCTGCATGAAAATGTTGCCCTGTAGTTCCCTTTTTAATCTTCTCCACTCACCTTAAACCAATGTCCTCTAGTTTTGGACTTCCCCACCCTGGGGAAAAGACTGTATCTATTGATCCTATCCAAAAAAAGATATTGAAGGTTCAACTTGAACTTCGTCTCAAGGTCCTGAAACCCTGACTGCAGGATCTCAATGTTTTTCTTTCCTAACTCATGATTACCACATAGACCATGCCTTCTGTCTGTTCAGCTTTGCTCCTCAAAATGTTCCACATCGATTTGGTGATGTCTTTTACCGTGTCATTCGGGGAATAATACATATTGCAATACTAAAGTACCAGCCTATCCACTGGTGCAAAAAAATCCCCTTTGGCAAGGAATAAGGTCTAAAGGTTAAGCTAGACCATTTCTGGAGCAACAGCTCATGTTTTAACTGGTTGAATTAAGCCTACATGAATTCCAAATGCTTGGCTTAAACCAAGTAGTGACGGCGTGTTATTTCTTACATAGATTTTCTGTAGCCGATCTGTAGAGGCACAAAGACATTTGTCTAGATTCCAGGCCTATTGCATCATGACATTTTTTCAACATGATTGTACTTGCGATGAGATCATCAAATCTTTTGCAATTAACCAGCAGTGTAAAGCAAGAATGTGCCTTACATAATGAACTTTTCATTCTCTTTTACGACAATGCTTAAAACAGCTATCAGAAACATGCCTCTAGGTGGCAACATCATGCTCCATCCATGCAAACCCTTTCAATCCCTCCAGATTAGCTATCTCCATCAAAGTTACAGATGGAGCAATCAGATTTCTGTATGGAGCTGAATGTGCAAGGAATACGTCAAATGCTGCCAACATGCATGATCTTCAAATCAGTTCTCCAGAAGCAGGCAAATGATAGGAAGAATAACCATTAATGGCACCAGTTTTAAGGCTTTTGACAAATCTTCATGTCCTGGCAGTGTGCACTCTAGGATTGCCACTAATAATGAAGTATCAATGCAACTATCCTGAAGCAAGAAGTGCTTTCAGCTGACTCCATGATCTTCACTGGGTGTGCATTAAGATGAAGACTAAAATCAAGCTTCCACCAAAGCCTGAGGATCATCATGAGAATTCAATGGCAGGACAAAATCACAAACAATAAATCTCTCCAACATGCTGTGTTGAACAGCATAGAGTCTACCCTCTGGAAAATTCAACTTGAATGGACAGGCCATATTCCTAGCATGGATGACTGCTCAATGAAGATGACACAAGGTGAAGTTGATCAACCAGTATTGTGGTGACCCCATTTAACATGGGAAAAGCTGAAAAAGGAACCAATCTTCTTTTGAGGAACATCTAACCAATGATGCAGTATACAAAGTGCCTAGAGGAAGTTCAGAGGTGACACAGATGCGGAAATTCCCTAAACACTTCCAGTTCTATGAATATCCATCCTAATCCTGCTTTAGACTCTTCATGGCTCACAAATAGAAGGCAGAGGGTGGTGGTGGAGGATTGTTTTTCAGACTGGAGGCCTGTGACCAGTGGAGTGCCACAAGGATTGGTGCTGGGTCCATTAATGTTCATAACTTATATACGTGATTTGAATGTGAACATAAGAGGTAGAGTTAGTAAGTTTGCAGATGACATCAAAATTGGAGGTGTAATGCATGGTGAAAATGGTTACCTTAGATTACAATAGGATCTAGAGCAGATGGGCCAATGGGCTGAGGAGTGGCAGATGGAGTTTAATTTAGATAAATGCGAGGTGCTGCACTTTAGGAAAGCAAATCTTAGCAGGACTTATACACTTAATGTTAAGGTTCTAGGGAATGTTGCTGAACAAAGAGACCTTGGAGTGAAGGTTCATAGCTCCTTGAATTTGGAGTCGCAGGTAGATAGGATAGTGAAGAAGGCATTTGGTATTCTTTCCTTTATTGATCAGAGTATTGAGTGCAGGAGTTGGGAGGTCATGTTGCAGCTGTACAGGACATTGGTTAGGCCACTGTTGGAATATCATGTGCAATTCTGGTCTCCTTCCTATCGGAAAGATGTTGTGAAACTTGAAAGGGTTCAGAAAAGATTTACAAGGATGTTGCCAGGGTTAGAGGTTTTGAGCTATTGGGGGGTGTTGAATAGGCTAGGGCTGTTTGTCCTGAAGCTTTAGAGGCTGAGGGGTGACCTTACAGAGATTTTTAAAATCATGAGGGGCATGGATAGAGTAAATATACAAGGTCTTTTCCCTGTGGTGGAGGAGTCCAGAATTAGAAGGCATAGGTTTTAGGGTGAGAGGGGAAAAACATAAAAGAGACACAAGAATGTGGTGTAATAGGCTGTCAGAGGAAGTGGTGGTGGCTGGTACAATTGCAACATTTAAGAGGCATTTGGATGGGTATATGAATAGGAGGGGTTTGGAGGGATATGGGCTGGGTCCTGGCAGGTGGAACTAGATTGGGTTGGGATATCTGGTCAGCATGGGCAAGTTGGACCGAAGGGTCTGTTTCCATGCTGTACTTCTCTATGCCTCTATGACTGTATGTTAAGTACAGTCATGTTTGGATTCATAGAAGATGATGAAATATTTTATACTTTGGATATATTTGAACAACCTGGAGTCTGCCAAGAGTCAACTACAGAAGCTGCAACATGCTCCAATGCATGTTGATGTTGCACTTAAATCTAAGCAATTATACAGTCAACACTAACTGATAATATGTGTCATGATGGTAATCTGTAGACTGTGTACTTTCCAAAGTACAGTCACATATGCAGTTGCACTATGTCACTCAATCACCTTGACGTGGCCCTTTATAAGTTGTCATAAGCAGCTACCTGAATTAGTGCACTGCAGTAACTGCTTTGGGAGACAAATATTTTGCTAAAATGCTGTAAGACACCATCTAACATTCTTTATTAGTTTGTGAATTTTAAGTATTCTGTTTAAAGACAAGTTAATTAAAATAGAAACAAGATTAGAAATTGCTGGAAAAATGCAGCAGGTCTGACAACATCTATGGAGAGAAAGCAGAGTTAACATTTCAAGTTCAGTGACACTTCTTCAGACCATTCTTCAATTGGAATAGAGTTTTCTCTTGTGCAGCTAAAGAGTGTGAAGCAAACCTGGGATGAGCAACCAACTCTGAATTGGTTATTCTCAATTCTATTGAGATTTTTCATTTATTCCAGTTTTTTTTATTTTGTAAATTGCTGGTGGATAAATTAACCCAGATTTCATTTGAAATGACTGCTGCATTTGTTCTAAAAGCTGTTCCTTGGCTCAAGGATACTCTGTCCTTGATGTTTTTCGGAGGGGTAATAAACAGACCGGGCTGCGATCAGACTGGTTTGGTACAGAGACGGAAAGGATTTTGAGAGGCCTTTTGTTCATATGCAAACAGATGAGACTTCAGGCCAAAGTGGTCATGTTTTAGAAGTGATCTGTAGAATGAAAAGGGAGTGGTCAGCTCTCTAGCTGAGCAGTTTAGTTCAGTCCAGAACTAGTTGGGAGTTTTAACAGTTAGCAATGTGGAAACTCTCTCTTCAGCCCTTCTAACTTCAACCTGTAAGCATCTAACCCTTTTTTGTTTGCTTATTGTGACTGTTGTGTACATTCGAAACAGTGTATTTAAGTCTAGTTTGGATAGACGGAGTTCTGTAGCGGTTCTTTATTCTGTTCTTCGTGTTTCATTGTGTAATTTTGTGAATAAATTTTTGTCTGTTTAACCTGGTCATCAACCTTGCTATCTTACTCTGGGTTATTTTCAATGTACACTTACCAAAATAAATTGCAAAGTTATGGTCTGGGCTGCCTGCTTAAGAATGTTTTGAGTGGTCTGGTCTAGTCCATAACAGTATTGATGTTTAATAATTTAAGTAATATTTAGCGTAGTTATATTTATTTGAGCTTTTTAAGCTTTCAGTTCTAAAATGTATACCATGCCTTTGATAATGCAAGACTAGAGCAGCCAAGAAGGAGTATAACGGGATCTCGATGTGCCAATGGGCTGAGGAGTGGCAGATGGAGTTTACTTTAGATAAATGTGAGGGTCCTGCATTTTGGAAAGACAAATCAGACTTATACACTTAATGGTAAGGTCCTGGAGTGTGTTGCTGAACAAACTGACCTTGGAATGCAGGTTCATAGTCCCTTTAAAGTGGAGCCACAGGATAGTGAAAAAGGCATTTGGTATACTTGCCTTTATTGGTCAGTGCTTTGAGTATAGGAATTGGGAGGTCATGTTGCGATTGTACAGGATATTGGTTAGGCCACTTTTCGAATACTGCATCAATTCTGGTTTCCTTGCTAATGGAAGGATGATGTTAAACTTGAAAGGATTAAAAAAGATTTACAAAGATGTTGCCAGGGTTGGAGGGTTTGAGCTATAGGGAGAGGCTGAATAGGTTGGGGCTGTTTTCCCTGGAGCGTCGGAGGCTGAGGGGTGACCTTATAGAGGTTTATAAAATCATGAAGGGCATGGATAGGGTAAATAGATGAGGTCTTTTCCCTAGGATGAGGGAGTTCAAACCTAGAGGGCATCAGTTTAAGGTACGAGGGGAAAAATTTAAAAGGGACCTAAGGGGCAACTGCTTCATGCAGAGGGTATTGCATGTATGGAATGAGCTGCCAGATGAAGTAGTAGAAGCTAGTGTAGTTTCATCATTTAAAAGGCATGTGAGTGGTATATGATTAGGAAGGGTTCAGAGGGATATGGATCAAGTGCTGGCAAATGGGACTAGATTAATTTAGGATATCTGGTTGGCATGGATGAGTTGGACATAGGGTTTGTTTCTGTGCTGTTTATCTCTATGACTCTCTGACTCTAAAAGGCTCTTCAGTTCCATGAGGAACTACCAAGCTAATATCAGTTGCACCTTGAATACTGCTTAAATGTATGCACTCCTTTTAATGGCATTGTCATTGGAAGTGTATGTGCCAGGACTTAACATCTCCCTGAATAAACTGGCACTAGCCTCAGCTTAATACAAATTTAAAGGTAGGGTCCTTGTGATATTTCCAACTCTCATTCATAGAAGCAACTCCCAGTGTTGCTAGAGAGGTTGTCTGAGTGGCATAATTGTTGAATTAAAAGATTGTCAGCAACTTCAAAGATTCAGGCCTCAGTTGTTTTTTAATTAGAGGGAAGAAGACATCTCTACTCTGGTGAGAAACATAATCTCATAATCTGAAGGGGCTTCATTTTTAATAGGTTGCAATATGCATACGACAAGGAAACAAATGTGTAGCATGGAGCAAGGTGGATGAAGTGCCATTTCCGTCCTTTGTGGTACCATGATGGTTGGCTATGTAGCATTTCTGGTGAATGAAGAATAGTTCCCTTTGCAGCAGCCATGACTGTGATACTGATAGGTGCCAACCACAAGTAGAATGCAGATACAGAAAATATCATGCAACAGATAGAATTATTACAATTTGGATTTCAAAGTATCTGCAGCAATTTGTCCTCTGTGCACCCCACTGCACTTTCACGCTCAAGTGAGGCTTGTGCATGTAGGTTGATGAATAGACTGGCGAAGCTATTCTGGGGGAGGCAATGGCCTAGTGGTATTATCACTGGACTGTTAATCCAGAGACCCAGATCATATCCTGGGGACCCCAGTATGAATCCTGCCATGGCAGATGGTGGAATTTTAATTCAATAAAAAAATCTTGAATTAAGAATTTAATGATGACCATGAATCCATTGTCAATTGTCAGAAAGACCCATCTGGTTCTCTAATGTACTTTAGGAAAGGAAACTGCCATCTTTACTTGGTCTGGCCTACATCTGACTTCAGACCTACAGCAATGTGATTGACTCTTAACAATTAGGGATGGGCAATAAAAGCTTACCCATCCAGCGATGCCCTCATCCTGTGGATAAATAAAAACAAAAGTAAGAGGGTGCATGAGCTGATTAAAAATTAGCTACAGGACTAACAATGAAACATCAGTGTGCCACAAACTTCTTCAAGGCAAGAAATGGCATATCTCCATCATTTTCATTTTATTTTAAAGGAAAGGACAATTCAACTTTGTAAATTAACATTTCCAAACCATTTTCATACAAAGTTCTTCAAGTAACATGAATTACCATCTTATATTGCGTACAATATTAACAGTCACAAAATGTGAAATACAGACTGACACAATGTTCAAATCCCATACTGACTGTAATGTTTTGCACCAGCACAATACTGCCCCTTGGTGGTTGTATTTTGTTTTAAGACAAAGCTATCTTAAATAATTCCTTAGTAGGAGCATTAATATGCTGGCTGCTAGCAGAGATTCTGCTGAGTTTGTGTTGGTCTGACACTTCCAACATGTTGTGAGACCCATGCATCAAAGTTAGCTAAAGTGCTGTGATCTGTTTGCTGTACATACTACTTTGGGGAGAGTGGGGTATCACGATTTATCCCAAAGTTTTGAGAGTCACGAATAAGTATCTCTGCTTACTGCTGATCCAGCTGCTTTTAATTACTTTCTAAATAACTTACTGAGATTTTCCTTTTGATTGCCAGGCCCGTTTATGTGTGAGATATAGCTCTCGCCTAAAGTTTGAGTGAAATTAAAATGTGGTTGCAAATGTTCTTGGAAAGTGCATGAATTCCATGTTCAAAAGACAAAATTTTGGTATTCTACGAACATTCTACTTGAATGCAAATATGATTTGTGATGTACTAATTATTGATTTTCATTATAATAGCTATGTCAATCGACATTTTATCATGTTTGAAATTTCTAACCATGTCTAAAGGTCCATGGTATCTGTTCAAAATGTTATTTTAAAGAAAAACATTATTTTTGAACAAAACTTAATTCTAAAAAGAGTGAATTTACAGGATGGTAGGACCAAGGTGTGGATTAATATTTTGATCAAGGGTAAGAGTTTCTGCCAGGTAGGGTCAGTTTTCTCAATGTAATTTTCTAAGATATCACTGCTAAAAGATTGCAGAATTGTAACTACAATACGTTCAGTAGAAATTGAGTTTCAATGGTCTTTTAGACTAGCTTAAAAATAATTGCTGTAAAGGATGACCCAACCACATAACTGACCGAGCCTTCAGACAAATTAATGATGATTACTAGTTTACCCAGTCCTTCAATAAGGCTTCAAAACTAAGCTACAAAAACAAAAATTACTGCAAAGCCTCAGCAGGTTTGCCAGCATCTGAGGAAGGGTCACTGGGTGTGAAATGGTAATTCTGATTTCTCTCGATAGATGCTGCCAGACCTGCTGAGCTTTTCCAGAAATTTCTGTTTTTGTTTCCCAGTTACAGTGCCCACAGTTCTTCCGTTTTCAAAACTAAGCTATTCTTTATAATGTGAGAATAGTAACGGCTACATTTTAAATTTTTTTTTGTTGATTTTTAATATAACAATATTAGTAAATGAGGTTCCATGCAACTTTTCGAAGTCATCTTCATTTATTGAAATTTGGGATATCATGTGGGTGGACTGACAATAAATAAAGACTCTAGCTCCTAGGTCAGGAGCACAGAATCAGGACAATTCCCAGTCCTGCAAAACTGAGCTGAGGGGAAAAAAAAGTACTCAGAAGGTGAGATTTTCATTTTGGGGGGGTGATAATGGGAGTTGTGGCAAACGATCCTGTAAAGGTTTTAGGGGCTGCTGGGTGGAGAGATGGACTGGCTGAAACACTTGCCTCATTGCACAAGTACTTTGTCAAAGCAATGTAAAAAAAAGAAGAGACATTCCGCCCCTCCTCCCCACACATTCTCCATGCCCCAACTCATGCAAACTCCCTGCAAGTAACCCGCTCACCATCATCCAATGTCCCTCATACCACCAATGCCAATGTATCCTCCTATTACCACCCCATTGCTCCTCACACTCCATGACAATATATGCCCTTCCTACTCTTTCTAGTCATGCAAACTCAGTAGCAACTCATGTCAATCCATTTACCCATACAATTACCCACACCAACACACACGGTACCCACCATGGGAACACCTCAGGATGTGAGCATAGATTAAATGAAGTTCTAAATATGTATTATGATTCTCTATTGAAAAAAAACTAAGTAATTTATAGGAAGACATTTAACTTGCTTTAATCTCTTACAGAACAAGCATCTGACCTCATAGTTCCAATTCAAAGAGTTTAGAATGATGTGGAACTGTCAATCAAACTGCCATCTGACACTGAAATAATAAAAGATTGTGAAATCAGTCATGCCATACTAATCTTGCGATGAAGGCCCTCTGGCTCATGTCAACAGAATGAACTGCAAGCATTTATATTTTCTAAAGATGCAGACAGTTTTTTTCAAAGATCTAAAGGGTAGGGGTTTTAAATTGTAGGTCAGCTCAATAGCTACAGGACTGCTATTTTGATTGTTCTCTTGACAGCTAGCTTGACAGTTCCACTAAGCTTGACAGTTCCAATCAGTTTCTGCATGTTCCACATTTTTATCTACTTTCACTATCTCGAAAGGCACTTGGCCTCTTTCAAAGGGCACCTGGACTGCCAAAGGTGTCCCACACCAAATCTAAAATTGCACCTTAACCTCCAGAAAAGATCTCTCCAAAGTACACCAGCAGTTTTAGACCTTCCCTGACCAGATATAAAGGGCACAAGTCATGATTTGGGCATCCCACCTGTGAAAAATCTGATCTATATGATGTAGTTGTGAGTTGCCATGTGCAGTTGCTTTCATGAATGACAAATGTATAAATTAGAATCCACCTCTACTTCCCCTTTTCCCGACATTCTGCAGAAATGGTAGGTGCTCTGTTCAGGGGCATAACCTAGGATTTGAGTCTTTGTCACAATTTTTGTAATAATGAAGAGGCTATCCAGAATTATAGAATCCTTACAGTTTGGAAACACAGCATTTGACCCATCAAGTCCACATCAATCCTCTAAAAAGCATCCTATCAGACCCACCCCTCCACCCCACCCCACCCCACCCCAACCCTGTAAGCCAGCATTTCCTATGGTTAATCACTGGATGCTATGGACCATTTCCCATGGCCAATCCACCTAAGCTGCACACCTTTGGACTATGGGAGGAAACTGGAGCACCTAGAGGAAGCCCATGCAGACATGGGGAGAATGTGAAAACTCATAACAGATAGTCCCCTGAGGGAGGAATGGAACCCAGGTATCTTAAGCTGTGAGGCAGCAGTGCTAACCACTGAGCCACTATGCCACCCAACTACATGAAGATTCATGCCTTCATCTTTCTCTAGACTCATTTTCATTCACTAATGGGATGTGAGCATCGCTGGCTGGCTGGCATTTATTGCCCGTCCATAGTTGCCCTTGAGAAGGTGGTAGTAAGCTGTTTTCTTGATCTACAGTGGTTCACGTGCTGTGGGTTGACCCAAACTGCTCATAGAAAGGGCATTCCGAGGTTTTCACCCAGTGAAAGTGATGGAACAGCAATATGTTTCCAAGTCAGGATAGTGAGTGGTTTGGAAGGGAACTTGCAGATGGTGGTGTTCCCATGAAGCTGCTGCCCTTGTCCTTCTCGCTGGAAATGATTGTTGGTTTGGAGGTGTTACCTAAGTATCTTAGGTAAATTTCTGCAGTGTGACTTGTGGACAGTATACACAGCTGCTACTGACTATTGGTGGTGGAGAGAGTGGATGCTTGTAGATATGGTGCCAATCAAGCATGGTGGTTTATCCTGGATGCTGTTGAACGTCTTGAGTGTCGTTGGAACTGCAGTCTTCCAGACAAGTGGAGAGTATTCCATCACACTCCTGACTTGTAGATGGTGGACAGGCTTTGGGAAGTCAGGAGGTGAGTTGCTTGCTGCAATATTCCTAGCCTCTGAATTGCTCTTGCAGCCACTTTGTTTATGTGACCAGTTTTCAGTTGAGTTTCTGGTCAATGGTAACCCACAGGATATTATTAGTGGGTTTCAAATATGGTTTGTCAAAGATGGTCATTGCTTGGCATTTGTGTGTTATGAACATTATTTGCCACCTGTCAGCCCAAGCCTGGATATTGTCCAGATCCTGTTGCATTCGAACATGGACTGCTTCAGTATCTGAGGAGTCACAAATGGTGCTGAACATTGTGCAATCATAGATGAATGTCTCCACTTCTGTCCTTATGATGGAGGGAAGATCTTTGATGCAGGGAACCACTGGAAGAGCCAGGATGGATCACTTGCTCAGCACTTCTCGCTAAAGATCGATGTGAATGTTTCAACCTTATCTTTTGCGCTGAAGTGTGGGTCTTTTCCATCATTGGGGATGGGGATATTTGTGGAGCCTCCTCCTTCACAAGATTGTTTAACCGTCTACCATTATTAACAACTGGAGTGACAGGACTGCAGAGCTTAGATCTGATCCATTGGTTGTGGGATCACCTAGCTCAGTCAATCATTTGATGCAAATACTGTTTGACATGCAAGTAGTCCTCTTCTGGTAGCTTCACCAGGTTTGCTCCTCATTTTTAGGTATGCCTGGTGCTTCTCCTGGCATGCCCGCCGGGGAAAGGACATAACCAGAGATGGTGATGGTGGTGTTTGGGATTTTGTCTAAAAGCTATGATTTTGTGAGTATGACTGTGTCAGGCTGTTGCTAGACTAATCTGTGAGACAGCTCTCCCAATTTTGGAACTAGTCCCCAGATGTTAGTAAGGACAACTTTGCAAGATGACAGGGTTGTTTCTGTTGTTATCTTTTCTGGTGCCTACGTCAATGCTAGGTGGTCCGTCTGGTTTCATTTCTTTGTTCAGACTTTAGCGATTGATAAAAGTGATTATTAAGACAAACTGAGTACGATTCTACCTCTCCTCATGCTCTTTTGACCATTGTTTTTGCTCATGAACTCCAAGTTCTATTCCTTTGACCCATACCAACTAAACTGCTGACCTCTCTTCCTTCCAGACTTCCTTTCTTGCCTGCATACTAGATGACATCGGTTTTGAAGGGATCATTTCCAATCACCACAACAGGCAATCCCTGAACTCCCCTGGTAGATCCACTGTCCCACGTCTAGCACTTTTATCCTCTTCAAAGCCTTTCAATGTGCTTTTTCCCAAATCTGGTTTTATCTCCCCCACAGCTCCACATTTGAATCTACCTAATCATGTTTTAGATCTTGCCCAAGCAAGATAACAGCTGCAAATGAATTCACAACTGATGTTCTTTATGAATATACCCATAGTGTATTGTTCTTCCTCATCATCTCTGTAGCCTTTGATACACCAACTATAGTATCTTCCTCCAAGACATCTTTTCTCATGTCCAACTTCAACATATTTCATTTTTATTGATCCAATTGTGGCTTGAACATTTCCCAGAATGGCACCTCTTGCCAGCTTTACATTGTTACCTCCAAAGTCCTCCAATGATTGATCCTTCATTGTTCCTCTAACTGTCTGCCAAACTTTGGTGGTGCCGTCAATCAACAATGAATCCGCTTCAGAATGATATCAAGCTCCACTATGTACTATGTATCTCAACAACTACACTGTGTTGCCTGACAATCTCTCCTGCATCCAGTCCTGTAAAAACTGCAATTTCTGCCAGTTAATGATGGAGAGAATCATTGTTTGGTTGCTTCTACATTTTGTGCACTTACAACCAATTTCATCTTCCTCTCTTCAGCCATTGTCTTGATCCAATGTTTGTCATGGAGTCTTTTTGAATCCAGCACTGAGTTTATGGCTACATAACTTCTATATCACAACAATCTACATCCAACTCTCCAACATCATCTACCTCTTCACATATAAATTAGATTAGATTAGATTACTTACAGTGTGGAAACAGGCCCTTCGGCCCAACAAGTCCACACCGACCCGCCGAAGCGCATCCCACCCATACCCCTTACCTAACACTACGGGCAATTTAGCATGGCCAATTCACCTGACCTGCACATCTTTGGACTGTGGGAGGAAACCGGAGCACCCGGAGGAAACCCACGCAGACACGGGGAGAACGTGCAAACTCCACACAGTCAGTCGCCTGAGGCGGGAATTGAACCCAGGTCCCTGGCGCTGTGAGGCAGCAGTGCTAACCACTGTGCCACCGTGCCGCCCCAAAAATGTTCACCTTTTGTTGGAATCATTATTTAAGCCATTGTTGCCTTCAGACTTGATTATTGCAACAAATTCCTTGC
Organism: Hemiscyllium ocellatum; assembly: GCF_020745735.1. Taxonomy (NCBI): domain Eukaryota; kingdom Metazoa; phylum Chordata; class Chondrichthyes; order Orectolobiformes; family Hemiscylliidae; genus Hemiscyllium; species Hemiscyllium ocellatum. The sequence goes on along the minus strand of NC_083418.1, from coordinate 45,133,361 downwards.
AGCCTCCAAATCTCTGCTGCCTCTATCCCACTCTCCCTGCATTGAGTCCCATTCATCAATTGCACTTTTCTTCTACCCACACTACTAGTCCAACCCCTGACACTTCCAATCAAAAATTGCCATCCTTGATTTTGCCTATCTTTGTAACCTCACTCAACATTGCAAACCCCTTCTGACTCTATTCCTTTGATTCCACCCTCCATAACTTTTACCCAATTTGCAGTCACTGCGGCCTCATATTTTGGAATTCTGGGCCTAAACCCATTCTCTCTCTTCAGACTCGCTTAAACACAACTGTCATTCTTAATATCTTCTCCTTCGGTTTAATTTTTACTTTTGCCTGATGAAGAACCTTGAGAAGTGTTTTTACATTGTTTATTTTCAAGTTGTAATTACTTTTGGACTTTTAAATAAAAATGTTTCAGGATATTTAATCCTTTGGATAGGGATATCATCCCAATTACATGTTTCAGGAAAATATTAAGCTGGGTACAATAAAAGACAAGCAGCTTTGTTGCATCTGGGTGAATAAACTAAATTGTAATGAAATGAACATAATACATGATTGCTTTGTGCCTTTTACAAGATATTCTTTCATGTCCTCTGATTATAAAGGAGAAATATGGTTTGAAATACACATTTCTTCTTTAGCTATGGCCTATTAAAAATGTTGCAGTGTTTTGCTTTTTCTCTGAATGATTTCCCTTCACTTTATTCTTATTTCTGCTCTTTCTGTTTCTTCTTATCTCTCTTTCTCTCTTTCATCCATATATTTAACACAGCAGTCCAAGAAGCCGAACATGAGGATGTAAAGGTTGTAGCAGATGTGCAAGCTCCAAAGCCTACTAAAAAATCAAAGTCCTCAGCTGCAGGTTCACAAGCTGCCAGCCTCAAGAAGGAGAAAAAGGCGAAACCGAAAGGTCAGCTCATTACACAGAAATGCATGGAGACCAACTGTCTCTCTGTTAAAAAGCATGCCTACATTTAGTGCAGAAATATACCGTAGTGAATTTCCCTTAATGTTACCTTACATTTACAATTGGAGAAGGTGGTACCTTTAAAGCATGTACTTAGAATTGCTGCACAATCATCAAAATCTCAGATTCACAGTGAGAATGATGGCTCACTTCCAGTCTGTGTAAGATAGGCAGGGATAGGAGCAAATAAATATTGCTGTTATTAATACCATTTTACTCAGTGGGTTAAACATTTAGAATATTTTGTAAGATACGAGAAACAAAGATAATGAACTGCATTCAATATGATGGGACCAAAGTTTGCAATGGCATAGTTGAAGTTCTAGAAGAGCAAACTTCATTGAGCAAATTTGTTGTTTCTCAAGTTCATCACAAAATTACAGTGTTTGGTTCCAGATGTGGGGGCAGTGGTATGGTGTCTGTTTTTTGTCGTGATTAGGTCACTTGCTGGGTTATGCCTCATCCCTATATCAGATGTTTCTCTTTTACCATTCAACCAGTGGCATTATAGAGATCTCTGCATTCAGCAGAAAAAGATAGGGTAACTTGAACAATTGAAACAATAATAGAAGATAGCTCTTGTGTAATTGTTTATGGTCCCTATCAGGCAGCCTAATCAAAATCAAACCCTGAGCATATCATATATATTGAAGTAATGATTGATTTTGAGAAAAAGCCAAGATGGTTAGGTTTTCATATGTTGTATAAGTCAAGCCCTGATGTTTGGCCCAAAAATCCTCCATTTTCAAAGTCTTGTACTTATCTATGGAGCAGGATTGATTGAAACAGTCTAATTAGTTTTTTTCACAATTGCTGTTTTCTGATTGAGACACTGGAAATGCCAGTAGTTACTGTAGTTGGGACTGCAAATTCAGCACCGTGGCCAGCAACAAAGTAGTTTTGAGCTGCTCGAATATGTTACTTATGTAAAAGTGAACTTGTAACTTTTCACCTAAAGATTTGGCCTCGAGATCTCAGTTTTACCTGAGTGTATACGATAATTGCTGATGTTCCTAAGTTTCCAAGGCACACAGATCTTATAACGGGTATCATATGAAGCTTAAAAACATTCAAATTAAATGGATAAATTGGCTGCTTGTGGGATTGTGTCAGAAACAGTGAGGTCATTTTCTGTCTGCTTACTAACCAAAATTAACCATTAATCCCTGCAAATTGGCCTTGAGACATAATCCTGCCAGCTCATTTAGGATGTCTGTTTGGTACCTTGCTGCTTTAGCAGCGAGTTGTAAATCATGTCAGAACTTCAAAATCACTGGCTGCATTGGTCATTCATTCAAAAGACAAGATTTGCCTCATACAGTTCTGCAGGAAATTTGCTTTCTTGCACAAAGAACAGATGTAACTTTTGTTCTGCTTTTCAGTTTCCTCTGACTTCATCCTAAAAACTAGGTTGATCTTCCGTGTCGTGTACAATTGTAATTGATGAAAAAAATTTTAAATGATGATGCTTCCAATTAGCGGATGATTCAATGCTTACAGATTCCTTGAAAGCACTGACATCAACTCCAATTTTAACTTAACTGGTATAGAAGTAGAGAGCTTATGTTGCAGCTGTTCAGCACATCGGCTAGGCCACTTTGAAACACTGCATTCATTTCTGGTCTCCTTGGATTAGGAAAGATGTTCTGAACATTGAAAGGGTTCAGAAAAGATTTACAAGGATTTTGTCAGATTTGGAGGGTTTGAGCTATACGGAGAGGCTGAACAGGTTGGGGCTATTTTCCCTGCAGCATCAGAGAGTGAGGGGTGATCTTATAGAGGTTCATAAAATTATGAGGAGCATCGATAGGGTGAATAGCCAAGGTCTTTCCCCCAGGGTAGGGAAGTCCAAAACCAGAGGGCATAGGTTCAAGGTGAGAGGGGAAAGATTTAAAAGGGACTGAAAAGGCAAATTTTCATGCAGAGAGTAATGCATGTATGGAATGAGCTGCCAGAGGAGGTGGTGGAGGCTGGTACACTGACAATATTTAAAAGGCATCTAGGTGGGCATATGAGTAGGAAGAGTTTAGAGGAATATGGGCCAAATGCTGGCAAATGAGACTAGATTAATTTAGGATATCTGATCACCATGGACGAGTTGGATTTCAGGGTCTGTTTCTGTGCTGTATATCTCTATGACTCTAGAGATTTGGGTTGGGTGGCTGTTTTGAGGGTAGAACTGTGAAGTCTATTATCATATTGGCAGCTGGGTCAAGCATTCCTGCCAATTGTATTAGTTTAAAATTGGAGCTTCTGCTTAAGTGCAATTTATCATTTGTCACCTTGCTCTCTTTGACAGCCTTTCTGACAATTTAATGGCCTGGAGTTTGATTAAAATGTGGGCCTGTTTCATTATCATCCCAATAATCCATTCTGGTTTGAGAAACAAGTTCTACTGAAGGAATACAGAGCAGCAAATGCTCCAGTGGTCCGTGGAGTGTTAATTGACAGTTTAATTCCTTTTCAATACTGAATAGGATCATCATTTTTGCCAAAATAATTTTCTCCCAAAAATAAATTGGATATATCGTTTTAAACATTAACAAATTGGAACATTCATCAAACATTTAAAGTGATTAATTCTTTGCAAATATATGACCTTGGAGAGATTTTCTCCTCAATAAAAAAAAATGTTTTGTAAAGGTTTTAGAAGTTAACACTTGATTGATGGTTGTGAACAAATTTTAGTTGTATGTGAACCATTTTGCAATAAAATAAAAAAGTGAGGTACTTATAGAGTCTTACTGCACGTATCCAAAGTGTTATGTTGTTGCATGTCTGTATTGTAAGAAATGTACTCCAGAAGTATTGTAAATGGCCATTACTTGAAACTCACACAGTATAATAGCATTTTCCTGCTGAAAACTCTAAGTTCCACTAACAGTTTTCTGACATCGGGAAAAGAAATACCCATCTGATATGGAAAGTCTTCTGCTAATTTTAGGCTGGAGCTGATCTTTTTTAGCTTCTTTCTCAAGGCTACAAATGTGAAATAATAAAAGAAGGCCTGTATTTATCTGAACACAGTAGTGCCTGAATTCATTGTGACAAAAATCAAAGTTGATCTATGAGAGAGCTCACACTAACCATTCAATTATTTTTATTGATCCTCCCTTCCTGTGATCTTGCAATAGAAGTAAAAACTACCCTGGAGAAAATTTGAGGTTATCCAACGAATTTAGCATGTGAGCTCACAAATGGCAAGAAAAAGACATATTAACATGTCAGGGAAGATAGGCAAGGATAGACACAGTATTGAGTCTTTTTTGAAGAAAGTAAATAAATCAATAGTCTCTAAACCAAAAAAATTATAATATTTATAAAACCCCGAACTGGCATTTTTATTTTTCAAGTGGTAAAAACCCGAAAAATTAGGCAAGGTTAAATGAGTTGGAAACCTGACTGTTTAATGATGATAAAATAAGATTCTAATCTTGCTTAAGGTTGCCTGTGCTGAAAAGGTTGGGGGTGGGCAAGGGGAGGATGTAATGAATTGAACAGAGACTGTCAGTTCACTGTCCATTCCATATCAACCTTTTCCCCTCCATTATAGACACAGGTAGTCAGAGTCACTGAGGTGAAATTTGGCACTAATTGATACATTCTGACAAGCCAAAGGTTGGCTCACATAAGAAATTGGGAAAAGTCACCCTGATGCAGCAAAGGGTGCTTTTCTCAAGTTGCCGTTGAGACATTCAGGGCAGAGTTGAGCAGATTGAATGTTACCTAGAAATGTTGCAGGATTTCTTTGAACTGTGACACATTAGATCTTTGAGATATTAATTGATTTTGACAGATAATATTTCCTGGTTCTATGCTTAGTAAATACAACAGTTCTTGAAAAATATCTTGCCAGATACATAGACATGGACCTCATTTGCCTGATATTTCCTCAATTAACCACTTTCAAGGGGCACTTTACAACTGAAGTTTACTTATTGAAACCGAATTATTTGAATGAACTAAGATTCAGATTTAGAAAGACAAGTCTTCAAAGCAATTTTAATCAGTTGAATACTGTTAAAGCAAGTTTGGTTCATATAAAACAGAATTTTCATACAGTCCAGAGCAATCAAATTGATATTACTGACCTGTCAAAAATAACTAATAGGATGCCAGTTAACAAAAACATTGAATGGAAACAAAGCAAGAATTGCTGGAAAAACTCATTAGATCTGGTAGCATCTGTGCAGAGAAATCACAGGAAGGTTCTGAGGAACGGTCACTCAACTGGAAATGTTAACTTTGATTTCTTCCCACAGATGTTACAAGGCCTGCTGAGCTTTTCCAGCAATCTGTATTTCTGTTTCTGATTTACAGCATCCGCAGTTTGTTCAGTTTTTATTTAGCATTGAACGAATTGTAGACATAAAATTGTAAGTGATAGAATCAGCATAAACATGAGTGATTAAATACTCTCAGGAACACTTTAGGGAAGATTTGCTCCAGTTACTCTAGAAAAAATTAGATATACATTCAAAAACAACATACTTTTCAAATGGTTATGGATGAAATTAGACCAAAGCTTTTCCTCCTATAGGAGTCACGTATTCTGGAATCATGTAATTCCTGGAACTTTCCCTTTTAGTTTTGCCTCATTTTTTGTGTAGGGTGGGGTGGGGGACTGGTGGGGGTGAAGCAAAGGTTGGATTCGATTTCCTCTTCATGGATGTTTTTTGTGTAGTAACTGCCACCATCAAGAGATTACATAAAGAAGGAGGATTTATAATGGTTTACAAAACGATTATATGGTTGACAATATGTTGACAAAAACAGGCTTAATCAGCTGTGTAGTCTTTTCTTGCTGGAATGCTTCCTTAGCACTAAGTACCAATTTAATACCATTTACACAGTAGGTATTGGCATATCAGTTCTATTATATGTGGGCCTTGTTATATACAACATTTTTTCATCTCGCCCTTTAAAAATTATTGAATTTACAATATAGCTATTCTAAACTGCTGTCTTTAGTTGAATGTATTGATAGAAACAAAGAATTGTGTCCAGTCCTTCTGATCAAGAAAAGAAATGTCTGTCCAGTTTTCACTTTAATTAATTTGCTGTTAAGAAGTTGGTTTAAATTTAGAGTTTCTTGGTCCCATATGAGAGGGAATTAATTTCATTTTTGCTCCACAGGGCCAACCTGATAAATGATAATATTTTAATTAATTTTGCACTCTGCTTTATAACACTCTGTTTTGATAATTCTTCATTTGCATCATATCATAAACATATAAAATCGAATGACCCAAGAATCGATAGATTCTTGTTGACTCGAGGAATTAAGGGCTACAGGGAGAACGCTGGTAAGTGGAGTTGAAATGCCCATCAGCCATGATTGAATGGTGGAGTGGACTCAATGGGCCGAATGGCCTTACTTCCACTCCTATGTCTTATGGTCTTATGAATTAAAAGGCACAGGCATAAGATGTCAGTTCAAGCTGTTGATGACACAATTGAGGTGATGATATTGACAGATATGGATATTTCTTAAGAAATAGTACTTGAGCAGTTGTTGAGACTTAAAGTAGATAAATCCCTTAGACCTGATTATCTACATCCCAGCCTATTGAAAGAAATGGCTGGAAAGATAGTAGCTGGTCCTCTTTCAAACTCCTATAGGTTCTGGAAGGGTTTCTGCAGACTGGAAGATGGCAACACAAACAGGAGAGAGAGAAAACAGAGAAGTGCAGTCCTGGTAGGAGACATGAGGTTGTAACTAACAGAATGCAAGTGGCTGTGGCATATTTAGATTTTCAAAAAACATTGGATGAGGTCCTACACAAAAAGTTCATAACCAAAATAAGGCACATGAAATTGATGGAATAAATTGATATGGATTAAGAGCTGGTTATCAAACAGAAAGCAGAAAAATGGAAAAATTGGTTGACAAATTCTGCATGGTTGGGGTACCACAAGGATAACTGCACCGGCCCCATTATTCATAATCTACATTAAACATTTGGATATGGGGATTAAATGTAATATTTCCAAGTTTGCAAATGATGCAACAACTGGTGGAACTGTGAATTGTGACAATACTGCAAACATGCTTCAAGGAGACTTGGAGAGATTTAGTGAGTTGGCCCAAATATGGCAGATAGAATACAATATGGAGAAAGGTCAGCTTGTCCACTTCGGCAGCAAAACCTGAATTTCTTAATGGGTGAACATCTGACATGTCAAACCCCTTCAGAATTTTATCTGTTTCAATAAGATCTCATTGCTCTTAACTCCAGTGGGTATTTGTAATTGTGAACTCCAATGGGAATAAGCCCAATCTGCTGAATCTTTCCTCAGAAGACAACTCCCTCACTGTCAGGAATAAATCAGTAATTTTGTTTAATCACATTCAAACATCATTAAGATAGCACACTGGTTGGAGCAATTGACTTACCTTGTCTTCTAAGCCAAACACTTAGGTGCACATTATGTGCACCTGTTGGAATATCCCTGGGCTGTGGCTAAGTCTGCTTGACCGTTATATCTAATTAAGGCTCTTCAACTTCTTATATACTTTAACACTCCTATAAACATCGTGGGTTCTCAAATGCAGCTCCATAGGGGGTGTGTCTAAGACTTCTTACTTCTCATACTCACTTGAAACTGGAGTCTACTCTTTCTGATGTCAGAATCATGTATTCATTTACATTATCATGAGATATATGAATATGATTATATACCACAGGTTGAACTATCAGCAACAGCATCAAATATACTTTATATATACACACCCACAAATGCGCGTGCATGCACATACACTCATGCAAAATTTATTCCGCCTGTTCTTCATATTCATAGCACACAACTATACTCATGTTCACACTAGGGAGACATTCATTCACTTTTTAAGAATCACTATTTATTACAAATGTAGGTTAACAATTATGAACTGTTGGCATATAACTCTACTCGTTAAAACTCAAACCTCTGCTTATAAACTCCAGCTTGTGCACAGCAAATAAAATGCCTGTAATGAACAGATAGAAAGACTGGGAATGCAGTCCATTGGTCCCTAGTCATAAGATTTGCCAAGAACCAGTCTTGTGCTGGTTAGAACGCTGCTCCTCAATCTTCTACATAGAACATAGAACATAGAAGGATACAGCGCAGTACAGGCCCTTCGGCCCTCGATGTTGCGCCGACCGAATCCTACCTAACCTATACTAGCCCAATAACTTCCAAATGCCTATCCAATGCCCGCTTAAATGACCATAAAGAAGGAGAGTTCACCACTGATACGGGCAGGGCATTCCATGAACTCACAACCCGCTGTGTGAAGAATCTACCCCTAACATCTGTCCTATACCTACCACCCCTTAATTTAAAGCTATGTCCCCTAGTAACACCTGACTCCATTAGCGGTAAAAGGTTCTTAGTATCTACCCTATCTAAACCCCTAATCATCTTATACACTTCTATCAGATCTCCCCTAAACCTTCTCTTCTCCAATGAGAACAGCCCCAAGTGCCTCAGCCTTTCCTCATAAGATTTTCCTACCATACCAGACAACATCCTGGTAAACCTCCTCTGCACTCGTTCTAAAGCTTCCACATCCTTCCTATAGTATGGCGACCAGAACTGCACACAATACTCCAGATGAGGCCTCACCAGAGTCTTATACAACTGCAACATGACCTCAGGACTCCAGAACTCAATTCCTCTGCCAATAAAGCCCAGTACACCATATGCCTTCCTCACAGCACTATTTACCTGGGTGGCAACTTTCAGAGATCTGTGTACATAGACACCAAGATCCCTCTGCTCATCCATTCTCTCATGGTTTGCAGAGGCACAAGATGATTGATTGTAAAAGACTCTGACTTGTTAATTAAAAGTCACAGCTTACAGAAGTTGCTGAAGGAAAACTAAACTATCTTCATGCTTTAAATTTTTTTTATTGCAGAGAACAGACAGATGCTGGGCATGTGGGGATTTGATGGGGGCTGGTCAGCAACCTTGGAACCAGACACATTGTTGTTGGCAGGCTGAAGGCCTTTGTTATCAAAGATTGATCACTAGTCCAAAGACCAATTGTTGTTTGTTGAATCTCTGCATACAGCCTTGGTTCCAGCTTGTCTGCAAAATACACTTAAACAACTGCTTGAACAATATTTGTGTTGATGCAGCTCTTACGATTCATATCAAGTTACTTGCTTTTGAAACATGCAGCAATCCCCAAACAATCTTTGGTTTTAAAAGTTCTTTTTCCATTTCAGTCCACAGTAAGAACTACGGAAAATAAAAAGGTATGGTCTTTAGAGGCTGCAAATACTGTGTCAGAGTTAAAAAATCAGGTCCCTTTCAGCCTTAAACAGAATAGTTTCAGTGTTCAATGACAGCAATTCATACCTGTTGAACTTTACGTTTGAAAGCTAAGTTCCTTCTCTTTCGCTGCTACATTTGCATCTGGGATTCCTTGGAGAAAAATCATGGGATCTCCCTCAATTCTCTTGATGCCTTTAGAGAGAAGTCGGTACTGTAAGGGATGGGAAACAAAAAACAGAAATTGCTGGAAAAACTCAGCATGTTTGGCACCATCATTAGGAAGAAAGTGGAGTTAACATATTGTGTCTGGTGACTCTCTGCGAGAATCCAGGTCAGAAGAAGTAATCAGACTCAAAATATTAACTCTGCTTTCTCTCCATGGATGCTGCCAGACCTGTTCAGTTTTCCCAGCAGTTTCTATTTTTGTTTCAGATCTCCAGCGTTCCCATTTGTTTTATTTTCCTGTGGGGGATCATGTGCCTTATTTCTCCTCCAACCCCATTTTGATTTAGTTGCCTCCCACTCTCCTACCTTTCTCTCACTTTTATTGTCATTGCACTGCCCTTATGGGCTTTGCATATAAGTTGGTCATAAATTAGAGGAGAAAGCGAGGTCTGCAGACGCTGGAGATCAGAGCTGAAAATGTGTTGCTGGAAAAGCGCAGCAGGTCAGGCAGCATCCAAGGAACAGGACCTTCTGCGCTTTTCCAGCAACACTTTTTCAGCTCTAATCTCCAGCATCTGCAGGCCTCACTTTCTCCTCGAAGATTTTAACCTAGTGCGAATCCTCTTGCAAGGCTGCCTTCCTTGAAGAAGCTCTCTTCCTCCTTTCCTATTCCTTGGATGCTGCCTGACCTGCTGCGCTTTTCCAGCAACACATTTTCAGGTCATAAATTAGAGACAATGATGACTTTGCGGTGGAGCGGAAGAAAGAAAAAATTACGTTGAATGTTGGTGTGGAAAAAAGCCACCCGGTGGTGCATAGAAACATCTCTGGATGTAAGAAGTGAAATAAAAAGGACTGAATTCTTTCCCTCCATCTCTTCCCAGCCTCCCCTACCTTTGCTTTTACACTGGGAAATTGATTTTTTAATGAGTAACACAGGTAATGTTGGGGTGTTAAAATAAAAAGTCGAGAGGTGTGTAACACCATCCCTGAATTGTATAAAAAGAGCTGTGTTCTTTGCATTTTCTCTCGTGGGCAGCATTTTCTGGGTTGGAGGATCTGAGCTACAGGGAGAGGTTGAATAGGATGGGGCTGTTTTCCCTGGAGTGTTGGAGACTGAGGGGTGACCTTATAGAGGTTTACAAACTTATGAGGGGCATGGATAGGATAAATAGACAAAGTTTTTTTCCCTGGGGTCGGGGAGTCCAGAACTAGAGGGCATAGGTTTAGGGTGAGAGGGGAACGATATAAAAGAGACCTAAGGGGCAACTTTTTCATGCAGAGGGTGGTACGTGTATGGAATGAGCTGCCAGAGGATGTGGTGGAGGCTGGTACAATTGCAACATTTAAGAGGCATTTGGATGGGTATATGAATAGGAAGCGTTTGGAGAGATATAGGCCATTGTAAATGGGTAAGGATGTTACATGTTAGTTGTGAGACCATAGCCTAGTAAGGTTCAAAGCTGTAGCTGCAGAACCAGGTTCCTTTTAAAAGAGTTGAAGGTTTCTGGCAGGTAGGACCAGATTCGGTTGGGCTATCTGGTCGGCATGGACAGGTTGAACCGAGGGGTCTGTTTTCATGCTGTGCATCTCTATGACTCTATCTATGACTCTATTTGTTAAGATATTTCTAACCAATATGTTCAGAGATTTTATTCCTGAGTAGGCACACTGCAACTGTGCCGCAAGTCCCTTCAAACCATATTTGTCAATGGTCAAACCATGGTCAACCCACATTGTTAATCGTTAATTGTTTAATATTGGCAATTTACAAGTGATTAATGTAAAATAGCTGGATTTTTTTCAGGATGTGTGACACTGGTGCTGGCTGGGATACATTATTTCCCCTTTCGATTTAATTCTTACCCAACTCCTTTACTTCCCCTATTTATTTTTTTCTTGGTATTTAGTTGTTATTGTGTACCTGCTGTGTGTGATTTTTTTTTAAATTAGCACATTGGTTTATTGAAAGAAAGTTGAGTTCTTCTCCAATGAGGATTGTGTTCTGCACAAGCAATGGGTTCAGATGAAAGAGGTGGCAACTAATATTTGTATTAAACCAGAGATCAATAATAAATCTTTACTAAATCTCTGAGACCTTTTGCTGGCTTTTTTAACATATGGATGTCAGTGCATGAAACACAGCAAGTGATTAAGAAGGCTAATGGAAGATTATCTTTTATTACAAAAAGAATTGATTGTAAATGGGTAAGGATGTTACATGTTAGTTGTGAGACCATAGCCTAGCAAGGTTCAAAGCTGTAGCTGCAGAACCAGGTTCCTTTTAAAAGAGTTGAAGGTTTCTGCCTTACCCACCAAACTGGCGGTACATTCACAGCATCCATCACTCTCTAGATGAAGAACCTTTTCCTCATGTCCTCTCTAATTCTCCCACCAGTTGGGGATTGGCACAACAGATGCTAGGGGAATGTTTCCCCTGTTTGGGGTATTTAAAACAAGAGGGGCATGTGTCAATATGAGGGATTCAGTCATTTCAGACCGAGATCAGGAGAGATTTAAATTACTTACAGCGTGGAAACAGGCTGTTCAGTCTAACAAGTCCAAACCGACCCGCCACCCACCCAGACCCATTCCCTGATATTTACCCCTTCACCTAACACTATGGGCAATTTAGCATGGCCAATTCACCTAACCTGCATATTTTTGGATCGTGGGAGGAAACCAGAGCACCCAGAGGAAACCCACACAGACACAGGGAGAATGTGCAAACTCCACACAGACAGTTGCCTGAGGCGGGAATTGAACCCAGATCTCTGGCGCTGTGAGGCAGCAGAGCTAACCACTGTGCCACCGTGCCACCCACTAAAACATTTCTTGACTAAAACATTTGTCAAACTTTGAAATTCTTAATCTTTAAGTATATTTCTGCCAATGGTTGTTAGATTTATATGAACTCAGATATCAAGGGATCTACACTTGTGCAGGATGGAGGATCAGCCATGATCAGTTTAGATAGCAGAGCAGGATCAAAGGGCTGAATGGCCTACAATTGCTCCTATTCTCTATGTGCTGTATTCTTCAAATGTGACAGGGCCTGAATTTAGTTCTGCGCAATTGAATGGATTTGAATAAGATAAAATGTCACCCATAGAATCCGAAAACAATGAAGAAGGTGAAATGGCATTTCAAGTGAGCCTCAAATGCCAGTGAGGATCAGAATGTGTTGTGGAAATCATTTGTTAAAGAGAAAGGCTTTGCTGTGGCTCTTCAACTAAACTCATACTACTGGGCTTCCTGAGCAATCAAAGAGGTACAAGAATGCCACAAATCTGTCAATGATGGATTTCTCATTCAGACTAATTGCTGACAATAATTCCATCATTACTTGATGAGTCAATCCCATGTATTGTACTAAGGTATAAGAGATAGTGCTATCATGGCATTGTCACTGGAGTAGTAATCCCAGAAACCCAGACTCATGTACTGGGGATATGAGTCAGAATCCCACTTTAGCAGATGGCAAACTTTGAATTCAATATAAATCTGGAATAAAAAGCTAGCCTAATGATGACCATGAGAAAACCATTGATTGTCACAAAAACCCACCTGGTTTACTACTGCCTTTTAGGGGAGGAAATCTGCCATCCTCACCTAGTCTGGCCTACATGTGACTCTAGACCCACAGCAATGAGGTTCACTCTCAACTGCCTTCTTGGGGTCGGTAATGAATGGTAACTTGCCCAGCGATGTTCATATCCCACAAATAAAGAATCAATAAAATGTTTGTGATGCAGCATGTTTACACTTGTATTGTTTTATTGACTACAGAGCAATTGTTTATGTTCCAGTCTACTGTTCTCATACTTCCCAAGTTGCTGCCCATTTTCTGTTGAATTCTATGAATATAAAAAAGCAAAGTATTTTGTAAGCATAAAGGCAATAGGTACTCCTATAAAAGGATGAATGAATACATCCATATATAAAATCATCTTACAAAACGTTTCACCTGTGTTCAAGGTTTGTAGCTTGGGTGCTGGTTGTCATGGTTGTGGGTGTGTTCGCTGAGCTGGGAAGTTGATTTGCAGACATTTTGTCCCCTGTCTAGGTGAATCTTCAGTGCTTTGGAGCCTCCTGTGAAGCACTGCCGTACTTATGGAATTTATTTGGTTCCATTTCAGCTGCTTCTGGTTGCCAGTTTTGGTAGTTCATTGTAGTGGTCGTTATATTGGGTCTAAGTCTATGTGCTTGTTAATGGAGTCCATGGCTGAGTTCCATGCTTCCAGAAATTCTCTGGCTGTCGTCTAATTAGCTTGTCCTATGATCATTTGTGTTGTCCCAGTTGAATTTGTGGTCCTTGTCATCTCTGTGTATGGCTATGGGAGACAGCAGGTCATGGCATTTAGTTGCTAATTGGTGTTCATGGATGCAGATTGCTCATTGTTTGCCTGTTTGTCCTTTACAATGTTTCATGCAGTCTTCACATGGAATCCTGTAAATTATGTTAGTCTTGCACACGATAAAAAAAATCTCGGAACTGACAGCCAGACTTCTCCGACCACTGGGACTCATGACACCAGCCAATCACCAGCCATAATCACCATAATCATAAATCACCAGCCAAACTCAGACTAAAACTCACCAGGACAAAATACCCGATACCCATCATGTGCAAGACTAATGTACTTCATACGATTCTATGAAAAAAATTGCACAAAATACTATATAGGGCAAACAGGCAGACAAGTAACAATTCACATCCATGAACACTAACTAGCCACTTAACACCACAACCAACTGTCCCTAATAGCCATACACACAGATGTCAGGGACCACAAATTCAACTGGAACAATACAACAATAATAGGACAAACCAAACAGAGGGCAGCTAGAGAATTTATAGAAGCATGACACTTCTCCACAGACTCTATCAACAAGCACATTGATGTTGACCCAATCGACTAGCCACTACAATGAACAACCGGGACTGGTAACTGGAAGCAGTAGTAATGGAACCAAATAAATTCCAGAAGACACAGTACAGCAGCCCTCCACAGGAGGCTCCAAAGCACTGACGATGTCACCAAATAGGGGACGAAACATCTGCAAATCAACTTCCCAGCTCAGTGAACGTACCTATGTTTCTACTTGTGTGTCCTGTTCTAATTATCTTCCACCCTATAACACAAAAGATTACAGTACTCTTATGTCCCAGGGAAAATATCAGTTTTTCTGGTGATGTAAAATGAGTAGCATCATTTTGTTGCCCTTTAAACATCTCTGGTTTTCTGGCACCTAATATTCTCACAGAAATATGCTTATAATCGCAGAATTTCAAGGAAAAGTTAATTGATAGATACAAGAAGGATTAAATAATTCTGAATCATGAAAAACCTATTCAAAGGTAATTTTTGTTTCAGATGAGGTTCTACCAAACTGAAATAGAAATTTTCTCTCACAAGTGCCTTTGTTGGTAATTTACCATCAGCATGGGAAAAGTATACAGAAAACTAAGGTGCTCATGAAAAGAAACCATTCTTCCATTTTCAACAAAAACCTGGCAGTAGCTATAAACCTATAAATATTATGGGCACAATTTTCTTCTTGCTGGAGATGATGAGAAGGGCAAATAATTGGGTGGGTTAGCTCTGGTGGAACAGATTCATACCCTTCTCACTACCTCAGCAATTGAGGAAATCTACTGGAGACCATCTCAACTTGCCACCAATTAAGTACCTCAAGTAGCCAATGAATAGCTATTTAAGGCTGTCAACCCATCAATGGCCCAATTATCTGCCTTTCCAGCAAATGAGAAAAGTGGTTGGTATCTTAACTGGGAAACCAGGGCGATCGGTCTGCCATATTGAGAGGGGGCACTCCATTTACTCTATTCTGAAATCTATTGAGGTCCGGAATGTGGATATTAGGGTAGATACTGAAAGCCAACCCTACCCTTGCTGCCGACCCTCTGACCTCCTCCTCATCATGATACCCAGAAGAAAAAGACTTACCTTCTTGGTATTGGATTCCCTGAAGGCTGCAATGATTTGAGGGTTTGAAAAAGCAGTTTATGGCAAGATGGTGTTTCAGCATCAATGGTCTGTATTTCATTGGGAAGCTTACCAGTCAGCTTGTGACACGCTGACTGAGCTTGATCCAATGAGCTTTCTTGTTGACGGGGACGGAGTCAGTCGCCACTGAAAATGCCTGCTCCCACATTTAAGGCACAGAATGGTTCACCTTGGCCTATCAAACCATCTTCATAACAGAATTTGACCATTATTACCAATGAGAAATTAAGTTACAAACTGTATTTAAGATACCTGTGGAAGGAAATGATTAAGAGTAATTATAAAGCTTCATTACACCACGATGACAATAACTGATCAGGCTGGTAAAGAGTAGCCATTTCCATAAACATGATTAGAGCTGCTTTTGAGTTTCAAAAGAGTAAATATTAGGGAAGCCACATTGTGGTGGGAGATATGCAGAAGTTATTGATGTTGCATGAAAATATTTCACTAAAATCTTATTATTTTGTTGAGAGATATTACTAGAATATTTCTCTAAAATGAAACTGAACAGGATTTATGTACTTCATCTGCACTGGCTCATCAACATTTTGCTTTAGTATTATCCTGCTGTGTTGATTGACAGAAGACTGATTAGATTTCTTATTATGCAGTTAATTTCACATTTGCTTCACACAATTGGTAAGATGTATCAAGGAATAATCAAATACCTCAAACAATGTTCTTTTATATTATTTCTGAAATACAGAAAGTGGGCTGGGATGGTTAACGTTGTTTTGTTGCCTCTCCTATAAATAAAATGGAGAAAAAAATGAAGAAGCCTTAGTATAGTGTACTATTATGTCCTTGAAAACAGTAAACCACAGGAGTGCAGTGACTACAACAAAAGCACAAAAACAATTACGTTTGTAATGAACAGCTAAGTACACTTTGGCTTTTGAAAGCTCATATATAATAGAAAATAATTTGATAAAGAAGTGACTCTGAAACATGTTAGACTTGCCCCTGCACATTTAGCTTTTTCAGTTTTTAACAAGACAAGCTCTGAATGTGAACCTGGTAATGATGAAGTCAGAAAACCAGACTTTCGAACAAGGTGAGCAACTGCGTATCTTATTACAAATCAGGTTGAAAGACTATGAAGCAAACAGGGCAAGAGTTGAAGAGGAAACACACAGGGAAAGTGAACAAACATTTTAAAATATTACAAATATAATGTAGCTAGCAATTGAAACCTGAAAGAAATCAAACTTCACACTCGGGATGATTTATTTTCAGTGCCTGAGATGTTGATTGACAGTAATTAACGCTCAGTACCTCATTGAAAATGATACTTAGACAGTAATGGACAAGATTTAAATTTTGTTGTGAACTTAGATTGCACAAATTGAGCGACTTCACACCATAAGGATTAGCTTCAACTTGTGCTCATGCTCCTTGACATTAAATGCCAACTTTCTGACAAGTTTTTTGAGTGCCTGATACATTTGAGTGTCTATCGTCATCTGCCACCTAGCTTTTCTGAGGCATTAATTGATTACTCTGCTGCAGAACCTGAGTTTCTTTTTATTTGTTCATGGGGTGTGGGTGTGGCTAGCTGGGCCAGCATTTCTTGCCTGTTCCTATTGCCCTTGAGAAGGTGGTGAGCTGCCTTTTGAACTGCAGCAGTTCATGTGCTGTAGGTTGACTCACATGATGATGTTAGGGGAGGGAATTCCAGAATTTTGACATAGCAACAGTGAGAGAATGGTGATAAATTCCCAAGTCAGGATGGTGAGCGACTTGGAGGGGAACTTGCAGGTGGTGGTCTTCCCATGCATCTGCAGCCCTTGCTCTTCTCGATAGAAATGTTTCGAGGTTTGGAAAATGCTATGTAAGGAGAATGTCCGCAGTAAATAGTACACATTGCTGCTGAGCATCGGTGATGGAGGAAGTGAATGTTTGTGGATGTGGTGCCAAACAAGTGAGCTGCTTTGCCCTTGGATAGTGTCAAGCTTCTTGAGTGTCGTCGGAGCTGCATTGATCAAGATCAGTGGCGGGTATTATATCACTCCCCTGACTTACAGTTGGTAGACAGGCTTTGGGGAGTCAGGAGGTGAGTTACTTGCTGCAAGGTTCCTATCTGTGACCTGCTCCTGTATTCCTATAGCTAATTCAGCTCAGTTTCTGGTCAATGGTAACCCCCCTAGGAAGTTGATAGTGCAACGTCACCCTCTTGGAAATGGCATCTAAGTTATCCTTTCCTGCTGCCATGACTTCTCTGCCTGTGTGCCTGGTTTCTCAGCAAATGGTGATCCCTTGTCCTCAACATTTAACTCTGTGTTCGTACCTGGCTGTTATTATGAATTCAAATAACTGGTTTTCCGTCTTTTTACACATTCTGGATACCTGTAGCTGTGGTCTCAATAATGGTCCTTCCAATAATGGGCAGCACTGTCCCTTCTATGGAGGTGAAAAACATGCATGGGTTAGTTCTTCCCCTCCAGTTAGTTGTTATTGCCTCTGGTTATGTGTCACCTTAGTCTGCTAGATTAGGCAATTGTGTTATTTAGAGATGAGAAGGCTGATCAAGTGATTTGTCTATCACAATTTGAATAATTGCCATTATGTACAACCTGTGATATGTGAAAGTGAAGTTTGCAATTGTGCTAATCATGTCAGGGTGAGGGGAAGCATATATCGGGTATAAAGGGATTCTTGTGGTACTATGGTAGTGTTCTTACCGTGAGGCGGGAAAATCCAAGTACAGATACTAGTTGACCCAGATCTGTCAAAATATGTTTGAACAGGTTGATTATAAACAATGATGTCAGCAGTTCTCATCTTGATTTTGTGTTACCAAGTACAATTTCTAAATTCAATATTCTTGCAAAGGGTGCTCTGTCTACTTTAGCTCCTACACATATAATAAAAAATAATGGGATATTTTGATGTCTTAGCAACTATTTAACTAAAAGCCAACCTTTCTTGAAATTATGCTTTTTCACTTTTAGTCAGATTCTTTGTTTCTACATGTGTCCTATATTCAGGCCAATGTTTGGTTAGTTTTGTTGGTATGTTTGCATCTTGAGCTATTTTCTGGATGCTGTGATCAATCGGTTGTTAAGATTCATTTAAGATTTAACACCAAAACTATTAATGCTAAGCAAGTTCTGACATTAACACTTGGTTGAACTTAAAGTTGATCTCTTTTGATCCATCAGGGATTGATGGTCCTGCTGCCTTTCAGGATGAAGCGCAGGAGGTGGGAAGTCAAATTCAGATTCTCACTGTTGGACAGTCCAGCAATGATGATGAAGCCGATACAGACACTGCAGCCAGTGCACAACAAACAACAAAGCAGGATCTTCAAGTAACGATGCAGAAAAAAGGTAAGATAATTTGTTACTTGTCAAAATTGAACTCAAGTCTACTTGATTTTCTTCATTAAATTGTGGATAATTATGCCACTTCAATGACTGCAATTTGAGCAAAGCAATTTTAGGTGGAATGTAAGATCATCTTGTTGATTTCTGTTGCTCCAAAGCCAAATAATCACCTTCTGCTCCCTGAAACAATATTAGCATTTCATTTTCCCAGGACAGACATAGAATGGGTGGATGCAAAATCAAGTTGCCTTTTCCTGTCATCAAACTTCCATTACCTAATTCATTAGTACATTTTAGCCATGTCTAATTTTGTGTGTCCTGTGGCTGTGCTGGTGATGGTTTGACAGTTTACTTTTGTTCTTGGGATGTGTGTATCATTAGCAAGGTCAGTATTTATTGCCAATTCATTTGTCCTTAAGAAGGTGACTGTTAGCTGCTTTCTTAATCCACTGCAGTTGATGTGATGAAAGTAAAGTGAGGGAGGGGATGCTGGAAATTTGACCCATCAACTGTGAAGGAGTGTTTTTTTAATTATTTTCTCATGAGATGTGGATATTGCTGGAAGACCATCATTTGTTGCCCATGCCGAGTTGTGCTTAAGAAGAGGTCCGTTTCAAATCAAGGCCATTTGTAACTCACAAGAAAATTTGTACGTGGTGTTGCTCTCATGCATTTGCTATCCTATTCTTCAGAGTAGCAGAGGGTGTGGTCTCAGAGGATGCTGTCAGAGGAGCCTTGATGAGTTGCTGTGATAGGTATATTTTGCAGGTAAGACACACTGGCGTTGCCGTTTGATTGACAGCGGTCACACCTGGTCACAATAGTTAAGCATATTCTTCTTGGGAAGCATATCAAATGAGCTGCTTTCTTCTGGTTATTGTTGAGTTTCTGAGTGTTCATAAAATTGTTATCGAGTGTATTCCATCACCTTCTTGACTTGTGTATGGTAGACTGGAGAATTAGCAGTTTGGTTACTTGCTGCAAAACTCCAAACCTCTGACCTATGCTTGTAACCACAATATTTCTATGACTGGTTTGGTTAAGCTTCTGATATGGCAACCAACTATCTTGAGACACCTATCTGAGGTGATTGTCACTTCAGGATTGAAGATGGTCTGTTGTGATTGTAGAGGCCGTATCATTAATTTCAGAACTTTCCATAACTTGTACAGATACATAATAGTGGGACTAGGTTGACTGATGTTTTTTCCTTCTGGTGGACTTCATTTTCTGCCCTCTGATAATTTCTTTTGATTTATGCTTTTCTTATGCCTTTTCTGACTGAGTATTTCCAGGCACTTTGGTTAACAACACTTGATTCAGATCCACTTAATGTGGCCTTACCGATGTGGTAGACATAGATTACCTGTTGGTCTTGTGTTGATGGCCAGCTTGCCATAGTGCATACCTGTGAGAAGGTGAGTGTTATCCATTTGGGTCACAAGACCCAGCCAATGGAATTTGCATTTTCTCAAGAGGGTAAACATGCTGGGGATCCCTGCATGTGGAGTATTATCATATTCTGCACCCTACCTTGACTGGACATGACCGATGTTTGTCTGAGACAGTGGCTGTGGAAGCTGTTCAGCTATTTTTCTTGGATAAATTGTCCCTGCTTTGCTATTGTAAACAGGTGAGCTGAGAAGATAAGCCTGGTACTTAGGCTTTATAATTTCGAGTAGTTGGTACACTTATTGTGACTCAAATTTGAGATTGATCCTCCCTGGGCTTCTCAATTGTTGCCTAGATACTAGTGCTGATTTCAGCATCAAAAGACAGGTTGCTAATAATTCTTAATCCGGGGTATATCAAACTATTGGTGATCTCCGGAGAGAGGTTATTGATGTTGATGGAGAATGGAGTTGATGCATCCTGGTCCATAATGTAGGTCTTCCTAATGCTGATTGCCAGTCTAAACTCCCTGCAGACCTGGGAGAAACAGTCTACAAGTTTCTACTACAATGTGGAATGCCAATGTGACATCACAGCAAAGAGCAAATCTGAGAGCAGGACTTTACACTTTGGTATAGGTGGGCAATCCTACCATATTGAACACTTCTATCAACTCTGGTATACAGGTAGACATCCTCATTTGAATACAATAGCAGTATGGACAAAAATGTGGCAAAGAGTGTTGGCAATGGGGCGCAACCTGCCTAACCCTTTCAAGAAGCATCTGATGTTGATCCATTGAAAATGAGAAAACTGTTCATGTTCTTGTGAAAAGGAGAAACGGTACCTGACATTCCAAGTGAGCAGCCTATTATTTACATCTGTTTAAAGAGATCAAAAACCTTGATGAGGCCTATGAAAACAATGTACAGCAATCACTGCTGTTAAATACACTCTCCCGTAACTGTCAAAGTGAGGAAATCATGTCAACAATCAATCTGCCAACTCTGGAACCACACTGAGATTCTGGATAGATGTGTGATGCCAGAGTCTGAAAGCTGCTCCAGGAAATGTGAGCTAAGATCTTCTACGTGATACTTAACAAGAAGTTGCCTCGGTAATATTAGCAGTAACTGAAATCCTCTTCATTTTTATACAAGGTGACTATGTTTGCTCCATGCACATCCTGAGGTGTAGATTTTCCCTTCTAACAGATAGCCAAAAGATCATGGAAACGTAGTGGTAGTGCCTATTTTCCATTGCTGACAATTTCAGGTGGAAGGCCAATGTTTGCTAGGTTTTACCATTAGCAAGATATTCACTGGCTTTATTAAGCCTTACTATGGTGGGCTTACTGCTCAACTCCCTCTTGACAAGAAAGTCTGTCATGGTGCTGACAGCTTTTTGGCAACCATGTCCTTCACTGTGGAGAGATTGACAGTGCTCCACGTGACTTTGCACCTGTTTGATGTATTTATCAGGTCTTTCTCTTCAAGGGGGATGATTTTTGGGATGTTGCGCTCGTGAAGCGTGTGATATCCATTTGCCTGCATCAGTTCCCCCGAACTCAAGACGTTCACCACTATTCTCATTTTATGGGCACCCCATCCACTATCATAAACATTTGCTCCCTCCAAAACAGTGAATGCTGAATGTGTACCATCTACAGGATGCAGTAGAGTCACTGGTCAGAGCTTTTTCACACAACAACCTCCAAAACTGTGGCTCTGTCACTTAGAAGAACAAAGGCAGCAGATGCTTGGAGTTCCTCCCCAAGATCTACATCATCCTGGCACAGAACTATATGACAGTTCCTCACTGTTGCTGAGTTAAAGTCCTGGAATTCTCTTCCTAACAGCAGCATGGTGCATCGTTTCCCTTCGAAAAGCAATAGTTCAAGAAGGGAGCTGAGTACCACTTTCTCGAGTCTAACTGAGGATGGGCATCAAATACAGCCGAACCTGCTATGCCCACATTCTGTGCATGAATCATTTTAAAATGTAATTAGTCCTGAAAGGAATCACTGCCCTTCTCCCAAAATGCTCCCTTTCCCATTTGGGAGTGGAAGATTAATCTTAAAGTTCACAGCCGATGACATTGTTTTGATATTCCGACACTGTATTTAGGGCAATAACAGCTGAGAAACCCCTGTAGGTATGATGTGCCTACCTTGCAATGCAAAGGAGCTGGTCCTATAACCTACCGTGGTACTTTAGGCCTTGGCTACAAATGGTCCTTGTGCAGCAGGCTCCCAGGAGCTTTTATTGCTGCACCTAGTTTTCCCTTCATAGTGCATGTTTTCAATCTTGCTTTCCTCCTTTCATTGCTGTGTTTTAATACTGCCCCATGTTTAACTTTGCCATAAAGATACTGTGCCCACTTGTATACCAGTGTCAGTCAATCTTTATGTGCAATGAAATTCTATACCAGTATTGATCTTAATGCCCCTGGGATCAGAAAACCTGTCCTCTCTGCCAGTTTAATCCTGGAAATACTATTCTGAAGTCTTTCATTTCACTTTACTCTGATAATTGTAGGATTTGAATTGTAATCCCTACATGATGATATTGTCGATAATCAAAACTTTGAGTGGATTCTCCTTCTTGACCTTGTTACATCAATGAATTTATGCTTTAGGTGCAGTGCTTTAAGCCACCTTTTGGACGTAACTGGGCTTTTCAGAGTTTTCCATTTTGTAGCCTCCACTCCTGAATTTTCATTTGATACACCTGGAGAGCAAATTCATAAAATCTCCCCTCAAATATTTGTCCGGGTTTGTAATCATTGTTTCACTCTTTATAACCCCACATCTGATAGTTGATTGACACACTTGTTATGTTTAATTATTAAGAATGTAGATATGGATTGTTAAACATATGCCTACTGCATCAGGATGTATATAACCTAAGAGTTACTTTAACCAGTGATTTTTGCCTCAATAGGTATTTCTAGCAGCATGAACTTTGATGAGGAAGAAGATGAAGAAGATGAAGACAGCTCTAGCTCTTCTCAGTTGAACAGCAATACCAGGCCTGGATCTGCCTCCAGTAAAAAATCTAATAAAGTGAGAACTAGGAATATTTTCTTCTATGTATTTGATTGAAACATAAGATGGAATAATAGAAAAAGCAGATGTGTAGTAAGCTAGGCCATAGGTACTAAAGCACACACTCTTAAGGCATTTAGATTGAAGTGACACATTGACAGAGCAGGAAGAGACATGACTATTTTTGATTTGGAGATGCCAGTTTTAGACTGGGTTGTACAAAGTTAAAAATCACACAACACCAGGTTATAGTCCAACAGGTTTAATTGGAAACTCTAGCTTTTGGAGCGCTGCTCCTTTATCAGGTGGTTGTGGAGTCCACAACCATCTGATGAAGGAGCGACGCTCCGAAAGCTAGAGCTTCCAATTAAACCTGTTGGACTCTCATCTGGTGTCGTGTGATTTTTAACTGACTATTTTAGGTGAGTGAGAATGTAATTAAGCAGTCCTGTGTTTTTTTTATCACAGCAATAGCCAATGGGACAATGGATTCTCCTGTCTGATAAATATAAGGATTTTATTTAAAATGCATTTTAATAGAAACGGATGACAGTGTTTAACTGTCCATGATTAAGTACAGATTGCAAAGCTCATTCAGAGTGAAATTGCTGTGATGAGAGGTGGAAATTGTACTGTAGTGCAGGAATAGATGGCACAATAACTTTTACAGTTTGTGGCCATGGTTTGAGCATTACATATACATGTTGTTACTGCCGCACCAGGTGGCATTGTTAGTTACGCAGGTGAAATTGTAAGCACCAGTGAAAATGAAAATCTGGATATGGAAGGAAAAGGCAACAGTGCCTGTTGTAATGAGACAGACTTGGCTGGGAAGCTTAAGGTGAAGGAAACCCTAAGGGCAGTGACCATAATACAATAAATGTCACCCTGTGGTTTGAGAAGGAGTAATTAGAATCAGATGTAAAGGTAACTGCAGTGTCATGAGTAGGAGCTGGCCAGAGTTGATTGTAGGGGGAGCCTAGCAGGGAAGATTGTGGAGCAGCAATGGTAGATGTTGCTGGGGGTAATTCAGGTGGCACAGCAGAAATTCATCCCAAAGAAGAAAAGTGCACTCAGGGTAGCATGAGGCAGTCAAGGCTGACAGAGAAGTCAGGGCCATCATTCAACCAAAAGCAAAAGGATATAATGTGGATAAGATTAATAGGAAGCCAGAGGACTGGGAAGCCTTGAAAAACCAGCAGAGGATAACTAAAACAGCACGAAGCAGGAGATGAAATAGGAGAGTGAGCTAACTAGTAATATAAAAAGAAAATTGGAAGAGTTTTGTTTCAGATGTCTAAAAGGTAAAAGAGTGGACATTGGGTCACTGAAAAATCAGGCTAGAGAAGTAGTCATGGGGAACAAAGAAATGGAAGAGGAACTTATTATGTATTTTGCATCACTCTTCATGGTGGAAGACACCAGCACTTCAAGAGTCAAGGAGCAGAGGCAAGTATAGTGATCATCACTCAGGAGGTGCTGGGGAAGCTGAAAAGTCTGAAGGTGGATAAATAACCTGGACCAGATGGACTATACCCCAGGTTTCTGAGGGAGCTAGCTGAGGAGATTGTGGAGGCATTGATGGTGATCTTTCTCTGGAAGTGGGAGCCCCAGAAGACTGGAAAATGGCTGATGTAACACCTCTGTTTAAGATGGGAGAGAAGCACAAGACCAGAAACTGTAGGTCAGTTAGCCTGACCTCAGTCTATACAAAGATTTTAGAGTCCATTATTAAGGATGAGATTGTGGAGTAGTTGGAAGTACATGGTAAAATAGGGTGAAGTCAGCACAGCTTCTTCAAAGGGAGGTCATGCCTGACAAATCTGTTAGAATTCTTTGAGGAGGTAACAAGCAAGGTAGACATAGCAGAGCCATTGGACATGATCTATTTGGAATCCCAGAAGGCCTTTGGTAAGGTGCTGCACAGGAGGGTGCCAAATAAGATAAGAGCTCATGGTGTTCAGGCAAGGTACTCTGTATGGATAGGGAATTGGCAGACTGGCAGAATGCAGAGAGTAGGGATAAAGCGATCTCTTTCAGGATAGTAGCTGGTGAGTAGTGAAGTTCCACAGGGGCTAGTGTTGAGACCACAGCTATTCATATTATACATTAGTTATCTGGTTGAAGGAACTGAGGGCATTTTTGATAAGTTTGCAAATGACAAAGATA
The DNA here is from genome assembly GCF_020745735.1 of Hemiscyllium ocellatum. NCBI lineage: Eukaryota > Metazoa > Chordata > Chondrichthyes > Orectolobiformes > Hemiscylliidae > Hemiscyllium > Hemiscyllium ocellatum. The sequence continues at coordinate 45,107,986 of NC_083418.1, read as the reverse complement.
GGCGGAGGGGAGTGACAGGTAGTCTTGAGGAAATGGGAAGGCAACAGAAGGACTTGCACAGGCTAAGAGAATGGGAAAAGAAGTGGCAAATGAAGACAATGTGGGAAAGCATGAGATTATGCACTTTGGTAGGCAGAACCAAGGCGCAGACTATTTTCTAAATGGGGAAAGACTTCAGAAGTCTGAAGCATAAAGGGACTAGGGAGTCCTCATTCAGGATTCTAAAAATTAACATGCAAATTCAATTCCTGATGAAGGGTCTTTGCCCGAAATGTCGATTTTCCTGCTCCTCGGATGCTGCCCAGCCTACTGTGCTTTTCCACCACTACTCTATTCTTGACTCTAACCTCCAGCATCTGCACTACCCACTTTCACCAATGCAGTTCACTCAGCAGTTAGGAAGGCAAATGTAATGTAAGCATTCATTTCGAGAGGGCTAAAATAAAAGAGCAGAGATGTACTGCTAAGGCTGTATAACGTTCTGGTCAGTTCGCATTTGGAATATTGCAAGCAGTTTTGGACCCTGTATCTTAGGATGCGGTTTTCTCTACATTGAGGAGATAGGACGCCTACTTGCAGAGCGCTTCAGAGAACGTCTCTGGGTCACCTGCACCAACCAACCCCACCACTCCATGGCGAACCACTTCAATTATCCCTCCCACTCCACCAAGGACATGTAGGTCCTGGTCTCCTCCATCACCACTCCCTAACCCACCCAATGCCTGGAGGAAGAACGCCTCAGGGCCCTCCGACCCCACAGCATCACTGTGGATTTCACCAGTTTCCTCATTTCCGCTGCCCCCACCTTATTCCAGTTCCAACCTTCCAATTCGGCACCGTCCTCATGACCTGTCCAACCTGTCCATCTTCCTTCCCATTCCTCCACTCCACCCTTCTCTTTTACCTACCACCATTACCCCCCACCTCCATCTACCTATCGCACTCTCAGTTACCTTACCCCCAGCCCCTCCCCCCATCCCATTTATCTCACCACCCCCTTGACTCTCAGCCTCATTCCTGATAAAGGGCTTTGCCTGAAATGTCGATTCTCCTGATCCTCGGATGCTGCCTGACCTGCTATTCTTTTCCAGCACCAAACTCTAGACTCTAAGGATGGATGTGCTGGTGTTGCAGGGGATTCAGAGGAGGTTAACAAGAATGATTCCAGGGATGAAGGGCTTGTTTTGTGAGGAGCAATTGAGGACTCTGCATCTGTACTTGATGGAGTTTGCAGGATGACAGGAAATCCGATTGAAACTTTCGGAATACAGAGAGGCTTGGATAGAGTAAACATGGAGAAGGTTTTTCCAGTAGTAGGAGAGATTAGGATTTTATTGCAAAGCCTCAGATTGAAGGGAATACCCCTTAGAACGGAGATGAGGAGTCATTTCTTCAGTCAGAGGTTGGTTAATCAGTGGAACTCATTGTCACAGAGAGCTGTGGAGGTCAAGTCACTGAGTGCATTTAAGCCAGAGGTAGATAGGTTCTCAATTGGTAAGGGGATCAGGGATTGTAGGGAGAAGGCAGGAAAATGGGTTTGAGAAACATATCAGTCATGATTGAATGATGAAATACTCTTGATGGGCTGAAAGGCCTAATTCTGCCCCTGTATCTTACGACATTATAGTCTAAAGTCTTTCCTCCATTGCTCGGATGTTTGGGATTACGCTTGTCAGGTTCCATTTTTGCCTGTATGATTGTATCCAGAGAGTCATCTGCAATGACTCCATTTCCTGCTCCTGCATCGTTAACAGATCTATCCCTGAGTTCCTCCTATTTATCATCTACATACTGACCCTCAGGGACATTATGTGAAGACATAATGTTACATTCTATCTGTACACTGACAACACCAACATTTTCCTCACCATCACCTGTCTTGGCTCTGCATGGTCACTAATGAGTTAACAGACATCCAGTGTCGGATGAGCAAACATTTTCTCCAGCTGGGAAACCAGAAGTCCTTATCATTGGCCATGCTGTAAAATCTGTTTGAAACATAGAATGTTAGACAATCTCAGCAGGTCTGGCAACACCTGTGGAGAGACAAATACTCAATAAAGTCTGTTCCGTCACAATTGTCGCTATCCATCTCCATGGCAACTGTCTGTTACTCAATGACATCGAATGTAATGAAGTTATTGTCTTTGATGCAGGGATGTGCTTCCAATCTGCTCAGTCACCAAGACCACCATTTCTACTTTGATAAGATCAGCCACCTTGATCCTTGCTTTAGTTCCTTGCTGCTAAAAAATTCATCCATGCTTTTATTGATTCTAAACTTCAATATATCTTTACTCTATTGCCTGGTCTTCAATCTTCAACTCTAAATAAATGAGCTAATTCTAAATATTGCTTACCATATTGTAATAGATACAAAGTTCTGTTTAACCATTATCCCTTGTGCTCACTTCCTTACACTGGCTCCTCAACCAGCAATGTCTCAATTATAATTTCATTCTTGTTTTCAAATCTCTCCATGGTCTTGACCCATCCTATCTTTTCACTTCCCAAGTGCTCTCACCCTCCGTCATCTCAACATTCATCCAGTTCTGGCCTCCTGCACACTCCCAATTTTATTTGCTCCAACATTGGTGGCTGTGTCTTCAACTGGTGGACCCCCAGCTCTGGAATTCTTAAACTGTCCTTTCTGTTTCCTTTTCTTCACTCCTTTAAAACTTCCTGCCTATTTGAACAAGCTTCTTGTCATCTGTCTTGTTATATTCCTAAATGACATGATTTTTAAAAAGCATTTCATGCATTTATTGGGATTTGGGTGTTACTGGCTGGATAAATATTTATTGCCCATCCTTAGTTTCCCCTTGAGGAGGTGGTAGTGAGCTGTCTTTTTGAATTGCTACTGTTTACTTGGTGTAAGGAGGCCCACAATGCTATTTGGAAAGGTGTTCCAGGATATCGACCCAGCAACACTGAACGAGAGCGATATATTTCTGAGTCAGGATGGTGAGTGACTTGGAAGGTACATTGTAAGCAGTGATATTCCCATGCATCTGCCATTCCTGTCCATCTAGCCTGTAGTGCTCATGGGTTTATAAAATCTTGTAAGTAGTGCCCACTGCTGCTGCTGTGCATCAGTGGTGGAGGGAATGATTGGCACAATATCCACCTGGATGGTGTAACGTATCTTGAGTGTTTTTGGAGTTGCACTCACCCAGGCAAGAGGATAATATCCCATTGCACTCTCTACTTTTGCCTGGTAGATGGTGGACAGGTTTTGAGGAATCATGAAATGGGTTTTTTGATGCAGTATTCCTAGCCTCTGTCCTGCTCTTGTGGCTAGTCCAGTTCAGTTTCTGGTTAGTGGCAACCCTCAAGATGTTGATAGTGGGTAATTAATAAGTAGGCAAAATTTTTTAATAGCTCTGGTACTGTCAGCAATTTTCTGGCTATCATTTTTGTTTGATTAGCTCAATCTCTGACACTTGCACAAATTAAATCAAGATGCTATGAAGACCACTTGCGCAGTGTTAGTATTTGATCAACATTGACATCCTCATTCTTGGGATACGTTTCACTTGTCTATACCTGGAAAGCTAAGATGCGGGTGGAAAGATATAATTTAGATAGTGCATGCAGTTTTTCTCCAATGAAAACTGAATTCAATATTTTTTGCTAGAAGTTTGTTCCATTAATCCATAGATGAAAATTAATCCATGAAAAGAGAAATGAATTTCAGCTTCAGAATTTCTTCATCTTCCTAAATGCAAATATTGCTAAGTAGTAAAGTGAAATGCAATGACTATGTTTTTCTGGGTGAAAGTAGCTCATGGCAATGTTGCTACTTCTCCTTCTTACAGAGCACAATGTATTCGTGTTTTGCAGGAAGCTGCCTCAGTCTCGACCCCTCCAGGAACTGATGCTCTAATAAATGTGGATGACCTTGAAGAGTTTGCTGTGAGACCAGCTCCACAAGGAGTCACCATTAAATGCCGAATAACTAGAGATAAGAAGGGAATGGACCGTGGAATGTATCCTACCTACTACCTCCATCTAGAAAGGGATGATGGAAAAAAGGTTGGTAAATTACATAAGTATTAGCCTGTGTTTTAAAATGTATATTTGGACTTCAAGCTATCGAAATCTAACAGATTGCTTTATATAGAATACACTCCATATATACAGATTTTTATATATACCACACAGTACAATCAGAATCATACTCATCTGCTCACACTTGCTGTGAAGGGCTAGGACTTAGGCCAAACTATATCCAATCTTTCCAAAGAATATTCTACTAAAACTATTGCCATTCTTGTTTAGAGTATTGTTCTTGAAAGAAGGTGGCAAGGGACATCTTGTCATCCTCAGTCCTGACTTCCAACACTAACAATTAGGCTTTCTGGGTTGTGATCGTGAATGGAAACTGACTGATTTTATTTTAACTACAGGGAATAATTAGGCCAATCATAACACTGCAGCTAGTGTCTTGACTAGGATTAGTTAACTCAGCAGAAACCAGGGACTGTAGATGAGCCCTATATGACTCAGCAACTCTCTCGATAAAATTACAAGGAACAGTATTTCTAGCAGGAATTCTGGATAAAACCATTTCTTTCATGCAGGCATCTCCATTCAAAAACATGAACTCTGTAGTGCTGGTATCTTCCATCCTCTACTGCTTTTATGCCCCAATCTGGAATCTTGCTCCTGCTCACTTCAGTGTGACTGACACACAAACTCTCTTCGTGAGAGTATTCAGGTGGGCATTTTGAATATGCACCAGATGTATAAAGAATAGACAGAGCATGCTGCCAGTCCATATTTAGCACTGATTTGGTGCCCAACCTTTCTTTTGGTCCTTATTCTTCTAGTTTAGTCTCTTTCATAAACAAGCACAATTAAATATACATTCAGTGACTTGAAGGGCTAGACACCAATCCTATTTGAATATATCATTTGCAACTTGCAGGTTAGATGCTGATTACCTTCTTTGGCTATGTTTGGATTTGCGTAAGTGCTGCCTGTCTGAAAGAATTGATGACGGATGTTAATGTCTGGAGGGAGTGGTGCTGCAATAGGAGAAGTATTACTTATCACTGCACACCATTCACTCCTAGTCATGACCTTTATATTAACAGGCCTCTGCACTCAACATGAGCAAGAAATTGTGCAAGGTGTAGATTCTAGACCAGATAGACATTTAAGACAGATATGTAATATTTTGATGTAAACGGTTTCTGCCTTACCTTCAATCACTCTCCCCAATGTGGTCAGTTAGATGCGGTTATGTAATGTACATTAACGTAAGTAAGCCGAGAACCTAGACTGTGTGGGTAAGACTGTGATAATGTAGTTTTGTACATAGTCAGTGTTGTAAGTAACCAGCAAGCTATCTGACTCAGCAGAACTCAACAATCTGTGGTGAATATTGTGTGGAGTAGCATATGATAAAAAAGCAAATGGTGTCAGATAGCAATGAAGAGAGGCAGCAGGAGGAGGGAAGAAGGCCTGACAGGAAGCTTTACCTATATTTATTTATTTTTTCTTTATTCTTCCATGGGATGTGGGTCTTGCTGCAAGGCAAACATTTGTTGCCAGTCCCTCTTGAACTGATTGTTAGCTGGATCATTTCTGAGGGCAGTTAACAGTCAAGCACATCACTACTTTCTTCCTACTTTCATGTATGCCGTCTGGCTCACTGAAGTCATTTTACAGTATGGTCTGCCATCCTTACCTGGTCTGACTTATATCTAGTAGGCAGGACAAACCTGCTACCTACATTATTTTGAATCGAGGTGGGTTAGGGTGCACATTATTATCTTCAGTCCCCATTTCTTACAAATAATATTTTTTTACCTCCACTATAGATATTTGTTTTATGTTTAAACATTTTGTAAAATTAAATAAATAATTTTAGAATATCAACCGTTCATTTAGTTTTGTAAAATGTGTTTTTCCCAAATGATTTCATTCCATCAGAACTGACCTACATTTGGCCTTCAATCAGTATTAATTATGGATATTTTTAGTTGAGTTGAAGGGTTAACCAAACTGAGGTTTGCTGCTGGTTGAAGTTTTGGAGAAACCTATTGATTTTTATTCTTCTCTGTTCTTTTAACTTCTCCCCTGTTCCTTCAACTCTTCAGATATTCTTACTGGCAGGAAGAAAACGAAAGAAGAGCAAAACATCAAATTACCTCATCTCTATAGACCCTACTGACCTTTCACGTGGTGGAGAGAGCTTTATTGGCAAACTCAGGTAACCCATGATCACAATTAACTGCCTTGCTGATGATTTCTGTGTTAGTGGTACTGGCAGAACACAGCAGTTCAGGCAGCATCCAAGGAGCAGCGAAATCAATGTTTCGGGCAAAAGCCCTTCATCAGGAATAAGGGCAGAGAGCCTGAAGGGTGGAGAGATAAGCTAGAGGAGGGTGTGGGTGGGGAGAAAGCAGCATAGAGTACAATAGGTGAGTGGGTGAGGGGATGAAAGTGACAGGTCAGGGAGGAGAGGGTGGAGTGGATAGGTGGAAAAGGAGATAGGCAGGTAGGACAAGTCCAGACAAGTCATGGGGACAGTGCTGATCTTACTATAAACAGAAAGAAAGACCATTTAAAAGCAAATATTACAATACTGCCTAAAATCAACAACAATGTCCTCACATCCTGGCCTTTATTGAATGCTACATGCAGTGAGATAAAGTAATGCATCTTTTAAGGTCCCTTAGATTAGAACTTCTATTGAACGTTGCCCAGCAAGGAAATCTTTTTTTGTAAAGAGCAAAGGAAAGAGTTGGTTCAGTGTTGCTGATACAAACAGGATGAATCCTCACCACAAGACATGACATTGAAGAAGCTATCACTGATACCCAGGGTGTTATCGACTCCAGGACCTGACTTTTGTGCTACATGTAACTCTCCTGCAGTGACTATCAATATGACTGCACTCCTTTCCAGGTTCAAAAATAGACCAACGCACTTTTCATGCTGCAGGCAGTAAACAGAGAAGCACACTGACACTGGGCATATAAACAGTTTGTGACATGAAATCATTAAAACTGAGCTCACTTCTTATTGAATCCATTGAGCGTTCAAAGAGAATGTACGTGGGCAATCACTGTGCAATTTAACATTGAGCCAAACTGAGAAAACTGGAGGCTACATCAGTTCAACTCAATAATGGTACCCAACTTGATACAGGAGCTTGAAACCAAGACAGATGCAATAACATTGAAGAAAACAAATGCATTTTTGCAAGAATCATTTTCTAATGTTCAAAATCTGAATGTTTTGATATAGATTAAAGTTAAATTAAAATAGTATTGCAATAAACTATATACTAACAATGGTAGACATTACACCCTTTTAAATATGTACGGGGCAGTTTCTGTTCTTAGATCATTTTCTGTAATAGTTTGCAATTTGTTTCTTTTCTCAGTTTACTTATATCTATCTTGAACCAAGATTCCCTGGTCATCTAGTGTCAGGGAAACTGGGAGGAGATTGGAAAATCCCATATTAATTCACTGAAACTAGCCTGTCTTGGGACAAGTTTCTGTGGGAATCAGCAGCTGCTGTGCAGGGATTGGCAATTAATCCATTTGATTTGATTTATTATAGTCACATGTACTTAAATACAGTGAAAAACTTTGTTTTGCGAGCAGTACAGGCAGATCATAGCAAACAAGGAGATACAGATCAAAGGGTGCTTCGACAGAGCGGGGTATGCAAGCACAGGAGGGGCACAAAACAATATATGTTAGCAAGAGCAATATTATTTCAAGTTAGAGAGGTCCATTCAGCAGTCTAATAACAGCAGGGAAGAAGCTGTTCTTCAACCTGTTGGTGTATATGGTCAAGCTCCTGTATCTTCTGCCTAACAGAAGAGGTTGGGAAGAGAGCTTTACTGGGGTGGGAGGGGTCTTTGATGATGTTGGCAACCTTTCTGTGGCAACAAGAAGTGTAAATGGACTCCATGGATGGAAGATTGGCTTCTGTGGTGGTCTGGGCTGTGCATACAACTTTCTGTAATTTCTTATGATCCTGAGCTGAGCAGTTGCCAGACCAGGCTGCTATGCATCTAGGTAGAATGCTTTCTGTGGTGCATCTGTGGAAGTTGGTGAGGGTCCTTATGGACATGCCGAATTTCCTAAATCACCTGAAGAAGAAGAGGCATTGTTGTGCCTTCATGACCGTCGCATCCACGTGCAAGTCCAGGACAGGTTGTCTGTTATCATCACTCTAATGAATTTGATGCCCTTGACCCTCTTCACTTCAGCTCTGTTGATGTAGTTAGGGGCATGTCCTCCTCCTGTTTTCTTGAAGTCAATGATGAACTCTTTTGTTTTGCTGACATTGAGAGAGAGATTGTTATCATTGCACTGCGCCACCAAGCGTTCTATCTTGGTGGCCCTGTATTCTGACGTTTCATTGTTTGATATCCAGTTTACCATCAGCAAACATGTAGATGGCATTTGTTCAGAATTTGGCTACATAGCCATGGGTGTACAGGGAGTGCAGTAGGGGGCTGAGAATGCATTCTTGTGGGGAAGCAGTGTTGAGGATTATAGTGGAGAATGCTGTTGTCTATCTTCATTGATTGTGGTCTGTGGGTCAGGAAGTTGAGCTTCCAGTTGCAGAGGGCGGGGCCAAGACCTAGGTCTTGGAGTATTGAGATTAGCATCAAACCACGGTTCCAATGGAGGACCATTATCTGATGTTGAAAATTTCCCAGTATCAGACTGGCCTTTGAGTGAGTCCACGGGCCCAAGAGCCTCTTGGAAGTGGCCCCGTAGCAGCATATCAGATGGCCATCAGAACCTTGTCTCAAACCCCAGTAGCAGAACCACAAGACTGATACTGAGGTCACCATTATTGGCCATGACCAGGCTATCTTTTAAATGTTCTCCAGCCATTCAGGAGGGCTTCCGTTTGTATAGCCCTCATAAGAATATGAGGAATAGAAGCAGGAAGAGAATATACAACTCCTCAGGCTGCCTTTGTCATTCTGTTATATCATGGTTCATCTGATTTTAGTCTCAACACCTGTTTCCTGCCTGTTCCCTTCCAATGATCATCTCCCTCAAAAGTATTCTTCATTCCTGGTGAGAATGCCTGTCAGCCAGCCATTGCTGCAGTCTTTCATTGTGCCTGTTTAGTCAGTAAATCACTCTCCATCTTTACTTGGAGGGTGAATGTGAAAACAGCCTGTTCATTGGCAGTCTCCAATAAGATCATGGTACTGTGCAGATATTAGACACCACTGGGATAGGACCCAAAAATGATTTTTACTTTTGGTTCCTGACCCTCAATTATGTTTAACCTCCAGGAGATTCTGTCTTTATTGCCACTTAGTTTTTCTCATGATTATCTGTATTCAGTCTGTGTTCTTACTCACAGACCCATTGATCTGTGACCTCACACAAATGCAATTCTATACACTGATGGCAACTCACTCAAAATGTGCGTTTAAAATACATTCCCAAAGGGAATTAAACAGATGCTGCTTTCTTTGTAGTAAATCTGATGTTTGTTGTAAGAGCCTTGATCAGATCATTAACTATAGCAGGAAGTAAAACAATGTCTCATTTATCATCTCTTAACCAAAACTCAAAACTTAAAATTTGGTACATAAAACAAGTTAAGAATAAGCACCATTAATTTACCATTACTATTTTAGTAGCTGTTAAAATATTTTATGAAGATTTAATGAAATCGTTAATCCAGCCTGATGAATAAGAGATAAAGAGCTAGGAATTTCATAGCTCTTCGCTGCAGGATAGTGATAAAGGTAGACAAAGAGGTGTCTTGGCTCACGTCTTATGTTTAATTGAAATCTCCAATGCAAAATTACACTCAAAATATGGCCTACATGTAGCCTGGCTAGTAGATCTTAACTGGACCTTGGGTGGCTATCGCCAAAATATTTTTCTTTGTAAAGATTATTTTCTTGAATGGGAAATCAAAAGGTGCAAAGTGCTGCTCCTGTATGTTTTGTAGGACCAAAGACTATTGTTGACCCCTTCCCAGCTTTCCTCACAATCAGCCTCCTCCCTCTCTCCCAATCTTAATTCCAATACTGCCCCAAGTCACACTTTTTCTTTATCAGATGACCACTTGGATTGAACAGGAAGTGCATGTATCTTTTGTGTGTTATCATGCTATTATCTGTTTGCATGTGATAGGATCATAGATGTTGTGATGTTATGATGTTCATCCACTTATCCAGAGTGAGATGGAACTCAAATCCAAACTAGCTCTCCAGGCTGGAGGTCTAGCAGATTACATTCATTATGTCAACTTTAATTGTTCTTCATCTCGCTGGAACAATATTTGTCTTCTTTCTCTCTCACTTTTACAAGTCATTGCCACCTAAATGTGGTGTGAGTATTTTAGGGGGAGTAAAGAGACGAGCCCTCAGTCTTATTCTCATATGGTGCTAGACCATTTTGACAGCTCAAGAGTGCAAGTTTGGTGTCTTTTTGTTTCCTCTAGCAAAGCGTTCATTGCATACATACATCTTTCACCATTGGCTTGAGGATATGTTAGTGAGCTGTATGAATAATTCCATACAATGTTGTGGAGTCTTTAAAAGTATTCATTAGTGAACCACAATCTACTGTTTGATGCTACATGATCTCGGATTCCATGTGTTGCTAACATCTCCTTCACTGATGTCATTAATGTTTCAGAAATGTGACCTTGCTATTTCTTGTCTTCTATCCATCTGGGCCAGGTGTCGACTATCATCCAGGTGATCTTCCTTGTGTGTTTGAAGATATCCGTCCCAAGACATTCTGATGCTTATGATGGAAATGAAGATAACATCAACAATTTTCTTTCCTCATAATGATGAATAGCACAAGTAAGGCAGCTGGATGTCATTTCTTCCAAAGATCTTGAGAAATTTGGCCACCAAATAGCCTATCTTGTTCTAACTCAACCTTTTGTGATGCCCAAAGCTCCCTGGTGAAGTTGATGTGGTTCTTCAAGTCTCTAAACTTTCAGAAAGACAGCTCTCTTGTCATAGATGGGCAAACTGTCCACTACATGGAGGTGCGCTCTCTGTCATTGGAAAGAAATGAAAGCTCTCATCTGTCTAACTTAAAGCACCTCTTGCTTTTTTTTCAATCAGATCTGAGCATTCCAGCATCTTCGATTTTGTTCTCTAAGTAAAGGCTCCCTAATGTCATTGACATCATCTACATCATGGCTCTTGCCATCTTTGCAGGCCTGGCTTTGTGAACAGGCTTCTTGTTACAACATGTAGTCTGAAGTGGCCCATCTTACTGCACATCCGACATTCAGGCTTTCGTTCAGGACATGTTTTCCCCTTCCTTATTCCTTGATCCATCAGTAACAGTTTTCTTTAACTGTTGATTGACCCTCTTTCTGTCTCCACTGCAATTTCATAACTGCTTTTCTGTTTTTCACCTTAACATAGCTTACTGCATCAGCTGATTTTGAAATAGGATTGCCCTGTCATCTCAAATAGCCAAACTATTTTGCTTTTTGACCGCAGCTTTTTTGTCCGAAACGTCGATTCTACTGCCCCTCGGATGCTGCCTGACCTGCTGTGCTTTTCTAGCACCACACTCTCGACTCTAATCTCCAGCATCTGCAGTCCTCACTTTCATCATCCTTATCCCTACAAAGGTACAGACAACTGCACTGCTTTGTAAGATCAGAGAGGGACCAAACAGTCAAAAAATATTTCTACCTGACAGCCCATGTGAGCTCAGTGCTGTCCTGAGAATGGTGAACATCTCAGAAACTGCAGATCAAATCAGCAATTGAGATTCTGGCACAATTGCTAGAATCTTTGCTGATGGAATTTTAGAGTTATCATTTTGCCTGTGTCAACCCACAAATGTCAGGAGGTATTTACATGACCAGGAGGGTTGCTACTTGCTTGATATTTGGTTGTCCAGAAGTTCTTAAATGCAAACCAGGAAACAAGGAATTGCCTTCATGAAATTTGGTCAAATAGGGATCAGGAAATTGGGTATCTCATTGTTCCCCAATCCCTGTGCCCCGCAAGGTTTCTGCCCAGATTGGATCTCTCTGTTCTTCACTCTCATTGTTTTTGAACAAGGATGGATCAGATAGTATTGACTGTACTAAGAAAATGTCTTGTTTCTTGGATATTCAGGCAGGTGTCCTCTTAATATGAAGGCCAGGCATTTCAATCGACTTATTTAAGATCTTATTTAAAAGACAAACGTAACTATTTTACATGCTTTACTTCAAATAAAAACATTAGTTATAGATACGTTTAGCTTTTCAGTCACATGATATTTAGAACTTACCAGAAATTGAAATTGGTGCTGGGGTAGGCTGGGGGTTTGGTGGGGGTTTTGGTGCTAAGAGGGTGGTGGGATATTGTTGGGAGAGGAGTTCGACATGTTCCTACAATCTCTGTGTATTGTCAGAAATGAGACAGGCAGCCAATTAATTCACTCAATTAGCCAATTAGTGGTCACTTTCTGACACCGCTGATATTTTACCTGAGTTGTGTCAAGCCCCCCCACTGATGGGGAGGCCACTTGGCAAACCTTGGCAACCTTCCAGTGAGCTCCTAGAGAAAGGGCATTTCTTTCAGGCCGAGCCATTGCTGATGGAAGGATCTCCACTGGCAGTGTCTGAAGCTCTAGCGTTGCACAAGCGTTCACTATTCCACACCCTGCCACCCCCCCTCTGCCTGGGCCTGGTTCATTGGAAAACAGAAGGCCTCATCCTTTACAGGTGCTAAACAATAAGGTGGCTGTGTCTTTCTTCTGCTGTCTCAGCAATGCCCACCTCTATCCATGGGGCCGCTGAGTTCCCTGAACCCTTGGAGCACTGATTCAGGCAGCCAGCCCAAGAGGTGGGCCATAACCTTAATTGGATGGTGGCCCTGTGCAGCAGACCCTTAGTAAGTTATCTTGGGGTCCCATTGTCAACCCAGCAATGAATATTCATGATCAAATTCACCTCACCATTTCATCAATCCATACGACTCTGGTTGAACTCAGAAACATATTGGGTGAAGAACCCCCTGTTAATCTGAACAAGTTCTATTCAGCACTTTGCTACTGGAAAACACACATGGAAATTATGCCTCTGGCTGTACAGTTTACACTGTGAGGGCAAGTACTCTGTCCAGTTGAGGATAACACACATGAATCTGAGATAAATCCATTAAGAAACTTGCCAACCATTTGCATTGCAGATCAAATCTAATGGGCACCAAGTTTACAGTCTATGATAATGGAGTGAATCCAGAAAAAGGAAGTTCAAGCCTAGATGCAAGTAACTTGCGGCAAGAGTTGGCAGCTGTTTGCTACGTGAGTATTTCATTACAGCAGCATGCTTGTAATTACTCCACAATTATTATCATTAACATGCTCTGATATAAACTATCTGCCTGAAAACGTATTTCTCTGGTAGAATCATGATTGTATCCAAACAGGAATGAAAGATCACACCACAGAATATATTAATTCATAGGGAGCATAGGCATGCAGGCCATTCTTCCTGCTCTGCCATTCAAGAAGATCATGGCTGATCATTCACTTCTATACCACCCTATCCCCATCTTCCTTTACGTCACTGGTAATTAGAAGGCTGTCCATCTAAACTTTAAAGATACATTATAAGTGAGCTTGAACAGTCCTCTGGCATAAAGAATTCCAAAGATTCAAAACCCTCTGAGGATAGAAAATTCTCCCCACCTCAACCTGAAGCGATTTGCCCCTCATTGTGAAATTGTGTCCCTGGTTCTATTATTCTGCTACAGTGCTGTTTTTCTATTCATCCATCTCCCTGTTATTTCAAGCACTTAAGCCTGGGTAACCTTAAAGCTGAAGAAATGGTCAACGTAAAGAGGATTTTCTTCTTTCCAAGGGAAAATTATCTGGGGTTTTACAAGATGCCAGTGGCCCCTCCCATTTGCCAGGAAATCAGGGGCTTTCATACCTTGCCTCATCACGGAAGCTACAGTTAGGTTTTATGATCTTAAGGTGGTTCAATGCCAGCTGCCGGGGATTCTGCCCTTTTAAGGAGGGATGTATCAATCCATTGAGCTGCTGGAAAATTTTCAGTCTCAGCATTGCCACCAGGAGATTTAGCCATCACTAGGACTGCAACTGGCCCAGAGCACCAAAGGTGAAGAAGGTGTCCAATCAGGAGGGTCCCATTTCCTTAAGCCTTCAAGGTCTTGCTCAGTTATAGCTAGAATTCTCCCATATGGCAATGTACTTGATCTGCACTGGCAAAATGTGAGTGAGGGTGTGAAGATGCCCAAAACGACTCTTTATTGGGCAATGAAGGACCTTAGCTGACAAGAGTATGAGAAATGTATCCACTACCTTATTGCAACTAGTAAAATGTCAGCAGTAGCAGGAAGGTGATGTAAGTGGGACGAGTGTGGATTTAGAGTAGTTTTTATTGGTTCAGAGTCGATGAGCCGAAGGGCTCCTCTTGTACTGTATGTTCTATGATTCTACGAGCTCACCAGCCTATGATTTGATGTCTCCACCACCTCCCAGTATTCTCCTTGAAGCTCTGCAAAAGTTTGGCCATTGTTTTATCTCAGTGAAGTATGAATTTGACAACATGTTCCATTTTGAATTGAGTTAAATTTAACACTTCCTTGCCTTTACTTAATGTTAGGCAAAAGTGAGCACTGCAGATGCTGGAAACCAAAGTCTAGATCAGAATGGTGCTGGAAAAGCACAGAGGTCCGGCAGCATCCGAGGAGCAGGAAAATCGACCTTTCAGGCCAAAGCCCTTCATCAGGAAGGGCTTTTGCCCAAAACATTGATTTTCCTGCTCCTGAGATGCCTTTCTTTGCTTGATGTTAGTTTGAAGCAGTAATAGAGAGGATGGTGGCTCAGTGGTTAGTACTGTTGCCTCACAGCGCCAGGGACCGGGGTTCAGTTCCAGCTTCGGGCGACTGCCTTTGTGAGGTTTCCACATTCTCCCCTTGTCTACGTGGGTTTCCTCCCACAAATCAAAGATATGCAGGTTAGATGAATTGGCTGTGCTAAATTGCCCATGGTGTTCAGAAATGTGTAGGTCAGGTCCATTAGTCAGGGATAAATGTAGAGTAATAGGGTACAAGAATACGTTTGGGTGGTTTACTCTTCAGAGAATCTGTCTGGACTTGATGGGCCGAAGGGCCTGTTTCCAACGATTCTAGAAAAAAAGATAAATGGACATTGCTCAAAGTTTAGAAGTTGGGAAAGATGTGGTCTGGTCCTTGGTGCAGAGTCCCTAATATATATATTTGAGAGAGACAGAGAGAGAGTGAGAGAGAGTGAGAGAGGGAGAGAGATGGACGGGGTGGGGGGGCGCGATGATTAGAACTTGGTTATAGGAAGCCTGATTGAGAAATTGCTATTGACACAAAGGTGGGGGAATTTGAAAAGCTGTTAGATTGAAAGATCTTAACAAGGGTGTAAATGGAATGGGAGACAGATGGAAATTGCAATTTAAGATGGAGAAGTGTGAAGAAAAATAAGTAGACATTGACATTTAATGGAATTGCTTGAAAGCTGTGAAAAATTGATCTTGCGATTAAAATGCACAATTTTCAACAATATGAATACAGCTATGTGTAGTCATTATAAAGATTGAGTGCTCTTTATAGATTGCAAGAGTACAGTAATAATTATCAATTTACACAAAGTATTTATCAGGCCACAGTCAGGGTACTAGGTGCTGTTTTGTATGTGGTACTTAAAAGGAGATATTTGAGATACAGATGGAATATGGAATAGGTGATGCCTGGACTGTGATACCCTATTTACAGGAAGGGACTTGAGAAACTGGGACTCTTTTCACCAGAGCTTATTATTCTAAAAGGAGACAGGCAAGTGTTTTGAAATGATTAATGGTTCAAATAATGAATATGAAAGAATGTCTGAAGAATCATCAATTTAAAATAGCTGCTAAGATAGTGAGGGGAAAGCTAGATTAGGAGAAATGTATTTAACCAGGAAATAATTTGGATCACAAAATACATTGCCAGAGATCAATCCGTCACAACTTCTAATCGCAAAATTGGTTAAGAATTTCGAACAGCAGAAGGTGGAGAGGTATTGAGACACAGCAGGGCAACGGGACTAATTCTGGACTGTTACAGCAAAGAACCAGCAGTAACACCAGAGGCAAATTGGCTTCCTTCTGAGCTGCAAAACTCTGTTTTTTTAACAACAGACAACTGAAGCAAGGACAGATTTCTGACAAATTTGATTCTGCTAATAGAAGAGCTAGGTCAGATTATACAGGAGTGCTAGTAGGCAAATCACAGATTGCCATAGCCTTTTGTTCAGTGTTCAGGAAGTTAATCGTTCCAAATAATTAATGAAGTTGTGATGGGAGAGCTAGCAATTCCTTCACAATCACCACCAGCTATGATATAGCCATTTTTAAATATAAACTTTTAGTTATGTTTTTATGAAAGAGAACTCTCAATCTTTCACATTGAGAGTTAAATTTCATCCACAAATTAACGTGACCTCAAGAGGAGAGTATATGGATTGTGCACAAATTTATAATAATTGAACCCACTTCAGATTCAGAATGTACTCAGAACAGGGTACAAATAAACAAAGGCTCATTGGGTCTAATCACATTTCTAATGGTATTATTATTGTTTTTGTATCAATGAGTGGCTCCTATGTAGAAGAGAGAAAGCATTAACTCATGTGGAGTACTTTGTTGGAAACCTGAAGAACTGGAAAATGCAAAGAGAGGGTTTGAGTGATGGCACTGAAAAAGAGATTGGAATGGAGCTGGTGCAACCAGTAGAAATACTGGATAATAGCCTAAAATGGTTACATTTAGGGGAGTTGATTAACGATAATGGAGGGGGAGAATAGCTGACAAAAAACTTGAATGAACTCTTTATGGAATGATATAAACAGGCATCCAGATTTCTACACTGGAAGTGAAAGGTCAAAGTCTATTGATTTACATCCATATTTCATGACTATATATTTATATGTATATTACCTATCTAGATTCTTGTCTTTCAGAAGCTTTCATATTATTTTTCTCATTCTGTTTAAGTGACAGTTTTATAAATTTGTGCATCTGTGTGCCTATTACAAAACTGTGTATGAGCAAGTAAAATTAATCTAGGTCATTTTACATAATAATTATTGATTGTGTAAATTCTACATAAAATCTTTGAGCAAACCTTTCGCTGTCTCGATTGCTGGGAACCTGCAGAAGTCCTGACAAGTTGACCTATGTGAATTCCCCCAGGAAGTTTATTTTCTGAAGCTTCCCATGCTCCTCCATGAAAGCCTGTGTCTCTGAGCATGTGCCAGGGCCTTAGTTTAAATGTACTTGCCTGGAAAGTTAACCCAGGAAAGGCTAGACAGATTAAATCCACATCTAATTCCTGGGCAACTGCAGAACTGACACCACAGTCACTCACATTGACCCCATGACTAACTCCTGTCCCTAAACCTCACAAATAAAGCCATGACTTCTTAACTGTTCTCCACTACCTGACCTTGCCTGTGACCCAATTCAATTGGCACTAATCCACCCCCTCCCAATCTAATCATTATGCCCAAAATATCCAACAGAGTGCTTAACCCCCAAGCCAACTTCCCTCTTGACCTAATCTGGCTATGCTTCCACCACCCCACTGACAATTTGACAAATATCCTCTGATCCTCTGACTTCCCCAACCAGACCTGACTATTCCTGATTTGACAATCCTCTGCCCAAGACCATAAGAAGCTACAGAGAGTTGTGAACACAGCCCAATCCATCACCCAAGCCAACCTCTCATCCATTAACTCCATCTACACTTCTCACTGCCTCAGGAAGGCAGCCAACATCATCAAAGACTCCTCCTACCTCAATTATAGGTTCTTCCAACCTCTTCCATCAGGCAAAGGTACGAAAGCTTAAAAACACGCATCAACAGGCTCAAGCACAGCTTCTTCCCTGCTGTTATTAGATTTCTGAATGGACTTCTCAATTTTCAAATCTAATATTGACCTTGATTTTTGTGATTTGGAGGTGCCAGTGTTGGGTTGGCATGTACACAGTTAAAAATCACACAACACCAGGTTATAGTTCAACAGGTTTATTCAGAAGCACTAGCTTTCAGAGCACTGCTCCCTTAACAGGTGGGGTTGTCTAAATAAACCTGTTGGACTATAACCTGGTGTTGTGTGATTTTTAACTTTGGTTTTTGTGCATCTTCTTTGCAGCTGTAACTTTTTATTCCTCACTCTGTTCGATTACCTGATGATCTTTGTATGTTATGATCTGCCTGTACTACACACAAAACAAAACTTTTCAGAGTACCTAGTTGCATGTGACAATAACAAATCAAACCAAATTATATCAAATCACTAATCTCACTGCATGTCAACTCATTAACCCACTTTCCCACCGAAACATTTAGACCCCTCTCCCATGTCAGCCACATACCCACTTACCACAGTCACCAACCCACCTTCCCATCTACCCATTCACAAACATCCAAGCTGCAGATTTAGACTTGCCAGACAGCAGCCAGTGTCACTAAGAGATGCATTTCTGGCCTTTCCCACTCTAATCTGGAAAACTGGGCTCATAAAATCCAGAAGAAATGCAAAGCAGCGTCATGTTGAGGAAATTTTCAAGTGGAATGGCAATCTGACAGTGATACTTGGAACATGAGGACTATAGTTTTACATAATTTAAACTGTGTTATATCTTGTAATATGTGTTTCTTATATATAGAGAGGTAATAATATGGTGATAATGTCACTGGACGAGTAATCGGTTAACATTCTGGGGCTACAGGTTTGAATCCCGCTATAGGAGATGGTGACATTGAATTCAGTTTTAAAAATCTGTAAATATAAAAGAGTTCATTGATGACTATTGCCAAGTGTCATAAAAAGAAAGGAAGTATAGCCTTTCTGTGATTCCAGACATATAATAATGTGGTTGACTCTTAACCACCCTCTGAAATGGCCTAACCTAGCTTGCCGCTATCAAAAATTGCTACAGAAAGTCTAAACAAAGTAATGAAACGGGACTGACCATCCAACATTGAAAAAAACCAGCCTTGTCAACCTTGCAAAGTCCTTCTTACTAACAACTGGGGGCTTAAGCTAAAACTGGGAGAGCTATCTCACAGACTAGTCAAGCAAGAGCCTCATGATCATTTAACCATACCTTACAAACGATATCCCCGACATGTTGGTTTGACAGCCATTTCAAGTGTTGAGTTCAGCAACTACAGACTTTATTTTGCAATCATACACTGGGAAACGTACTTGATAAAAGTGCAGCGAAGTCTCTCTCCAAAACACATCTGCATAATAATTTATACACTTAATTATTACATTGCTTCACAATATTTTTACAGTTCACTTGTCATTGAATATCTTAGCACTTATAGCACATATCTGTATCAATAAAAAGGGCTATCTATGCTCTGCAGATATTATTTCATGTTCCCATTATGTCTCCAGTTTGGCTCTGATCAACCTGAGACTCTTGTTTCAAGCTGTTGTTCAGTTTTACAACTTACATACATTCTTAGCGGGGCTCCTACAGTATTGGCTTTGTATTCCATCATGCCTTTGCATTCCATTCCAGTATCATCTACATTTTCCTTCATGTTCAGATTAGATGTTTGATAAGATTAGATTTCCTAGAGTATGGAAACAGGCAATTTGACCCAACAAGTCTATACCGACCCTCTGAAGAGTACCCCACCCAGACCCATTCCCCTATCCTGTAGGTACCCATGACTAATGCACTTAACACTATGGGCAATTTGATTCACTGAATAGTTGAAGAGGGAATGCCAGGAGCAGTCAGGCATACCCAAAAATGAGAGGTCAACCTGGGTGAAGCCACAACACAGGAATACTTGCATGTCAAGTCCCGAAAGCAGCAAATAAGTGATCTAGCAACCAACAGATCAGAACTAACCCCATAGTCCTATTAGATCTAGTCAGGAATTGTTGTAGATAATGATACAACTAACAGTAGTTAGAGGGTCCACTAAGAACATCATTCTCAACAAAGAGAAGCCCAGCACAATGCAAAAGACACTTTTAGCCATAAGGGCCTGGTGGCTGATCCACCTTAGTGTCCTCCTGAAGTCCCTAGCACCATAGATACCAGTCCTCAGCCAATTTGATTCTCCGCATGTCATATCAAGAAATGGCTGATTGCACTGAAAGATGCAAAGGCTATTACCCTTGACAACAATAAAACAATAGTGTATAAGGCATGTTCCATACCCAGCTACTCCCAAGCCAAGCTGCTCAGTGCAACTACAACACTGGCATCAACCTGAAAATTTAGAAAATTGCTCAGATATGTCCTGTCCACAAAAAAATCCGACCCTGCCAATTATCACACTCTCGGTGTACCCTCAATAATCAGAAAATTGATGAAAGGGGTCATCACCAGTGCTATCAAATGGCAAAGGAATGACCTGCTTACCACTGCTCAGTTTAACTTCCACCGGAGTCACTCAGTTCCTGAACTCATTACAGCCTTGGTCCGAATATGTACAAAAAGCTTAACCCCAGAGGTAGGGGATATGGCTCCCCTTGACATCAAGGTGCCATTTAACTGAATATGGCCTCAAGGAATCCTAGCAAAACTGGAGTCGATAAGAATCAGGAGGAAAACTCTGCACAGATCGAAGTCATAGCTGGCACAAAGGAAGATGGCTTTGGTTGTTGGATGTCAATTATCTCACCTCCAGAACACTTCTGAAGAAGTTCCTCGGGGTAATAACCTAGGCCCAACCATCTTCAACGACTTAATCAATTACCTTTTCTCTTTGAAAAAAGGTTAGAAGTAGGGATGTTTGTCGATGATTATTCAATGTTCTGCACCATTTGTGAATCTTAGGTACTGAAACAGTTTGAGTTTACATGTAACAAGGTCTGAAAAATATTCAGGCTCCTGTTGTTAAGTGACAACTAACATTTACACCACAAAGGTTGCAGGTAATGACCTCTCCAACTCCTATTAGAGGATCTAACCATTGTCCCACAATGTTCAATACCATTATGGGGTGGATGGTGGCTCAGTGGTTAGTACTGCTGCCTCACAGCACCAGGGACCTAGGTTTGATTACAGCCTCTGGCAACTGTCTGTGTGGAATTTGAACATTCTCCCTGTGTCTGAGTGGGTTTTCTGCAGGTGCTCCGGTTTCCTCCCACAGTCCAAAGATGTGCAGACCAGGTGAATTGGCCATTCTATATCGCCCCTAGTGTTAGGTGTATTAGTCAGAGGGAAATGGGGTCTGGGAGGGTAACTCTTCGGAGGGTCAGTGAGGACTTGTTAGGCCGAAGGGCCTGTTTCCACACTGTAGGGAATCTAATCTGATTACTGTCACTGAATTTCCCCCACTGCCAACATCCTGGAAGTTACTACTGACCAGAAACTGAACCAAAACACCCATAAATTGTGTGTCTGTAACAACAAGTCAAAAGCTCATTCTGCACTGAGCGAGTCACCTCCTGCATCCCCAGTGCTTGTCTACAAGGCATGAGCCAGACGTTTAGTATAATATTCTTCACTTATCTAGAATAGATCAGCTTAAACAGTATTAAAGAGTTCAACATTATCCAGGACAAAATATCCCCCTTAATCAGCACCATACCCACCACCGTCAACATCCACTTCCTTCACCACTGATGTACTGTGGCAGCAGGTGTATCATGCATCAACAACTCGCCAAGGCTCACAGCACCTTCCAAACACATGACCTCTACCACATAGAATAACAAGAGCACCAGATGCATAGAAAAACCACAATTTGTGAGTTCTCCTCCCTGAGGATTTTGGATAAATCATAGGAAAGTGAGTCGGTGGGGGGAAGGGGAATGGTGTCACATGGCCTCAGATGCCGAAAGAGTTTACACCATTTGATGTTGCCAATAGAAATGCATACCACTGATGGTCCCCATCCGTAAAAGGAGCAGACTTATCATTTTCCATCGATGTTTAATCTACATGACAAAGAAGTGAGGTTTCGCCATAATGGAGAACTGCACCTTGCATCAAATTACAAAGAAATTTACAGCTTTTTGTCCAAATGTTGGATTAATGCAAAGTTTCTGCTGTATATGAGCCTCCTCTCATCTAATTTTATTTTAACACCAATATATTCTTTAAATCATTTCTCCCTCAACTACATTAATACATCTTGCATGTGCTGCAAAAAGACATATTTTGTTGAAGATTTTCATCTTGCAGCAGAAGAAAATGCTGATTAGTTGGCAAATGGACACTGATTAATGGAGGCATTATTATGGAAAATGCACCAGTTAATTATAAATGACAGTTAACTGCCATTTTTGTGTATAAATTATAAATCAGGCAGATTGACTGTCAAGTTGATTACATACTGTATAAAAGTTTTGCCTTAATTTGGATTTCAACACTGGTCATAGCTTTTATTACAGTTTATACAGGTTGCTAAATAGTTTGATTCCATATCAGGCGCAGAAGGTGTCTTTAAGTGCATCAGTCTTTTTGAAATGTTCATTAACAGATGTTCATAAAATCTGTGAGAGTATAATGTAATAGAATATATGATTAAATATTTTTGTTGTAAGGCTTTGAATTGATATTCACTTATTTTACTGAAATGCTTATTCCCAAGACAAAGATGTGCCAGAACTTTCTGCTGTCTGTTTTAGACCCCTCCATTTCAAACTGATACTACAGCTGAAATCAGGTTTGTTTTAATATAGCAACTAATGGATTGGAAGTTGGTTCCACATATTTTTGTCAAATGCTATTATGGATGATTACAAGGCAGACGTATGGTAGTCCTGCAATTTGGCTAACAGTGTCTCTGCCTTTCCATGAAGAAAAAGTGGCCTCAGTGTCTCATGCAAACTCCCTAAATTCAGGGTTTTCTCAGAGACAACAAAACTAAATAGGGCATTCGATTTTGTCACCTCATATATACAACTGTGGGACAGGCTGTACACGGGTCCCTTCACAATATTTTATCATGTGTTATTATTACATGGACACTATCTAATTGCTTATGCTAAAAGACATATTGGGAGTAGTCATTTCATTTTTGGGAAAAATGCAATTTCTATTGACTTCTTCCCTGCAACCAGAAATCTGTCAGTTTTGCCATTCATTTGGCATCTGATTGACTGTCCTGACCCATCATCTCTTGTTTTGTACCAACTGCTGCATACCAGCACATACAATTACGATCAGCATGAATGTCATAGCTGTTGTCTGTTATGTTTGCTTGTTTGACAAGTGGCATTATTAACCTAATAAACTATCTTTGAGAATACCTGGCTTTTTCCAAAGTTATTAACTGTTGTACATTGGTTAGGATGTAACCTTTTGCTTCCTTCTGCTTTTGCTTAGGAAACAAATGTTCTGGGTTTCAAGGGACCTCGGAAGATGAGTGTAATCATTCCTGGCATGAACATGGATCATGAAAGAGTGTCTATCAGGCCTCGCAATGTAAGTTTCAAGACATCAACAGCCTCCATTTGAAATTCACAATCATGTAAGACCTCTCATTAAAGGAAGCAGTACAGTACAGGCCAGTGAGAGAAATAATGGACCTGGTGCTTCTCCTGCTTCTGGGCTCTTAATTTGTTTCTCCCCTAAATGTTCCCTCTCACATCCTTCAGTTTCCGAGAATTGGGAAACATATTTATAGTGTTTTAGCAGTCTTAGCTTTTGTACTGTGTACCTCTATTTATTAAGCCCATCAAAAGCTCAAGTTTCAGTATGATATACTTTACAACCAGTGCTCTGTCAGATTATTATGTGCAACATGATCATTCATTTAATGCAACCAGATAGCTCTGTTGAAGTTGGCTTTATGCAATATCCAGACAGCAGTATCCAAAATAATTAAACTTTGCAAACACTACAATCTACAGGATTGTAGTGTGTATAAATGGGAAAAATCTAAACGGTTAGTGATATGTTTTTATTTTCACATGGCTCTTCATTTCACTTTCAAGTTTTAAAAATGGCAAAACTGTCCAGTAACTTAGCACTAATATGCCGTATTGTGTATTGCTCTCCACAAAAGTGTGCTTTGTTAACAGAAAAATTACACATTGTATTGACTGATAAATATTTTCTCATTTTAAATTGAAATAAACTACACTTATCCAGCATGGAGTGTAAAATAACACAGCAAAGTATTGGAATGTTAGAACTCTAAAATATAAACAGAAACTGTTGGAAATACTCAGCAGGCCAGGCAGCATTTATGGAGAGAGAAACAAAGTGAATACTTCAGATCCACCAGAACATCAGTGTGGGGTTCTGCAGAGTTACATAGGGGCTGTCCCTGTATGGCTCAAACCTTTGTCTACCAGGGATCTCCATCTAGCACTTGAATGTAAAGGGGCTGAATTGTATAATTAACCCCTGAAAACAAGCAATGTAGCTTTACAGAGGTTATATTCCCTGTCAGAGGATAACAGTGACGGAGAGCAACAGCAGTCTTTGCACTGATGCAAATCCAAGCATCTAAAGTAGTCATTGCCCCCCTCAAGGTATTCTGTAAGGAAAATATGGACAGTCTGAAGTCTTAACAGATTGAAATACGCCAAAGGAATTTAGTGCAAGTGCTGTATTTGTTTTAAGTGTAATGCTCCACAAAGGGTGAAGAGTGAGAGGCCATTCCCCTCCCCCAGCATTCCCACTTCCCCACCAAGGACTGGGCATGTTCCCATTTATTGTCTCTGGTCTTTTCTCGCAGAAGGAGATAAACATTAAGGGAAATTCAGATGGGTTCAAGAGTGCTTTGTCTGCATTGACAGGTACAGTTAGTAGTGTGAATCTCCAGAACTGTGATTGACCTCACAGATTATTTGCAATCAAAATGTGCTTAGGGGGAAGTTAGGAATTGAAGGATTCTGCTCTGAACATGATTTAGTGTCCTCAAAGAGCTTGAGTTGAAGAAAACCAATAAAGCTGTTATTGATGTGTGTGACTGATATTCCTGTTTGGTATTCGCCCTGAATAAGCCTAATGTGGTCGTGACTTTGTTTCATGCAAGTCTTTGGTAAAAAGCTATCAGACATACAGGTTCTCTAAGTACTAATTAAAGATCAGTGCTGGTGGTGCATCAGTTGCTGAGTTTTGTAGCTCCTTTCACACTTTAAGTGTGAATTCTGGTAGATGTGTGATGTGTCAGTTAGCTCAGTTGGCTGGACAGCTGGTTTGTGACTTACAGTGATGTCAATAGTGTGAGTTCAATTAATGATGAAGTGCTCTTTTTCTCAATCTCTCCCCTTTCCTGAGGCACGATGACCTTTAGGTTAAACCACCACCAGTCATGAGAACCCACCACCAATGAGAGACCAGCCATATGGTCCAATAGGACTATGCTGACTTTACCTGATAAGTGTGTGAGAGGTAGTCTCACTGGCATGAAAGTAGAGCAACATTGGTGCCTGGCAATGTTGGCAAACACTGATTGCACATAAGGCATCTGATGGAGGTGGCTGACACCCAACCTTGTATGTTACAGTCCTCTGCAGTTGCAAACTCACAATATTAACTCATACTTTTATGGGCATGAAACATTGAGTGGCAATGGCAGAAAGCAGAAAGTGGAGATAAAATGGTCTTTCTCAGGATGGCAGCTGGTGACAAATGGTGTTCTACAAGGCTCACTGTTAGGACCACAACTTTTCACATTAACGATCTAGCTGAAGGAACAGAGGGCATTCTGACTAAGTTTGTGGTAGAGGGACTGGTAGCATTGAGGCAGAGGGGAGGTTGCAGAAGGATGTGGACAGGTTAGGAGAGTGAACAAAGAAGTAGCAGATGGAGTACAGTATGAGAAATTATGAGGTCATGCACTTTGGTAGGAAGAATAGAAGCATGGACTATTTTCTAAATGGGGAGAAAATTCAGAGGTCTGAAGTGCAAATAGACTTGAGAGTTCCAGTCCTGGATTCTCTCAAGGTAAACTTGCAGGTTGAGTCAGTAGTTAGGAAGGCAAATGCAATGATGGCATTTATTTTGAGAGGATTTGAATACAAAAATATGGATGTACGTCTGAGGCTCAAGAAGGCTCTTGTCAGGCCATATTTGGAGTATTGTGCACAGTTTTGGGCCCCATATTATCAGGAAGGATGTACTGGCCCTGGAGCAGGTTCAGAGAAAGTTCACAAAAATGGTCCCAGGAATAAAAAGCTTAACATAAGAGGAACGTTTGAAGACTCTGGATCGATATTCGATGGAGTTTAAAAAGATGGGGAGGGGATCTATTTGAAACTTACAGAATACTGAATGGCCTGGACAGAGTGGATGTTGGGAAGATTTTCCATTGGGTAGGAGAGACTAGGACCAGAGGGCACAGCCTTAGAGATGAGGAGAAACTTCTTCAGCCAGCGAGTGGTGAATCTCTGGAATTCACTGCCACAGAAGGCTGTGGAGGCCGGGTCATTGAGTATATTTAAGACAGAGATAGATAGGTTCCTGATTATCAAGGGGATCAAGGATTATAGGGAGAAAAGCGGGTGAATGGAATTGAGAAACTTATCAGCCATGATTGAAAAGCAGAGCAGACTCGATGGGCTGAATGGCCTAATTTCTGCTCCTATGTCTTATGGTCTTATGCTCTTATACATCTTGGTGCACAGCAGATTATATATCCTTTTGCAGCACTGAACCCAATCTCTTTTAATGCTCCCACATGTGTGACGACCACTGCCACCTTGGACCAAGCTGTGTTATCTCTTTTTCCCAGATGACCTGCAGGAGACTATCTCAAAGAGCATTATTTAAATGTGGATCTAATTTTTGGTGGTTTCCAATATCTCCAGGGATGGTTTGGTAATACAAGCAGAAGTTGAGTGACACTCTTGGTTACAGAGATTGAAGTGTTATCTGGGAACTTTTTAATTATGGTGCTTGGAAGTTCAGAAAGTGTCGGTGGATGTGCAGAACTTCCTCCCTACCCATAACATTTGCCATTTTGCCCAGACTTGAATATGCGTTCATCTAAGAAGAGCATTATTGCACAGGAAAATCTGACATGTACCTGAGTGGAAGTCCCTCCTACTTTTAGTTTCAAAAAGAGAACTGTTCACTCAAGAGCACAAATATCACGAAGGGAGCAGTGACCCAATGACCTCCTGCTTCTCTGTTATTTCTGTCATTCTGTGAAAAGTTTCATTTATCCTGTTCAAGCTCAAATGTGTAGTGGACAGTGAAGAAGGTTACCTCAGAGTACAACAGGATCTTGATTAGATGGGCCAATGGGCCATGGAGCTGCAGGTGGAGTTTATTTAGATAAATGTGAGGTTTTCAATTTTGGAAAGGCAAATCAGGGCAGGACTCATACACTTAATGGGTACTGTTGCTGAACAAAGAGATCTTGGAGTGCAGGTTCATAGTT
The DNA here is from genome assembly GCF_020745735.1 of Hemiscyllium ocellatum. Classification (NCBI taxonomy): domain Eukaryota; kingdom Metazoa; phylum Chordata; class Chondrichthyes; order Orectolobiformes; family Hemiscylliidae; genus Hemiscyllium; species Hemiscyllium ocellatum. The sequence continues at coordinate 45,080,637 of NC_083418.1, read as the reverse complement.
CCTTGAAAGTGGAGTCTCAGGTAGATAGGATAGTGAAGAAGGTGTTTAGTATACTTTCCTTTATTAGTCAGAGCATTGAGTATAGAAATTGGGAGGTCATGTTGCAGCTGTACAGGAAATTGATTAGGCCACCTTTGGAATATTGTGTGCAATTCTGGCCTCCCTCTTATGGGAATGATGTTGTGAAACTTGAAAGGGTTCAGAAAAGATTTACAAGGTTTGGGCTACAGGGAGAGACTGAATAGGCTGGGACTGTTTTCTATGAAGCATTGGAGGCTGATGGGTGACCTTATAGAGGTTTATAAAATCATAAGAGGAATGGATAGGGTAAATAGACAAAGTCTTTTCCCTAGATTGGTGGAGTTCACAACTAGAGTGCATACGTTTAGGTTGAGAGGGGAAAGATTTAAAAGGGACCTAAGGAGTAATGTTTTCATGTAGAGGGTGGAATGAGTTGCCAGAGAAAGTGGTGGAAGATGGTACAATTGCATCATTTAAAAGACATCTGGATGGGCGCATGAATAGGAAGAGTTTAGAGGGATATGGACCAAGTGTTGGCAAATGGAACTAGATTAATTTAGGATATCAGGTTGGCATGGACGCGCTGGACCTAACAGTCTGTTTCCATGCTGTACATCTCTATGGCTCTGTCTGGCTTGGGAAGTGTAAATGATGGGCTGACTTGAGGATGATGTGTCTGTGAAAAGCAACCCCAAAGCTGAACCTGCTGTCCTTTGAATAATTTCACCATTTGGTTCATTGTTCTGTGAAACCTGATTTTAATGTACAAACTCTAAATTTGGATCAGCTCTGACTGAGACACCTGGTTCAGGCATAACCTAATTCTGAGGAGATTCAGGAGAATAGGATCTGTTTATTGTGCATAAATTGGGACCATGACCATACTATGTAGAGAGTGATGAATAGTCAGCCATCAGATGACCAAGCTTCAGAGCTTCCACCAGAGTTGACATTCCTACCAGCCCTGTGTGTGCATCATTTTGTTCTGATAGTTGTTACTTCTGCAACTTAGATACTCTGTGCATTCAAGATCATTTTAATTAAGGTAGGTGAAAGCATTGACTATTGACTTGGAGATGTAAGTCTCCCTATAACAGGATGTATACAAAATTAACATGTGGAGCCAAACTATTTGTTTTTTCTCATGCCAGACACAAAGATGCTGCCCATTACAGCATCTGTACTCAAAAGAAGAAATTCTAGGCTAATTGTGTTCATTAATTTCTTATTTAGCCTGAGGGAAACATTTTTTAATTAGTCCATTAGGTCCATTGGCTATTCACTGAAGTGGAGATTGTGCTAATCGTGCTGACTAAGTACAAACTATCTCCCAGAATTGTTCCTGCTATGTTATTCGCATTAAGGTTATTTACATGAAGTCATTTAAAAAAAAATTGCTGTTGCTTACTTTATCAGCTAATTTACTTGTTTTTGAATTAATTCTTTGAAGGATGCAATGTGATTAAATGGAGAAGCTGGCTTCTTCACTGTTTAGTCAGTAAAATCAGTCAATGTCTTGACGCTAACCAACTATTTTTTAAACTTCAGTTGAAAGTTGTTGACACAACAAAAGACTGCTGCTAATTTATTGACCTTGACCAACCATTTGGCTAACTAGTAAGGTAGCTTATCAAATGCTGTGATCAATTCTCGCTAATGGGCTAAAAAAAACCCCAAAGAACTGCAGATGCTGGATCTTTCTGAAGGAGCCGAAACATTAACTCTGCTTTCTCTCCACAGATGCTGCCAGACTTTCTGAGTTTCTTCAGCAATTTCAGTTTTTGTTCTAGTTAATAGGCTTTCTGAATCGTGCAGGTAGTAGATTATTGTCAGTCCAGAACTAGTCAGTTCCAAGATTTAATTTGATTCAAATCAATTTAGCAAAGAAAGTGACAGCATAGATTTCCTGTAAGTAAGCCAAGTACCTATATTCCAGTCTATTCTTAGCCGATAAGCCTTCAACTTGTGTATTGCCTGTGTAATTTCCTCTTTAGTTCACCTTTAACATCTGGTGTTAGTTACTGGTAAATAAACCAGGCACACAAAGCTTGACATGATCTCAATCCTGTCCAAGTAAGATAGAAATTGGAATTTCACTGATTCCATGATGATGTGCTTGGATGTAGGGGGTGGTAAGAAGAAAACTCCTTCAGGCAGATTCGTAAATGCTCTCACCACTCACCAAATTACCCAGAAGCATTCAGGGAATGGAGGTGGGATGGCCACAGATTGGAGTGGAGTCAATTGACCCTATGATAGGAACAATTGACCACGCTTTTCAAAGTCTATTTTCCATAGACTCCACTGAGGATCAATGATTCATTGCTTAAAAGATGCAAGAATTCAATGGCAGACAAGTGTTGGTGGAAACTAATAAGAACAGAATTCAGCTGAGTTTGCAAATGGGGCAAGGTCTTTTTAGTGAATCAAAAGTTGGGACTTTTACAGGAATTTCAGTGTGTAAGTCCCATGGTTAAGGGCTGCTTTGGAAGGGTGTGGCAGGGAGGAATTTATGGGATCTTCCAGTTAGTGGCTCTTAGCAGGATTAAGCAGGTGACAAAGGCTCTGGTCCAGACAGCGTGGCAATACGTTAGGATTTGTACTGATTGGAGAAGTCAGGTTGAGAGGAAATTGGATGTGGTACCATGGCAGTATTCCCTCAGGCTTAGCTGTGCGTATGGCCAGCAAGGCTCCCTCCTAGAAGCAGTCAGGTATGTTAACGGTCTCTCAAATTCCACATCAGTAAGCAACCAGCTATATGTTCAGATACAGTCTTTAGAGGCACTGGCTCTCTAGCATCTCTACAAAGCTGTGCGTTTGGTTGTACACCCTATGTATTACACCTTCTTTCAACATTAGTCTACCTTCTGCCTCCTATGCATCACCTTTTCCACGTTCCATTGTAGTACTGTTCCAGCTGCTGTTCCTCCGCATCTGATAAGTATAATCTGTTTCACCCAATCTCCTCCACATTTGGGGAATCCAGCTCTGAGAGCTTATTGCCCATTTAGATTGACATAATGGCTATAGCTGCCATGGTGTTGCCTGATCTGGTTGCAGGGAATCTGAGGAATACCCTTCCACAGCAGCCCTTCACTGTTGGGCTTACATACTGCAATCCCTGTCAAGGTCCCAACCTTCGATTCCCTACAGAAAATGACTGCAGTACTCCAAATAAACCCTCAAGGCATGTACTAGCTTTCCAGGAAGCTGCCATGACCCACATATCCTCAGTAAATCATAAGAATATAAGAACTAGGAGCAGGAGTGGCAGTGACCATATTCCAAGGATTAATATATGTAGAGTCATGTGGTAGCAATGACCATATTCCATGGATTAATATAAGTAAAGTCACATGGTGGCAACAGTTGTATTGTTTTTTCCACCTCATGTTAGGGTTTCAAAAGGTGTTGGCAACAGTGTCTTCAGTGGTTACCCCTTGTGATCCAGCATCCATCCATTAATTTAGTTGGGTCGCCTTGAGAGTTGTTAGTTAAAGAGGAGGTGGATAGACTTTTGAAATATCAGAGAGATGACGGTTATGCTGATCTTGTACAAAAGAGGAATTGAAGCCTAGACAGATCAACCATGATTTTGTCAAATGGTGGGGCAGGCTTCAGGGGCCAAATGTCTTTGCAAGACACATGAGCTCATAATGCACTGACAGAAATACACTGTTGTCTTATTCATATTAGTTAAACTGTGCCACTTTAAATATCCATCATTGTGTCAGTTGGAGGCCAACCATAAATGATTTTTCACTCTTCTCAATGCATCAAGTACCTCTGTCTCAATATAGCCCTCTCATGGGAGGCAATTCCGTGGCTCCACTTATACACTGATTCTTGAAACTTACCTCGGTGTAGGTTGGTCACCTCAATTCACATCTCATGGCTGCCAGAAGAGATGCAGTTCTGCCACATTGCCATGATACATGCCACCCACCTTGTCAGACCTCACAGGTCATTTGTAAAGTTTCTGTCCATATTACTGCAACCCTGATAATTTCAGCCACCTTCAACCATGTTTTCTTCCTCGGGCTTGCTGGCTTCTTCCTTCTCCCCTGAAGGATCACCTCCTTGGAGACCTCACTGAAGCAAGAATCCATTTTTCCTCTTGCTTCAGCCATTTACTGGTTCCTTCCTGCTGCACCCCTTTCTATGCCCTCTATGTGTGCAGCCTGTATCGCTGCTGCATCCTGTCAGCCACCCTTCCTTGGCCAAAGTCAACACTAGATGAATACTAATTGGCTGATTATTGGAAGATAACTGAAGATCTCATTCCAATATAACCTGCAAATGTTTTCCTGAGTTTGGACATGAACTCTTTTAATCCACCCCAAAATATTATAAGGAAATGCTAGCTTTCAATTTACCTAAGAAGAGTATTTTGGAGAGGGAGTGGGATGTATAGCAACAAGTTGTTACCTTGCTCAGACCATGAAATATGAAATTTGTCAAAGACAGTCATGAATCTACATCGACTTGAAGAAACTTTCGAATAAGTGTTATTTTCTCTTTTTGATGAAGGAACATGAAACTTTGCTGGCAGGATGGCAGAACAAAAATACGGAGAGTATAATTGAGCTTCACAACAAAACTCCAGTATGGAATGATGATACTCAATCCTATGTCCTTAATTTCCATGGTCGGGTTACACAGGCTTCTGTGAAGAATTTTCAAATTATTCATGACAATGACCGTAAGTAGTAAACTCATAGCTGTATAGAAAGTTCTAGAAACAATTAAAATGAATGACAATATTTGTGACCGTGATACCAGGAAGCATAGGGCTTGATTGAGTAAAATATGTATTGAACCCGAGAATGGCAACACATATAAAATTAAATAGCTGTTAAATTGTTACTGCGTATCAAATTAGGTTAAGCTTAATTTGAATGGCGTTCTAGCATATATTTTCAATTGCATAATTTGAAATAAACCGTTCTATTAGTAATATATTGGAAAAAGTAATTGACCTTTTCAACGCATTGTTGCTGAAACTTTGGTGAGAGTCCATAGAATGAAATAGGTTAGATCTTGGCCTCAGAAAAGCATTTCCAGCTGGCCTTTGGCGGAGGAAGGGCTGAGGAGTTGTGCCTGGCACAGGACTGAGAATCAGCATGAAGAGAAAATGAGACCAAGCTCACCAAGGGGTTCTTAGAAGACTCCCAGCTCTGTGCTCTTTGATCATAATTTACACCCTGTTGGGGTGTGAAGGGGTTGGAGGTATTCCTTCATTATGGCATGAAAGTGTCAGTTTAAAGAGTATACTCCAGTCCTTGAACGAGACTCAAACCTGTAACTTTCTGAAGTATGCACCTACAGAGCTAGAACTTTCACACAGGCAAACATTTAGAATAAATTACTAATATTGCTAAATATTTTAATAGAATATGTTTTAATTGGTTAAGATTAGATGATTAGATTAGATTGCCTACAGTGCAGAAACAGGCCCTTTGGCCCAACAAGTTCACACCTACCCACCGAACACTAACCCACCCAGACCAACTCGCCTAATCCCTACTCCCTACTAAGGCACCTATCACTATGGGCAATTTAGCATTGCCAATTCACCTGACTTGCACACCTTTGGACTGTGGGAGGAAACCGGAGTGCTCGGAGGGAATCCACACAGTCATGGAGAGAATGTGCACACTCCACACAGTCACTCGAGGCTGGAATCAAACCCGGATCCCTGGGGCTGCGAGGCAGCAGTGCTAATTGCTGAGCCACCAGGCCGCCCATTAAATAGCCCCTCCTTTAATGGCCCAATTATTAAATAATTACAGAGGTCATTTTGAATGGATTTCCCAATGCTAATCCACTTGCTTTTAGCTGTAACCTGCGCCATTGTCAACATTTCTAATTTCAGCTTTCACTCAACAGGATGTATGCTTAGTTAATTATACTTATCAGTACTACTATCAACCCTATAATTCAGCTTCCAGAAACATCTTTCTTTTAAGTCACTTATAGGACATAGGCATTTCTGGTTTGGACAGCATTTACTGCCCATGCCTAATGACCCAGAGGACAGTTAAGAGTGAATCATATTAGCTGTAGGTATGGAGTCACATATAGGCCAGACCAGGTAAGGATGGCAGATTTCCTTCCCTAAAGGACATTAGTGAACCAGATTGGTTTTTCCCGACAATTGACAATTAGACTCTTAATTCCAGAATTTTTTTTATATTGAATTCAAATTCTACCATTTGTGTGTCAGGAATTGAACCCAGGTTCCCAGACCATGAGTTGAGTTTCTGGATTAATGGTCTAGCGATAATACCACAAGACTATTCCCTCCCATATCATCCCACTTTTTGCACCACACAGTTGACAATAATTACTTCAATCAGAAGAGACTAATGGATATATTTTTTCACTGATTCCTCTATGAGTCAGTGAAAATGGAAAATTAATTCTCTATTATATCATGTCACTGACATTTTTGCTAATGTTAGTCATTATAGCAAAACAAATGGCTGCCAATGATAATCCAATGTCATCGAATGAAAAGCCTGAAATATTTTTATATTTCACTGCATTAATATTGCAACAATCAACTTGTTAACTATGTGGGGTGGGCAAGGAAAGGAATTTGACAGCTCCACAATTGGCATTAAGCAAAGTGGGGCAGTGGGTTCATCACAATCCATGAAAGGACTGTAACCAGATAGCATGAAGATTTATATGGGGCCAAGAGCAGCCTACAGCAGTCCCTTTTCAAACAGCTTCTATGACTGATTAGTGCTCAGTCCCACAGAACGGAACATGCATTCTGACTACTGGCTTATGTCTTATGTTTGTGATCATCTGCCCTTCCATTCATGCTGAAAAGTGGGACAGTTGATTAAAGTTGGCTCAAATGTATTTATAATTTTCATCACTGTATCAATCAGAGAAACTCTTCTAAATACACTTACAACATCAATAAGGACAATTGCTTCCCCCAAGTCAGTAGTGTTTTGGTTCCAGTACATGCTGCAATTGCTTTGTTGCTCCGATCTCATGCTGCTTCAGTAATGGAAAAAGCTGGATGGAGCAGTATTCTGCAAATCGGTGGTGGAGAGGGTTTAAGAGTCATTGCCAGATAAAGACATTGTTCATGCACAAATAGCTTTCTTGTGTATAAAATCCATTTTCATTCTATTTTATAATATGGAACTCATGTTTCACATGTTATCATTTTATGCATAATCCTGATAGGGACAGGTTATTTCCAAATATTTTCAAGAACTACAGTTCTTTATACACTCTTGAGAGCAATATTACATTAAATAATTAGTGTGCTTTCCAGATATTATTCAACATTCTTTTGTGATGATCAACACTAATTAAGGTAAACACTGTCCATCTCCAGATGGAACAGAATTCAAACTAAATTAAAACACATCAATTAAAGGGAACATTGTAAATTTTGACAGTTACCAAGTGATTTTGGATATGAAAGCTATTGAAGATTTCACAAACTGCTGTGGCTTTTCTTCCTTGGTACAGAGTGCCATTTCAACTCTGTGATTAGATGACAGTCTTGCAACTCTTTCAGTCATCCATCACTTTCAATAAACTTGCTCTGAGCTGAGTTGTACAGTGATGGGTAGAGAGCAGCAGAACAGATGTGAAGTAATGGTGGAACATCATTCTGCAAATTGAATGAAATTTTATGCAAAAAGAATCAACTATTTGTTTGTATTTTTTATAGCGGATTATATAGTGATGCAGTTTGGTCGGGTGGCTGAAGACGTCTTTACCATGGACTACAACTACCCAATGTGCGCATTGCAAGCATTTGCGATTGCTCTGTCAAGCTTCGATAGTAAACTAGCTTGTGAATAATTGGAACATTCGAAGGAGCAACATGTATTCGAAGGACAAGCTTGTTTTCTTTGCTTTGATATATTGGTTGCAGATCATAGACATAATTCATCCTCAGTATCGTACATTTCGTTGCAAGTTTACGGGATGATTAAAATTGAATCGGGGTTCAAAATCCAGCGTAGGACCCATTTTAAATATTTTAATAAGCCTTGTGCCCGTTTCACTTTTTTGTTAAACAGGCACATGTCTTTGCATGGTCCGTAAGGCATCACTGTTGTGGTAATTTTGTGTGGACCTTTGGAACAAAACATTGTCCTAAAAAGAAAATAAAGGAAAATAGAACTTTTATTCTGAAATGGCAGCTATAGAATCCCATGGGTATTGAATCAGAACATGAGAGAAATTTCTTCACGTTAACCTTTAAAGTACTAACCTTTGTGTCATTTCTTGTACATATTCAAGTTATTCTTTTCAGTTTGGTTAGAAGGTACTTTCCACAAATGTCATTGTGCTTGTTCTGCCAGCACCTTATGCAGCACAGTAGTAATTAAACTAATGCTGCTGATGTTTGACCATACAATCCAACCTGTAAGAGAAATTCATTATTTCAAGTGATAGTGTGATTGACCATTTGAATACAGTTTATAAAACTAATATTAATATTATTCTAATGATTTTCCCATTCATTTTTTTTTACTTTTACATGGGATATTGTCCAAATATTGACATCAGAGAAAGAGATACTCTCCTTATATTGGATCATTTATCGTTGAGGCAACTTAGACAGAGTTTGCATGGATATGTATTCCCTTATATGCAAATGAATACCTGTTAATGACACTGTGTGGAGGTATTTCATCATTGCGTCCCGATTGCACTGTTGGAAAATAATGTGGGTTGCAAGCATATCAATGACGATGGTAGGAATCAAAAGAAAATTTTGGAGGGAGAGGCTAAGTATGTGGCTATCTCTGGGATCTCTGGACAATTAAGGATGGCAGGTAGCTTCCTGATTGTGGAGGCCATTCAGCATTAGTAGAGCAACAGTCCCTGCATCAACAATGGAAAATGATGATCTATGTATGTACACTGGACTTGGGAAGGTGGGGGAGGATTCAAAATTCCACCTTGTAAAGTATTTTCATGTTTCATAATAAATAATGTTGATATCTGTCAAACTGTCATTGTGGAGGGCAGTGACGGCCATGGAGGATAAGGATTAAATTGCATGATGCGTCAATAGTCAGTGGTCTGCCTTCAGGAGATGGCCTCTGTTCACCAGCCTGGATTCTGATCTGTGCTCTCACAGGCAATATAATTGGCATAATTGGCTACTTACAAACGGCAGGCAGCCTCCTTCGAAATAACTTGAGGACTTAACCATTGCAAAAGACTGGCGCGTCAGTATTGGACCTTGCAAGCACTCAGGATTTTAGTCCCATCTACACACCTTCAAGAAAATTTACTTCTGCGCATTAAATATTTAAGTTTCCTATTTCCTATCATGAACCCGACATTGGGCTAATGAATAAAAGTAAGCATCAATAAAGTATAAGATAATAAATAAAGAATGTTAAACAAAATAACTTAAAATTTTAAAAAATGGAAACTTCTAGGTTAAAAAGAATGACAAGTAAGGTCTCACTTATTAAACATACTTTATAAAGGATCAAGCTTTCAAGCAGGTAAATGTATACGTGGATGGATAAAGACAATTGAAATTTTCCACAAGTTCCCATTTGTACCCAGGTAAATGACGCTGAGCTCTCACGTAATAGAGAAATGGATGTTAATACACGTTTTTGGTTACTGGAATTTGCAACTACAGGAGCAGCTGAAGTGACCTGTGTAGAGGTGTTGAAGTGGAACTAGATAATCACATCAGGGCGAAAGGGTCAGGAGGTTATGCTGATAGAGTTAGATGAAGTTGAGTGGGGCAAGTCTCATGCTGAGCAAAAATACTGGCATGGACCTTTAGTGCCAAATGACCTGTTTCTGTGTTGCACATTCTATAATGTTCTTTGTTTTTATTAGCACTGGCTCCATGAATATCATTACATTTTACTATAGGCTTGTAGTAGTTTATTTTTTAAGCAGAAGTCAACACTCTTAAAGATTGTGATAATGCTTGGGAATCACCTGAGCTCCACGTTTCCTCTGTTCCCACATTATTAAAAATGAGTTTTGGTTGCAAATAATTCTAAGCTATTGTACCGAGGTCAAAGATTGGATTTTCTTTAAAGTGTTTGTACATCAGTGAGGCACTGTCTGAAGGAGATTTTCATCAAAATGGCATTCAATGGATATTGTTCACATAAGCATTTGGGACCTCTGCACTTGTCTATCGCCTTTGAATTTAGCATTGCTGAGCATGATTTGTTCTTTTTGGGAGAATGGCTGAACATTCTCACATGTAAACTGGTCTTTGTGGGTGGACAGAGACGCATTATTATATTAATTACTACTCCATTAGGAGCATCTAGCTATTTTTACATTGAACTTGGAAACTGAGTGAGACCACTAGCATAAAAAGAAAGATTTGCATTTATATTGCACCACAAATGATCACAGGACATTCCACTGTGCTTTACTTCCAATAGAATACTTTTGAAGTGGAATCATTATTGATAATGTCAGAATTGCAGCAGCCAATTTCTACATAGTAAGCTCACGCAAACAACAATGTGATAATGATCAAATAATCTATTTTGAGATGTCATGTAAGGGATAATTATTGGCTAGAACACTGAGGATAACACCTCTGCTTGTCTTCAAAATAGTACCACTGGGGATCATTAACATCCATCTAATAGGACCGCTTCCCCGAAAGATGACAGCATTAATATGCAGCACTAAACTGGAGTGTTAGCCTATTGTGTTCATCTCCTGAAATGGGATTTGAACTCGTAAACTTCAGACACAGAGATTAGACAGCCACCAATTGAACCATGTCATGAAGCTGTAATGATGATAATAAATGGGCTTTGGCTTTATCTCAGGGTCATGGGCCAAAAAGAATCTTATCAAAGTTAGGAAACTAAATGTTAAACTATGGTTGTGCGATTTTATTGTGAAAAGCTAATGTGTTCATAATGAATTTCTTCATCTGTAGCATTAAACATTGAAGTTGCAACTGCACCTAACAAAATAATGAATGAAACTATTTGATGCAATCATGTTGAATGCATCAATAATGCACTGCATATTTTCTAGGCTGAAATCTTGTGACCATAAGCAAGTAAAAGGTTTAAATTCACTATTGAAATGAATACCCTGGAGGTTGTGACATTCCATTTGTTACTAAATATGTGTGTCACCACATATGACTGGGTGAAATAAAGCAGATCTCATTTGGGACAACCTGTGTTAGAAGCAATATCACTTACAAGAAAATAACATGACTAGATTACGTGCATATGGTTATTTATGTTATAATACCAGCCTGTGACCACAAATCGGATTATTCTGACATTGAGTATCAATGTAAGAAAGCAGGAGTAGGTAATACTGCCTCTTAAGCTACACCATCATTGAACAAGATCATAGCCGATCTCCATATTCAACTCCACTTTCCAATATCCCTTGGTTCTCTTAAAATCCAAATTCTATTAATCTTGGACATACTCAGCAAGTAAGTATCCAAAGGGCAAAAGTGAGGACTGCAGATGCTGGAGATAAGAGTCTAGATTAGAGCTTTTGCCCGAAACATCAATTTTCCTGTTCCTTGGATGTTGCTTGACCTGCTGTTCTTTTCCAGCACCACTCTAATCTAAGCTAAGTATCCATAGCCTTCTGGGGGTCAGAATTTTAAAGATTCACAACTTTGAGTGAACAAATGTTTTGTCATCTCTAACTCCTTCTGAAACAATGTCTCGAACTCTAGGCTATAGACATAGGGGAAGAACCTCAGCTTACGTTCTGTTAAAGGCTCTCAGAATCTTTCAGGTTTCACTGAAATTATCTATCAGTTTTCTAAATACCTATCTCATTATCTTCAATGCATCGGCATGGGACAAACTGCTCAGCTAGGAATAAATGTAAGGAACCTTGGCCAGAGCTTCTGTAAAGCACTTGTACCCTTCCTTGGTACAGCAACCAAATCAGTACATGATACTGCAGCTGTAGTCTCACTCTCATTAGACCATTGATTTCACACTATTTCTGATCTGTTTGGGGTTTCCCACCATGAAATTCTACTTTCATTGATGGTGAGATAGGGAGGGGTTGGGGGTGGGAGGTGGTGGAGAGATTGGATGGAATGACGATGCATCTAAATCCTGCCACCTTTGCACCTCTGAGCAGCTGGAGTCCTGAGCAGGGAGCCCTACAGTCGGCATGTCCAGGCTGCTGCCAATTTAGACCATAGTTGATGAATTAAGTAGTATAAAGGTCTCATTTCACCAGTGTTGGGATTAAACCAGCTATAGACAAGCCTGGTGACACATGACATGCAGTTAAAAATCATGTGACCAGCTTGCCACCTCTGGGTGGGGAGATGCCTTGATCAAAGGAACTCAGTGCCTACTCAAGGGATTAGACACTGGGAAGGGGGAGGTCAGCTGACTGCCATCCCTTGCTGTTACTGCTGACATTCATGCTCGCCATTCCCTGATACCTCCACCCCCAGAACTCCATCCTCGCCTGCCACCAACATTACTTACAAGTGACCTAGGTCCATGGGCAATGCTGGGATTATGGCCCCTGTCCTCTGGCCCATTCAGTGGCACTTCTGAGGACAAGATATTCACCTCAGATTCTGGCTCCTGGAGAAGTCTTGCTGGCTAGCACCCACTACCTGATTGGCTTGGAACTCGGCAGGCCTCCCTAAAAAAAAGTCAGTGCAAGTCTCTCGTAATCTGTCCGGCTAACAACCAAAACCCCCAATGCCTCAACGACGTATCAGGATCATTCTTAGCCAACAGGTTGCTCACTATGAGATTACTAATTAACTTGTCTGATCACAGAAGGCAAGATACCAAGTAGTCTGTTCCCCGTTGCTTCCACTATGTATTGTTCTCAAACACTATTTCAAATGCATTCTATAAAGTCATTCTCCAAATTACTCTTGTCAATTTGACATGTCTAGTCTATATAAAGATTAAGGTCTCCCAGGGCTATTCTGAAACCTTTGATTCCAATTCCTCATAATTCTTGATCAACGATACTGATACTGTTAGAATGCTATAAACTATTTCCACCTCTGTTCTCTGCCCCTTGTTACTTCTCATCTCCATCATTCTGATTCTACTCCTTGATATACTGAGCATTCCTTCAGAGTATCTTGTCTTTTTTTTATAATCGGGCTATCATCACCATCTTTCCATTTTGCCTTTCTGAAATGTCATGTGCCCAGGAATATTTAGTTCCCCACCTTGGTCACTATGCAACCATATCTTTGTTATATTTGTTAGATTAATGCCACCTGTACTGATGCTTTGGTCCAATTATCTGAATTAATTGCTTGGTGACAAATAGAAGATTACATCAGTTTTTAAACTTTACATTTCTGCTTTTCCCTTTGTCACATTTATGGCTGAAAGAACACACATGAAGTCACAGGTTTAATTTTTGACAAATATTTAACAGGGTATAAGGAGGTTGTTTTTCATCACATTTACATATATTCCCTTTCATGTAGTACCTCCAGATCAAATGACTCTCTATGAACTACTTGTACCATATCCAAGTGACATATAATACCTATTACTCAATTTGCCATTATGACACCCTCCATCTTTTATAGTGTTTGATTCCACAAACTATTCTCCAACGTACAGACTGGACTTCAGAACTGCCTTGGAAATTCTACCTCATTACTGTAGTTATGTATATTCATTCTATACATGCTTAAATTGATGCAGATAAGCACATAACTTTATTTAAGTAGAATGTACTGTACGAATGCAGACTGAGAAGTTTAGTAGAATGAAAAGATTGTTGGTTCAAAGTGGAATTGGGGCACATATCAGGTGTGGCAGAGTAGGGCCTTCCCTGAAATATGAACATATATTTGCAATCATTCACATAACAGACAAATATTGTCCTTGATTTACGGCAGAATTGGCTGCAATCATTGAGCAGTATATGGAACTGCAGACACGGAAGGGTTTAGTGGAATGGATAATAGTCTCACTGAACATAGTGGAGTAGAAAAGATACTTGATAAAAAGATAAAAGATGAAAAACATTTGCTTCGGTAAACTGAAAAATCTGATTGGTGAAACAAGCATTTGCAACACAGCATGCAAGTAAATATGCCCTCCAAATATTAAATATCTTTCATCTGAACCAGGCAACCTATGAGAGCTTACTCAGTGCAAGACAGTACATTGCAGAAAAGAGCAGGGAAGTAAATGCTCGGAATTCTAGATAAAATTGTATAAGAAAGAATTAAAGAACAAGTGTGTGTGCTAACCTGAATGGATTACAACAACTCTGAAGTGGATTCACATTAAGAAAGCTTGTAAATCAAGATGTTGCTTATCTGATTTTTAAGTAAGCTAATGTCTATTAAGTTATATTATTTGTAATTCTTCAACTTCCCAATTTTTCTGATAGATCTTAATCACATGCAGCAATTGCAGCACAGAAACTCACCTTTCAACCTAATAGATCTATGTTTCCCACAACCTCTTTTTGCTTTTTTTATTCATATATTCTGGTTGTCACTGCATTAATTTCCGATCCTTAAATTGCCCTTGAAGCTGCCTTCTTGGACACAAGTGACTAGCTTGCTGTGGCATTTCAGAAAGCAATTACAAATGAACCACATTGTTGTGGTTCTGGCCTCACAGGTAAATCAAATTGGCTGTGAATGAAAGATTTCCTTTCCTAAAGGGGATACGCAAACCAGATGGTTTTTTTAACAACAGTCTGAATGTTTCACGATCTGATATTACTCCAAATTTATTTATTGCTCCCCACCTGCTGTCATTGGGTTTGAGGTCATATATTAGCCCAGGCCTATTATTGCACGTATAACCACTATTCAACCATACTTTCCATAATAGAAAATGGTTCCTCCAACAGTGCAGCATTCCTCTGGAGTGTGAGTTTAGGTCTTTGTATTCAAGCCTCTGTTTTTGGAATTGAGTCCACAGCCTTCTGTCTCAGAGGTTAGAGCACTAATTTCTCCTGAATCATAGCTAATATCTGCATGTTATTTTAGACTCTTGTCATTTCGAGCTGATTGTACATTCAGTAGCATTTTTCATGGAGTAGCATTCATTCAGAGAAGAGCAAAAATCCAGAATGCAAACAGAAAACCTTCTGAGCCATACCCCCCTTTCCATGTGCTTGTTATCAATGCAGTCTTCACAGAAACAAAACCAAGGAGAAATATTGGTTTTGATTGTGACTTAAGGTTCATGGACCTATAAAGCTCATTTCCACATTGAATATATATGTATGGGAATGGGTTTCATAAATAATAATTTATGGCCTTTTTAAAGTGCAAAGGTACAGAAATATGCTAATGAATATTTTAGTATAAGAATTGTGATTTTGGTAAATCTATTTTAACTCATGTTAACACCTTCATTGCTTTGCTATATATCTTATACATTGTCCATATCAGTCAGCTGGCTTTGTTTTGGAAGATATTAATGTTTTACAGTTTTTAAAAAACCAAACATGAGTGTTTTGCATGTGCATTATGCTACCTGCTAGCATGCATGGTACGTTTACTATTGTGTTGACTGTTTCTTAATAAATGGAGGCCATGTATTCAGATGTTTTATTTCCTGTTATAAATATTAAATAACTGATGTATTCTGTTAAATTTAATGCTATCCATATGTAACATAACTGTGTACAGTGTGATAAAGCTCCTATGTCAAATAATATAGACAAATGTCCCAATTGAGTGAAGGGCCCTTGTTTTGTCGTGTGTGTGTGTGTGTGCGTGTGTGTGTGTGTGTGTGCGTGCGTGCGTGCGTGTGTGTGTGTGTGTGTGTGTGTCTCATGATTAATTTCTGCGATGGCCTAACGGACATGGCCTGATATTTACATCATATTTTATGTAAAATCCGTTTATAAAATGCCACATGTTCCAAATGTGCAATGTATATTTAAACTTGGCTTTATATTTTATCAGGTTACTTGTAATTTCTCTCATGCTGCTTCTACTCACAGTCTGCCTGCACTATCACAACACATCTACGGCTGAGTGTCCCATTTTAGTTGCACAAATAACATGTTGAAGAAAGTCAATGACCATTTTTGTTATTTAATTAAAGACATGTGACAGTGTTCTATGTCATGTAAAGATCCTACTTATTGAATAGAATTTTTGAATAAATACCCTCAAAAGCCTTGCTGTTTTAATTCATTACATTTAAATTTGTATGCAACATATTGTAGCAAATTTTTCATACTTTATGCATGGACCAATGTAAGAATACGATTTTTTTCTATTGTGTTGTAAAATGTCAGGTACAAACTACAGTTCATTGTTTACTTGATAGCCAGACAATGTACGATGAACTCCGATATTCTTTTAGTTATTGAAACATTATTTTTGTCTATTCTAATACTTAGTTCCCTTTGACCATTCTCTCTAGCATCTAAATAAATCTGTAAGTTACAAAGGAAAATAAATATAATGGTCCAATCCAGGTGAGAAGTAGCATTTACTCAAAGTGATTTGACAACCTTCTCAACAATGGATCTAAGATGTTCTTATGGGTCTTTCTTCAGTTGGAAGAGGATTGTACATAGGAGAAAAACTACAGATGCTGAATTAGAAGACTGAGAGTGCTTGAAGCAAGCAAGAGGGATAATTAGATAGCTTGAATTATAAAGTGATGTAGGAGAGGTTTCTATAGCCTGGGAGGTGAGACATTGGTTCCAGCGTACTCAGATTAAAGATAAACATCATTGCTTTTTGTAATTCTCAAAGCCCATCATCATATTCTAACAATGTGATCAAAAATGCTTCAATGGGTAAACATGTTGCTGAAAAGTAACGTTTGATGAGGCACTTTAGAATTTCAACACTCTAAATACTAAATAAAGGAACAATAGCTTCTCATCTACAGTATTTTAAAATTGCTGAAATTTTTCTTTTAATAATATATTCAAAAATATCTCCTTTAACTTTGTTAAATTGAACCATGCCTTTGTTCAAGTAGCCTGAACTTGTCAAAGGTTATGCCAGTGAGCCAAGTAAACCATCTTAATTATTTGACAGAAACTGCTGGCAAAACTCATCAAGTCTGGCAACATCTTGAGAAGAAAACAGAGTTTTGAGTCCAGAAACTCTTCATCAGAACTACGCATGCTGCCGCAGATGCTGCTAGACCATCTGTATATCACCAACATTCCTAGTTTTGTTTCAGACCTTCAGCAACCACAGCTCTTTGTTTAATTTTAGTTATTTGACTGCAGTTTTTAAAGAACATCCCAGGAACTTTAAGTATTTCTATATCTTAATCCTAAAAAAAAGTGAATTGACAGACATCCAGGTTACTTAGTTTAGTGTTGCAGAACTAAACGATCCTAAGTGGCAATGATTTTGTTCATGCAAGGAAACATGATTTTGGCCATTATGGGATGGGAGTCAAGAGTGGCAGCAATAGTATATGGAAGTAACACACAAAAGCTATGTGTTAAAGATGGAGAAGTGCAGTATGAACTACTTTGTCTAGAGTTTTATAAGTTCTTTTGTGTTGGTACAGTACATGTTTCATCTGTTTTTGATTTGAATCCTTATCTTCAGTAAGACAAAAACAAAATTGATCTTCTAGAAGCACGGTAGCTGATGGTAGTTTTAAACTAACCACCCACTTGGAAAGGGCCAGGATGGTGTGCAATGCTGATTTTCCAACCTGCCTGATTTAATTCCCCAGTGAAGAATAAGATTACATAATGTATAGTACTGGCATTTCCAATCCTAAAGGAGACTCCGCCAGCCAATAGGATTAAAATTGCCGCATTAGTATCACTCAAGAAATAGCATGGTGAGTGACAGTAGTGCTGTTCATCATAGAAGATGGGGATTAATAAATATTTTCAACACTTTATTCTTATTCAAAGAACAGACTGTCAAGAATAATCTGCAGTTCACTATCTAGCTAAGCAATTGCAGGACAGTCATATAATCTATAGCAAAAGATCAACTGTATCACTTTGAAAAGGTCTTGGTAGGCCCTCTTTCTGCACACAAACATTACTCAGGAAAAGCAAACATTGCCAATTCAATGTTGCTATTTCTATTCAGGAGTGAAATCTCCTCCTCTATTGGATTTCTTTATGATAACAACTGGTTTACACTGGCTGTGACAACTCCATTTAGATGGCTTAAACAGAAATCAGGTGCACCCTTCAATTTCAAATTAATCGACCCATTAAAAAGAATACCCATTACTGAACTGTGCGCTGATACTGAGAAAACTTAATGAATGTTAATTTGCATCCCCCAGGCCCCTTAACACCTGCTCTAAATATGATACAAACCCATGCAGAAATAGGGATTACTTCATCAAAGCACAGTTGTTTTTCTCTACATATTTGCTGCAGATATTTTACTGAGAGGCATTGCAGGTAAATTAATGATAATTAACAGTAATTGCAGAGAGATAAATAGGCACTGAGCTGATACTGATATACATATCTCTCTGCAGTTTCCATCGTGTGGCTGAACCTAGAATTAAAATGTACGAAGGAGCATTTATTCTCTTGTTGGTTAGTCCATGCAAACCTGTACAGAGAGCTTTCAAACAGCTTCTTTTTTAAAGAATAGCTGATATTTTTAACATGTCTACATTTCCATTTTCAAGGTCTTATAAATTCTTTGCAAAATCTCCTTTGACAATGTCACTGACAATGCAGCTTGTGCTGGGTTGGGATTCTTAGCTCTACTCCTGTCCATGGCTGTCAAAAGGTAAAGCTTTCTGTCTCATCATTTTAGTGACTTCTTTCTTTCTACATAATATGTCAGAATTAGAAGCAGGTTCACGCAAAGCAAATAGAGTGTTTGTTTTGTCATATGAACTATAAATTATGTTTTCTGAAGGAGAATCCATGTTCTTCGAATCCATGCAAATAGATTATTACAGACAAGAGGGAGAGAAGAGGATGACACAGTGGCTCAGTGGTTAGCACTGCTGCATCATAGCACCAGGGACCCAGATTCAATTCCAGCCTCAAGTAACTGTCTGTGTGGAGTTTGCACATTCTCCCTGTGTCTGCATGAATTTCCTCCAGGTGCTCCGGTTTCCTCCCACAGTCCAAAGATGTGCAAATTAGATGAATTAGCCATGCTAGATTGCCCATAGTGTTCATAGATGTGTAGGTTAAGTGTATTAGTCAAGGGTAAATGTAAATTAATAGGACAGGAGAGTAAATCTTGGAGGGTTACTCTTCGGAGGGTCGGTGTGGACTTGTTGGACCAAATGGCCTGTTTCCACACTGTAGGGATTCAATTATTCATATAGGTCTTCTCTTCTATCCATAACAGAAACTTAAATTCTGTTTCTTAAATTCTGTTATTTTCTTTCTCCTTCATAAAATTATTCAATGGTGAATTTCCTCAAAGGAGAAAGTGAGGACTGCAGATGCTGGAGATTAGATCTGAAAAATGTGTTGCTGGAAAAGCGCAGCAGGTCAGGCAGCATCCAAGGAGCAGGAGAATCGACATTTCAGGCATAAACCTTTCTTCAGGAATGAGGAAGGTGTGCCAAGCAGGCTAAGATAAAAGGTAGGAGGAGGGACTTGGGGCAGGGTTGTTGGGAATGCGATAGGTGGAAGGAGATTAAGGTGAGGTTGATAGACCAGAGAGGGGGTGGGGGCAGTGAGGTCAGGAAGAACGTTGCAGGTCAAGAAGTGGTGCTGAGTCTGAGGGTTGGGACTGAGATAAGGTGGGGGCAGGGGAAATGAGGAAGCTGGAGAAATCTGCATTCATCCCTTGTGGTTGGAGGGTTCCTAGGCAGAAGATGAGGCGCTCTTCCTCCAGGCGTCGTGTTGCCATGGTCTGGCAATGGAGGAGGCCAAGGACCTGTATGTCCTTGGCGGAGTGGGAGGGGGAGTTAAAGTGTTCAGCCACGGGGCAGTTGGGTTGGTTGGTGCAGGTGTCCCAGAGGTGTTCCCTGAAATGTTCTGCCATTAGGCGGCCTGTCTCCCCAATGTAGGGGAGGCCACATCGGGTGCAGCGGATGCAGTAAATGATGTGTGTGGAGGTGTAGGTGAATTTGTGATGGATATGGAAGGATCCCTTGGGGCATTGGAGGGAAGTGAGGGGAGAGGTATGGGCACAAGTTTTGCATTTCTTGGGCGGAGGAGCGGGAAGTGGAGGAGATGTGGTGGAGAGCATCTGAGGGGAAATTACGGTCTTTGAAGACCCTTGAACCCCGCCCCTCCAATTGCCACCAGGACAGAACCTCACTGGTCCTCACCTTCCACCCCACCAACTTACAGATATATCGTATCATCCTTCGTCCTTTCCGCCACCTCCAAACAGACCCCACCACCAAGTATTTCCCTCCTCCCCTATCAGTGTTCCAGAAAGACAACTCCCTCCGCGACTCCCTCGTCAGGTCCACACCCCCCACCAACCCAAGCTCGACTCCCGGCACCTTCCCCTGCAACCGCAAGAAATGAAAAACTTGCGCCTACACCTCACCCCTCACTTCCCTCCAAGGCACTTCCATATCCGCCACAAATTCACCTGCACCTCCACACAAATCATTTACTGCGTTCGCTGCACCCAATGTGGCCTCCTCTACATTGGGGAGACAGGCCGCCTACTTGCAGAACGTTTCAGAGAACACCTCTGGCACACCTGCACCAAACAACCCAACCGCCCTGTGGCTGAACACTGTAACTCCCCCTCCCACTCTGCCAAGGACATGCAGGTCCTTGGCCTCCTCCATCGCCAGACCATGGCAACACGACGCCTGGAGGTAGAGCGCCTCATCTTCCGCCTAGGAACCCTTCAACCACAAGGGATGAATGCAGATTTCTCCAGCTTCCTCATTTCCCCTCCCCCCACCTTTTCTCAATCCCAACCTTTGGACTCAGCACCGCCTTCTTGACCTGCAATCTTCTTCCCGACCTCTCCGCCCCCACCCCCCTCTCCAGCCTATCACCCTCACCTTAACCTCTTCCCACCTATCGCATTCCCAATGCCCCTCCCCCAAGTCCCTCCTCCCTACCTTTTATCTTAGCCTGCTTGGCACACCTTCCTCATTCCTGAAGAAGGTCTTATGCCTGAAACGTCGATTCTCCTGCTCCTTGGATGCTGCCTGGCCTGCTGCGCTTTTCCAGCAACACATTTTTCAGCTCTGAATTTCCTCAAATCCTGCTTGTGAAGACCAGTTTAAAATGACAGTAAATTTTGTAGAGCCAAAACAGCCTGGGTATATCGTTACTCTGTTGGTTGGATACAGCAGTTCTTTTCTGAGCAGGTGCAGTTGAATTGCAGATCAAGTTACAATAGATGTAAACTGGGCATTGGTTCACTTCATAGGCAAAACAGTTTATTTGCCAAATAAAGAGTTTTGAGAGATATTAAGGTCAAATGCAGGCATTTAGCTAAGCCTGAAAACTCCTTACACTTCTGGTGTTATAAGCAGACTGAGGACCAAAAGTCAAAGCTGTACAGCTAAAGGTCTTTCAAACCAATCAGCAGTTTCAGTCTTATCACTGGACCTTTAAGTCGAGACATTGAGTTAACAAGATAGATTTGATGTACCCATGTCAGAGACCAATGTATTTTTGTCACAGATAACTGTAGAGACAACTGCTAAGCACAATTGGATTTCTACCATCTCCTTTGTTCAGAACTGGCTGACATAGACATCCTTTGTGTTGATTTAGCTGAAATATTCATGCAGTGCAAGGACTGTCCCATTCCAAATGGTTATAAGTTCAATTTTGAGCTGGAAATTGCTGAGAATTTATGGATGCAGTTTTTCTGCTTATTTTTGTTCCAAAGCAGCCATTTTAAAATTCAGCAAAAGTTCATTTTAAAAGAGTAATATTTATAAGTATTAAATATATATTTATTTAAGGTGTCACTGGCTGTATCAGCACTCATTGTCCACGCCTAATTGTCCAGAGGCCAGTTAAGAGGCAACCACATTGCTGTTTGTCTGGAGTCATATGTAGGTCAGTCCAGGTAAGGATGACCAGGTAAGTTTGCTTCCCTAAAAGACATTAGTGAATCAGAAGAAATTTTTCCTAATAATCGATTCATGGTCATCATTAATCTCTTTGTTTCAGACTTTTTTAATAAATTCAAATTTCACCATCAGCCATGATGGAATTTGAACCTGGGTCCCCAGAACATTAGTTACATTTTTGGATGAACAATCCAGCAACAATACCACTTGACCATTGCTGCCTGTGATTTAGGATTGCTCTCCTTGTCCTCTGGACATCACAATATACATTGTTAAAGTCTTTTGTATATATAAGTATAATTGGCAGCACATTGAGAAACTATTTTTAAAATTTTGTTCCTATCCCATCTTTTGCAAAAGTTTTGTTAAAATTGAGCAGTTCATCTGATACTATCAGGAAGAGTTGAACAAATTAGCTTATGAGTGTTCAAAAATATACTCCAGTATGACAGTTAAAAAAACTGTCATACTGGAGTATGATCTGTGGGATATTGCATTTTAGTACAGCAGACATAATGACTATTATCTGATCTTTTACACATGGAGAGGTAAAGTGATTACTACTGAAAATCTACAGAAATATTAGTTGTTTCTATTAAAGTATTAATTTACTGGTAAGTAAGCTTCTTTTGCAGTTAATTTTATTATTATGGCTTGATTATAAAATAAGATGTTCTGCTATTTTCTGAATTCAGTGGAGACTAATTGATGACGTGATGTAATGAGCAGCTGAATTACGAAGTTTCCTGTTTGATCCCTAGGCTTCCTATGAAAGTATCCCAGACTGAGCTGAGAAAGGTGCAACTTAGGACAGGATGTGTGATTTCAGCTAGAGGTGTGGTCTAGGACACTGAACTCAGCAAAAGAAACATGTAAATCACCAAACATGCAACAGTGCCAACCTTTAAGAATTCACAGCTTGCTGTGTGATGTAATCTTTAATAAATTGACTTCAGCTGCACTTTTAATGCATATTCTAATTTGAATAAAGTTAAAATTGTCATAATTTCACTCGTGTTACATTATCAATGAAAGGCACTGAGCTGATTTTGGTAGTAATGTTTCCAGCACCAAACGCAATGGTTCAGTTCCTGTATTGCAGAGTAAGCCAACAATTTACATGGAGTTTTGTTTGAATATAACATGAGGATGCACGACTCCTTCAGTTAGTGACCTGTAGTTATAATGGATATGAAGCCAATTGGTTTCTTAGTAGGTTTTCTCTTATGTCACACAGTGTATTGGATCTGTTATTTCAAGCTCCAACACAGTTAGCTCAGTTAACTGGATGGCTGATTTGCATGGGCAGTAATACGAACAATGCAGGTTTAATTTCTGTACCATGCTGAAGTCACTATGAAGCTCCCACCTTCTTGACTTTGCCCCTCTCCTGAGGAGTGATGACCCTCAAGTTAAACCACCACCAGCCAACTCTCTCTACTCAGAGAGCAACCCTATCATATTGGAGGACCATAGTGGGTTCACCTTTACCTGGGTTTCCTTATTCAGTCTCTTTATTCTCTTTATGCCCAGCATTAAGCCACCAAATCATGCTTTCTATCCCTATTATGTTTCTAAAGTCTGACCAGTTTTCAATTTATCTGTATTTTAACCATCCCCAAGGTCATTTTACTTCTTAATCTTTGATAGTTATTTTTTAACATCATATTGAAACTGCTACAACCACCACCCAAATTGGAAAACATAACATATGCTTAAGATTTGCTCATTTAACTGATTCACAAATTGTATTATGCCTTATATTAAATGCATTATTTACTTATATTACCCAGAGATGATTCCATTTTTATAATGAGGGAGTAGATAAATCAGAAACACATTTTAAAAAAATATTGAATTTCAGCAGCTTTCAAACTTTAAGCCTTGATATAATTTTTAAGCCTGAGGATTTGTAGCAATCTTTGCAAATGTAATGGAATCCTGATGTCAGTACTGTTCCCATTGGGAAGATACTTTTATCAACATACTGTGATAGAAGTAAGATAATAGTAAGATTCAGAAAATGTGCTTACTACATAATCTCCTCCCTCAAAGTGCAGAGATTCTGGGTTTGTAAATCCTTATCTAATATATGCACAAGAAATCTCCCTGGGCTGTTTAAATTCCCCATTAAATAATTCTTAATCCCTTTCTGGATTATTTCAAAATGATTTCCCTCAAATATGAAAAAGCCTCAATTTTTGAGGTCTGTAAATGAACAACAAAATTAAAACCCACCTCATAGTTTGAAGGATGGTAGAGTCAATTATGGATTAAGATATCTTAATAACATCAAGAAAGTAATTTGCATGCTTTGGATTGACTAAATTAATAACAGATTGACTGATTTAAAAATGATGTCTAATTGGCCTCTGAAGACTCCAGCTTTGATAAATGTATGGAATAGGCTGTCAAATATTCATTGTTAAAATCATGTGGGCTTACTTTCAAATGGAGTTTTATCAGCAGCATTAGGGGAGGTCTTGTGACTCAGTGACATAAGAACATAAGAACTAGGAGTAAAACTAGGTCAATAGGTGCTTTGAGCCTCCTCTGCCGCATTGGTTCGTGCTGCTGCCTCACAGTGCCAGGGAACTGGGTTCGATTTCAGCCTTGGGTGACTATCTGTGTGGAGTTTGCACATTCTCCCCATGTCTGTGTGAGTTTCCTCCCACAGTCCAAAATGATGTGGATATCAGGTGAAATAGCTGTGCTAAATTGCCCATAGTGTTAGGTGCATTAATTGGGGTAAGTGTAGGGAAATGAGTCTGGGTGGGTTACTCTCCAGAGAGTCGGTGTGGATTTGTTGGGCTGAGGGGCCTGTTTCCCTGCTGTAGGAAATCTAAACAATATGATTGTGGCTGATCTTTTCATGGACTCAGCTACATTTACCTACACTCTCACAGTATCCCTAAATTCCTTTATTGTTCAAAAAAAAATCTAATTTAGTTTTAAAAACATTAACTGAAGTAGCGTCAACTACTTCACTGGGCAGGGAATTCCATAGATTAACAACCCTTTGGGTGAAGAATTTCCTTTTCAGTTCAGTCCTAAATCTGCTCCCCCTAATTTTGAGGCTATGCCCACTTGTCCGGGTTTCACCTGCCAATGGAAACATCCTCACTATTTCTATCTTATCTATTCCCTTCATAATTTTATATGTTTCTATAAGATCCCCCTCATTCTTCTTCTGAATTCCAATGAATATAATCCTAGTTTACTCAGTCTCTCCTCATAAGCCAATCCCCTCAACTCGAGAATCAACTTAATGAACCTCCTCTGCATACCCTCCAGTGCCAGTACATCCTTTCTCAAGTTAGGAAACCAATTCTGCACACAGTACTCCAGGTGTGGCCTTACCAGCATCCTATACAGGTGTAACATTACCTCTCTGCTTTTAAACTCAATCCCTTTAGCAACGAAGATCAAAATTCCATTTGCCTTCCAAATTACCTGTTGTACCTGCAGACCAGCCTCCTGTGATTCATGTACAAGGACACCCGGGTCCCTCTGCAAATCAGCATGCTACAACTTTTTACCATACAAGGAAGAGTCCTTCTTACTGTTATTTCTACCAAAATGGATGACTTCACATTTATTAAATTGGATTCCATCTGCCAGACCTTTGCCCACTCACTTAAAATATCTATGTTCCTCTGCAAGGTTTCACAGTCCTCTTTGCTCTGCCACTCATCTTAGTATCATCTGCAAACTTTGCTATCTTACACGTGGTCCCCAACTCCAAGTCATCTATATAAGTTGTGAATAATTGCAGTCCCAACACTGATCCCTGAGGAACACGACTGGGTACTGACTGCCAACCAGAATAGCACTCATTTATCCCCACTCTTTGGTTCCTGTTAGTTAACTAATCCTCTATCCATGCTAATACTTTACCCATAATGCCATGCATCCTTATCTTATGCAGCAGCCTCTTCTACAGCACCTTGTCAAAGCCTCTTCTATAGCACCTTGGAAATCTAGGTACGCCACATCCAATGGGTCCCCACTGTCCACCTTGCTCAAAACGTCTTCATAAGATTCCAAAAGGTCTGTTAAGCATGACTTGCCCTTCATGAACCCATGCTGTGTCTGTCCAACGGGACAATTTCTATCAAGATGCCTTGCTATTTTTTCCTTGATAATAGACTCAAGCATCTTCCCTACTACAGAGGTTAAGCTAACTGATCTGTAATTCCCCATTTTTTGTCTACTGCCCTTTTTAAACAGTAGAGTCACATTTGCTGTTTTCCAATCTGCTGGAACTGTTCCAAAGTCCAGCGAATTTTAGAAAATTACCACAAGTTCACTTGCTATTTCTCCCACCATCTCTTTTTGTACCCTGGGATGCATTCCAACAGGGCCAGGAGACTTATCTATCCTTAGCTCCATTAGTTTGCCCAACACTAGCTCATCTGTAATAATGATTGTTTCCAGGTTCTCACCTACCTTCGTCTCTCTGTCAATTACTGGCATGTTATTAGTATCACCCACTGTGTAACTGATACAAAGTACCTATTCAATGCCCCAGCCATTTCATCATATCCCATAACTAAATGCCCCTTCTCATCCTCTAAAGGACCAACATTTATTTTAGTGACTTTTTTTCATTTTATATCTGTTCCTATCTCTGAGCCAGGTGTCCTGCATTCAATTCCCACCTACTCCAAAGGTACACAATAATGTATCTGGACATGTTGATTATAAAATATCTATTAGTCAATCTATTACATTTATGGTAATGTAATGAGGGTCTCTTTGTGGAATATATTATTCTGCCCATCAAACATTCAAATACTGCAAATAACAAAAGTTGCAACTAAATCAGACCTAGCCAAAATGAATAAACACCATTATTAATGATATAGGAGTCTAATTTCCCATGTATATAATTCAGTAAAATATATCATTCTTATCAAGTGAGGATTACAGAGATACTTGTTAATTTATTAATTTGTCATTTTTAAAAAGTTTAATAAAATAAAATTTCTAAGAAATATAGCAATAGCAAAGGAACAAACACAAAATGATGGTTAGGAGTGAATGAAGTGTAGAGGAAGGCTATATCTTCCAATTCAAAAAACCTGTTCCAACTCATTTTGGATATCAGTGTTTTAATTATAATCTACATTTGGTTTCAAAGAATAACATTGCTGCTTGTTTTTCTGATTTGCTCAGTAACCATTGTATTTCAATAGTTGATCCAGTTATGTTTCTGGTCAATACTGATCCCCTCAGGATGTTAATAGATCCTTGATGCCATGTTCAGTCAAATCTTCCTTGGTGTCAAAGGCAGTCACCCTCACTTCACTTGTTCAGCTCCTGCATCCACATTTGGGTCATGGTGCCAATAAGATCAGTTTTCCTTGTAGAACTCAAAACTGAACATTGATGAACACATGGTTAGATAATAATTGTTACATGCCTCTAATTGAGAGAGACCTTATAGGATGGCAATTAGATAGAGTGGAGTCAACCTGTTTTTTTGTGGATGGGCATTAATAGGCAATTTTCCACATTGTCAGGTAGATTCAGTGCTGCAGCTTCACTGGAAGCAATTTGTTTGAGTGGTAGGCAGTTCTGAAGTGTATGTCTTCAGCAATAAAATCAGAATGTTGTTGAAACTCATGGCCGTTTCAGTATTTGGTGAGCTTAATCATGTGTTAACGTCATGTGGAGTGGAATAAATTGTCCTAAGATTGGCTTCTTTGGAGGACTATGCAGCAGTCAGCACAGGTGTGATGCAGGTGAGGAGGAACTGGGTATTATGCAATGCCTGAGAAGAGCAGTAAACTTGACATAAAAAGTGCAGGATGAGAGTGATGACCTTGATGTAAATCAATGTGAGAGGAAAGCCGTGAATTTGGTACAAATTAGCATGTGAGGAGAGTGGGTGAACTCAGTGAGATAGTACTGGTTGGGGGTAAGATATTATCATTAGGAACATTTAATTAGCTCTAAATTAGAGAGCATCTGAGTCAGGTGAATGTTTCTACAATTTCCATTAATTAAATATCTACAGTCCATGAGCTTAAAGTAAATGAGGGAATGACTTTCCACTGCAGTCAGAGTGGAAAGGTTTGAGAAAATAGGCTTAAAGGGAACTTGTGGCAACAGATCTCACACCTATGATATGTTCTCTTCCTTTCTGTATGTGGAGAGTCATTGACATTGTCCCTGGCAATTTCATGAGCAGGATGTGTGTCCAGCTACAGCTAATGGTGAACAGCAATTCAGAGCTGGAACTACAGGTGGACTCACTGTGGGCACTGAGATTATTGTGGACAGCATATTCCAAGAGTTAGTCACACCACAGGTCAAGACTGAACAAGCATAGTGTTGGAAGGCAGGTAGTGCAGGAAATCCCTGTGGCTGTTCCACCCTCTACCATTTTGGTTGTTGTTTGAGGGTGGGAGAAATAACTTTTCTGGGGATGGCAGTGGCAACTTTGGCTCTCTTGCACAAGAAAGAAGGAAGAAGAGTAGAACAACTATAGCGATATAAAGGAAAGTACTAGATCCAAAGAGGGGACAGAGAAAATGATCAGAAAATGCAGTAAGCTGGAGGACTGACAGGAGGTTAGAATTCCATAAAAGAGAACAAAAAGATTGATCAAGAGATAGAAAATTAACTATAAGAATATGAAACATAAGAACAATGTAAAACCTGCTCTAATTATGGAAAGAGAGAAAAGATTATTGAAGTCAAATGCCAGTAGAAATGGGTGAAATTAGACTGGCAGAAGAATTGAACACATACTTTGGTCTGACTTCACAAAAGAGGAAGCAAATAATTTCCTCAATTTTAGAGAATCAAACATATAGTGTGAGGGATGAATTGAAGAAAATCTGTATTAATAAAAATACAAGGTGCTGGAGAAATTAATGTGGTTAAATGCTGACAAATCCCTAGAGCCTGATAGTCTACATCCTGGAGTGTCAAAGGAAGTTGCCCTGCAATTAAGTGCATCGTCATCATCCAACATTTTATAGATTCTGCGATTCCTACAGATTGGAGGGTGGAAAATGTAACTCCACTATTTAAAGAAGGAAGTTGATGAAAAAAAAGACAGAATTACAGGCAGTTAGTCACCATCATTAGTTGGAAAAATATAGAATCGATTATAAAAGATGTGATACAGAAGGCTTGGAAAATATTAATTGCATTAGACACATCAGTGCGGGATTATGAAAGGGAAATCATGATTAACTAATATCCAGGAGATTTTTTTGAAGATTTAACTTGTAGAATAGATAAGAGAGAACCAGTGGATGTAGTTTTTTTTGGCATTTTTGAAGGCTTTTGATAAGAGGCTCGTGGGTGAAATTAAAGTACGTGGGACTCGGGGTAACATACAGTGGGGGAGTCCAAAACTAGATGGCATAGGTTTAAGGTAAGAGGGGAAAAATTTAAAAAGGATGTGAGCGATAACTTTTTCACTTGGTGGGTAGTGTGTGCATGGAACAAGCTGTCAGAGGAAGACATGGTTATAACATTGAAAAAGCATCTGGATGGGTAATGATTAGGAAGGGTTTAGAGGGGTAATGCTGGCAAATGGGACTAGGTCAGAGTTAGATGGAAGGGTCTATGTCCATGCTGTATGAATCAATGATTCTATAATTTCTTCAGGCATAGGGTGGTTAATCTGTGTAATTCATTTCTGCAGAAAGCTGTGAAGATCAAGTCATTGAATGTATTTAAGGCAGAGATAGGGTCTTGATTGGTAAGGGCATCTAAGGTTATGGGGGGAAGGCAAGGACAGTAGAGTTGAGAGACATATCATCCATAGTTGAATGACAGAGCAGACTCAATGGGCCGAATGCCGTAGTTCTGGTTTATGAGCTCACGGTCTCATACTAACATGGATAAGTGTGAAGTTATATATAGTGTTGATGTGAGAAACAGAAAGGCAGAGTATTATATAAAAGGCTGTATTTTAGAAAATGTGGGTGAACAAAGTGTGTTCTTGGACAACAGTCACTGAAAGTAGACAGGCAGATATGCCAAAAATTTAGAAAGGTGAGGGTATGTTGGTCTTCATGAAAGAGGATTTGAGTTCAGAAGTTGAGATGTTTTACTACATTTCTACAAGGCCTAGGTGTGACTGCATCTGGAGTAGTGGTGCAGTTTTGGTCTCCATATATGAGAGAATGTACTTGCCATAGGGAGTTCAGAAAAATTACTGGGGATGGCAGGACTATTGTATGAAGAGGACTAGTTCCAATTGGGCCAGCAATCACCAAAGTTTAGAAAGGATGAGAGGGTATCTGATTAAAACATAAAATTTTAACACCGGAGTGGCAGACATGTGATTGCCAATGTTGCATCATTGTGTCAGAGTGATGACAGAAGTCTGTAAACCACAAAAGGAGAATCTTCCCATTCTTTGCCACCACTGCCGCACAACTCATCACCTTCTCTGCTCTGGTTTAGACCTTCACCAGGTCCTCTTGACTGCATTACTGACATGAAATAAATCAGATAAAGCCATTCCATACCACTCTTGTAAAGACTGTATCTTTTTATTTTGCAGTATTTTTGATTGTGTTGAAATTGATAAAGCACAGTTTTTTTTTAATAAATGAGGGATTCCTACACTTTTTAAAAGCAAATAACTTCGTACTCATTGTAAGTTCTGCTTAAACAGCTGCTTGTTCAAGCAATAGTGGAGGCCTAGTTTGCACTTGAACTAGAGCCAAGGGTTCTGTATGAATAGAGCTTTGGTTGGCAACAACTAGCTGATAGGTCTGTGTACTGGTGATCAATTATTACTGATGAAAGCCTTCTGCCTGCCAACAACTATATGATTGGTTCTCAGGTAGCTGAAAAGCTTGAGGATGTGAATGTTTTGGCAGAAACCACAGGACCTGTGGAGGAGAAGGAATTGTTTTGGCTCTGTAGTAAAAAGCATCTCAAGCCTGAAGATAAACAGTTTAATTCAATTTCCAGTTGCTGTAAGCTGTGACTTTTAATCAATGTTAAAGATCTTTACAAATGAGAATCGGTCAGTCTGTGCCTTCTGCAAACAAATAAAAATATCTGGAGAAGGAAGATTGAGAAGCAATGCTCTGATTGACATAGGTATCATCTGAACAAATCCTGTAAATGGGGACCACTGAATTGCCTTGCTAGTCCTTCTCTTTGCCCATTACACCGTATTTTCTTTCTGTATCAGTATGTTTATGCAGAGGAGGAATTTATGAGAGTTAGCTTTTTAACTATTACTTATCATTATATTTTGCTTGTATTTGGATTCTATATGTTAGTAATAAATAGTCATTCTTGTTAAGTACAGAAACTTCGCTCATGCTTCCTGTCAAGTGTGTCTAAAAGACTTCCAAATTGGGAAATTTTTGTATATCTTTTTTTTAAAAACTTTGATTCTGTAAATAGTGGGACTTGATTTTTCAGCACGTTACCCTTGTGAAGTGTAACACTTCCTTCAACAGCACTTCCCAAAAGTGCACAAACAACTGAGCTGTTCACTCTTGTATATTCCCTCCATGCCTGTATTGCAGGTGCCTTTGCCTGGCCCAGTGCTCTTGCAGAATGCTTACTCCACCCAGTGGTTCCAGCAGATCTGATGGAAAGCTGTTGATTTTGATATGGATGATTATAAATGGCCAGACAGGTTGTTGAATGGCAGCTAGGAGTCTGAGAATCCAGCCTAGAGTTGATCAACAAAATCAAGACACTGGCAGTTTTGGCACTTGCAATCATCCAAAGAGAATATAACAGTCATTGCCAGTCCCCAGGACCAATGCTTAAAATAATCTCACTGAAAAGAGAGATGTTACCAAAATGTTGTACTCACAGTCATCAGGAGAAATGTAAAAATGCCAAAATTCAAATGATCACAACCATTTATATTATAGAAGCAAAAGGGCACTGATTGGTTGGCAAGTTGGCCATGATTGACCAAGGCATGGCCATGGAAAAAACAATGGTGAACTATCAGCTCTCTGGCTTCCAGCAAGTATAAAAATCAGTGCAATATTTTGAATATATTCTTTTGGTTTACATAATAGATCCTTAAATACAGATATATGTTGCTTACAAAGCACAAATGTGCCATGTTTGTGTTTAACTGATTCTCTTAAATTGGATATGAATGTAATTGTTAGCGAATTCAAGATTGTTCAACAAGCATTACCCAGTTGTGAAATCATACCTAGCTGCGCATAGTGTGATTTGGATTTTTGCAAGTATGTCCTGATTGAGAAAAATCTGTACTTTGCCTGTTTCGGTCAAAACAACATGTTGTTTAGTTTGATCAGCTAATTGTCGGGATATGTGAACCAGACATTAGCACTGTAATTCATGCATAAACATGCTCAATAATGTGACAGGCAGAGAATTTTTCTTTTGAACTGATGATAAAATGTGATTAGTGGAAAAACACCATGTAGCTCACCATTGCATTGTAGTAAAAATGAAAGACTGTTCTTAAACTGTTGTCCAAGATGTTCGGATCCTTTGTCTTTCCAGGGTGAAATAAGGTAGACCAAGCAAGCAATGGGATTGGACTGAGAAGCAAGAAGCCCATGTATGTGCCATCCACAACTTGCATTTCATGCTAGAGATCAAGAAGAGAATGCAATGGGGTTTCAGAAGACATCTAGGTCTAAATATCCTAATTATTCTCACAATGGCCTCAGCCACTAACAGCACTACAAAGCAGAGCACCATCTCCTCCAAAGGTCTCATGAGATGTAGTTGTGTCTGTGCTTTTCTGATTGTCTATTGCTCTGCAATTTTGTCCTGCAGGAGAAAGGGAGGAATAATGATGAGGGTGCTGCAACATGCTTGGGTGATGTATTATCCCATAGCTGAAAGCATGTGGATAGTGCAAGAATGTGTGTGTGTGTGCGCGTGTATACATAATGATTCGCCAGTATTTGAGGGTGAGCTGAAAATCTGAATCTCAGGTATGATTTCTGATAACTGGTAGGGGTGATATATTGAGCAGCATAGGAAGCTGGTGATGTGGTAGGTGGCAATGCCACTTGACTCCTTATTATTTAACCTTTTCTGTACTCAGGGCCAGACTGCAAGAATTAACTTCACTGGTCACTTGCTATTGCTCCCTTTGGAGGGTATGCCATGAGAATCTGCTCATCCCAAAGAGTATTGTCCCTCTCCTGTCTTTTGTCTTTGTGCACTTAGGATTCTAGCTCAACACCTGGAACCTGGGAACCTTCTTTCCCAAGATTGATCTATTTGAGTCATCTTCCTTGAACCTAAAGATTGTTACATCAGTTATTGCAGTCTGAGTGGATTAAGATATTTGAACTTTTGTCTTGGGATCGTTAGTTCAGGACACTGGATTACTCATTCAGTAACATAAGAATTCTGATCCCATGCCCTATATGCAACTGAGCCATACCCAATGTTTGAAACATATATTTCGTATTTTTATGACACAGTTGCTTAATTAGTAAGTTCTACTGGACCAATGTTAAGGATCCTTATCTAATATATTAACTTATTTCTGTTCACTGCATAAGCTTGGCATCTGGGGAATGACATTGAAATATCCCATCTGTTTAGGTTCCTTGGGAAGCAAAGCTCTCTTTTAAGATTTTCAATTAAATTATGTAGTGTTGCTAAGTGCACTTATTAATTCACTCTTAAGTTTAATTAAATCCTAATTTTGAAGAGCTCCCAATTAATGAATACAGAATAATTATAACATGCACAAGATAAAGAACTGTATTTTTCACCTAAGGTACAGTTTCAAGGTACAAATCTGATTTGGTTTAAAAGCCAGGGAAAGTGATGACCTATTGCTAGACTATTAATCTAAAGACTCAAGTAATGTTCTGGAACCCAGCTTTGAATTCCACTATGGCAGATTGTAGAATTTTGAAGTCAATCAAGATCTGGAATTAAGGGTTGAATAATGACCATTGAAAGTTTTTTTAAAAAAGTAACTTAATACAA
The DNA here is from genome assembly GCF_020745735.1 of Hemiscyllium ocellatum. Lineage (NCBI taxonomy): Eukaryota > Metazoa > Chordata > Chondrichthyes > Orectolobiformes > Hemiscylliidae > Hemiscyllium > Hemiscyllium ocellatum. The sequence continues at coordinate 45,046,732 of NC_083418.1, read as the reverse complement.
TTTGTAGAATAAACCCTTATGAACATTTAGCTGCAAATAACTCTCAAGGACACAAATTAATATATGGGACTATTTGTTCTAGAAACTAACTCTTCTGAAGATAGCAAAGGAATAATAATGCCCACAGTCAGTTTTTTTTTATTGAAACTCTTAGCCTTGAAAGAAGCCAATGAAACATTAGATATGAAGGAGCATGATTGAAATACACAAGTCAGACATGACACATATGTAAGACAAATAGTAGCTTATAATACAATCAGACCTGATAATATGTACATGCCTTATTATTAACTGTACTTTACAATTAGATATGCGTACCTATGTAGTGGTGGGTTAATTGTGTTCCAATGCATGATCCAAACCAAATCAGTAGTAATGATTTAATTTAGATAACAGCTGTACATCATTTAATTGGTATATGTTAATTTCTTGTGACCGAATCCAAGTGCAAAATGGCCTCTTAAAGCCTTTGCTCTGGATCTCAAGCATATCATTTCTAAATTCACTGGAGTCCATAGATATAGCTAAGTAATAAAGACCAGTTTAACACTCTACAGATTTTAGTCTGGTCACTTCCTGACCAAAGAATCAGAGGAGAATGGAGCTAGTTCCAGGAAATTCCCACAACAACCATGAAACCACTGTTGACTGTAGGAGGAAAACCCATCTGATTCACAATGTCCTTCTGAGAAGAAAATGCCCTGCTCACTTGATTTGGCCTACTTAGACTTCAGGTCCACAGAAATGTGATTGACAGTTAACTATACTCTAGGCTATTAGAGATGGGCTGTAAACACTGGCCTAGCCAGTGACACCCATATTACAGTAAATGAATTTCAATAAAATGCCACCCATTTTGAAATCGTATTTAGTCTGGGTGATAATGAGCAGGATTATTTTCCATAAAAGATATGAGTTTTCTTTTACAAAAATCAAATAGCTTTATGGTCACTATTACTGATACCAATTTTTATTTTCAGATGTTCAAATACCTGACTTTAAATTATCGAACTACCACAATAGATTTTAACACGAGTTACTCCCACAGTCCAAAGATGTGTGGGTTAGGTGAATTGGCCATGCTAAATTGTCCGTAGTGTTAGGTAAAGGGGTAAATGTATGGGAGGGTTGCGCTTCGGCAGGTCGGTGTGAACTTGTTGGGCCGAAGGGCCTGTTTCCACACTGTAAGTAATCGAATCTAATCTAACCTTGATTATTTATTTACTTGTTGTATCATTGGTCCATTCCTCTGGATTACTAGGCCAGCAAAATAAATATTTTATCGGGCACTACCTGGCCAACAAATTATGGACAATCATAGTTTAGATCATTGTGCCAGTTGTTTTCTAATAAATATTTTGAGGTCCAATGCATTCTGTGATTTTTATTATTGCTTCAGGATTACATTCTTATGATATTCTTATTCTGTAGCACACAGAGTATTCTGGTGTTCTTTACTTTCCATCATCAAGGAAAGCAGCAATTGGTGTGTTAAATCAACAACAACTTACACTTGTGTAGTACCATTAATGGAGAAAAACATTCCAGCAAAGGCTAATGGGGTAGTAAGCTCTTCCACCTACACCCTAGCTGTCTACACTAGCACCAATGCCCAGGTGAAATATTGACCCGCCGCTGCCTTACTTCACTCTCAGACTCTGTTTCTTTCTTTGTACCATGGTCTCCTGCCTGTGACCAATCCACTTGCCACCAGGTAACATATGGCAGTGAATTAAATACTAAATAAAAACTGAAAGAATTGTGGATGCTGGAAATAAGTAACTAATAATTGTTGCAAACAAAAGCAGAAATTGCTGGAAAAGCTCAGCAAAGTCTGGCAGCATCTGTGGAGAAAATCAAAGTTAATGTTTTGATCCAGAGCTTCCAGTTACCTGCCACTTCAAACACACCACCTTGTTCCCTGGCCAACATCTCGGTCTCAGGTTTGCTGTAGTGCTCCAGTGAAGTTCAGTGAGTTTGAAGAACAACACCTCATTTTCTACTTGGGAATTCTACAGCCTTCTGGACTCCATATTGAGTTCAACAATTTTAGGGCTTGAGTCACCTTCTCCTATGTCCTTACCCCACACATCAGGCCCTGTTATCACATGGTCTGCCATTACACACAACCCTTTGTTAGCCACTAATAGTTCCCATTAGCAGCTCTTCATTCCTCTGGGCTAATTGCTATCCACTTCTTTGCCTGTCCAACTGTTCTTCTCTCTATTTGGGCTCAATCTCCACCTATCAATTTACTCCTTAAACCCCTTGACCCCCACCCCCCAACTGCTGCACAAAAAGCAACTTTTCCCTAGCTGCCATCAGTTCTGAAGAAGGGTCACCAGACCCGAAATGTATAACTTTGATTTTCTCCATATCTGCTGCCAGACATGCTGAGCTTCTGCATCTGATTTCCAGCACCCGCAGTTCTTTTGGATTTATTTAGTAATTGTTGTATGTTGCATTCTATCCTTGTTAAAGAGGTTTTAAATTCCACAGAGTCTGGTCCTGTTCCAATCAGGAATTTAATAGAAATACTGAACTGCTGCCTGTCTAAACCCAATTTTGTTACCTGCCATTACAGAATGCCACAGCCCCAACATCAGCCACCTCTTGACCCTTAAGCTGCATTTCTGCTCTCTCTCCTTGAGTCTATGGCCTGTCGTAGCTCAAATGAAACAGTGAACTGGTAAATCATAAGGAATATTTTTACAACGTGCTTTAGCAACAGATTTTCATATTTATATGTTGTATATTAAATGCTTATCTATAATATGCAAACTCTAATATACAAAATGTTACTGTCCAGCTTTATTGCCATCTTTGTTTTTGTTGATGTCTGAGATTTGCAGTAATTTTGAAATGTTAAAATGGAATCATACTGGAAGTAGTTTGAGATTCGTTTATTTAGAGCAAAGGGCCTCAGAGGCTGAAGCCAGGCTGGCAATGGTGAAATGCTTAAAGTCAAAGATACACACGAGACCAGAGTTAGAGACCGACTGAGATCTCAAGGAGTTGTACAGCTGGAGATATACAAGGACAAATCTATGGAGAAATATATAATGTAGAACGAGAAGTTTTAATGTGTTGCTGTATTATGAACCAGTGAGTACAGTGGGTGGCAGGTGAATAAACTTGTTGCAAATTAGACTATGCGTGAATTCAAATTGATATAATGTGGAAAATGAAAGACTGGCCAGGTGAGCACTGGAATAGTCAAGCATCACTGGTTCATAATTCCTGAAGAAGGGCTTATGCCTGAAATGTCGATTCTCCTGCTCCTTGGATGCTGCCTGACCTGCTGCGCTTTTCCAGCAACACATTTTTCAGCACTGGAATAGTCAAGCATCAAAGTGACAAAGACATGAACAAAGAGTCTGTACAGGAGACTATTCTACACTGTCAAAGAAAAATTGCATTGCAGAGGTGAAAGAAATCAATTTTAAGTGATGGATCATACCTATGGTTGGCAACTCATCTCAGAGTTAAAAAGGTTCAAACGATCTGGTTCGACCTCCAGAATGGTAGTATTTAAATGCAAACTAATAAGGCTTTCATATATTTCTGCCTCAGCACATGTCTCCTCAAATAAATTGGAATTAATGTCACAGCTGTACACAAAACTATCAAAATCAAATTCACGTTTTTGGAAAAATTGAGGCCTTCAAGTAAAATATTAACATAGGTATTGATTAATCAATCAAGCTAGCATTACTTAATAGGTGATTAATTTAAATTAAAATTTCACCAGAAAACTCAGACCTCATAATATTTAGTCCTGTAATGTCATTGCACTTTTGGGCAGCTGCAAACCATTCCATTTCAACTCTCTGCTCATATTTTTGTTAAATCTCTACTCTTGCTTTTAGTTTGCACTTTTTAGGCATTTCCAATCTGACTGTCAACTTCTGCTCTTTCCTTTTTTTCATTCAAAATGTATGGCCTCACATTTATCTGTAAAGAAATCTAATTGCTATAGTTTTGTCCGCTCACTTCCTCCATCAATAGCTCTTGGCAGTTTTACAGAGCTATCTACCTACTTATGATGTCATTATAATTGTGCCTTCAGCAAACTTGGACTTACAGCTATCTGTTAGTTATCTAAGATCACCATTTGCCACTTTCTTCCATTTCAGATATATACTGTTAATCCTATCTTTTAATACCTGACTAACTTTTACTACCTAACTAAACAGGATTATACTTTGCCTTCAATTCCACAAGATTTGATTTTCAGCTAGTATTCTCATACATGGAAGTTTTGAGTGCCTTCTGAAAATTCATATAAACTCCTTTTTTGTCAAAGCCTTGCGCTCATCAGGACAGTCCACATCTGCAAAGAAGATTCAATTGTGTCTGTTTTTCAGTAATATTACTTTATCCACTTCAATAGTAAGAGCTGTATGGGTCATGCTATCAGTTTTGCACAAGCTGTTGCACTCGTCTTCATGAGCAGAACTTGTAAAGCATCTCTTTTACATGTTCTTTCACAGATTGTTTGAGTTCTATAACACCATTCTGATTTCATAGATTAGGAACAGCGAATTCTGTTGTCTTTCTATAGATCCTCAATCATTATAAGGGAGAAACTAAACAACATGAGTCTATTCCTGGATTATTGAGTGGATGCAAACATGTTGGCTTTATGAACTTCTGTTAAGTTGTTTGAAATTGTTGCTTAACTTTTTTGTCTTCAGCTTTTTAGTAGCCTCCTATATATCTTATCCACAGAATCATACATGAATTGAAATTTAGTGTCAGAACTATGACTAATATTATTATGTGTTTTGTGTTTTTGCTGGAGTGACCCTTTACTGCTTTGGATATCAATATATAAAAGAAACCAAACTAGTCAGTCTTGTTACAAAAGGCCATGAAATAACCTTTCTCATTAAGGCAAATCTTCTAATGTGTCCAATTTCACTCAAAAACCCTGATCTTTGGTGATTTATTTACCTTGCTTCATTCAAGGTCCAAATGTATACATGAGAATAAGACTATGGCAATAGTTTTATTATCTTCATCCTCACAGATCAAATTTACATCCTAAAGGGAACCCGGGTTGGTTTATCCTGGAAAATAGATGGTGTACAATTTGTTTTCCAATGTTGAAAGCATGGATCTAGACTGTGCTCTTCTAATTGTGCGGCACGCTATTGGTCTGGTGCATTGCTGAATTATGACTGACAGAATAAGCCAAAATGCTGCAGAAACCATATAACATTAGTCATTTGCAGAGTGTGAGCTGTTTTATTCTGGGACAATGGTATTGATGGTCTGATTTTATTTTAAAAAAAGACCCTGAATGATAAAGAAATTTTAGAAGAGTTCCTGAATGAAGAACTCCATAAGTTTTCTAAATGCAATTTCTTTTCATTAATTTCTACGAAGCCTAGTTGTGAAACAAAAAACAAGGGAAGTTGGAATTTACTTGGAGTGAATGTCTTGCTAAGATATTTTAGGAAATCCTAAGGGCTTTAAATAGTTAAGAGTTCTGAAGTTTACAGGGGGCATATTTTGGTTCCTCAAAGTCTATCCAGCTTCATAAGACTCAAGCCAGGGGTGTGGTAGGACAATTAACTTTCTACACTGATCAAGTTGTACATTCAGCCTCTGCCCCTTTATCGCAGACTGATCCTCAACAGTTAACATTATTCTTTGTGTTATAAATCACTGTACATTTCTTCTTTCATCAACAATTAAGAATTACTGTCACAAAGGAAAGAAAACAGTACACAGAGAAAAGTAGGAGAGTTTAAATACTGATGGCAGGGTTCCGGAGTAAAGGGATTATAACTAGACCAGTAGCTAAATAGTAAAACAGATTTTTCTGACAAGAATGGAATGCACTAGAGAAGTGCAGTGTCTATATTAAAAAATACCTATGTGCTATATAATTTAATTCTCACTGGAAGACCTGATATAGCCTGGTTACATCTACCAAAGGGATACTGTCATAACGATTATGGTTTTTCCCAGTTATTTTATCATCACCTTGCTGCGTTTTCGGAGTTTGCTTTTACCTTTGCATATGATTACTTGCTGCTGTTCACCAATCAAAATGTCCTTAATAGATTCATCTCTGATTTGATTATCAACAGCACTGACGTCATCAACCTCAGAGCTGACAAGAAAATTCTCTGCTTTAATAGCTAGGTCATCACTTTCTTGGTTAAAATACTCGCAGTCTTCACACTGGACTTCTTCAACTTCAACACCGTCATTCTGGCCACCCATGCCAACCTGTGTGCTTGGCTGATGGTCCAGTGTTTGATATATTTTGCTTTGCCTCATTTGATCTTCCATCGTTTCACTTGAGGAACAATCATCTTCTCTTGTGCCTAATTCTTCTGCTAATTCCTCCGCAGAAAGCTCACTCGACTCAGGAATGTTGGGGTTGGTGTCATGTGGGAAACTATATTCAGATCCACTGCAATTCTGGCATGTTTCCTCAGGATCACCTTTGTAAACAAAATTTGTTGTTACTGGCATCAAAATTGTATCAAAGTCAAATTTTACTTCTGTTTCAGATAACCAAAAAAAGCAGTTAAAGTGCAAGCCATTTTCTTTAAATTCTTATCTGAAATACAAGTTTAATAAAGTTAGTAAAGTTCAGTGAAGTTTAAACTGAAGTTGTTCGCTAAAATAAATTCTGACTCTATGGAATTTAAATGGGGCTTTGTAGTTCTGGTGCTACATTGCTAACTAAAGCCTCCAATATTATGTAAGGAAAAAAGATGTCTTTACCCCTGTCTGAAGTAGATATTAGAAAATTGCATTTGCATATGGATCTACCGCCTGTTACTGGCCAATGTTTCAATGTTGATTTGTCAACTCCAAGCATTGGATGAAGAATAAATGCAAGTCCTCGTCACAATTGCTGCTGTTTGCAATCCCATGATCCCCCATATCCATAATCCAAACTACATCCTTGTCCCTGATCACAATGAAATATTTACACTACATTTTAATTGTCGTAGGTGGCTCTTTGAGGGACATCAATGTGCATTATATGGCATTCTCACTTAAAATAATATAGAATCTGCAACATAGTTTCATACAAAATAAAAATATTGGTTTCTAATGAAGTACATCTTCTACTAGACTGCTTTTGTTAACTACTCTGAATTAATTATTGAACATGCACTATTTGCTGTACCTACTGTAAGTGTTAAATGATTTTTCTCCACCTTCCCAGTCTTCCATGTATAGAGATTCCTCTGCTTCTTTCTCAGGGCTGATTCCTTCAAAGAGCTGCCCTTTCTTAATGACTCGGGTGATTTCCTTCAGATGTCTCAGTAACTTCTCTTCCTGTTCAGTCGTAACACTGGTAATCCTTCACATAAAAAAATGGCATCCTGTCAAACACTGACTGTAGATATGACTCAGTAACATAGAGGTAGAACATGTTATTTCACCAACCATAAATATTTTTATTCTGTCAGAGTTGCAACATTGAAGGAAAACTACAAAGTTGGAGAGATCATGTGATTAGAGACGTAAGGAAAATGGCAAAATGGTGATAACTCTCAGTTTGAATGAGAGTGAGCTGAGAGGTGGTTGCAGCAGGAAGGAAAAGAGATGATAGCTGCTTGGATAATCTCAGTCTTTGGAACCCATGGACTCCTTGAGATTGGAGATTAAAGTATGGATTGAAGGGACAAGGGAACAATGTTGATGATTTTCTTTTAATCACTAAGGAGTTATAGATTGTTGTTGCCCTTTAAGATAATCCTGGAGCCAAAGAAGGTTTGACTGTGAGGAACAAAACTCGATAACCTCTGATGTCCAATCACACTGAATCATAGACCTGTAGGACGTTATAACACAGAAGCAATTCATTCAGCCAGTAAGCTTGCCTTAGATTCTAGAATGGTGTTACAAATAGTCCCATGGCTTGGAAACTTTCTAATATTTTAAAATATCATTTTCTACTCTTTGTTAACATTACATTTCAAAGTCATACAATTACTTTTATTGTTGCCTCTGATAGAGAAGTTGAAGTTCTAACAAGGAAGAGAAAAAATTTGCATTTATAAAATGCCTTTCATGAACAGAGCACAAGATCCTATGGAGCCAGTGAAATAGTTCTTAAGTACAGTGACTTTTTTATGATGAAAACAAGCTTAAAAATGTGTTGCTGGAAAAGCGCAGCAGGTCAGGCAGCATCAAAGGAGCAGGGGAATTGACGTTTCGGGCATAAGCCCTTCTTCAGGAATGGAAACAAGCCAAGCAATTTGCATACCAAACTTTCATAAACAATAATAATATAATGAGTAGTCAATCTGTTTTTATGTTGTGGAAAAAAACTGCTTGCATTTGTTATTCAGTTTAAATTTATATCTTCAGATTACTAACTCATTGATCAGTTGTAATGGCCTTCTCTTCATTTGATTAAAATCCTTCACAGCTTTGTATTCCTATTTCTTATGTATTAAATCTGCTCTTAACTTTCTCTGGTCAAATGAAACGGATCAATGGAATAGATTTTCAACTTTCTTGCCCAGATACCCAGCATCACCTGGGCGAAGTACAAAGAAAAACATCCAAAAAGGAGGGTTGCAGGTTAGTTACAAAACCCAGCTGTCTTTTTTATTAATTTCCATTAATTTTGGATAGATTGTGTCACTGGCATGTGGTCACCTTCACCAGACTTTCCTGTCTGCCCTCCAGCTGGGTAATGTCTAAATCCAAAAAGTAAACCAAAGAATCCGCCACGGTACTTCATTAATATTTCCTCACAACTGAAGCTTCCCAATACCTTTTAAAAGGGAAATGCTTCTTTAAGAGAAATCTCTTTCATGCTCAAAAAATGTATCTCCACCACTACCGCCCCCACCCCCATTATTTAAAACATCTCGTCACTGTACCATGAATGCCTTGGGCTGTTTGTGGGATCAGTGCTCTATTTGTTAAATCAGCTTACAGCTTTGCTGAATGCAGCCTAAGACAAGCGTGAGGACTGAAATAATATGTGAAGGCTATTCATGCATGTCTTAAGGTTCTGAGGATAAAGCTCTGATGATTGTGTTTATTATATTGAAGTAATTGAAGAACTTAAGTGGACCATGTAACTAGAATGTCAAAATTTGCATGAGGAAATCTTAAAACAAAGTAATCAAGATTCATTGAATGTTCCACAACTGAAGAATTTACCAATGTTTCCACTTATTCCAAGTTTTACTTTAACACAAATCAGAACCAAAGCATGAATTTACATGCAAATGATACTTCAGATAAGAAGTATACATATTACTTAAATAGTTGATTCAACAAAAGATATGTCCGTCTTAACCACAAACATTTGAATCACTCTCTTCTTAAATATGGAAATGCAGAGTTACAGGGTTCTACATTCTATATTCTTTTCTCCTGTAGGTTTGATGGGTCTACATACAGCACATGGACTGCAGCAATTCACCACTGCTTGCAATTAAGGATGGACATTAAATGCTGGCCCAGCCAAATATGCCCATGCCCCACGAGTGAATAAAAGGTCTGGGAGCTGACCTAACAACAGCTTTTCACCTTCTAGTTTCAAAGATATGACATGCATCAGCAAGGTACACTGCTGTGAACCCTCTGTCCCTTGGCCCAGTGTTGTTTTGATAGTGGAGCTTTCTAAAGTTCATTTTCAAACAATCTATCAATGTGCCAGACCACAACTTGTCCACTTCTGAGCAAAAAGGAACTTTTCACAATACTGAGCCATTCACAGCTTTACAGATCTTGGCTTGTGTTTAGCTAGTTTGCATATTTCCTTCAAGAGTTCTTGTCTCTTTTTTTTGCCAGACAGAAAAACCTGAGCTTGACCTGAGAATGATTTGCTGCTTCTCTTCACAAGAATTGTGTTCTTCTTTTTGTCTTTATGTTTACATCTGAGTACTTAGTATTTTCACTTTCCAATCCCTTTATATCTGACCCTTCCTTTGTGTTTCAACCAATGACCCAGTTCCTTTCTTAACTCCCTCCTTTGGTCCCACTTCAAGGACAGGCCACCAGGTCACATAAAGCAATATTATTTATTATTCAAGAAAATTACAATTGATCCCTTGACAATTGATGTAAGTTCTTGAAAGTGTTCTTTTAAAATTATATATCCCATCAACTTCTTAAAGAAATTGTAAATTTTTTCTTACTGTACTGTTTCCAATCAAAGGTTATCACAATGCTTAGATTTTGAGATAGGCTAGGTTTATCCTCCTGGCTTCATGAAAATCTATCTGATGCTGCATTTTGTGTCTTATACAGTCATAGGGTTTGTTTCCATGCTATATGACTCTTCAGGCTAAGCAATCCACGCCAACCATGTTGTAAACTAAACCAGTCCCTACTGCCTGAGCTTGGCCCATATCTCTCCAAGGAGAAAGTGAGGACTGCATATGCTGTTGAGTGTTGTACTGGAAAAGCACAGCAGGTTAGGCAGCATCTGAGGAGTAGGAGAGTCGATGTTTCGGCAAGAGCCCTTCATCAGGAAACTGGAAGATGCAGCTTCCTGATGAAGGGCTCTTGCCTGAAACGTCAATTCAAGGCCCTTGTTATTCACCTTATCCATTCCCCTCATGACTTTGTAAACTTTTTTAAGGTCAGCACGGTGTCTCAGTGGTTAGCACTGCTACCTCACAGCACCAGGGTCCCAGGTTTGATTCCAGCCTCGGAAGACTGTCTGTATGGAGTTTGCACATTCTCCTTGTGTCTGCTCAGGTTTCCTGTGGGTGCTCCGGTTTCCTCCCACAATCCAAAGATGTGCAGGAGAGGTGACTTGGCCATGCTAAATTGCCCATAGTGTTGGGTGCATTAGTTGAGGGAAATGGGTCTAGGTGGGTTACTCTTCGGAGGGTCGGTGTGGACTGGTTGGGCCAAAGGGCCTGTTTCCATACTGTAGGAAAACTAATTTAATCTAGTCACCCCTCAACTTCCCATTGTGTCACTAGCCACTAGTTTAGTAAACCAGAAGTTCTGACTCAGGATGACCAGTTCAAAACCCATGATGGATTATAAGGGTAGTCTCAGTTATGGTGACCATGTAAAAAATCATTGACTGCTGCTTTTAAAAAAAATCTGGTTCACTATCGGCACCTACCTGATTAGATTACTTACAGTGTGGAAACAGGCCCTTCGGCCCAACAAGTCCACACCGACGTGCAACCCACCCAGACCCATTACCCTACATTTACCTCTTCACCTAATACTACAGGCAATTTCCCATGGCCAATTCACCTAACCTGCACATTTTTGGACTGTGGGAGGAAACCGGAGCTCCCGGAGGAAACCCACACATACACGGGGAGAATGTGCAAACTCCACACAGTCAGTCGCCTAAGGCAGGAATTGAATCCGGGTCTCTGGCGCTGTGAGGCAGCAGTGCTAACCACTGTGCCACCGAATTAGACCAGAATCAACACTTGAGGCTGCATGTAGTGGGAACAGAATTGAGTTGTCAGAAGGAGCAGAACAGGAAAAGATCAGCAGAGGATTTCTATGCATGACTAGCTTTCCACTTTCTATTTCTGTCAAACCTATCAAGGAATAAAGTTAAAAATCACACAACATCAGGTAATAGTCTAACAGGTTTAACTGGAAGCACTAGCTTTCAGAGCGCTGCTCCTTCGACAAGGGGTTGTGGAGTACACAATTGTACTCCAATTGTGTCTTATAATTGTGTACTTCACAACCACCTGATGAAGGAGCAGCACTCCGAAAGCTAGTGCTTCCAATTAAACCTGTTAGACTATAACCTGGTGTTGTGTGATTTTTAACTTTGTACACCCCAGTCCAACACTGGCATCTCCAAATCATCAAGGAATAACTTTTTATACCATTGCATACCACTAGAGGACATTATCTACAACATTTGATCATGCAAATAATTTGCAAACTACAGTATATGGGTCCATCAGCAGAGGGCACTCCAAATAAAACCTTTTATCTGTTTGTTTTTCTGCATCTTCCAGCATTCTGCCATTAAAATACATAGATTATTTAAGTTTTTTTTCTGCATACATGTCTTCAAACTTTTACTTCATTAAAGGTACTATTTAAATATACATAGTCATTGTTTTGAACATCTTGCTAATTGCTTTTGCTTCTCATTCTCAAAATTTCTAATGAGTAAGTTTTATTTTCAGCTGCCATTTTAATGGGGGCTTAACAGGAGGAGGCTTTCCTTTTGCAGCCTCCATTTCAGGACCACTGAAAGATTAAAATATCAATTGTCAATGTTCTCAGTTATTGATGTGTAGATCTATCAGCAACTTTTATTGAATAGTTAAGAGCATGATTCAGGAAGTTGCTAGATTGCCTCCTCTTTTCAAAAGTTGGGCGGTACCTGTCTCAATATTAATGGAGACTTACTATTGAAATACATGGTAGATTGAGTTGCTCTGTGGCATGGATTGTAAACACTAAGCCCACCATGAAAATGTTCCTTCTTGTGAAAGGATAGAGACTGAGAGGGCACTGAATTAAATTACCTGGTAAAAGAAGCATAAAAATGATATGAGGTAAACTTTTTCATACACAAAATGGTTAGGGTTGAAAGCACTACATGAGAGCAGCTTCAAGGAATGTTCAGTTGAAGCATTCAGAGACGAATTAGATGGTTATTTGAAAAGGAACAATGTGCCGATTTATGGGCAGAAAGCAGGAGAATGTTAGAAGATAAGATGCTCATTTGGAAAGCCAGCACAGCACAGAAACAATGGGTTCAATGGCATCTGTCCAAACTGTAACAGTCTGAAATGTCACTGTCCAGTCCAGTGTAAATAATCACTAATGGCACCATAAGTCTTTATTACTGACAAATTACTCTGTGGAATGTATAGTAACTTTAACCGATTTGAAATGTTATTTCTTTTAGATATTGTTAGAGATTTCAATTATTGGCTGAGAATTAAAAAAGAAAATTACTTTTTTAACCAATCTCTACTAATGCAATCTTTAATTTACTTTCAGTACCTGATTTGACATTGAGTTGTTACTACAGTTGACATTTTATGTTTCAGGTTTCATGCTGCTCATTAATGATTCTTCAATCTGACTGATTAATACAAGGTCTAATTGCTTGTCCCATTCTAGTTAGTCTGTAGAAGATGCTATGCTTTGACAGATGACTGTTCAGAACTTCCAGAAAAAGCCTATTATGATTTATGAGAAAATGCAAGTGGAACTGATGACGACCCAAACCCATTGTGGTAGGTTGAACAAGACTGTCCCATAACTGTGTCCTATTGGTCTCTAACCTAATGTTCCGAATTCATGTTCATGACTTGCATGAGTGGTTAGGATCTGGAATGTACTGCATTATTGTATGGTGGAGTCAGATTCAAACATAGCTTTCAGAAAAGATTTGAATAAATACATGAATAGAAGAAATTTGCAGGGCAAATAGGGGAGAAGTTGTTCTAGCTGATAGGCCCAAGTTGTAATCACTTCATGATTCTATATTTCATTGATCTTGAAATCCTGAACCAGAATCCTGGTCCAATTTTTTTTCCTTGCTAGTATCCAAAACTGGCACAAAACAAGTCCAAAGCTCCTTTGCTGATATCTCATTCTGCATTAAGACCTATTTACTGCCTACTGTTCTTACTGATCTAAAATAGAAGTTCTCATACTTGAGAGTTGATGTTGTTATCCTTCCTTGATATCTGTCTTCATCACAGTCTACGCAAGTTCTCCAAGGCCCTCTCATCCTGAAAATCCTTAGTATTTGGAACTCTGGAATATTATCCATTCACGTATTCTTGTCAGCTATTTCTGCTGCAACTTGGGTCTGCATGGTGACTCAGGGGTGGCACGATGGCTCAGTGGTTAGCACTGCTGCCTCACAGTGCCAGAGACCCGGGTTCAATTCCAGCCTCTGTCAACTGTCTGTGTGGAGATTGCACATTCTCCCAGTGTCTGCGTGGGTTTCCTCCGGGAGCTCCAGTTTCCTCGCACAGTCAAAATATGTACAGGTTAGGTGAATTGGCTGTGCTAAATTGCCCATAGTGTTCAGGGATGTGTAGGTTAGGTGTATTAGTTGGGGTAAATATAGGTTGGGGGGGGGGGGGCTTTGGGTCTGGGTGGTATTCTCTTTAGAGAGTCAATGTGGACTTGTTGGGCCGACGCGTCTGTAGGATTCTATGAACTATATCCCATGTTCTGAAATGTTCTTCATAAACTTCTCTCCCTTCAATCATTTACTCTCGTCCCTTGTGATTGGTATTTCTTTGCAAATTTCTTCTTCAGATCAGTGCATATTTTCTTTATACTTTTTTGAAATACCTTGTGTTGTTACACTTTTAAAAGTGTTGTAAGATAGTGTACACATTCTTCACTATTAACTAAAGTGCATCAAAAATGAAAATGTAAAGTCAGTGCAGTAAATTTATCTTGATCACAGACTTTATTTTTTGCCTAAGGAAACAATTGAAAAAGACACAATGTTTTATTCTATTGCAATGAAAATATGTTTGTATCATTTCATTGGCTGTTACCAATACTAAACATGGACAAATGTCTATAATGAAAAGATTACGTGGTGTAATTAAAGGAGATGAGTTCACAGAGAAAAGAAATTCCTCTGTGAAATTGATCAGCATCGTTCATATTTAAGAGCTGCAGCCATGACCAGATGAGGTATTGTCCAAAGCACTCCTTCTGCCAAAGGGTGCTATCACTGCTTGACCAGTGGCTGCCATGTGTTGAAAGGGCCAGATTTAGCTGTTCTTCTATGCTGCCATCTTTTAGAGTGGCACAGATGCATCTTCTGCAACTCATCCTGTCCACTCTGCTTAGGGCAAGGGGCCACTACCAACTGGCTAACTTGCATCAGGAACAACACCAGCTCAGCAGTAACAAGTACCTCCACAAGGAAAAGGCAACTAACATTCAGCAGGAAGGTGGAAAGATCCTAACATAGAGCCAACAAGCTGAGGATCAACCTGTGACATGCCCAAGCATCAGCATCCCAGAAGCCTCAGACTTGCATAGCAGCTCATTGATTTCTATCCGCATCTCCATGTCAGATGAGCTCCCACTGGACAAGATGAGCAAAAGATGCCAACGGCTGATAAGATGTCTATCTCAGAAGTTTAGAAGAATGAGAGAACACATTACTGAACATTCAAGACCCTTAGGAGCCTTGACAGACTAGATACGGAAAGACTGTTTCCCCTTAGGGGAGATTCTAGGACCAGTGCGCATAATCTCAGAAGAAGGGGGAGTCGTGAATCTGTGGAGTTCTTTATTGCAGAGGGCCTTTAAGCCTGGATCATTTAGAATATTCAAGGTTGATACACACAGATTTTTAATCAGCAAGAGAATCAAACATCCTGGGAAAAGACAGGAAAGTGGAATTGAGGATGATCAGGTCAGCATTATCTCAAGGAATGGTAGAGCAGACTCAGTGAGCTGAATGGCCTGTTTCTGGTGCTCTGTCTGATGGTCTTATTTCAGGTATCCATTGACTTAAAATTAATTTATCAGAGATTAGCATTAGCAACTACTGAGTTTGAAAGTAAACTTCACTACTTTAAAACGACTAAGTAATTCTGCTATTGAAATGTTATGAAAGCACTACTTTAAAAATATTAATGGGTTATTTCTTACTTGTCTGATGCAGTTCCCATTTTCAAAACTAATTTCTCCATGGCCACTTCAGTCTCTTTCAGTTTTTCTTGAAGCTGAGCCAGCTCGTAATCAGCTGCAAAACATTTTATGAGAGTATTTCATTTCTAGCAGACCTGGCTAAACCACATACTTTCAATTTTGCCACCAGCTGTTTAAAAGACTCAGCTCCTAAATAAATCTTGTGCACAAAGGTATTGGCTATAGCCCACATCAGATTACATTAGGCATCCTTATTTTTGCTACTCGACAAATCCAAGTCTAAAGTTAAAATTAATAAATACAGTAAGACAGCGTACAGCACCTCTGCTTCTGGTGATCTAATGATAGCTGGTAACACTGAATTTATAGATGAACTTTAAATAAAGATGTATCTTAATGTACATTACAAATCAAACAGAAAATGTGATCAGTAATTGGTTCTGTCCAGTTCCTGGTAGAGAACTGTGTCTCAATTTGATTGATGCTGAGAATGTTAAGCAATATATACATACTAATTTTCCGCTTCACGTTTCCAGTTCTGGTGCTTCTACATCTCTTCCTTCCTTTAGGACTAGAGGTGCTACTTTTGGATGAGATCTGAAAGACACAAGTATATAAACATTAGATCATGGAAATGAGAAACTTTGCAACATGACAACATTTATATCAACAAGAATGCAGACATCTGTAGCCATGCAGATTCAGAATTATCTGACATTTTGCTTTTTAACAATTAGCTATATCACACTATCAGTAACACTGTGGGACTCTCTAAAAACGTGCAGTCTGGAAAGGCATCTTATTTAGTTTCTGCCTCTTGGATACAATTAGGCTACCTACAGTATGGAAACAGGCCCTTTGGCCCAACAAGTCTACACCGACCCTTCGAAGAGTAACCCACCTAGACCCATTCCCCTACCCTATGTTTACCCCTGACTAATGCACCTAACACTATGGGCAATTTAGCATGGCCAATTCACCTGACCTGTACATCCTTGGATTGTGGGAGGAAACCGAAGCACCTGGAGGAAACCTATGCAGACACAGGGAGGATTGCAAACTCCGCACAGACAGTCACCTGAGACACGAATCAAACCTGGGTCCCTGGTGCTGTGAGGCAACAGTGCTAACCACTGAGCCACTGTGCTGCCCTCAATCATCTTCATCATGCGATGGTAGACAAACGTACTTGGAAAAGTGATTTGATTAATTTTCTTGACCAAATGTTTTCAACAAATTAGTGAATGATTAATTAATTTGCACATTAGATTGCAAATGATGATTATAATTATTTAAGTGAGTTCATTTTATTTCTTCCACCCAGATAGATACTACAGTCACCATCCCCACACACACATCCCACACCCCCACCATTTGTTTCTTAAATGATTCCAAGGTTATTTTGCATTTCAAAATGTTATTACTAAGAGAAAAAGAATCTCTTGAATTTTTTAAACTTTTTTTTGCATTTTATTTGTATGTTTAAATACTGTTTAAACTTGAGTTTCCTGATCCTACTTTCACACGTTAGCTTATTTTGATTTACTGGTTATTTTTGGTTTACTTTCCCATATTTTTAATGCATTGCATACCTTTCAGGACAAGATAAAATATTAAACAGAAGCCCTCTCGGATCAATATAGAAGTTTTGATTAATTTATGTTGATAAGAAGCAGTGCCTGATCAGTATGTACCCCTCAAATAATACTACTAAAACTGATTATTTCAATTTCAGGTTTTTCAGATCTTTGTGAAAGTTAACTGCCACATTTACCTACACTACAATGACGAATACACTTCAAAACCCCTGCATTGGCCATAGACTAAACTGTGGTTGAGAGTGAGGTTATATAAATGCAAGTCCTTCTTTATTTTCTTTAGAGAATCACCTTCTTAAAGCTGAAAAGTCCAAAAAAAATGCAGTCTTTCTTCATTTCTGAGACAATGAAGATCAGTTCTGTGGCCCTGCCATTAAAAGTCTTCAGCTTTTATTTTAATGCCTTGAATGTCACTGAACATAAGAACATGAGAAATTGAAGAAGCAGTAGGCCATTTGGCCATTCAAGCCTGCCCCACCTAATCTGCCTCAGGTCTCAACTCCTCTTTTATGTTAGCTCCTCATAGTCCCGAACTCTATAATATTTCAAAAATGTATTTCCCTCCACTTTCAATACTTCTAGTGATAGAGCCTCCATTACTCTTTGGGATAGAGAATTTCAGACAGTCACTGCATTTTGGAAGATGAAATTCTTTCATGTCTCAATTTTAAATGAGAGCCTCCCTATTTTGTATTGGAAATGGATACAATATTGAGGTGTGGCCTGAGCCTTCAGTGCTTGTAGTTAATACCCTCCTTGTACATGTTCCACAGGGAGCATAATACTCAAGATGTGAGCTGAGTTGGGGACTATGCAACTTGACATGAATTCCACACATGTAAGCTACTACTTTGGTTAGATAGTTCAAAATTCAATTTGCTTTACTGATTGATTTTCTGCAGTGACTGGACATAGTGCCACTTGAGTCCGTATTGTTATCATCTAATATGGCCTGAGACTTAATAGAATGAGAGAACAAGTGATGGATAGATTAATTAAGAGTTAATTGGGTTTGAATTAGTTGTATAAATAGGGGGAGTTAGTAATCAGTGGGGTGTGAGTTTTATGGAGCGTGGCTAACTGAAATAAAACTCTCATACAAAACTGTAGAATTAAATTCTATTTAAATACTGTTATCCTTTGCAGTACAATAGGTATATCTCCTAGGTCTGACTAAATTTCACCTTCAGTTATTACAGCACTATACATGGAGTGTTTGCCTTGTTCATTTTGTTTCCTTAGTGTTTCACTTCCATCTGCTAGGATTCTGTCCAATTGCTTATTGGTTAGGGTCATCTGCTTTAATATTCATCAACCTGTTATTTGCCGTGAATTCTTTGCAATCAGCAGAAAAGAATTAAGCTGGTGAATGCAGAGGTGAAATTTCCATCTATTTTGTTCAATTAATGTTGTTTTGCCTGAGCTGCGGACTCAAAATCCACAGCCATGCAAGTGTGCAATCATCCCTTCCTGGAGACAAGAAAGTAACAGAATTAGCTAGGATGGTGCCCCAAAACTCAAGCTCCTTCCTGCCTCTACAGGTTTAATTTCTAGGTGGGGATGCCCAAGTTCCACCATCTTGACCTACTGCTTATTGAGGCAACTAAAGGGTCAATTCCTGCTTGGGCTACCATTATCTCAATTCCATATAGAATAAAGGAACAGTAGGACCACATGACTGGTAAATCCATCTGGCCAGCCTATCATTTGGGAGACTGGCACTTTTTTTGATCTGTACTAATTTGTCTACCATCAATGTATTGGATGTGCAGCAGATAGGTGGTCAATGAAAGCCACCCCTCTGCTCATGTTTTCAAATTCCTGTCCCCCATCTCCTTGTCACCCCCAACCCCAGCAACCTTCCCGCCTGCCAAACAAAAGCACATACTTGATGTTTTGGCGCTTGCAATCTTGGCTGGCTTTCTGGCAGCTGTCACAGCCTCAGAATTGTAGAGCTTTATAACATAGAGAGTGGACCTTTGGCCCATTGTGTATGTGTTGACAATCAAACACCTCCTTAATGTAATCCCACCTTATGACACTTGTACATTAAGCATTACAAATGTTCATCTATATATTTTTTAAAATCATGTGATGGTTCTGGCCTCTACTACCATTTCACACACTGAGTTCCAGATACCCATCACCCTCTGGGTGAAAACATTCTTCCTTAAATCCTCTCTAAATTTCCTGCCCCCTATCTTAAACATATGCCATCTGGTTTTGGACCCTTTGTGTAGGTAAGAAAGAAAATCTTCTTGGTCGATCTTTCCCCCATATTATTTTGTACACCTCAATTTGGCCTTCTTGGTGACTCCATTAAGCGTGAGAGTGGGATAGCACTTCCAACTCTAGGGTCCTCCAGAGTGCCTGGTCGGAAAAGATATGGTTAGCTCTGCTTTGAAGAGTCAGCTCTTATGATTTATCAGAGTTCAGTGTCTAATTTATAATAACCGTCAAATAAGAGCAAAATACTGTGGGTGCTGCCAATGTGAAGCAAACACAGAAAATGTTGAAGAAACTCAGCAGGTCTGGCAGCATCAGTGCAATGAGCAATAGATTTAACCTTTCAAGTCCGGTATGACACTTCTTCAGCACATTTCAAACCTTATTTCATTGTATACTGATACAAGTTATTTTCTATTCCTAGTTACGAGAATGCTGAATTTTACAAGATGGCTATATTTGGAAATGTACCTTTTCTCAGCTCTGAGACATGCCCATGTGATCTAGTTGTAAATTTGAACAGAAAGTCATTGATGTTGGCTGGCAATTTTAAGAGTGTTTCACAGTATTGCACAGAAAAAAATTAGTTGTTTGAGATGCAGAATGAAAGAATAACAAAAGAAGAACACAGAAGGAATTGTTTTTGAGAATTTAGTTTCCATTCAAGATAAAAGAACTGAACAGAGAGAACTCTTGAAGGGTTAAGGAATGGGGAGTCACTGGGGAGTGACTTATTGGGAAAACTCAAACTAAATGGCACAATTGTCAAAGAACATTATAAAGTTTTCACCAAGAATGATGGGTAGAAGTTAGAATCTGATGGATAGGCAGGAATGGGTATGGAACTATTCCTGTAATATGACATATTTGCCTGGTGTGACACACAGTGAAAGGATTTTGTAAGACATATTTCAGTAAAATATTCTCTCTCCAGTTTGATGTATTAGTTGTCTGTGCTAATGCAAATTCACATTTGATTAAAGTTAATTTCAATGCATTTGTTGCAATAAAATTATAAATTTTTGCCCTGTGATTCTTTCTGTTCATCATTCAGAAAATTTTTCTCTTTTTTTCTTAAGTTATTGGTATCTATAGGGCTTGAAACCCAAAGGGTCTATTTATTTTGAATTACTTATGCCAACTTATGATTTTTAATTTTACATGTAATGGAGTTATCATTTCTCTTCGAATTATTACTACTTAGGAACAACAAGATGCTCATGTTTTCACTTTTGACTCTGGATAATAGAATCTTTCAGAGCATTGATTATCTCATGATTTCATGGTTATTCTCCAGGTCAGCTATGTTCGCATCATTTTTGTTTCTCACCTTTTCCCAGCCTGTCCTCTATCCTGCAAAAACCAAAAAAAGTCTTATTGTAACATTGTTCATTTCCTACTATGAGTAGAATCTTATAATGGTCTGAACAATGTGGACTATGGCACGATTTGTGGTAAAATTGAATGAGACGTCCATAGAGTCATAGAATCATACAGTCTGGAAACAGGCCCTTCAGTCCAACTAGTCCACACTGATCATGTTCCCAAACTAAACTGGTCCCACCTGCTGGCATTAGACCCGAATCCCTCCAAACTTTTCCTATGCATATACTTATCCAAATGTCTTTTAAATATTGTAACTGTACACGCACCCACAAGATTGTCTGGCAGTTCATTCCACACAGAAACTATAGTATGTATAAAAAAATTGTGCCTCATGTCGTGTTTAAAACTTTCTCCTCTCACCTTAAAAATATTCCCTCTAGTTTTGAACTCTGCCACCCTAGGGAAAAGGCCCTTGCTATTGATCTTATCTCTGCCCCTCATTTTATAAACCTCTATGTGGTCACCCCTCAATTTCCTATGCTCCAGTGAAAAAAGGTCTCAGCCTATTTTTATAACTCAAACCCTCCATTCCCAGCAACACTCAGGTAAATTCTTTCTGGACCCTTGCCATTTTAATAATATCCTTCCTATAGCAGGCTACATGCTGTACTCCAGAAGAGGCCTCACCAATATCCTGTACAAGCTCAACATGTTCCACCTCTTAAACTCAATGGTTTGAGCAATGAATGTAAGTGTGCTATACACCTTCTTAACCTGTGATGCAAATTTCAGAGAATTATGGACCCGAATTCCTAGGTCTCTTTGTTCGACAACACTACCCAGGACTCGACCATGAACTGTATAAGTCCTGTGTTCCCAAAATGCAATATCTTGCATTTAACCAAATTAAACTCTGTTTGCCTCTCTTCAGCCCATTGACCCAATTGATCAACATCTCTTTGTAATCTTAAACAACCTTCTTCACTGTCTACTATCCCACCATTTTTTCCTAGTAAGGCTTATCTCAATATTGAGAGCATCTCACTTCATCTTATACGCTTTTGCTGTGTGCTATGGTGAGTTTCTTGCCAGGCAATGGCAAGATGATAATTTGTAGAGACTATACCTTGTTGAGCACCTTGTTAAGATCTTTTTGCCAAAACTAGAGGTTATAAGTTTAAGGTAAGAAGGGAAAGATTTGAAAAGGTGTTGAGGGACAACCTTTTCATGCAGAGGTGGAGGCTGATACAATTACAACATTTGAAAGGCATCTGCATGGGTATATGAATAGGAAGGGTTTAGTGGGATATGGGCCAAATGCTGGCAAACGGGGCTAGTTTAATTTAGGGTATCAGGTTGGTATGGACATATTGAACTGAAGAGTCTGTTAATGTGCTGAACAACTCAATGACTCTGTAATGTCACAACTCATGGATATCTAGTTTCCCATCTTACCAAGTGCACCAAACAAGCTTGACATCAAGAAGTCTTGACATGGAAGTCACAGCAAGTACCAGTGAACTTAAGCTTGCCACTTACTCTGAATAACCTCCATGCTGGATGCCAGGCACCAATATTCCATGTTACAGTCCATGGGCACTGGTTGCACACACCCCACATCATGGACATTGGCATCCTAATATGCACCAGCCTCTAAGAACACATATAGCACATCTCTAATTCATTTACAGGACACTCAGCAGTTCAGTGCTGCACCTCAGGCTACACCAGCAACCATCACTGTAAATCAGCAAGGACAGTGTGTGCTCAGAGGCACACATCCAGCCTGGACTGGATCAGCCTGTATCTCTGGGCTTTTCACTCAGTCTCATTGCACTCACTCACTCTGAGCCTAGCTGGATGCTCACAGCATCCTCACCTTGTTTTTCCATGTCTTTGTGCTTTTTGCCTACTTAGCTAGAAATATGAGGGTCATATATTTCTGCCTTGTCTTGGTATTTAGCACAGACACAAAACAAGAAGCTGGTCATGGTGAGCAGAAGACCTCATCAAAGTCAAGGGAGATAACTTTCACTCAGGAGGCCCTGGCAGAATAAGTCAACAGTAGAATCTGATGCCAATCCAGGGGTTTTGATACAGTCAGGCAGTACTTGGAGCGATAAGAGTCAGAAGTCTCTCATTAGCCTTCTTCCTTCAGAGCAGTGCATTCTTCCTGTTGGCTGAGATCACTCTAATTTGGGTGGCAACTTTAGAGCAGAGTGGCATTATCTGGTGTCTTGGCATCCACTGATGGGGCTGGGGAAAATAAAGTGCACCATCCCATCCAGGAGGACGCAAGTCACTGCCTGAAAAGTGGAGTACCAAGCTCCCCCTATCTACCATGTCCTTGGCAAATATCAGGAACTGTGCAGGGTAGCTCCGGACTGACAATGCTTGTCCAGTTGCTAGTATGGGAGTGTGTGTGTGTGTGTAGGGGGTGTTGGGGGTGGTGGGGGCTGGTGGTGCGGTGGTGATGTACCAGTTTTGCAGCAGAAACCTGGCGAATGGTGAATTGTTCCGCGATTGGCATGTGGTAAGATGGAGATAGAATTGGATGTAAGGGATGACATAGAGGTGGTCAGATAGTTAATGAGGTGCAGTTGGTAAGAAACAACAGGAAATCTTGCCGGCATTTGCAGCAAAAATCCTTTTAAAATCTCAACCCAACTCACACAAAGCCAAAATATGATTTAGCCCTATGTTTTATCTGACTCTTCCTTTCTTGCTTAACCGCTCTCATGACATTTTCCATATACTCCTGCATAAAGATGAGATGATAGCATAATGGTAATGTGACCAGACTAGTAATCCGAAGCCTTCTCTAATGCTCTGGCAATGTGGTTTACACCATGATCATTAAAAGAATTAAAACTAGGCTTGACCATGAAACTATCATTTGTCTCAAAGCCCATCTGGTTTACTAATGTCCTTTAAGAAAGAAAACATGCCATCCTCACCACATCTGGCCTACAGTAATGTGATTTGTTTTGAAATGATATAATAAGTCTCTCAGTCCAAGGGAAGTTGGAGATGGACCACAGTGCTGGCCTTAACAGTGACACCCTAATCCTATGAAGAAGTTATAATAATCCCCTTCATCTCTGCAGACTTCAGAAGTTGAATTTCCTTTTCATTTCAAATCCGTTGAAGTTCACACTACATTAGTCCACCTTTGTATTCACCCTGCATACTGTGCATTATTACTTTAGAATTTTTAAAATTATCTTCTGCTGAAGTATTGTTGAACACCTCTCTCCAGTTAATTTGCTTTAGCAGATCTCTCATTTTATTGATGTTAGTTCTTTCAAAATTATACAAATGACTCCCAGTCCTCTGTAAATGCAATCTTATTAAACTGAAGCATTCTGCCACTGTTATTAGCAAAGATATGCTACGACTACCCTTCCCTATATGTGCTGCTGACCACCTATTAAGATGTGCACTACCTCTTGTGGCTTTGAAGCAATAATGAATTACACTTACCAATCATTCCACACTGCCTTGTAATTCTAATTAATATTTGGCTTATTGAAGTCATTTATTATTACAGATCCTTACTTCATAAGCACCTCTTATCACTTCATACAGAAAACTGCTGTGCTTTTTATGCTAACCTAGCAATTTGTATTATACAATCTATGTTAATGTTGTCATTCCCATATTAAAGATATCTAGCTAAAAACCTATTATTTCACATTTCACAGGACCACATTCTATAGCGTGATGGACAAAATTTTGTTTTGGTCCAATATATGTTTTTTTAATCATCTTAAAGTGGTAGACATTTACATGTTAATCCTTCAAATTTGATTTTAGAAGATACTACAAGCAGATGAAGGTCGCCATTGGTGCAAAGAACTGTGGAAAACCAACTGTTATGACTGCATTTTCTTAACGGAATAAATTGAGAAACAGGTTCTTTTTTCAACATTGTGAATTCCTATAGACTTCTAAAACCCTAGAAGAACCAATAGATGGTTATAAGACTGCACCAAGAATTTGAACAGATTGGTCACAATGTTATAGTCTGTCAAAAGAAAATTGATTGACAGGAACAGAAATTGCTGGTCACAATATTATAATCTGTCCATGGAAATTACGAGTGAAATTTATTGACCAATTAGAAAGCTGGTATAAACAAAATGAAAAAAACCAAAAAAACTGTGGATGATGGAAGTCAGAAACAAAAACAGAAATTGCCAGGAAAACTCAGTAGGTATAGCAGCATCTGTTCAGTTTTGAAGGAGGGTCCGAAATGTTAACTCTGCTTTCTTTCCACAGATGCTGCCAGACCTAAGTTTTCTCAGCACTTTCTGTTTCTGTCAACCAAATTGAGCTGTAATTGTAGACCTTAACTCTCTACAAATAAGCTGGGATTTTAAAAAAATTCAACTTGCAGATGAACCAAGTACAGTACTCGACCAGAAGTCTTGTTTACTTTACATTAAAGTTTTGCATTCAGACAGGATAGTTTTTGTTGTGTGTGTTTGTGTGGCTTTTCGCAGCCAATATATTAGTATTACAGTAAGAAATGAAAAATACTATTTCACCTAGTTTACTTTATTTTTAGTCAACCTTTTTAGCTATGTTAAGGCACATGTCCATGGCAAGGTTGGCTTTAAATTTCAACTTTCTGGGCAAGAGGTGAAGGTAATACAGTGAAGCAATAGGAGATCTAAAAAGGAATGATTTGGTGTAATGATCACAGTATAATCAGGTAATTAGATGGAATTAAAGGAAGAGAGAGATGTTGATGGACAAAAAGCAAATATTGTCATAGAGTCATGGTATTAATAGCATGGAAGAAGGCCAGTTGGCCCATTATGTTAAAGCCAGTCATCAAACATTTACCTACAGGACTCCATATTTAAGCACTTGGCTCACAGCCTTATATACTGTAGCATTTCAAATGTTCATCTAAATACCAGTATACTTTAGATTCTTTATCTGGCTAATGCGTGATTCAGAATAACATTAATGACAATTCCCATCCCAGCTGTCATGATTCGGAGATGCTGGTGTTGAACTGGGGTGTACAAAGTTAAAAATCACACAACACCAGTTTACAGTCCAATAGGTTTAATTGGAAGCACACTAGCTTTTGGAGCGACGCTCCTTCATCAGGTGATTGTGTGATGAAGGAGCGTCGCTCCGAAAGCTAGTGTGCTTCCAATTAAACCTGTTGGTCTATAACCTGGTGTTGTGTGATTTTTAACTTTGTACACCCCAGCTGAGGTAGACTTGAGACTTTAGAGTAGAGGGGAATGACAATTCACCAATGACAAAAAATGCCATGGAAATGGCTTAGGTGTAATATAGCAGACAATGAGCCAAGGACCTTGTCAAAGTATGAAGCAATTATTGATGTTAATAGATTCTTTCAATGGAATTTAAAAGTTTGTCTTTGCATGAAGGAATACCAAAAAGTATGGAGCCATGTATAAAAGAAAAACACTGGTGTAGATTTGTTCAACAGAAGGCTAGTTTCTGTGCTGCATTGTTCTCTAATTCAATCAGCAGGTTTTCTTCAATGCTAATATAGAAACTGAAATCTGATTGACAGATAGACAGAAGTAAGTAGAAGTATTCAGACTCTGGAATAGAAAGCTATACACCAAAATTGTGTTATTTCATTAATGTTGCATAATCTCCTTAAACTGCAGTAGATAACAGCCACAAAGCAAGACTGAAATAAATGAGTGTCATCCTGTTCACTTGCCCAAGTATTAAATCAAAGGATCATCAAATAGATTGGATGTGTTATTACACCTAACATACTTCATTTGCACCAATCATATTTGCTGGTCTCAGCTCTATCTTATTTCTACTCTTACACAAAATGGAGCATCTCCGAGCTATTAAATTCAATCAGTGGCACGATTTCTTCCAGACACAATGCATGCTGCTGAAGTTGTAGCTTGAGTTTGCTTGTTTTTCTTTGGAGAATCACAAATATACAGTATCAGTCTGTGGCAATGGTCCTACTGTATTTAATCACAATTCACCTTCCCCATTCATTTATATTTTTTTCAACTGAAGACTTCTGACTTCTTTCTGCACACAATTTATACACCTTGATTTAATTAATTTATAACTAGAGTTAAGTTTTAACTCAAGATGGTGACTGAGGAGTGTGAAGGCTACTGCAGGTACTGAAGAGTATCTCAACTACGCGTAAAGGCCAGAAGATATTAACCCTGAGGTCTCATTTATACACTTCAGTTCCGAATCTGGTGGGATCCCATCTCTCCTGAAGAAGGGTTGGAGCCAAAACTGCAATGAGTTAGACTCCTACCAGGACCTTTGAAACCTGGCTCAGGAAGTTAAGTATGGGTTGACAGACGGTCATCAAGGCAACAATTCCTAGGGCTTGGGGAGCTCCATAATACTTTCCAGGCCTGAACAACTCCTCCCTTCCTCCCAACTGACAAGAAATCCTAAAAAAAAATTGATTTTAAGATCAGCTAGGCCTTGAACTTTATTGCCACCAATTTTTGCTTCTGGTTAAATTGGCAATTGCATCCAGTAACATTAAGGATGAAAGTGAAGACTACAGATGCTGGAGATTAGAGTCTAGGTTAGAGTGGTGCTGCAAAAGCACAGCAGCTCAGGCAGCATTCGAGGAGCAGGAAAACCAACTGGGCTCCTGCCTGAAATGTCGATTTTCCTGCTCCTTGGATGCTGCCTGACCTGCTGTGCTTTTCCAGCACCACTCTAATCTTGTTCTCACATTAAGGCTATTAATCCTTTGAGAAACTCAACATGTAGATAAGTCAGTCACATTGATATCATCACGTGACCAGAAGCCACATTCATTCTGCATTGTAGTGTCTAAGGCCAAGGATGGGTCAAGAAATTATTCTGCATAGTTTTACCAGTTAAGCTGCATACAATCCCACCGGAACTATCAGACATCTTCATCACACTATCCTGTATCAAATGGTCTCAGTGAGTGACTGCTTCACATTGTTAAATCACTGATCCTGAAGTGTTGGAAAACAAAAGAGAATTTTCATGTCATCATGTTACATTTAGTGCTACATCTCTGGAATTAGTGTTGCCATCACCAGTTGCGATTGTGGTCACTTACCTGCAACTAGGGAGAGACTTAGCTGCAGTCCAGGAAAGCAAAAGCTGAACAGAATCAGACCTCGGGGTGACCTGACATGTGAGGGTCTTTAGATTGACAGGACCAGGCTGCCTCCTCTATCTCTGCTCCTGTACCTGCCACCCACCAAAGCTCATTGTTATGAAGTTGAAGGCATGTATTGTACCTTTAAGAGAGTGAAAGCAGTTTTACACTGAAAGCTTGTAGACACCTGTCATGTGACTGACTAGTATTCTCAGTGTACTGGAAAATTGAAAATTTGTAATAATTGGCTGTGAAACAAATACCTGAGTTTTGGTTGCTACGTTTTCACAAGAGTTCAAATTTATCCAATCAGTTTAAATTATACCCCAAGATACTAAAATCCAATCACATTTGAATTTTACTGTTTTGCCAACATTGAACCAATGAGACAATCTGATGTTTGGGTATAAAGAAGCAGACATTTTGAGCATTAGCCAGAGAGAGTGTGACCAACTGCCATCGCCAGGGTAACTGCGAGCAAAACACTCTTTCATGTGAAACATATTTGCAGCAAAAGACCAAAGATGACCCAGGGAGATCTACAGACAGAGGAATGAGGACACAGGAGATGACAGCTGCCGTCTGGTTTTGAAAACTAAGTTGATGTAATTTTAATACAGGTGGCTTTTGGAACAGTGGATTGTTATTGAATTGGAAGCAGATAACAAGCAGTCAGGAGAAAGGAGGCTTAGAGTTGTAAATAGATGCTGTTTAATGCTCACTTTTAGAGTTAGAGAATTAATTGATATATTTTCTTTAAATAGTAGAATTTGGGAGTTCTCTGTCATTCATACTTTAACAGATTATGAAGCAAGGTAAGCTTTTCTGGGTGCTTGGTTTAATTAGCAGAGGGGTTCACTATTGTGTCATAACATCAGACACTACTGCACTCATTGTTACCTGTAACATCTTTCCTCACTCGAACTGACCTTCCTCAACCCCTGATACCACTCGCGCTGGATGGCCCCTGCACTGCCTAATCACTCGCTCATGACACCTCCCTACCTGCAGCAAAAGTTATAAGCTATAGCACCCACTTTCTTCTCCAGAACACTGAACCAGTTAACAATAATATGGTGATAAAATGATGCCTAGTGTTTGAATAACATGGGTTTTTAAACCAGTGCATTGCAGAGCCAACTAGAGAATAAGCTATCGTGGATTTGGTATTGTGAAGTGAGAAGGCATTAGTTAATAATCTTGTCATGTGGGGTCCTTTTATGGTAGAGCATTCTTCCATAGATTAGAAAATGAAGTAGTCCAATCAAAGAGTACGGTCCCAAATCTAAACAAAGGAATCTGTGGAGGAACGAGGGATGAGTTGGCAACACACGTCGGATAATTTCATTAAAAGGCATGAGAGTCGATAGACAATGGTTAACATGCAACAGAAAAGAGAGAAAATGGGGAATCACAGACTAGGGGGCATAACATCAGTAATAGGGAAGTTATCATTCTATTTCAAATGTTGTGATAACAGAGCATTTCAAAAACATCATTGGGATTCGATAAAGTCACCATGGCTTTATGACAGGGCATGTGTTTGACAAACCTTCTGGTGTTTTCTTGAGAGCTCAAATAATAAAGGTAAGGGATGGCCTGTGGATCTTTAGTGCATTTGTGTTTTCAGAAAGCTTTTGATGAAGTCCTATGTAGGTGTTAGTGTACAAAATTAAAACGTTTGAGATCGGGCTATTTGAACAATCAGTCATCCGAACAAAATACTTCCCACCCATCTCATTCAGGTAATCGAGGTTGTTCTGTATATATATTAATGAACTGATGAGGGAATCAGATTTAATATTTCCCAAGTTTCCTGATAGCACAAAACTAGGTGGAATTTAAATGGTAAGAAGAAATAAAGAAGTGTCAAGGTGCTGAAGGGGTGGCATAGTGTAATGTCACTGGACTAGTAATCCAGACCCCAGTGCAAACCAGGGTAAAGATCTGGGGAAATCAGTTTGAATCCCACTAATGACAACTTGTAAAATTTGAATACAATTAAAAAATCTGAAATGAAAAGCTGCCCTAATGGCAATCCTGTAACTATTGTCATAAAAACCTATCTGACTCACTATTATCCCTTAGAAAAGGAGATCTTTCATCCTCGCTAGGTCTAGCCTACATGTGATTCCAGACCCACACCAATATGGTTGACTCTGAAATGTCCTCTGAAATGGTTGAGCAAGCCAATCAGTTTAAAGGTAACTAATGCTGATTTTCCCAACAATACCCATATCCCATTACAAAAAGATTACCGTACATGCTCAAGTAATAGTCAAGTTTTTTGACTACTTTTTCAAGTTACATTTATGCGGTCAAGTATTACATGGATACTACTTTTGAGGGGCTGAAATTCACGACTGTCAAAATTCATACTGCATCATTAGCTGAAGCCCAATTGATCTCTGAACGAATAAAGAAAAAAGAACAAATTATGGTTATTCTGAAAACCCGTTCCACCTCCCCCTCACCACGTTGGAGCAGAACTCAATAGCCAGCAGACTGGAAGACCGGGAGTGGAGCAGAACAACTGACAGACTGGAAAGCTGGACCAGGAAGTGACGGCCTGCACACTGACTCATAAACATTGATCTGTTATCTGTGAAGAAGTAGCGTCAACTTTTACACAAGATAAACAGAAAATTCCAGGTTAGTTTGCCAAAAATAGGGGACGTTTACTTGAGATTGACTATTACTCGAGTGTATATGGTAGTTAAGTGAATAGGCAAATATATAACAGATGCAGTTTAGTGATTTTTAACAAGGTCAGCCAGGTGGATCTCATAGAATATGAGTTCCCTGATTTGGGCTGTTAACCTGGTCCAGTCAAGGAACCCTGAAAAAGAGGTTTGTCAGACTTTTTTCAAAAATTCATTCGTAGGATCAGTGTGTCACTAGCTGGGCTAGTATTTATTACTCATCTCTAATTGCCCAGGGGACAGTTGAGAGTCAACCATATTGTTGTCCATCTGAAGTCCATGGTAGGCCAGACTAGGTAAGGGTGGCAATTTTCTTCCCTAAAGCCCATAGTAAACCAGAAGGGCTTTTCGTGACAATGGTATCATGGTCATCATTAGACCCTTAATTTTTTTATTGAATTCAAGTTCAACAATGATATATAAACACAGGTATCCAGAGCATTAGCTGAGTTTTATTAGTCCAATAAATACTTCTAGGAATTCTGATATTCTGAGAGCTGGCTCTGAGCAAACTGGACCAGTGTCAAGGACATTCAAGGGCATATATAAGGAGTGACCTGGTGACAGGATACTGGCCTCTGTGGGGTTATTTCATGCAGTATAATGTGAATAAACATGAAGCTATCCACTTCAATAGGAAAAACAGAATGGCAGAGTATTATTAAACTAGCAATAGATTTGGGAAATGTTGACGTCTGAAGGGACCTAGATGTTCTTGTACTTCATTTGTTGAAAGCAAGCAATTAGGAAGACAAATGGCCTTTACTGCAAAAGAATGTGTCATGACAGTTGTATAGAATCTTGGTGAAGAAGTGAGGACTGTAGATGCTGGAGATCAGAGTTGAGAGTGTGGTGCTGGAAAAGCACAGCAGGTCAGGCAGCATCCGAGGAGCAGGAGAATCGATGTTTCGGGCATGAGCTGAATTCCAGATGAAGGCTCTAAACATCGATTCTCCTGTCCCTCAGATGCTGCCTGACCTGCTCTGCTTTTCCAGCACCATGCTCTTGACTAGAATCTTGGTGAGTGTACATTGTAGTATTGTGTGCAGCTTTTAGCACTTTACTTAAGGAAGGATCGTCCTGTTATTGACAGAGTGCAGTCAACACTCACCTGATTGATTTCTAGAATGGGAAAGTAAAGTTGCCATAGTCCTACCAGACCACAGGGTTGTTCTCTCAATAGTGGGAAAGATGGTAGTAGTAGTTTAACCTGAGGATCCCCACGTTTTGGATGAGGGGTGAGGTTGAGAAGGAAAATTGTTATGGTATTTTCAGCCAGTACAGTGGCATAACTCTGCATCATAAACCAGCGATCCAGTCAACTGAACTAACGGACTGCCACATTCCATTAATATTCTATGACGAATGATTGAGTCAACTAAGTCGATATTAATTTGAGTTTAGAAGAATGAGAAGAGATCTCATTTCAATAACCAAAATTAAGACAGGGCTGGAGAGACTGGATGTTGGAATAATAATATTTCCCCAGTCTAGGATTCTAGATCAAAGGGGCACAGTCTCAGGATGACATTGTAGGTCATTTAGTTGGAGATAAGGAGAAATTTCTTCACCCAGAATGTGACAAACCTACGAATTCTTTACCAAATTAAGCTGTGGAGGCCAAGTCACTGAGTAAATTGCAGAAAGTAATAGGTAGATTTCTAGAATATTAAAAATATCAAAAATGCGAGGCATCGCATTTTGGTAAAATGAACAAGTGCAGGACTTATACAATTAATGGTAAGGCCCTGGTTGTGTAGTTGAACTGCAAGACCTAAAGGTTCAGATACATAATTCTGTGTAATTTGCATCATATGTATTCAGGGTGATTATGAAGGTGATTAGCATGTTTGCCTTCATTGCTCAGGTGTTTAAGTACAGGAGTTGGGATGTCATGTAAGGTAATACAGAATGTTGTTGAGGCCTCTTCTGGAGTACTGTGTACAGTTCTGGTCACCCTTCTATAGGAAGGATATTTTTAAATTGGAGAGGGTTAGAAAACATTTACCAAGATGTTGCCAGGAATGGAAAATTTATGTTACAAAGATAGGCTGGGACTTTTTTCACTGGAGCGTAGGAGATTGAGGGTTGATATTATAAAGGTTTATAAAATGATGAAGGGTATAGATCAGGTGAATAGCAAGGGTCTTTTCCTAAGGATGAGGGAGTTCAAAACTGGGGGGCATATTTTTCATGTGAGAGGAGAAAGATTTAAAAAGGACATGAGGGTTAACTGTTTTTTTACACAGCACAGAACGAAATGCCAGAGGAAGTGATGGATGCAGGTACTGTTATAATATTTAAAAGCCATTGGATAAGGACATGAATAAGAAATGTTTGGAAGAATATGGACGAAATGCAGACAGGTGGGACTCGAGTGGGAACATGGTCTGTGTGGCCTTCAAGAGCCAAAAGGTCTGTTTCCATGATGTACAACTCCATGATTCTTTGAGTATGGTGAGAAAGCAGGAAATTGGCATTGAGAGAGGATCAATCATGATCATATTGAATGGTAAAGCAGACACTTTGGGCCAAGTGGCCTATTCTTTCTGCTTTATTCTTTGTGTCATGTATCTAAAGTGAGAGCAATCTTGCCAAGGTACCACCTACCCAAATTCCCCAAGCTCCAAGACTTGCATCTCAACAGGCAAGAGGGGATGAAGCTATTGCATAATTAGCATAAAGGTGTAGCACAACCTCAGCAAAGAGATCAGTCACACATCACACAAAGGGAACATTGTTACACACACTGGTATTCAAAGTCCCATTTTGTCCAGGTCTTACAGTTTTAGAACATCCAATGGAGCAACGTTGAGGGAGAGCATGAAAGAAAACAATCAGACAATGACTGGGTGGTGATACACAGGACAACTATCAACATATTAACAATAAACAGCCAAAGAAAAACTCTGCATCTCTAGAAGGTTGCACCAGAATAAGGTCTGGAAAAGTTGCTGAAATGATATATAGACTCTTACACTCCTCTGTGCTTGTAAACGTTATAGTCCCACTCTCTGGATAAAAGTAACATTAGTTATACAATGTTTGTATTTTCACTGTAGCATTCAAGAGCTATTTTTATCAAATCAAAAGGATTTTTAGTTATTGCTTGTTGACGATGAGCCAAATACCTGGATGTCATCATATGTCCAGGAACCCCATTCAGTCTGCTTCACAGCACTTGGCAAAAGATGTTTCTAGAAATTACCATTAGTGTCTAGACTAGTTTTGGTGTAAATAGACCCACCAGAGATCTTCAAATAAATAGAATTCACATTCCTCATTTGTGTTACAGGTGGTAGCACAAGCAATTACTACAAACTGAGATATAGCTCTGCTATTTAAATTAAGCCATGGCTCACCTGGGTAGAAACACTTTCGGTGTCTGAATTCAGGCCAGTAAAGATGAGGTAGGGCCAGAACCTATTGGGATGGCCATCAAACTGCTCCCAACAATGCATTTTCACTGCAGGAGACTGCATGGCGAGGTTAACATGAGTCCTTATATTTGTGTTCTTGTGATGTAGTATTTACAAAAGTTTCATTTTTTTTCTCACATGACTCTAAATTGTCTGCACTAAGACATCATTTCCTCATGTTGCTAAACATATCTGGTTATCTTTCTTATTGGAGGGAATATCTGATCTTTTGCAGCTGGAGGTCAGATACCGATGACAAAAGCCATGAATAAGATTACACAATAATGAAGCCCAGACAACCCCCATCCACACCAAATAGGAAACTGAAACAGTTAACCCACCTCTCACCATTTTCCTTTAATCATGTTGCATCTCCTTTTCTTAAACCTTGTCCCATTGTATCCTATTTTAAACACTTGATTTTGGTACTAATTTTACAGAGGACTAGTGCAATGTAACAAAAAAGAACAAATGGAAGCCTAAAGCATTTTTCAGTTTAAGATCAGCTTGCATCATAAGCCTATCTAGTATTAATGCCCACGGTACCTTGAAGAGAATGTATAGAACATACATGAACAATCCAAATCCATACACAGGTATGATCTGGGCAATGAAGCTTTTGTTGCCACCTCCATTGTTGCCTCCTTTTGCCTTGATTGCGGTTTCTGCCTGGTGGGACCCAGGAAAATGAGGATGCACTGACCATTGTTGCTTCTGTTGTGAGACCTTTGGGCGTTGCATCATGGGAGAAAATCGATTAAGGTTTGCTGCGAAATAAAACCAAAAACAGTTAATGTGACATCTCTATTGTCAATTAGCAATGGTGCATTTCATTTTGTTCAAAGAATGCATTCTGATGTTTGCAAACCTGTTATAAGAATATCCAATCCTCAAAACTGTTTTTACTGGTTCAATCTCTGATTGTTATTAGTCTCATTTGATAATGAGTACATGATGTAACATCAAGTCATGTTGGGATCTGAATCTAGGTTGGTGTGGATAGAGTTAGAAATTAGTTGCAAGAGTAAGTGATTCACTAGCAATGTGCAGCATTATTAAAGAGGTGAGAGGGTATTCCTTTGAAAGGATATATTGGTCTAGGTCTTGGAGGGAGTGTAGCATAGGTTTATCAGAATGATACCTGGTCTAGGTAAATTAGGAGTGTACTCTTTGGCACTTAGAATGTTAAAATATGATTGTCTTTTCAAAATATTAAGAGGATCAGATACAACAGATCGAGAGAAAGTTTGAAGTTGGAGAGCCAAAGACTGGGTGGCATAGACTTTTCCGGCATGAAATTGGGAAACATTTCTATAATCAAAGGACAGGATCTTACTTCCAGGACTATTGATGTCAGATCATTGGTTCATTTTAAATCTGAGATCAAGAAAGTTTTGTTAGCTCAAAGTTTGGGTTAGATTCCCTACAATACAGAAACAGGCCATTTGGCCCAACAGGTCCATACTGACCCTCCAAAGAGTAACCCACCCAGACCCATTCCCCTACCCTATTATTCCTGACTAGTGCAGCTAACACTATGGGCAATTTAGCATGGCCACTTCACCTAACCTACACACATTTGGACTGTGGGAGGAAACCAGAGCAAACCCACACAGACACGGGGAGAATGTGCAAGCTCCACACAGTCACCTGAGATGGGAATCGAACGCAGGTCCCTGGTACTGTGAAGCAACATTGCTAACCACAGAGCCACCATGCCATGAATGGATATGTGGTAATGGTGAGTATGTGGAGTTAGATTGTAGACCATCTGTGGTTTTGTGCTCCACAGAACAGGCTTAATGAGCGAACTGCCGTACCTTTGCCCCGATATTCTAATGTGATGTATTCAACTTCTTGAAGATAAAACTAAACATGTGATCTAATTAGCTTGCTATAATTACGCAAAAATTGTTCAAAATTTTACTGTATTTTACTGAAAATAATTGCCTTAAATAATGTTTCTACAATACTAAACAGAAAATAAAAGTGTTTTATTATTTGACGTAAATAGACTGCACTTAGTTTCAGTCAAGGTATGTTTTCCTGGAGGGGAAAAGCAGGCTAACCAAAGCTGGAGCCTCCTGAATAACAAAAACAATAAGGAGTAAGGTGAAACAGAAAAAAAGGTTGTCCGTGACCGATACCAGGTCGATAACACACATTAGAACCAGGTTAAATGTGTGGAAGATCAGAATGAAATCATAAGAGTGCACAGGTAACGTATGAGAAGACACTACCAGCTAACGTAAAATGGAATCCTAGGTTTTCTATAGATATTTAAGTAGCACCGTATATGTGTAGAAAGGGGGCGGGTTATGGAGCTAAAGAGACAAAATGGAAATAAAGTACGGATGCAGACATACCAAGGAAGAAAATTCTGCCAAGTTATAGTGAATAATGAGAAAGTTGAAATACTGGTTGAGTGAAATATTAGTAAAAGAGAAATTATTTTTTTTAAAACTGTAAATAAAGTTGATAAACTACCAGGACTAGATGTGATCTGTCTCAGCTGGTTGAGATACGCAAAGGTGAAAATAGTGGGGGACCTGTCATAATCGTCCAATCCTCATTAGGTACAAAAGTAGTACCTCATGATCAGTGGAAATATTACAATCTTGCTTAAAAATGTGTAATGATTAAAATAAAACATGTCTGTCAGTTTTTTCATGAGATTACAGAGGGTTGGTGGGGATTTTTAAAAAAAATCATTCATTCATGGGATGTGGGCATTGTTGCCTGGGCTAGACTTTATTGCCCAACACAAGTTGGCCCTGAGAAGGTTTTGGTGAGCTGCCTTCTTGAACTGCTGCAGTCCATTTGCTATAGGTACATCCACAATGTCTTTAGGGAGAGAGTTCCAGGAATTTAACCCAACGACAATCCTGTGTCTCTTTGCTGCCACACTTGATCAAATGCAGCTTTGTGGTCAAAGGCAGTCACTCCCACATCAACTCTGGAATTCAGCTCCATTGCCAACTAAAGAGACCAGGAGCTGAGGGACTCTGGCTGAACACAAACTGAACCAATATGCAGGTTATAGTGAAAAAAGTGATGCTTAATAGTACTACTGTTGAAGAGAGTGGATGTTGTGCTAATCAAGCAGACTGTTTTGACTTGGTGTCAAACCTCTTGACTGTTGATGGAGCTGCATTCATCCAAGCAAGTGGGAATTATCCCATCTCTTTATTGATGATCCAAAGGGAACTGAAGGGCAGTATTGGCTGACTTAGATTTCACTGGGTTAGTATCTAGTACTTGTAACCATTTCTTGATATCATAAAAGTAATTAAATTGGCTAAAGACTGTATTGCTTCAGCCATTTGAAAGAGGCCGTATGGATCATCTACTCAGCATTTCTGGCTGACATTATTGCAAATGCTTCAGGCTTCTCATTTGATGTGTTGGGCTGCCCCATAAATGAGTATGGGGATGTTTATGGAGGCTCCTTCTCCAGTGAGTTAATTGTCCACCTCTATTCACCAATCCCAATGCAAATACAACCAGCTGTCCTTGCAGAATAATAGTTGCTCCAAGTCCTGTCCTTTTGGGATTACATTGGAAGGTGACTTTTTCATTTACATTGCTTGGCTTGAGAAGGAGGTATCTCTTGATATGAAATAACTTTTGTTGCAAACATGTTGGAACAAGTAGAAGTCATTTGAGGAAGATTCTTTGAAGTGACTTTATAATCAAACTCCACTGTCACTTTGTCTCTCCCAAACAGATATTGGTTAAAATGCTCAAACACAAAGCAAGAGCCAAGCATTCTTTCAATTTGTGTTAACAAGCTGGCTATAAAGACAACTGGCTATCTTTGCTGTGTAATAGTAGATCCCAACTCCTGTTTCAATGGCTTTACACTACAAGGTGACATCATCATTGATATTGTACCTCAGTATGGCATTGTCTTCACTAGTTGTTTGATTCTAGCAACACATCCTTATTTTTCTCTGCCCAAAGCAACTGCACATCCTTAGCAGTGACCTTGCCCAGAGGTCGCACTTTCATGACAAATTACTAGTAACGTTGCTAAATAACTCACAAATCCAACAAGGTGTTGTCCTACTTTCAGATCTATTGGTTGTTGCACCATGGCAACAACGCTTATCTCACTGGGATCCAGATAAAGTTATTTTGCTGTCAGTTTCTGACTGTTGTATTTGTCTTTGGGCATCTTTAATTGTAACTTTTTCTCATTTAGCTTCAGGTTCATCTGAAGAGCTCTCCAAAGGAGTCACTCTGGTTTCTGATTGTGGTTTCTGATGCCTTCTTCCTTCTTGTTTCATACCTTCATAGACTCGCAGGTCATCCTCAAGGTCTTTCATTTTTGACAGATGCTATCTATTTCATGCTGTTTGTATGGATACTTTTCTAGGACAGTGGAAATGCCAAATGATATATGCAATCCTCTGTACCTCCCAAATGATGCCCAGAATGTAGTTAGAAAATTGGAACAAAAATAAAAATTGCTGGAAAAGCTCAGCAAGTCTGGCAGCATCTGTGGAGAGAGTTAATGCTTTGGGTCCAATGATCCTTCCTCAGTCCTGTCACTTGATGCACTCTTTCTACAATCATCACTACAACAGTCACAAGATATTTATCATCTTTGAACTAAAGATGCCAACTTATCATATGTAAACTAATTCATTGTAATCATTGGAGAATATCTTTAGTCATCTTTACAGGCTTGCTCGAGATAAAACTACATGCAAGATGCTGATTGACAACCTGAAAGCTTCTGCACATTTCAATACATTTCTTGAAAGAAGGTTCCTCCTCTCTCAGCAGATGCATTCTCATGACAGGATTATTTATACCTAAAACAATTCTATCTCTGATGAGATCACCTTTTAGTTGTCCAAAGTAACAGGATTCACCTCGCTGTCTCAGTGCAGCCACCTACTGGTCAATAATCTCTCTCTCCCCTGGAGCTCTGACATTGACCAAATACCATTCATAAATAACAGTACTGTGAGCTGCAATGTGTGCCTTCAAAGTCCACAAAATCTCTTCTGTCTGACTTTACTGTTTGTAGCTGAGTTTTGTCATGTGACAAACCACCACAACTTAATCCTTTGTTGTGCTTGTCCCTGATAAAACAATGGCAGGTTGAAAACAAGCCTATATAGAAACTACCAATAAATAAATGGCATGTCAAAAAAGATAGATTGAAAAAGAACAAAACAATTAGTTAGAATTCACAGTGTGCTTATTACAACAATTAGACTATATTTGTCTTAAAGCCTTAGGGTAGGTCAACATAGATCCTTCTTAGCAACTGAATAATTCATTACGCTTTATACAATAAATCATTCTTGTCCTTTATAAAACATTGATGCTGTAAGATATTGTGAGCAATGGCTACGGTGAATTATTAACAGTGATCCTTTCCTAGAATTATTTTGCCAATCACTTTTCATAATTTTCCAGATTTCAACTGGGTTTTGTCGTGGAACCATGTCATCAAAGTATCCTCATTCTCACTCCATTGTACTCATTTAACAGCTGAGAAAGATACATGCAATCTGCTTCTTAGCTGAGAGATAATTAAGCAACTCTGGTATTGATGACATGTCGAGATCACAGATCTTGACATTTGCTTAAAGCGCAAGTCATTTGTTCTCTTGTATGAACCTTTGACAAAACAATTTATGGCAATTGTGGAAGCTTTTAAAATAAAATTTAAGTTTTATTTAAAAAAGAAAAATTGAGGAGTTCAGTTTTTCAGCCAGAACTCCTTAAAGAACTCAATAGTGGTGCTATGACAAAACTGTCACTTCATCAAATCAATAACAACAGATGCAAAAAGACAATCAAGTAATCGTGGATTTAGCACTGTTGAAACTGCAATATTAATTGCAATGATTAGCAATTGACCCATATTTGTTTTATAGCTATACACTGTAGTATTTAACACAGCCCTAAACAAGCAAGCATTGTGAGACTCTCCCGTACAATTAGGTATAGGCAATAAAATGCTCTCTTTACCAGTGAAACCCACATCTCATGAATGAATAAAAAATGCTTATTATCCAATCCCATCTCTTAAATAATTAAATGACAATATTCTCTAAGTCTATTTATTGCAATTAATTTATGTTTTATATTATAATTAATATCAATGAGGTTGGCATAGATAAATGTTGCCATACCTAACCAATGTAAATGCTATAATTCCATGCATAGATGAGTATTTGACAGGTAACATCATTACTCCTAGTTCCATTGTAACAACTCTGAAATCTTTCCTTGACCTTTCACTTCCCATTTTATTTCACCCCTTTTGCAGTTCTTAATTTGATATCTTTCTAAAAAGAATTGTTCTAAATTTATTTCAAATGACTTACCTTGCTTGTTGACATAACTTGGTCAGCTAATAACATAATAAGCAGCTTCTGCAGACTTTTTCAAATGACAGAAAGGGTTTTGGCTTTTAATTAAGAACTGGCACAAGAGAAAAGCCATCTTAAAATAATCAGGTGCAGGAAAAACAGAATAAAGAAGTCAAAAGTCCTGGAAGTTATAGGGTTTTTTTACAGTCAACTTCCAAAATTCTGTCAATAACAATAACATACTATCTGGTTACTATATCTTCTCAGAGTAATCATTATTCAGTTCATTTTCATATGGATGCATACACATGCAAGTTACTAGTGGAAATATGTGCATTGTGCTAATGCACTCAACTTATTTGTCGTATTTATTTTCTATAGCTTTACAGCTTCTTCATCACATTTTGTTCATTGCCCTAAGTAAAACAGCTACAAATCAAAACTAAAAATGCAATGACAACAGCAAAGAAAATGGTTAGGGGTGGTCTTTGTTTGTTTCCTACCTTGTTCCCTGAAGCTTGAACTTATGACATTGTACTAATACTTATGTAGAAAGAGGAATGATGTGGGCCACAATCCTTGGCTGTTCACCTTTCTGCCTCAGGGCACTTTGCAAATGTCAGTGGTATCCTTGATCCTAGCTCCCTATTACTGCAACTCTTCCAATCGTCACGTGCCTCATCTGTCCAACTGAGCCAGCTGTGGTGCCATGGTCTGGCTCTGGCTGCACCCCCTCAGATAATACTTCAATTAGTATTAAGAACATGCTTAGTGTAATAGAATGATCAAATCATTCAGCAAAGAAGGGGGTCTTTCAGAATGTTGTGTTCCTGTCAGCTGACTGCAAGAGCAACTCAGCTAGTCTTACTCCCTTGCCTTTTCCCTGTAGCCCTGTAAATTCTCCCTCTTCATGTGCATTCCCAATTTCCTTATGAAAATCAGCATTGAACCTGCCTCTATCACACTCTTATGCAGTATGTTCCAGGTCCAAATCATTCACTGCATTTAAAAAAAAGTTGTATCTCACATCATTGATTCTCATGACTCTTCAAGACCTTGAGCAGTTTTATCAATCTCCTCTCAGCCTTCCAAGGTCAACATCCCTAACTTCTCCAATCTCTCCTCATAACTGAAGTTCTTCATCACTGAAATCATTCACATACTTTTGGTTTTCTGTTCTCTCTCGAAACCCTTAACATTCATCCTAAAGTGTGATGCTGAGAATTGGGCACAGTTATGTCTTTGAGGTCAACCCAGTGTTTCTTCATAACTTCTTTAGTTTTGCATATTTATATTTTGCATATAAACCGTTTGCATTTTTAACATTTTGAGTCTGCCCTATCACCATTCAATAACCTGTTCACATTTACTCCAGGTCTCTGTTTTTTTTTAATGTATCCTGAAGGCACAAGTCAGGAGTGTGATAGAATACTCACCACTTTCCTGGATGAATGTAGTACAAACACATTCACTAACCTTGACATCATCAAGGAAAAGCCTGTTTGTTTGGCAACATATCCACAAACATTCACTCCCTCTACCACTGATGCACAGTAGCAGCTTGAGTAGCAGCTGCAAGATAAATCGCAGAGATTCACCAAGTTTCCTTAGACAAGACCTTCTGAACCAATGACCACTACCTACAAGGGCAGGAGATAAATGTGAACACCACCTCCTGCAAGTTCCCCTTGAAGCCACTCATGATCCTGACCTGGAAATATATCAGTGTTTCTTTAGAAGGAATTAGGGTGCTCTATGCTATTTGTAGCCTAGCAAAGTCTTTTGGATTGATATGATTTTATCTTAGCCTGCTGGACACACTTTCCTCATTCCTGATGAAGGGCTTATGCCCGAAACGTCGAATTTCCCGTTCCTTGGATGCTGCCTGACCTGCTGCGTTTTTCCAGCAACACATTTTCGGCCTGATACATTTTCTCCATTTTAGTATTTGATTGTCTTGTAAACACTAAAAAGCTAAACTATGATCATTTTCCAAAGACTTTGAAGCAGCCAGATTTCTATCTAAATTAAATTTTGTTTGGAAGAATTCCCATTGCTCTGTAACTATTATCAATTCGATTTCATCAATAAGAAATAAAGTGCACTATGAGAATTCATCAAATACTAGGTTCATTTTTTGGAAGATTTCCCAACAACAAAAATTTTCTTTTCTCCTTTCAAAAATATCATCCCTGTAGGGTTATTGTATGTGGTGTGTGAATCTGTCTGTGTTGGTTTAAAATCGAATATATTTCTAATTCCACATTATAGCTTGGATTTGAATTAGTTCTGTCACTTGTTTTAAAAATGAGTTTTATTGTATTTTAAAATGGAACAATTTTTACTTCATCAAAGAAACTTGGTAAAAGTCTCTTTTATTTTGGATAGCATTACAAAAGCGAAACAATTGGCCATTTTGGAGATCGGATCAAAACATTTATTCTAAAAGCAAATACTGTGAATATTAGAAATCTGAAACATTTATTCTATTGTTGTTCTATTGTTTGTGCAACATGTGGTGTAGAGGGTCATGATACCCAGCGCATTTGTTCTATCACACTTGGAACAACACTGATTCTACACTCATTACACTACACTATGCCGTTCTACACTCTCACATTTCCTACTGTCTTTGTGTCTTCAAACTGTAGGTTTAACATCACAATTAACCATTTAAAACAACAAAACCATGATCTCTGCCACACCCTTTAGACCTTTTCCATTGATGCCTTGCCTCATTGCAACAGCATAACATTTGACTCAACATAAGCAAGACTACAATGAATTTGCTAATAATATTATGAAGCTTCCATCACAATCTGCATGCATTTGTTGCCTATCTTAGTACTGTTCTTCTATCACATTTTTGTCATCATATTGTTGAAAGATGTTAGAGCACCTATCTCTTTGACTTATTTGTACTTTGACTTTGATTTCATTCCATTTGGCTTGGAAGTTTAATTATAACATATCCAAAAGTTATAGTTCTTTTGTAGATTGTCCCAGTTAAGTGTGATTCAGGAAGGCATAAAATACCCCAAAAGAGATTTCCATACCGATTCTCCTCCCTTTTCTTCAAGACTTTGACTTTATGCTAAAATACTTTCACATGCATTGGTTTCTTTCATCCTAATACCCATTTTTCAGCTCTAGTTTACTGTCAATGGACTATTTAGCCCTGG
This sequence comes from Hemiscyllium ocellatum, assembly GCF_020745735.1. Classification (NCBI taxonomy): domain Eukaryota; kingdom Metazoa; phylum Chordata; class Chondrichthyes; order Orectolobiformes; family Hemiscylliidae; genus Hemiscyllium; species Hemiscyllium ocellatum. Next base: position 45,003,218 of record NC_083418.1, on the reverse strand, counting down.
AAGACAACACAACTAAACCTTCCCATCCTGAATTACTGAATATCCATTTAATCCAGGTAATTCAGCATGGAGAAGGTCATTGAAGTTAGACTTCCCTGGCTCAGCAACTCACTCATTCATCCCAGTCAGCAATTGTGATATTAATAAAGAATCATAAACAGAAATAAGACCAACCACTAAAGACTACATAGTTGCTTGGATGTTTAAAAATTTCCTCTGGTGTTGCAGACTGACATGCACTCCCACATCCACGAAAACATTGAAGTATTCAACAATATGAATAAGAGAGAAACATCAAAAGGGGTGTCACAGAAGACAAATACATAGAATGAATATAACATAGCTTCAAGTGAGAGATAGTGAAAAAGAAATCCCAAGTGGGTACTCTAGCTTTGGTTTGTTATCTGTGGTAACAAATAATGAAGATAAACAGAAACTCATTTAGCCACCTGTTAATTCATCTTATAGTGATGCTGATGGTGGCCATATAGGGATCACTGACAGACTGTCACTGTTTTCTTACACTACAGTGAGTAATTAGTGCTGAAAATCAACCTATCAATAAACCCCTAAAACACAGGACCTCAAATTACATTTTGATATTGGGCAGCTTTGAAAGAAAGCTCTTTTCCCTTATTTTGTGTGCTACATAGAAATATTTAAACAAATTATGTCAAAAATTAAAACTTCTCAACTTAACTTTTATTTCCTAATTTCTGGTCCTTAGGGGGAGATAAGAAGTACTTATCTCAACCCCTGCTATTCTGTGTTTGGTTGCTGGGTTACCATTTGTATAAATAACTATTGCAAATGTTAATCTACTGTGTCTACACTTTTATTGCCAGATGTGAAGGTATTATCAAATGTCACTCAGTATTCATGGTATTAATCTGCATAAGCACCCTGGAGAGTGGAATTTTAAATAACATAAATTGTATCTGATAAGTTTTCTGCCTTTTTGCTCATCAGCTGTGAATAGGTTAATCAATCTGTACAATTGACTACATGGCTGCCAACTCTTGCCATCACTGGGGTATTACCCCTCTTATGGCTGTTAAAATAGGCAATAATTCCACAATTAAATTTATTCCATTATGAGTAAACACGTAATTGGAAATTATTGGTTAGCTGTAAATCAAGTGAGGACTTGACAGTGTTTATAAAATTGAAAGTCAACAGAAATAATAATTGTTTTAAAAAAGCTAATGCATTCTAAAAGGCAACATTCCAGTTAGACTGATTCCATTTACAATTTGCAGTCAATTGCATAAATTTAAACTGAACCAGAGACCTCTCGCACTTGGGTTAATTGTTTCAAGAGACTTTTCTAAGCAAATTATCTCAACTTGAAACTTACTTCACCCTTTGAGGCTTATAATACTAACATTTCTGCACCTTATATTTTATTTTTTATTTGGGTCTCTGTACAATATCTACTCTCTTATAACTTTACCCTCATTGTGTTCTGTAAGACTACATTTTGTAGAACTGTTATAGAAGTGAATATATTCTTCAAACTGACATTAAGATTTTTTAAAAATCTGACATGAAATTGAAGAAGTCACATACTTGTGTTATTAATCCACAGCACTATTAATCCATGTTTTCTCTAATAAGATATTTTAGTTCAATGTGTCTTTTTTGAAAGATATTTTGATGAATATGAAAGTCAGCTTTCATATGAAAGACCAAACTGGACTGTTTGGTCCAGTGTTCTGAAACAAGATTTCCAGCTCAATTTCCATTTGATAGAAATACTTCTACAGCACAGAGGAGGTCCACTGTATCTGCACTGGGGCTTCGTGCTTCATGTCCATAGTTTGTAAGTTAGTTTCCTGCAGTTTTATGATAAATTCTTCCCTCCAAAAATTCAGTATCATATGCCTCATGTATTCACTATAGCAAAACATATTTTTTTCCGCAACAACTCTGTTTGAAGAGATTTCTTTTAAGCTTTCTCTTACTGACAATTTTAGTGGTTGACATGTCACTAACTCAATAGCAGAAAGTAGCTTTCCTTATTGTTGGGAAAGTGTCCTGTAAATTTCCTAATCTGCTCTCAAAATGGAGTTTCAGATTGAAGTAGTCCAACAAATTGAAGCCAGTAGTTATACTAAATCTAAGATTTGAAACCAGAACTCTAACTGGAACAAAGCATTCCCATATAAACACAACACTAACAAATAGTCTATCAGGTTGACACTATTATGTTGTGTTTTATCTGGTCCTATGCAGGAACATTTGTTAAAGAGTCAAAGAAAACAAATTGTTGCCCCATCAATGTATCCATGCCTTATCAACTTGTACTATTCTAAGATATGTATGTGACTATTAGAAGCACCAAACTGTTAATCCTTCTTGCCCGTGTTATCCAGATTGGACCAGGATCTATATAACAGGGTGACCAGAACTGTACACAATACTCCAAAAGTGGTCTCACCAATGTGCTGTACAACCTCAATATGACGTCTCAAATCCTAAACTCAATGGTCTGAGCAATGAAAGCAAATGTACTGAACGCCTTCTTAATCACCCTGTCTACCTATAATGCAACTTTCAAAGAACTATGTACCTGAATCTTTGGATCTCTCTGTTCGACAAAACTACCTAAGGCTCTATCATTAACTGTATACTTCACATTTAGCCAAATTAAATTCAATCCGCCACTTCTCAGAACATTGGCCGAATTGATCAAGATCCCTTTACAATCTTAGATAACCTTCTTCACTGACCACTACACCACCAATTTTGCTGTCATCCACAAAATTTACTAACCCTGCCTCCTAAAAATTATCATCCAAATCATTTATGTAAATGACAAACAGAAGTGGACTTAGTAGCGATCCCTGCGGAACACCGCTGGTCATGGTCCTCCAGTCTGAAAAACAACCCTGCACCACTACCCTCTGTCTCCTACTGCAAAGCCAATTTTGTATCCAATTGGGAGGCTCTCCCTGAATCACATGTGAACAAACTTTACTGATTAGTCTACCATGTGAAACCTTGTCAAAAGTTTTACTAAAGCCCACGTAGACAATGTCTACCACACTGCCCTCTTCTATCTTTTTGGTAGTGTCCTCAAAAAAACTTGGTCAAGTTTGTGAGACATGATTTCTCACGTACAAAGCCATGCTGACTATCCCTAATCAGTTTTTGCCTCTCCAAAAGCATGTAAATCCTATCTCTCAGAATCCCTTCCAACAACTTACCCACTACTGATGTCAGACTTGCAGGTCTATATTTCCCAGGCTTCTCCTTCCAGCCTTTCTTCAGTAAAGACACAAATTTTGGTACGCTCCAGTTCTCTGCCATCTCACCCATGGCTGTACGTTACACAAATATCTCTACCGGGGGCCCTGTAATTTCTTCCCTTACTTCCCACAATGTCCTGTGATAAACTTGATCAGATCCTGGAAATTTATCAACCTTCGTGTTTTTGAAGACCTTGCCAATGTTACCTCTTCTGTAATGTGGACTGTTTTCAAGACACCAATAATTATTACCCTGAGTTCCCTAGCCTCCATTTTTTTTCACCACAGTCAAAACTGACACAAAATATTTGTTTACGATCTCTCCCATCTCCTGTGACTCCACACATAGATGGCCTTGCTGATTTTTAAGGGACCCTATTCTATCCCTAGTTGCTCTTTTGCTCTTCATGTACTTATAGAAGCTCTCTGGATTATCCTTAATCTTATCTGCCATGATTATCTCATATCCTCTTTTTGCCCTCCTGATTTCTCTCTAAAGAGTGCCCCTACACCCCTTATACTCTTTCAGAGTTTCACTTGATCCCAGTTGTCTATACCTAATATGTGAGTCCTTCTTATTCTTGACCAGAGCCTCAAAATGTTTTTTATCGATGTTCCCAGACTTACTCTTCACTCTAACAGGAACAAAATGCCTCTGAACTTTTGTTATATCACTTTTGAAGGCCTCCCACTTGCCAATCATCCATTTACCTATGAATAGTTCACTCCAATCAACTCTTGTAAGTTACTGCCTCAAAATTTGCCTTACTCCAATAAGAAATTAAACTTTTATACGAGGCCTATCCTTTCCATCACTTTTATAAAACTAATTGAATTATGATCACTAGTCTCAAAGCACTCCCCCATTGATACCTCAGCCACTTACCCTGCCTTATTTCCCAAGATAAGTTCACATTTCATTCCTTCTCTAGTACGTAAATCTATATACTGACAAAAAGTTTCTTGAGCACATTTAACAAATTCTTCACCATCCAAGCCCTTAACACTATGGCAATCCCTATCTATCCCTGGAGAGGTAAAATCCTCTACAATCTTATTCTTACATATATCTGAGATCGCTTTGCATATTTGCTCCTCAATTTCCGTCTGACCATTGGGGTGTTTCTGCTACAATCCCATCAAGGTAATCTGAGTTCCACCCATACAGCTTCACTGATCGATCCCACAGAAGTATCCTTTCCAAGTATAGCAGTAATGTTTTTCTTCATCAAAAACACAACTCCATCTCCACTCTTTCCTTCCTTCCTATCATTCCTATAGCATCTAAATTCTGGTATATTGAGCTGCCAGTCCTGTCCTGTCCTGTCCCTCCCTTACTCACATTTCTGTAATCTCTATGATGTCCTCGTCCCATGTTCCCATACATTCCCTGAATGCATCTGCTTTACTTGTAGGACTCTTGCATTAAAATAAATGCAGTTTAATTCTTCAGAGTTACATTGTTCTTTGACTTGCTCTTGCCTGCCTTTTCTAATTGACTTGCTCTTTATTAATTCTGAACTATCCTGATCTGTCTTTTATTCCCACTACTACTTAGAATCCGTACTTTTGTTAATGAGTAACTTTTTCCAGCTATAAAACTTCCGTACCTAACAACAAGGAGAAGTCTCACTGTAGGTACTTTAGGTCAATGGTTGACCTGAAAATACCTCCGAGAGACAATAATTCTCTCTTTAAAAATCACACAACACCAGGTTATAGTCCAACAGGTTTATCTGGAAGCACTAGCTTTCGGTGCGCTGCTTCTTTATCAGATGGTTGTGGAGTATAAGATCATAAGACACAGAATTTATAGCAAAAGTTTACAGTGTGGTCTATAACTTAGTATTGTGTGATTTTTAACTTTGTACACCCTAGTCCAACACCAGCATCTACAAATCAATCATTCTCTGTTTTGGCATGTTTGTTTGTTTAAGAGTATAAGACCATAACAATTAGGAATTATGGCCCCTTAAGCCTGTTCTACCAAATACACATCAAAGCTATTGGCTTCAACGCTCTCATAAGAAATTTTAGTGAATCATTTGCCTTCCTAATTATTCTTTGGTGTTAACTAGCTGTGATTCAGGAAAGAATTCCAAAATCCCTTTAAGTACCAGAATTGTATAATCCTTCATCATTTATAAGACAAATTATTTCCCCATTCATTATATAGCATAGTGATAATGTCACTGGACTAACAATCCAGATCTCCAAGCTAATGTTCTAGGTTCAAATCCCATCAAGACAGATGGTGAAATTTGAGTTTAATAGAAATTAATTCATTTGGTTCACGTAATATCCTTTAGTGAAAGAAATCTGCCATCCTCACCTGATCTGACTGACTGGTGGATCCAGACCAACAGCAACGCTCTGCCTAGCAAGCCAGGCAGTCCAAGGAAAATTAGAGATGGGGAATAATTGCTGGTATTGCTAATGTTATGCCTAGATCTAACCAAGGTTCCCCCACTTGTTCTGGTTCTAGATGGGTGCCCAGAATGATTGAGTATTCGAGTGAGGAGAGAAACACTTATTCCCTTCTTTATTTGCCCATCCCTTCAGTTGATTGTAACATTAAATCCCTTCCCTTGAGGATACCTTTCATCCAGACCCATGTAAATGTATGTTTTAAAGGAGCCAATTTAACTTTCTTTGAGTTAACAAATAGCGTGTTTATTAATTTGGTTAAGATTGGCAGGTTGGTTATTCTGTTATTCTGATTCCTATCTATGCAGATGATTCCCAGCATTGAAAGTATGTGTTGTTGTCTAACTTGCTAATGAGATGAGTGCTTTACCTGCACTACAGGGGTAACTACAAAACAGTTATTCAACTATGACTTTCATAGCACATTAATGCCTGAATTCAGGCTAATACACATGAGAACATTTGCTCCCCTCAGTCCCACTAGCACACTCCAGTAGAGTTGAACTGTTTGTAAACAGCTGTCCTTCTGTATTTGTATATTCTTCAAGGGGAAAAACGTCAAGATGTGTCTGTAGTTTATGGCATAACCTAAAGTGTGAAGCCTGATTTTGAACAGGGGAGTCATCAGCTCCTTGTTATTTTTCTCGTCATATGTTATGACCAGACTCCAGGAGAGGTTTCCAGATTTGTTATGGTTCCAGATTGGATATCCCAAACCGTTAAGCTCTAGGTGAGAAGGGGTGAGCTTGCTCTCCTTCTTTATTCATCCATCTGCTCAGTTTGTTACAATAAGGTTAATTTAGAAAGAATTCCTTCGCTTTTAGAAATCTTTTCCGAGATGCCAATGGACTTGTTCTTTAGAAAAGCTTTTCTAAATGATAAAATGTGGCAATTTATTAATTACTATGTGTAAGTGCAAATACTAGACAAGATGTATATGTATTGGGAAAGACAAGGACTGATTAGGGATAGACAACATGGTTTTGTGCACGGGAAGTCATGTCTCACAAACTTGATCAAGTTTTTTGAAGAAGTAACAAAGAGGATTGATGAGGGCAGAATGGTAGATGTGATCTATATGGACTTCAGCAAGGCATATGACAAGGTTCCCCATGGGAGACCGGTTAGCAAGGTGAGCTCTCACGGAATACAGGGAGAATTGGCCATTTGGATGCAGAACTGGCTCAAAGGTAGAAGACATAGGTTGGTGGTGGAGGGTGGTTTTTCAGACTGGAGGCCTGTGACTAGTGGAGCCACAACGATCGGTGCTGGGTCCACTACTTTTCATCATTTATATAAATGATTTGGATGAGAGTATAAGAGGTACTGTTAGTAAGTTTGCAGATGACACCAAAATTGGAGGTGTAGTGGACAGCGAAGAAAGTTACCTTAGATTACAAAAGGATCTTGATCAGATGGGTCAATGGGCTGAGAAGTGGCAGATGGAGTTTAATTCAGATCAATGCGAGGTGCTGCATTTTGGGAAAGCAAATCTTATCAGGACTTATACACTTAGGTAAGGTCCTAGGGAGGTTGATGAACAAAGAAACCTTGGAGTGCAGGTTCATAGCGCCTTGAAAATGGAATCGCAAGTAGATAGGATAGTGACGAAGACATTTGGTATGCTTTCTTTTATTGGTCAGAGTACTGAGTACAGGAGTTGGGAGGTCACGTTGCGGCTGTACAGGACATTGGTTAGGCCACTGTTGGAATATTGCGTGCAATTCTGGTCTCTTTCCTATCGGAAAGATGGATAGACTAGTGAGCCTGGCGTCGGTGGTGGGCAAGTTGTTGGAGGGAATCCTGAGGGACAGGATGTACATGTATTTGGAAAGGCAAGGACTGATTAGGAATAGTCAACACGGCTTTGTGCACGGGAAATCATGTCTCACAAGCTTGACTGAATTTTTTGAAGAGGTTACAAAGAGAATTGAAGAGGGCAGAGTGGTAGTTGTGATCTATACGGACTTCAGTAAGGTGTTCGACAAAGTTCCCCATGGGAGACTGGTTAGCAAGGTTAGATCTCAAGGAATGCAGGGGAGAACTAGCCACTTGGATACAGAACTGGCTCAAAGGTAGAAGACAGAGGTGGTGGTGGAGGGTTGTTTTTCAGACTGGAGGCCTGTGACCAGTGGAGTGCCACAAGGATCGGTGTTGGGTCCTCTACTCTTTGTCATTTACATAAGCAATTTGGATGCGAGCATAAGATGCAAAACTGGTAATTTTGCAGATGACACCAAAATTGGAGGTGTAGTGGACAGAGAAGAAGGTTACCTCAGATTACAACAGGATCTTGATCAGATGGGCCAATGGGCTGAGATGGAGTTTAATTCAGATAAATGAGAGGTGCTGCATTTTGGCAAAGCAAATCTTAGCAGGACTTATACACTTAATGGTAAGGTCCTAGGGAGTGCGGCTGTACAGGACATTGGTTAGGCCACTGTTGGAATATTGCGTGATTTTCTAGTCTCGTTTCTATCAAAAAGATGTTGTGAAACTTGAAAAGGTTTAGAAAAGATTGACAAGGATGTTGCCAGGGTTGGAGGATTTGAGCTATAGGGAGAGGCTGAACAGACTGGGGCTGTTTTCCCTGGAGTGTCGGAGGCTGAGACGTGACCTTATAGAGGTTTGCAAAATCATGAGGGGCATGGATAGGATAAATAGACAAAGTCTTTTCCCTGGGGTCAGGGAGTCCAAAACTTGAGGGCATAGGTTTAGGGTGAGAGGGGAAAGATATAAAGAGAGTGGTACATGTATGGAATGAGCTGCCAGAGGAAGTAGTGGAGGCTGGTAAAATTGCAACATTTAAAAGGCATTTGGATGGGTGTATGAATAGGAGGGGTTTGGAGGGATATGGGCTGGTTGCTGGCAGGTGAGTCTAGGTTGGGTTGGGATATCTGGTCAGCATGGACAGTTTGGACTGAAGGATCTGTTTCCATGCTGTACATCTCTATGACTCTGTGACTAACACAACAAATATACACACAGTAATAAGTGGGAGTCCAAAAAATTAAAGTAAGAAAAAAAATCTTGTGTTGCATCAATAACATTGATGTTGACAGTTGTTTTTTGAGGTTCCATGCACCCAGTCTAGTGCTGAAAGTCTGGAGATGCCCTTCATTACGTACATAGTGAGAGAGCAACCACAAAACAATGCTTCTCAGGACACTTAGGTTACACAGGTAACACTCCATTCCACATACAGTGCACAGCCTCACATCTATCAGTGTCTCAGATACAAACCACATAGCTTATCCATCCTTAGCCATATACCATCTTCTAATCCAAAGTCAGTGTTCCTTTTTTCCCAAAAGCTAGTGTAGGACAACATCTTATTATTGTTCAAATTGGGATAATCACATACAAGGAAGCCTTTAAACAGTTGAGAATCAATCACTCGTATTCAGCAACAGAAGCAAACAATTGACAAATGGAAGCTGCATTTGCCTTTCAGAACAGAATCAGACTCCTTGCCTTTTGAGCAATAACAACATTTCAGTCAAATGTACCCAGCTTTTACCCTGGAATCGGATGTCAATTAAATCCTGTCTGGTTTGTTGTTCCTAATCCTGCAACATTCTGTTATGTTGAAGGTGACGTTCTTCCTGTTCTAACATTCTAAAATACGGTTCCAATGATCACAGATCATTTGAATATCGATGGAATGGAATTTTTTTTAATCAATAAACTTAGCTATGTTTGATATGGTGCTCCCATGCAACATGCGTACAGTCTATCACCGATTATAATCTTCAAGAATTTTTAGATTCTGGAGAAATCCTGGATGATTGAAAATCTGATAATGTTATACCCTTATTCAAAATGGGAAAGAAACAAAAACAGGTAAATATATGCCAGTTAACTTCTATAATTGGGAGTATGTTTGTCTATTATAAAGGATGGTATAGCAGAGAATTTAGAAATACATAACATAATCAGAGCCAGCATGAGTTCAAGGAGGCCAAATCATGCCTGACAAAATTTATTAGCATACAATGAGGATGTAATAAGAAATATGGATAAGGGGGAACTAATAGATGTAGCATATTTAAATTTCCAAAAAGTAATACACAGAATAAGATAAGATCCCATGGTATCGGATATAGTGATTGTAACAAAGACAGCCAGGAGTATCTCATAGACTATGACTTCCCTGATTGGGGCTGTTAATCAAGTCCAATCAGAGAGCCTTGGCTAACAAATATAAATATCAGAGGCTCTGTTCACCCTGAGCTGGCTCTGAGGAAGCTGATCAGTGTCAAGGGCTCTTCATGTGTAAATAAAGGGTGACCTGGTGACAGACTACCGGACTCTGAGGAGTTATTTCATTGGGGGTAGTGTATTGGCATGAGTAAAGGATTGACTCAACAATAGAAGACAGAATTGGGATAAGGAAGGCATTTTCTGAATGTCAGCTTGAAAGAAGTAGATTGCTATATGGATCAATGCTGGGGTCACAATTATTCACAATATGTATAAGCAACTTGGATGAGGGAAGTGAACTCATTGTCACTATGATTGTGGATGACACAAAAATAGGTGGGAAGAGAAATGATGAGGATGACACAAAAGGGATATATTCCCACAGACGGATATAAACAGGCTAGGTGAGTGGTCAGAGACTTGACATATAGAATCGAATGCGGGGAAACCTCGGATTAAGCATTTTAGCAGGGTAAGAAAAACTGAATATTATTTAAATGGAGAAAGACTACAGAAAGCTGCAGCACAAAGGGATTTAGGGACCTTAAATGTCAAAAGCTAACATACAAGTTCAACAGGTAATAAATACAGTAAATGGACTCTTGGCTTTTATTTCAAAGGGAATGGAGTATAAAAATAGGAAGGTCTTGCTAAAATTATGTAAGTGGTTAATCAGACTGAGAATATTGTGCAAAATTTGGTCCCCTTATCTCAGGCAAGTTATATTGGCATTGGAGATGGTTTACTAGGTTGATCCAAGTATGGAGGGATTTTACTCTGAGAAGAGTTTACATAGGTTGGGCCTGTACTCATTGGAGCTTAGAAGAATGAAGTGACATTATAAGAATGAGGTTCTTAGGGGAATTGACAGGCTGGATGCTGAAAGATTATTTGTCCATGTAGGAGAGTCTAGAAACAGAGGTGACTCACTTAAGGCATAGATGAGGAGGATTTTTGTTCTCTCAGATGTAGTGAATCTGTAGAATTTGTTACCACGGTGGACTGTAGCAGTTGGGTTGTTAAGTATATTCAAACCTGAGATAGAACAGAATGTTAAGCAGTAAGAGAATCAAGAGTTATGTGGATAAGGCAGGAAAGTAGAACTGAGAAATATCAGAGTGGCCACGATCTAACTGAACGGCAGCGCAGACTCATTGGGACGAATCATCTACTTCTGCTCCTATATTTTACAGTCTTACAGGGAAGCCAGCTATGCTGGAAAAGCTTACTGTCTGGATTGCAGCACTGACTTCATCATGGGGACCAGATGAAGCTGTGTGTTATATTGCAAACTGCGTTAGTAGCAGATTTAATATATTTGTGGGTTGGGAATTTAAAACTCTTACATATGTCCCTAGTTGCTTCCAGGAAAGAGCCAGTTACTTAAAGTTTAGCACAGCTGTCACCTTGACAGCCACCAGGAAAGAAAGGCCACCTACTCTTTCAGTTGCATCCTTTGACATAAGGCCTGATTCTGATGAATGCGTCAGTAGTCACGCTGCAAAAACACAGTAGGAAATTAAGTGCTGTCCATATCCTCCCAACCCTACATCATCCATATAACACATCATTGTCTTTAAAAGTATGTTGGTGAATACTTCCAGTTCAAGATGAGAGGGGAACAGTTGTCTGCCCCTGAATGGTCTCTGAGATTTTGGATTGGCTTTGTAAATTGTGGCCTGCAGGAGCTATTTTAAAGGTCAGCAGGGATTATTTCTACTTGACAGAGAACTTGCAGTGTGATTGTGCTTTATGGTCCTCAGGTGCCACCTTTAAACGTCACCTGGGATTAGTTCAGCTTCACAGAGATGACTATCTTCAATCTGCAATAGCCAATGACATGGTCAAGATTGCTTGTGACCAGCATCTGCACACTACATGTCTCACAGACATGTTGCTATGATAACAATAACTTCATCCAGTACAGTGAAAGCACTTGATTTATGCGGTTGTCCCTGGAAGAGTCTCATAACACTCATAGGTAGAACTAGAAAAATGTACCTAAGCTGTTCACTCTGGATGTGGTCACAGCCATTTTCCATTTCCAGCCACTGCCCCAAAGGGAAAATGCCCCTATCCAAAGACCTGGACTGAGAACCAGCAATGCCCCCAGCTATAGATTTGATAAGGGAATAAAGGATTAAGGAGAAGGTAGGAAAGTAGAGATGACAATGATCAGATCAGCCATGATCTCATTGAATAGTAGAGAAGATTTGCTGGGCTAAATGGCCTATTGCTGCTCTGATTCTTTTGGTCTTAGGGACTGATGGCACCCCTTTGAAATGGCCGAAGAGAACTCCCTTTCAACTTTGAAAGAGGGCCACTTGGTTGAAGCCCAAGCAGTCAGTTTGCCACGTATGCTGCTGGCACACATCATAGGTGTGAGCCTGACAGTGGAGCAATAGGCAAAGCCCCTTTGACTGATCACTGCTGACAGCCATGACAACCTCCTGGCTTTAAGTCTGCACTCAAGAGCAAGGTGGATGGCAAGCACTGGAGGCTCTGGCTGAGGCAGCACAGTGCAAACAAACAAGGCAATACAGATCGCTGAAGTAGGCACAATGTAAGAGAGCACGAAGAGACCAACCTCAAAAATATGCATGCTCCCTTCCAATGTTCAGTGTTCTGTGCCTGTGTAGAAAGTGCCATGCAACGGCGGTGAAAGATAATGATGCAGGGTAGAAAATTGCAAGGGGAAGTAGTCTACAAGCCCCCAACAGTAGCTATATAGTAGGACAATGAATAAATCCAGAGATAATGTGGGCATGTAAAAAAGACAGTACATTAATTATGGGTCACTTTAATCTTTATGTAGATTGAGGTAGTCATGAGGAATAATTCATAGAGTATATTTGGAACAGTCTCTGAGAATGATATATGATTGATTCGACCAGGTATCAGGTTATTTTGGATCTGGTAATGTGTTACTGTAAGATTAATAAATTATCTTAGAGTAATATGTCCATGAGAAAACAGTAATCATAACATGATAGTATAAAGATGTTTTTTATGTTTCTGTATTTGTGGTTGTTGGACTGAAATAGGAAAAGGCCCACTTTAAAACCAAGGATTGTTGAAGCATTGCTGTATTTCTTTAAAAGCTGACACTGTGTTGTTTACACACAGCCACATTTTCAAGTAATAATAGAAGTCTGGTTATAGGGTGGATGGAAGCTGTGTACAAATGGAGCTTTAGTCGGCAACAAGTGGTTGATTGAGTGGACTGATGGCTATTTGTCTATAGCGAAGTTGCTTGAATAGCTTGGGAGTGTGAACATTGAAGTAAAACCAATTGGAGCTCCAGAAGGAGCTGTGTTTCTGCACTGCAGTAAAAATTAATTTAATCCTGAAGAAAGCCAGTGTAATTTTTCCCTCAGCAGTTGATGTAAACTGTGGCTCTTAAGCAGTAAGCTGGGAACTTTCTAAGTGTGATCCAGAGTGGCACGGTGGCTTAATGATTAGAATTGCTAACTCACAGTGCCAGGGACCTAAGTTCAATTCCGCCCTCAGGTGACTGTGTGGAGTTTGCATGTTCTCCCCTTGTCTGTGTGGGTTTCCTCCCAGAGATGCAAAGTTTAGGTGGATTGGCCATGGGAAGCGTAAGGTAATAGGCTAGGGGGGGAAAGTCTGGATGTGCTGCTCTTCCAAGGGTAGGTGTGGACTTGATGGACCAAATGGTGTGTTCCCACACTGTAGGGATTCTATGATTTAGTGAACCTATACCTCCTAAAGGGAAGAACAGTTGAGGAGCAACAATATCCTGACAAGCCGGAAGGACTACATCAGTGAAATTTGTGAACAGGAAAATGAATTGTTTCATAAAGCTTTTCTATTTTTAGTGCCTGTACCCCCTGGTTTAATGCAAGCTGCTTAAGCCTTTCAAATTCCAAGTACATCTAGTCAGGTAATTTCCTGAGAGCATGGAATTTTTGACAATATGTCTCTGGCACTAATGGGTATATACTTAACAGAGGTTTTTATAGTGCTGCGTAATTAGTCACACTTTCTTCAGGTGAAAGGGAGTAAAATAAAAGTTTATCCTGCAGTAATAAGGATCTGTGTGGGACTAGACATTTTAACTTCTGGATCACACGAGGGAAAGGGCTCAAGAAAGCTTCTACCTGTGCGTCCTCAAACTTTGGATGAAATGAGCAAGCTAAGTGGTCTGTACACTCAGGTCTGAGCCAGTAATTTCTTTATGGGACATAGTGAAGTTCTTTATCCTGCAATTTTTTCTGAAATTCTTTTTTTTCTCTCTCTCTCTCGTTCCTTCTTCTTCACTTGATAATTTCTGCTGCTCAAATTCTAATCTATCACTACTCTATCTGTCTCTTCATCCTCGGTTTTCACCAGGGAACTGTTGACCAATTCTTTTAAAATTTAGAGTTTTCTATCTTTTGGGTGAAACTTGCTAAATTATTTAATTTTTTAAGAGACACACTTTTTCAAAAACAACTTTCCTAATTCGGCTTGGAATGTTCAGGCATTGAATGCAGACATTTCTGTAATATAAACGTGTAAGCTCAAGAAAACCTTTTGCAGCTTTTTTCCTTTAAAATTATTTACAAAGTGATGATTAACCCACTGTAATACTTTCAAACTGCAGTCAAAGCCTCCAATTCATAGTGCTGAGCTCTGAGTGCAGTTCTCGATGGGATGCCTCAAAATGATAAGCTTTTGGGTGAGGACAGACAAATTGGCTCCCTTTTTGTAATTACTCACTCCTCGGTTGATTGCCACAGACCAAGTGAATTTATGTTTTAAAAGATCCTAATGTAACACGCTTTTCTGAACTAACAAAAAGAGGGAGTTTATTAAGTATTGTACGTGAGAAGAAATATTAACATGACACATACTTAGAGATTAGAAATGTGTCCATAAACTTAAATGCAAAATGAAAGCATTTATGGGTCAGTCTCTGAATTGTTCATGAAAAGCAGATGAAATGATACTTATGGTTTTTATTGATTACACCAATTGCGTAACATTGGCAGCAGAACAGAAAATTTGAAATTCTTGGTTTTGTGGGCTGATGGAAGTTCCTTTATCCTTAACTAGTTTCTAGCACTTGGAATGAGGGAGGGTCACTACCTTTAACACAGCTGTCTTATCTAGGGAATAGTTCTTTGAATGTGACCATCACAGCAAACTAACGCTTTAAACCCAGTCTGGTACACATTACAGCATTCAGATCAACAAGTCCACTGCAGTAGAGTTGAAACTAGCTTTTTGACCACTATCTGTGTATGTTCTTCAAAGGGAAGAACACAAGATGTGTCTGTTGTTTGTTAGGTAATCCATGGGGTTCGGCTTTGCTGTTGAGCAGGGAGTCTGTCAGTCTCTTGTCGTTTTTGTTGTCACAAGAGATTACAGTCCAGTTTGTTTGAAGTTTCTTTGAAATCATTGGGCATTACGTCCCATCCATCCCTTACAGAGTTTTTGCCGGCTAACCTCTGAGTTTACATTTTTAAAATTTTGCCTCTGCAGCAGTCCTGTTTAAAAAAATATACATTTTGGAATTATGGGCTATACCTTCCTCAATACTTTGGGGTTCTGACATTTGATCACAAGATCACAGTCCATCGTTTTTGATTTGCCTCTTCCTACTTTTGAAGGATTTTTTTTTGAACAGCCCTTCACAAATGTGACATCGCATAGGTCTCTCCTTCTCTGCAGACAGCTACTTAATTTATATCTGCAGCTAGCTTTGACTGTATTAGCCCTCAGGGTTGAAACACTTGCATTGTCCAAATCGCATGAATTATTTAGAAAAACCTTATGCTTCCTGAATAATTTCACACTTCCCCATATTAAACTTCATCTGCCACATTTTTGCCCACTTACTTACACCAGTCATAGAGTCATAGACCTGTACAGCACAGAAACAAACCTTTCAGTCTACCTCATCCATGCCGACCAGATATCCCAACCAAAACTACTCCCATTTGCCAGCACATGACCCATATCCTTCCAAAATCTTCCTTTTCATATACTCATCCAGATGCATTTTAAATGTTGTAATTGTACCAGTCTCCAACACTTCGTCTGGCAGCTCACTCCATACATGCACGATACTCTGCCTGAAAACGTTGACCCTTAGGTCCTTTTTATATCTTTGTCCTCTCACCCTAAACCTATGTCCTCTAGTTCTGGACTCCCTGACCCCAGGGAAAAGACTTTGTCTATTTATCCTATCCATGCCCCTCATGATTTTATCAACCTCTGTAAGGTCATCTCTCAATTTATCACATCACCCTAGGAAAAACAGCCCCAGCCTATTCAGCCTCTCCTTATAGCTCAAATCCTCCAATTCTGGCAGTATCCTTGTAAATCTTTTCTGAACCCTTTCATGTTTCACAACATCCTTCTGATAGGAAGGAGATCAGAACGGCATGCAATTTTCCAAAAGTGGCTTACCAAACATCCTGTACACTTGCAACATGACCTCCCAACTCCTGTACTCAACGCTCTGACCAATAAAGAAAGCATACCAAACACCACCTTCACTATCCTATCTACCTGTGACTCTATTTTCATGGAATTATGAACCTTGACTCCAAGAACTCATTGTTCAGCAACACTCCCTAAGACCTTACCATGAAGTGTATAAGTCCTGCTCTGATTTGCTTTTCCAAAATGCAGCTCCTCGCATTTATCTAAATTAAACTTCATTTGCTACTCCTCAGTCCATTGGCCCATTTGATCAAGATCCCGTTGTGCTCTAAGGTAACGTTCTTTGCTGTCCAATGCACCTCCAATTTTAGTGTCATCTGCAAACTGACTAACTATACTTCCTATATTCACATCCAAATGATTTATATAAATGACAAAAATATCTCTTTGTGGCCTTTTTACATCCTCCACCTAGCTTCCTCTTCCAATGGCCTTTGTATTGTCAGCTAGCATTGATGAGGGACTGAGTGTAATTTTTTGGTCACAGATATAGGTTGTAAATAGCTATCACTATTGCTAACATTATTTCACTAATAACAGCCTGTCATTTGGAAAATTAAGATTTTTTTCCTCCATTGTATCTTTGTGTATCTTTTAACCAGTGTTCAATTGATAATAGTGTGTTAACCTGTTGGGGAAAAGTTAACATTATTTGCCTTAAAGCCATTTTCCTAATCCAGCTGAGAAACCGTTTTATGTCCCCAGCCAGAACTTTGCTGGCTGCGCATTCCTCACTAATGTAAAAGGTAGGCCTTATCTTCCTAAGGTGTCAAGATAGTGTTTCCTCCCTTTGCTGGATGATCAGCGCAGGCTGTAGCAAGCTGACATAGACTTGCCAATTAGTCCCACTTCCTTCATGAGTTATTGCTACTTCACGGTCATTCAGCTGGTAAGGGATATCTCTGCTTAGTGTGAGCAATCTGCGTAACTAGATCAGATGGTGATACCATTTGTTCTGTCCACTTGTGGAATGCATAATAGTGCTTTAGTTTTGAACTTAGTGACTAATCATTAATTTACTACCAACTTGTAAGCATGCCAAACTGTGTAATTAATGATCAGCTCCTATCTGTTTTCTCTATATAATTCTGTAGTATCCTGATGTACTTCAGAATAACACTGAGCCACAGTTAGGACGGTGAATTCTCCATGATATATCGTGTATTAAACTAATCAGTTCATAAGGTCCAAGTCTCGAGAGTTTTCTTCAACATAACCTAATCCAATCAACTCCCCCCACCCCCTTGTTAATAATGTTCTGTGGGACACCTTTTCAATTCCCTTCTAGACTCCAATCATAGATGGTGTGAATATCTGATTCCATAACTGGTATGTTTTTGGATCATTTTTAGTGTCAAGGTGTTTAACGTAGATAAGCGGAAACATGGTTGGGGAACTGGTAGACAAATCCGGTTTCGAAAGGTACTGCATGTTCTTCATAGGCTGACAGGAGGACCACAGTTTGTCAATAAGAGATACAGGTATAGAATCCCTACAGTGTGGAAACAGGCCCTTCAGCCCAGCAAGTCCACACCAACCTCAAAAGGGGATCCCACCCAGAGCCATTCCCCTGCCCTACTATACTACATTTACTGCTTACTAATGCACACACCCCTGAACACTATGGGCAATTTAGCATGGCCAATTCACCTAACCTGCACATCTTTGCATTGTGGGAAGAAACCAGAGCACCTTGAGGAAACCCATGCAGACACAGGGAGAATGCACAAGCTCCACACAGACAGTTGCCTGAGGCTGGAATCGAATCTGGGACCCTGGCACTGTGAGGCAGCTGTTGGATTTGATCATTCACACAGTTCTGAGATCAAAGAAGCCCAACGTACTTTGTAAACAGGTGGAAACTAGTAGAACCAGCAAGTCTGAAAGAGCAAGTCATTAACTGCATTAAAGATAAGAAAACATTCATATGGGGCCCAGAATCAAGAGGTTTAGTCTTGAAAGTAAAAAAAATTAAGGTAAATTTCCATTTCCCAATTCTCTCAGATGAGCTTGTGCACTATGAGGAGACACTGTCATACAATTCCTAAAGAACCCCTGCCAGCTCTCGCTCTCTCTCATACACACACTCACACACACACACACGCACGCACGCATATATTCCCTGGCTGGGAACTATGTTGGGAAGTCATACATCACAAGTAAATCAGGCAGAAGTACAGAGTGCTTGTGAGAAGGCGCAACTTAATTGGTGCTCGGATGAACACTCAAAATGTTCAGGAGTCATGAATGAACTCACTCCACCTCTCCAAAAGGCCTTGGAAAATCCACTTATGGGAACGTACAGATAAAAGTAACGACTGTAAGTAGAATTGAGAGGATAGGTGAGCAGCGGCTCCCCCAGGCTGTTTCTCTCACATTTGCTGCTGAATCAAGTTGTGTCAACGTGGTCTTGTTAAAGGAAAGTAATGTTTAACAAACTTATTTAAGTTCCTTTAGGAAGTAATATGTACTGTGGATCAAAGGGTACTGGTTGATATACTGCACTTAGATTTCTAGTGGGTATTTGACAGTGAAACATCAAATTGTGGAAAATCTCATAGTGTAGGGTGTATCATATTCACATGGATGGGAGATTGGCTCGATGACTGGAACCAGAGAATAGCCACAAGTTAGCAAGATGTAATGATTTATGTTGTGATGAAGCCATTACTTTAAAAAAATTATGTTGTCCTGTGTTTTTTTTTGAAGAGAGGGTGTAAAGGCAGAGATGCCAAAGTGGCTGCTGGAGACTGCCTAAGGTAACAGTGTAGGACTCCTTCAGGATTTTTTTAGAACCGTGTAACAAAGGAAGGAGGGTAGCCAATTCCCACAGAGCAGGCTTTTCGTTTTTTTTTCAGCTGTAGCAGTCAGAAGCTGTTGGGTCCCAAAAGAGTTAGGAGCTTCAGTAAAAAACTCCTAGCTGCTACTTTCTCTGACATCTCTCCTGATGTTATTTCCTCCTGGATTGGAGAACTGCCTGTAAGAATCTGAGTATGAATTTATGTTTTTGTCAAGAAATGTGTTTATGGGATGTTACTATATTGGAAAAGTTATTTAGTAATAGGTTTAATAAGTAATAATATCTATTATTCGGTGAAATTTTCCAATGGTTAAGTTATTCTAAATTCTTCTTCCTTTTGTTTGTATTTTAACTATAGTGTTTAAATAAATTGTGTTTTGCTTAACTTCGAGTAGTTTGACCAGTCACATCCCATCTGGAACATGCACTTGACACCTACCTTTAAAATAAGAGAAAGTTAGGGTCTAGGCTATCTTCATAAGACATTTTGAGGGAAGTATGACCTGGTCCACACCAATGTAAATGACTTGGATGAAGGGATCAAAGGCATGGTTGCTATATTTGTAGATGATATAGCGCTGGGTAAAGTAAGTTGTGAGGAGGACATAAGGAGGCTACAAAGATATGTAGTTAGGTTACTAAGTGAGCAACCATCAAACAAATATACTATAATGTGGGAAAATGTGAAATTGTCCACATCCGGCACAAAGAATAAAGAAGTCTAATATTTAAATGCTGAGAGATTACAGAACTCTGAGAAACAGCAGGATCTGGGTGTCCTGGTGTATGATTCATAGTATGCAGGTACAGCAAGTAATTAGGAAAGCTAATAGAATATTTTTTATTACAAGAGGAATCAAATACAAACTATGGCAATTATGCTTCAATTATGCAGGGCAATGGTGAGACCACAACTAAAGTACTGAGTATATTACTGGTCTCCTTATTTAAGAGAAGATATAATTGCATTGGAAGCAGTTCAGAGAAAGTTTACAAGATTAATACCTCAAATAGGGTGTGCTGGCTGTGGGGAAAGGTTATTCGACTAGGTTTAGAAAGCTAGCTGGCAACCTGATTGAAACATTTAAGTTCCAGAGGAGTCCTGGCAAGGTGCATGTGAAAAAGATGTTTCCTCTCGTGGGATAATTGAGAACTAGCAGTCATTGTTTAAAAATAAGGGGTTGCCCATTAAGATTGAGATGAAAAAAATAATTTTCTCAGAGAGAGTGGTGAGTCTTTGCAACTCTCTTCCTTAAGAAGTGATGGAAGCAGTGGCTTTGAATATGTTTAAGGCAGAAGGTACAGGTGCTTGATTATTGAGGGGTGAAAGGTTACCAGGGTAGGCAGAAATAACCAAATTGCAATATTATTTATTATTGTTCTATTACACGGCAACTTGAGTGTTTTGCACTTCTTATACACTTTATACCGTGTACGACTGTGTAGTTTGTGCTGTCCATTTAACACCCTCAGTCCTGAAAGAACGTGGTCTCATTTTTACTGTATCAGTTTATATGGGAGAAATGACAAATAAAGAGCTATTTTATTCTACTCTGTAGAAATAGTAGGGCTGGCTTAACGGACTGGACGACCTAACTTATCGTTCATACGTTTATTTGTATAATATTGTACCATGTTGCGGGGGACAAATCCTTCTTCAACATGTACAGAGATACAAAAATGAGATTTTAGTGAGTGTTTTTGTAAAACATTATCAGGTGTGGTAATGTGATTTTTGTAAAGAACTCTGAACTACTAGAAATTAAATGACTCAGAAGGTTTATAAACTAACTGTAAATCTGAACTGAATCACATTTGAAAATGATAATGATTCAGAAATCAAAGGTTTGGTATAAAAATTGTATTTTTATTTTGGCTTGCTGTCTCTACAAATGGAATTGTGAAAGAGAAGTGGGCTACCTTGAAAACAAAATATTCACTGGCAGCTTTTACAATTATCAAAATGAGGTACCAATTCAGGTGAGACTTCAGTTTTCCCATTCAGGACTTGTTATTTATTTGCAATTGGTCACACACTGGAAAATGAGTCACAACTCAAATTGACCATTAGTTCATCCAATTATTAGGTATACCACAACACTTTGTCTGTCTTAAAATTTCCAGTTCACGGGCAGCAGTTGCCTCTTCACCATGGACATGCAATCCCTTTACACATCCATTCCCCCATCAGGATGGTCTCAGGCCTCCCTGCTTCTTCTTGGAAAGAAAGCCTGAACTAACCCCACCCACCACCACCCTCCTCTGCTTTGCTGAGCTCATTCCCAATTTCTCCTTTAACTCCTCATTTCTTTCAGGTCAAAGGGGTGGCCTGGGTACCACCTGCCTGTGCCCCATTTGTGCTTGTCTCTCTGTGGGTATGTAGAACATTCCTTCTTCAAAACTTACTCAGGTTCCTCTCCACAACTCTTTCAATGATACATTGATGACATCATTGGTGCTGATGTAAAAACAATGACTGCAGATGCTGGAAACCAGATTCTGGATTAGTGGTGCTGGAAAAGCACCGCAGTTCAGGCAGCATCCGAGGAGCAGTATATTATACAAAAGCCTGATGAAGGGCTTTTGCCCGAAACGTCAATTTTACTGCTCCTCGGATGCTGCCTGAACTGCTGTGTTTTTCCAGCACCACTAATCCAGAGTCATTGGTGCTGAGTCTCTCTCTTGCTCAGAATTGGAAAAAATGTATCAATTTCACTTCTATGTCCAGCCCATCCTCACCTTCACCTGGTCCATCTCAGAGTCTTTCCTTTCCTCCCTCACATCTCTCTTTCCATTTCTGCGGATAGACTGGCCACTGTTATACACAACAAACCCACTGACTCCCACAGTAACCCAGACTATACACTCTCACACTCTGCTTCCTGTAAGGACTTTATTTCATTCTGCCAGTTTCTCTATCTCTGTCACGTCTGTTCTGACAAAGCCACCTTCCACAGAGGGCCTCAGAAATGCCTATCTTTTTCCTTAACTGAGGATTTGCCACTACTGTGGTTGACTGGGCCCTTAGCTGTGCCTAGCCCAGCTCTTGAACTTCTGCCCTCACATCTTCTCATCTTGCACACAACAAAGATAGAATGCCTCTAGTCTTTACTTACCGCCCTACCAGCCTCCACATCCAAAGGATTGCCAGCACCATTTCCATCACATCCAAAGGGATGGCACAACACATTCTCCTTTCTTCCCTTGTCAGCTTTCCACAGGGACTGTTCCCTCTTGGACGCTCTGGTCCACTTCTCCTCCATTTCCAACAATCCCCCCCATGGCACCCTCTCTGACAATCATAAAAGGTGTAACACCTCTCTGTTTACTTTCTCCCTCCTCACCATCCAAGGCCCCAGACATACTTTCCAGATGAAACTGTGATTCATCCATACTTCACTCAATCTACTCTATTGAATTCACTGTTCACAATGTGGTCTCCTCTACATTGGGGAGACAAAACACAAACTGGGTGGCTGCTTTGCAAAACACCAAGCTCTATCTCCAGAAATGTCCCTGAGCTTCCAGTTGCCTGCCCCTTCAACACACCATCACATTCCCACACCAACATTTCCATTGCATGCCTGCTTCAGTGTTCTCGCAATCTCGCATAAGCTCGAAGAACATTTTATTTTCCACTTGAGGACCATGTTGTCTTCAGGATTCAAAACAACTTCAATGACCTTAGGGCCTGATTCCATCCTTCCATTTTTTTTTAATCCACCCCACACTGATCTTGTTATGACATGAGTTGCTTTTAGCAGAGTCACCTATTCCCACATACTCCTAGGCACATTACCACATTGCATACAGCATATCTTTATCTCTCTTAGCTCTTACTCAGCTTTGTTTCTGTCCTGGCCTGCCATTCATTATCTCTTGACCTTCCCATTTCATATCTCTCTGGGCTCTGTCTCCACCTATCTGTTCATCTCTCAATGACCCTCGCTACTAACAGTTCTAGTGAAGAGTCACCAGAGTCGAAAAGTTAACTCTGCTTTCTTCCCACAGACACTGCCAAACCTGTGAAGTTTCTCCAGCAATTTCTGTTTTTGTGACCATAGCAGTTCTGCTAGTTGTACCTGAAATACTTTCAGTGGGCTCTTGTTGTGCAGTGGTCCCTAGCTCTGAGCCAGAAGATCTCAGTTCAAGTCCCACTAGTTCCAAGGGTTTGTAATAACATCTGTGAACAAATTGATTAGAAAATATCTACCTGAAAATGCTTTGTGTTCTATGTCCCTGATAGGGATTGCACTAGCTAGCTACCATTATTCACCAAGTAATTACATTATAAAGTATATTTCCATTTGGTAAAATGTACTTTCACAGCACTGCTGTTATACATAAATGGACTGAGCTACAAACTTCAAATATTAATCTTTTCTGACTGAATAATTATGTAGCCAGTAATAAAATAACAGCTGAATTTTTTTCTATAAATTCTGTTTATAATCTGAATTGGAAAATCATTTCCTCATATTAGTTGATAGAAAATGTATACAGATTTTTTAAAGCTTTGACCCCCAATATGTAAAAGTGTTCAGTCATGTAATTATAACAATTCACCAATGAGATAATGCATCTCAGACGTTCCAACTTTCATTCCAGATTTATATAAAAGCCCACAAAAGGGACATAAAATAATTTTTGTACTCTTTAGAGTTGAGTGGTATGCAACTCCCTCGACAGCACAATTTAATAAGAACAGTATGTTGTGCATTTTTATTATTTGCTGTTCACAGTATTGTATCCAATGATTTTAAGCTGAAATATGGACAAAAGAATGAGACAGTATGGTAAACAACGTTAAGTACACTGCCCTTCAATACTTGAAAGCCTTAGTTAAAAATCACACAACACCAGGTTATAGTCCAACAGGTTTAATTGGAAGCACACTAGCTTTCGGAGCTACTACCTGATGAAGGAGTGATGCTCCGAAAGCTAGTGTGTTTTCAATTAAACCTATTGGATTATAACCTGGTGTTGTGTGATTTTTAACTTTGTACACCCCAGTCCAACACCGGCATCTCCAAATCATGAAAGCCTTAGGAAATTCTAGGCACAGGTCTATACTCTTACAGACATTGGAAGAGATGTGGCCTGCAGCTATACTCCACTGTCAACTTTACTGCTTTTGGAAACATTCCAGGCTTCACTATAATCATTCAAGGGATGAGTGTTTTTAAAAAACCTATTTACCTGCAATGTTTTCAAGTACAAGCTTGGGATCCTGGCAGACACTGGGTTGGAGCCCACTATCTTCTGTCAACTCTTTATCTGTGCAATGCTTTTATGGTTGAAGCTGTAACTAGGTTTCATGCGTATATCACAAGGTTTATAATAATATGCTGAAAAGAAATATGGCAACAAATAAAATGAAGCTAGGAAGTGGAAGTGAATTTTCTGGCTCAGAATTCTGTCAAATCTTCAAGCATAAGGTGAGTCTACTTTCAGAGCGTGGTCTAGCTGCAGTGACCAATGTTATGTTATTTTGACATAACTTCTTCAAGGACCTACAACATGAATGTGTCAGACTTTTCAGTCGAGATATTTGGGGAGTTAAGTCCTTGAAGTTCTTTAAATGTGCTCTTTAACCAATTAAATGTTTTTCATTAAAATTACTGCAGTTAGGATTCTTAAATGTAGCAATAAATCAAAGTGATTTTCCCACTTTTGATTTGATTTTTACCAAAATCCCAATGAAGAGACAATTTCCCTTGTTTTCATATTTTAGGGCTTATTCGTAGGATGGAATCCATCACTAATTGAGAAGATGACAATGAGGCATGCTCTCGAACTACTGCAATCTGTGTGCTGTAGTTTAACCACAGCCGTGTTAGGGAGGGAGTTCCAGGTTTTGATGTAGCAAACTCGGCCTTTGATCCTAGGCCACTATGCAACAACCTAGTGGTATTATGGCTAGACCGTTAATCCAGAGACCCAGTTAGTGTTTAGTGGAGCCAGGTATGAATTCCACCATGGCAGATGGTGAAATCTGAATTCAATAAAAATCTGGAATTTAAAGTATTATGATGAATCCCTTATCAATTGCTGGGAAAAAAAAACCCATCTGGTTCACTCCGTCCTTTCGGGAAGGAAACTACCATCCTTACCTGGTCTGTCCTACATGTGACATCAGACGACAGCAATGTGATTGACTCTTAACTACCCTCTGGGCAATTAGGGATGAGCAATATATGCTGGCCTAGCCAGGCATGTTCTCCCATGAATGAATTGTAAAAATAACCATTGATGGAACAGCCAAATACTTCCAAGTTAGAATAGGGCACCTGACTTTGAAAGGAATGCGGAGATATAGTTTTATCATGTAATAATATTTTCAGATGTGCTGAGTTTAAACAAAACCTTGGTTTAAGGGAAATGTGTTGCCATCAGCATTAACTGTACTTATCATATCTAAAATAAATGTTTTTTATTCACAGTATAAAACCAATTGGCATTAACCCCTCTGTAAAGTAGTACAGACAGAAGAACACACTACATGTTAATACTCAAGCTGCATTGATTAGATGTCCTCTACATCCTGTTTTCAGATTAGAATTAGTGGACAGTCAATGGTTGGTGCACATATCTGTGACTGAATGTGTCTACGTTCCTGCTTCAATCTTGCTGGTTTCCATGAGTTACTCAAAACTTTAATCTGACCAAGCCCCTCATTCTAATGTCCTATTTGCAGTAAGAAAACATATTTTCTATACTTGCAGCACAGTGGACAATTATTTTTGTAGATTTAAATCAGTTCATCAACCAATATTTTATGGTATAAATATTTTGTGATCTTATGTTTTACTCCCGTCTTTTGAAAAATGGGTCCAAATAGCTTTATCTAGCAATGACTAAGGAGTAATTATCCCTTTTCATATTAGAATGTGGGAGAATGGAACTTTGTTGCTTTGCTTACATTTAGTGCTTTGAGTAGTCCTACTCATTATGCCAACGAAGGTTCCATATCATTTAGCAAATGAGTGGAACCAGTATAAAGTTGTACTAGACTTAGAGAAACTGTAATGGCATACATTTTTCGTTATTGCTGTAGAGCTACTACTTCAGATCCAAAGGTTAAAGGAAGAGTAAGTTGCGGTCAGAAGTCATCGGACACTTTTGATGGTTTTTAAATTACTCTGTTCAGGGTAATAAATGGCGATATTACCCATTTATCAAATCCTATATGATTTAATTTAGATACCTAGTGTATTTAACCAGACTAAGGTCACACTATGCAACATTTTAGGAAATCAATTTTGTAACTCATTGTTAAAATCAGTATTTTTAAAATTGATATGGGATATTTTATCACTTATGGTTCTTAATCCTTCACAATACTAATCAGTATATTAAACTGGATAGACCTTGAATTACTTACAGCACCCATTTTTCCCAGTAAATGTGAATTCCCATGGACAAGTATTGCTTTCTGAGGGTGATTTTTTCCTCCTAGTACTAAGATGAGGAGAAATTATTTCACCAACAGAATGATAAGCCTGTGAATTTTCTGCCATAGAAAGTAACTGAGGCCAAAGCATCAAATGTTTTTTGATGAGTTAGATATAGTTCATAGAGTTGAAGGTCCCAAAGAGTATGCAGAGAAAGCGGGAACAGGGTACTGATTTCGACAATCAGTCATGAATACATGGAATTGTGGACCAGCTCAAAAGGGCCTATTCTTGCTCTTATGTTCTGGTTTCTAAGATCATGGACTAAGCTCCATTCATCATCCTATCCCCTCAATGACCTAGCTCAGCACTTTGCTTTTTTTTAATAGATATTTTTATTGGGAATTTAACATTTTGACAAATTTACAAAAATAAGCAGAATTTTCAAGCACAAACATTAATATAAAAATAGATCTTAAATATATAATCATCAAAATTCAACTAATCCACAATCATCCAGAGTGTATAGTTGAGTCGCTTACATCCTTCAAATAAGAGAAAATGTTCTCTAATACACTCATAACAGTATGATAAAAAAGGAAGCTATTTCCAAACAATAAGAACATAAAAAAAATTAAACATGTTTGAATGGAGATCTTCCCCCTTGTTCTCAGGGGGCCTTACTACCTTTCCAACGTTCCACCATATCCTCTCCCAAACAGTGTCCCACCCTCGACCCGGGCGCTCCTTAATAGGATTTAGATATAATACCGAGTTAGAGTTAACAGTGAGCGCCGCACCCCCACCCCTTCCCACCCATACCTGAGTATATCTAATAGCATCAATGCCACGTACAAACACACATAACTATAAAATTACAACTCCAACAGATTACAGTTAAGTATGATAACATAGCAAGGAAGACAGCCCCGCTCCCAGAGGCAAAAGTAAAGTAGAATAAAGTATCCATTTCTCCCCACGGAGTGTGGGAGAGGCAAGCCAACATAAATTGTCTCTTATGATTTATTTAACCGAGTCTAAAAGTTTCTTAGCCTCTTCCGATGATCTAAAATTATACTCGGATCCTTCGTGGGTAAAGCATAACGTCGCTGGGTAGCGTAAGGTGTACTGAATATCTAAGTCCCTTAAACATTTCTTCACCTCATCAAACGCCTTCCTTCTTCGTGCCAAAGCCGGGGAGAAGTCCTGAAATAACATAATCTTGGATCCTTCATGAATCATAGCTTTAGGATCCTTTCCAAGCTTTCTGGAGGCATCCAGGAGTATCTGCCTCTCCCTATAACTCTGCAGCCGGAACAGGACCGGGCGTGGGCGCTGGTTTGGGCCAGATCCGCGTACTGCGACCCGGTAGGCCCACTCCACCCTTACCCGGTCAGTTTCAGCCCCCAGGTTTAAAAGCTGGGGCAGCCATCGCTCCAGAAATACTACTAACTGTTCTTTCCCTCCTTGCTCTTGAAGGCCCAGCAACTGAATATTTTTCTCCGATTTCTGTTGTCAATATCATCCATGTAAATTTCAAAGGCCCGGACTCTCTGCTCCAGAGCTCGAACCTGTTCTGCAGCTGTTTGAGCTGCAGCCTCGGAGGTCGTGGCCTTTAGTTCCGCCCCCTCCACTCGGCCCTGCAGCTCTTCCATGGTTTGATTCTGTTTCTGCAGCTTTTCTTCGAATGCATTCCATCTCTGTCGGGATTCTGCGATGAAATTGACGAGTGTCGATTCCAATCTAGCAATCATCTCTACAAGGCCTGTTTTTATATCAGCTGCAGCCAGAGGAGAGGAGGGTGGGGGAGGGGTCTTTGTTTTCTGAGAGCTGCGGGGTCCCTTTGATTTACTCATTATCCACTCAGTATTAGACTATTTAAATATAATATTCAGCAGCTAATTAAGATTAAAGAAATTTTTTGGGTGGTTTGGCAAGTGTGGTGGGGACAGGAAACCCACTTTACCCAGGTTTTGGGAAGGGCTCTATAGACTCAGACTTGCTGAGTCGCCGCCCTATCTTGGATCTCCTCGCACTTTGCTTTTAAGTTTGGCTGATCCCTACTCCCTTTCGACATTAGTTTCCTTGGGAATCCTGGCTGATGTTTTGGTCTACCATAAATATTGGTGCATGGGAATTATTCTGCATGTCTGCCATTTCTTGACTTTCACTCACAATATCACTTCCAGTTTTCCAAGGTCTGACATTTAATTGCAAGTTTCTTTGCTCATCCAACGTAATTCTTAATCTATTTTGTCATCCTACGTTGTTTTTCTTTCTCATATCCAGGATCTAGATTATTTTTTGCATTTTGCCATGCTAAGTATTTTAATTCTCTGCTGCCTCCCCGATCTTTAGTTATTTTTGGTAAGTAGAGTTCCAGCTGTTTTGAAAATACAAATTGGTCATATATCTCATTGAATTATTTTTTTTTTCAACATTCCCTACTGATCTTCTGTTGACTTATCTTTCATACTTGCCCACAAGAATACAAAAGGCATCTTTTTCAGCTTCTGCCACAAATGTTCCACTTCTTCCAGATGATGGTCACACCAAAGCCTTTGTATGAGAATTTGGTGGATTTTGTCTTCGAGCTCAGACTAGCAAAGGCTCTAGTATGAAAGTAGACAGTCTCAGCAGATGCCTTGTAGGCAGAGAACCACATGCCAAAGATTGTTAGTGCCAGAAAACAACCTGGTTGACCCCACTGAAGATATCAAAGGACTCTGATGTTGCCCCATCAGACCTGACATTACATTATGTTGTAATGGAAGGAAGTGGTCACAACGAGCAGCTATGACAGGCAGTTAGATTTCCCCAGTGGGTTAAAACCAGCCACCCCTGCTCATGTACTTGTATGCCTTGGAGAGATTGAAGAAGGCAATGTGCAGTGGTCTCCTTGCTCAAAACATTTCTCTTGCAGCTGTTAGGCTGAAATTTTCATGTCGCGAATCTTCCAGTTCTGGGAAGCTACACTGGGATATGGAATAGATGTATTTGCAGATTGATAGCAGAATTTGCAGTGTGGTAGTGAGAATTGAGGAAAATAGTTCTCCTATGATGCTCAGCAGCGAAATGTCTCAACAGTTACTGGAATTGCTGCTGTTGCTCTGGTTCTTGTACAGGGTCACAACCTTTGCATCTTCTAAGTCCCGGGGCACTGACACCTCCCTTTACCAAGACACTGAAGTTCACAGAAATGCTACAGAAAGATCTATTTCATTTCCTTGATGAGTTCAGGCAATATTGGATTATCACTTTGCCAACAGCAAACAAGCCTACAATTTTGCTGAAAATGTGTTGCTGGAAAAGCGCAGGTCAGGCAGCATCCAAGGAACAGGAAATTCGACGTTTCGGGCATAAGCCCTTCATCAGGAATGGAGGAAGGGAGCTTCTTCAAGGAAGGCATCCTTGCAAGAGGATTCACAGTAGGTTAAAATCTTCGAGGAGAAAGTGAGGTCTGCAGATGCTGGAGATCAGAGCTGAAAATGTGCTGCTGGAAAAGCGCAGCAGGTCAGGCAGCATCCAAGGAACAGGAAATTTGATGTTTCGGGCATAAGTGATGTCCTTCCTTATCTGTATGTAAGGATCATACTCGTGAGAGAGGATCATGTCATTTGCAGCTAGTTGATGTTCACGTACCCTGGTGGATATTATTTGCCTGTTTGTCAGATGTAGTGTTTGTTACAGTTCTAGCACAGTATTTTGTAAATGACATTAGTTTTGCTTGTTGTCTGTATAGGGTCTTTCAATTTCATTACCTGCTGTTTTAGTATGTTGGTAGGTTTATGGGCTACAATGATGCCAAGGGGTCTGAATAGTCTGGCAGTCATTTCAGAGATGTCTTTGATGTAGGGGAGAATGGCTAAGAAATGCTCTCCCACCAAGAGATCTGACACCTGACCTGGTTTGTTGCCAAATGCCAAATGCAATATGGCTTCCCTCTCTAGTCAGCCTATCTATATATTGAGTCAAGAATTCTTCCTGGACACACCTGAGAAAATCTGTTCCATCCAAACTATTTGCACTAAGGAGGTTCCAATTAATATTAGGAAAGTTAAAGTCACCCATGACAACAACCCTGTTACTTCTGCACCTTTCCAAAATCTGCCTCTCTATCTGCTCCCAAACATGTTTTGATTAGAGTGTCACCAGTAGATGACAATGAAAAAGCACCAAGGATCAGTTTTGCATGAGTAGAATTAGGGATGATATTCATCTAGAGCCTGAGCTGCTTTCTGTCAAAATACTGAAAAACTGATATTTAGGATGGAAATATACCTTTTGCTCCCCATAACATTCCTAGTTCAAATTGAGCTATAGTTGATCAAAGTACAACACCATATGCTGGATTATATAAACAACCCACTGGAATATCACTTCGAAAACCAATTTCACTGATAACGTTTTCAACTTAATATCTAAACATGTGATCAAATTACATTTTGATCCAGCAAATGCAAGCTTCAATGGAGGAGAAAACAACTTGCCAAACCATAGACATTGGGCAGAAGCATGTATAAACTTGGATGAAATCACGAACGAAACATGGAAGTTGCAAAAATATGTTTTTATTGAACATAAGCATAACAATGATGACGATGGTAATAAATGGATGGTGTTTTGAAAAATTGCATGACCAGGCTGGAATGAACAGGAGGCGTGGAGGGAGTAGTAAGCGGCAGGATGAGTATTGAAGGTGTGTTTGTGACCAGTGGACGGGGGGAATTATCATGCAGAGAGCGAGGAGTTAGTGAACAAGGTGTGTGTGTGTGTGGGGGGGGGGGGGGGGTGGAGGAAGGGAAGAGAGTTGGGGGAAAGAGTAGGGGGTGAGGGAAAGAGTAGGCGGTGAGCGAGTTGGGGGTGGGAGGAGGGCGGGAGATGAGCAAGTGTGGGGTGGTCAGTGAGTGAGGGGGAAGGCGAGAGGAGAGGAGAGGGGTGGGGTGTGGGAAGGGGTGAGCGGGGGGAGGGGCCAGTGAGTGGGTGGTGTGGGGGTGAATCAGCCAATCTTGGAGGGGGGAAGCAGAAGCCAGGCTCGGTCATTATTCCCCCAATCCCCATCCTTACCCTCCGGTGGTGGAGCCTTGTCTCTGGTCCCTCGGGGAATGAAGAGTTTGGAGAAGATCACTGAGGAACAGAGCACGACACAGGAAACCAAAGCCACTTTGTGTCCGGTCGAGGCCATGGCACCGACACCGGGGGAAGGGGCGGGGCGGAGGGGGTCACGTGCCCGCGATTTCCGGTCGCCCTGGCGATAAATAGTGCTCCGGAAGTAGATATCGGCCTCTGTCTTTCTCTGGGGAAGGTTCTGGAAGGAGCTGTTGGGGGTAGCGGCGGGGATTCGGCTTCACATGGCGGTGATCTCCTGGGAAAGGCCCCGCCCGGCTCAATCCCACCCCCCCCCCCCGGGCCCAGAGGGCTCCCTCTCGGTCGCACCGGTTAAACTTTTGTCTCTTTGAAGCCCCGTTTTCAGGTCCCGGGTGAAATGTGGAGCTGGCGGAGCCGGGGCTCTGGCTGGAGGGTGAGCCGAGTCTGGAGCGAGTGGGCGGTAGGTCTCTGAGACAGCCCGCTGGAGCTTTCTGATGGTTTACTCTTTAACCTCCCGCTTTAACAGATTGATAATTCTCTATAATCTCCTGCTTTACTCGACACTAACAGCCACGTGCACTCGCTTTATAAAACCAGAAAGATCTGAGATTAATGATTTACTGAGCAGAATATGATGTTTAACTCACGATGGTCTTCATAGCCTTCTGTGATGAGACTGCCTTAAGGCATTGCTGATTACTGCTCAGGATTTCATCAAATTAAACTTGCTAAATCGACGTTGGAAAAGTATTGAAACTAGTTAATCAAATACAAAAGAAAAGTAACATTGCCATTTTGAGTGGTGCTATTGTCTTAAGTTTGTCGGTTTTGGTAATGTCCAATCTTAATGCTGTTGTAATGGAAATGTTTTTAAAATTAATAGAACGAATATTTATATTTGACTTGTATACTGAGTACTGTATTTGCTCACCCAGTTGCAACTTTGTTTCCATATGATCCTCTGCATTGGGGAAAATCCTGCCAATTAGCCAGGAAATTTTAGAAACGTCTTGTGAAAACTGGTGTGCAGTATTTCCATGCTTGAGTTTTGAGTGAGGTATGCAAAAGGCCTGGTGAAAAATCAAAGAACACCAGGTCATGGCCCAACAGGCTTATTTGGAAGCACTAGCTTTGGAGTGCTGCTCCTTCATGTGGTTGTGGAGTATAAAATCATAAGACACATAATCTATCACAAAAGCTTAGTGCGATGTAACTGAAATTTTTATTGGAAAAAGATCTGAATTGTTTGTCTCAGCTTTTACATTAGATCAATATAATCATAGAAATGTGTAGCATGGAAACAGACCCTTCACTCAACCTCATACTTGCCAGCTAGATATCCCAACCTAATCTTGTTCCACCTACCAACACCAAACCATATCCTTCCAAACCCTTCCCATTCATATACCCATCCAGATGCCTTTTAAATGTTGCTATTGTACTCTCCTTTGCCACTTTCTCTGGCAGCCCATTCCACACATGCACCACATTCTCTGTGAAAAGATTGCCACTTAGGTCCCTTTTTATATCATTCCCCTCTCTCCCTAAACTCTGCCCTCTAAAACTGGATACCCCCGCCCAGGGAAAAGACTATTTACCTGATTTATGCACTTCATGATTTTATAAACCTTCATAAGGTCACCTCTCAGCGTCCATGCTCCAGGGAAAACAGCCCCTGTCTATTCAACCTCTCCCTGTAGCTCAAATCCTCTAACCCTGGCAACATCCTTGTAAATCTTTTCTGAATCCTTTCAAGTTTCACAATATCCTCCTGATGGGTGGGGTGGGGGGGGAGAGACCAGAATTGCGCACAATATTCCAAAAGTAGCCTAACCAATGTCCTGTACAGCTGCAACATGCCCGCCCAACTCCTGTACTCTATATACTCTGACCAATAAAGAAAAGCATATCAAACACTGTCTTTGCTATCCTATCCACCTGTGACACCACTTTCAAGGAGCTATGAACCTGCACTCCAAGATCTTTGCTCAGCAATGCCCATGAGGGCCTTACCATTAAGTGTATTAAGTCCTACTAGGATTCACTTTCCCAAAATGCAGCACCTCGCATTTATCTGAATTAAACTCTATCTGACACTTCTCAGCCCATTGGCCCATTTGATCAAGATCCTGTTGTAATCTGTGGTAACCTTCTTCGCTGTCACGTACACTATCAATTTAGTAAGTTTGCAGATGATGCTAAAACATACCACTTGTACTTACATCAAAATCATTTATATAAATGATGAAAAGTAGTGGACCCAGCACCAATCCTTGTGGCACACCAATGGCTGCAGGCCTCCAGTCTGAAAAACAACCCTCCACCACTGTCTTCTAGCTTTGATCCAGTTCTGTATCCAAATGGCTGGTTCTCCTGTATTCCATAAGATCTAACCTTGCTAACCAGTCTGCCAGATAACTTAAAGAATGAGTGACTGGTAACCATGGGTGTATTTGGTGGACTGAAACTAGGATTGCACAAAGTGGTGACCTAACTTCGCTTCTCTCTTCCTCCTCTCCCTTCCCCCCCCCCCAATTTTTGGAGGGATCCACTGTTGAGTAATGTAGGATATTAGGTAGTCATACAGCATGGAAACATCGACCCTCCAAAAAATTATCCCACCCAAACCCTATTTCTCTACCCTGTGACTTTATAGTTACCCTTGACTAATGCACCTAACCATCCATGTACACTGGGCAATTTAGAATGCCAGTTCACCTAATCACATCTATGGATTGTGGGAGGAAACTAGAGCACTCTGAGGAAACCCAGACAGACACAGGGAGAATGCAAACTCCTCAGTTGCCTGAGGCTGGAATCAAACCCAGACCCCTGGTGCTGTGAGGCAGCAGTGTTAACCCTGAGCCACAGCTGCTCACCATGTTCCCAAACTAAACTAATCCCATCTGCCTGCTTTTGGCTTGTATCTCTCAATTCCTATTTGTGTACTTATCCCAATGTTTTTTACATGTTGTAACTGTACCTTGTGTGGCTCATTCTGCACACTAACCCAATGTATTTTAACTCTTCCTAGTTTTAAATTTCCCCCATCTTGGAGAAAAGATAAGGTTCACCTTATCTGTGCACCTCAGACCTTTTTTGTAAATGTCAAGTCACCCATCAACCTCATATTTTCCAGTTGGAAAAGCAGTCTTGGCCTATCCTTGTAATTCAAGCTCTCCATTCCTGGCAAACATGTTAGTAAATCTTTTCTGAAACCTCTCCAATTTAGTAATATCCTTCCTACAGCAGGGTGACCAGGTTTGGACACATACTGCAGAAAAAGCCTTGTCAAAGTCTGGTAGAACGTCAATATACATCCCAATGCACTTTCAAATGTTTGAGCAATGAAGATAAGCATGTGAAACGCTGCCTGTCTACCTGTGATCCACATGTTGAAGCATTAAGCACCCAAATCCTTGGTATCTCTTTTACAACACTCCCAGGGGCCTACAATTACATTGTATGTGTCATGCCAAAATGCAATACTTCACATTTATCTAAATTAAACTCCATCTGCCCCTCAGCCCACTGATCTATTGATCAAATTTCCTTTGTTTAATCTTAACATCAATTTTCATGTCATCAAGAAACTTATAACAAGGTCTCCTTTCTTCTCATCCATATCATTTTGTATAAATGACAGACAAAACTGGACCCAGTACCGATCCCTGTGGAATCCTGCTAGTCACAGGCCTCCAGTCCAAAAAAACAACCCTTCACCGCCCTAATTGTGGTGTACAGCCAATTTTATATCCATCTATTGTGAAAAGTATTTCTGAATACTGAGGGAACAGCAATTCTGACTACTGTCTCTTTTTCACATCCCTGCTTTATACTTTTGGTTGAATAAGGCTGATATAGGTCTCGGAAAGTGCTT
Organism: Hemiscyllium ocellatum; assembly: GCF_020745735.1. Classification (NCBI taxonomy): domain Eukaryota; kingdom Metazoa; phylum Chordata; class Chondrichthyes; order Orectolobiformes; family Hemiscylliidae; genus Hemiscyllium; species Hemiscyllium ocellatum. Next base: position 44,967,722 of record NC_083418.1, on the reverse strand, counting down.
GTCATGTGGACTGCAGTAAGCCACTTATTCAATTTATCATGAGTTAATTTATGTAATAACATCTGAATTGTTTCTGCAGACTGATATCTATTCAAAAGTAGTTCTAATCATTGATAGGCACTTGTGTTTTAACCTGCTTCTTTCTAGATAAGACTAGATCCTGTGAGAAGCTCACCATGAATCACTGCACCTGGTGTACTCAACCAAATCATGAAAATGCAAGAAGAAATCAAACCAGCAATGTGCACAGAACTGTTGTCTGGACTACCTTGTTATGGATTGCTTGTGAACCCATGAAACCATGTCAAGTGCTGCAGGTGGTGAACATATTAACTTTGCTTTCAAGACCAAGTTTGACATTTTCAATAGTGTGCTTCCTTTTCTCCTGGCAAGTTGCTTTTTTAAAAAAAAAGCAAGGGCAGGCTCCAATGTATTTTCATGAGCTAGGCACATTTGTGTGTCAGTTTTTTTACTATAGTTATTTCATGGCATGATGACTTAGCTCTGCTTAAATGTTGGTGTTATTTAGGGTTTTGTGCTGTTGTAGAGTTAGTTTGCCTCTGATTTCTGTCGAGACTTCTATGCTGATTTTTTTTTTAAAAAGTTATTCCAAAGTCTCCGAAGGGTGCCTAATCTACTTAGGTGCTTACCTAGAAGTGTACATTATATAGTCTAGCATTCTCAGCACTGACCTTATCTGGTCCAGGGTTAAAATTATGTTTATACTCGCGATGGTCTTAATGACTTTGAGATTGCTTTATAGCAATGATTGATTACCCTGGGGTAGGGATGAAGCACGTAATTGCAGTCACTGCATGTCATGCATTGCATGAATGTCTCTGTCACAGATGCAAATTCATGCAGCAAGATAATTAGCCCCTCAAACACCACTAGTCAGTAAGTGCATGGCTCCTCTAATTCATTTTCCCATTTAACAATGATGATAAATTCACTTAATCTGTCTTTTTGTGAAAAGAAAAATGACCCTGCTCTCCCACGGATTTGAGTTCCGAAGTTGAAGAACAAGTTTTTTTAAATCTCTCATCCCCTTCCTGAATTCAAGAATGAGTTCTCATTCTCACTCAGGCATTCATTTCAAGTTCACCCTGAGATTTGGGTAGATGTGAGTTCAATCGGGGCACCCCTCATTCTAACTCCCATAGAAACTTGCCTAGCCTCCTAACTTCAATTCCTCCTTTTTAATAAAGGATAGTATTGTTAACCCTATGTGCTTGCTGTACCTGCCCATAACTTTGACATAAGCCGGAACACTCGATCTCTGCATCTGAATTCTGGGGTCATTTTCTACTCAGTAATATTTTTTATTCTCTGTGCCAAAGTGAATAGCTTTACACTTGGCAAGATTTTTGCCCAGTAATTCAACTCTGCACTTGTGTACTCTTTATGGTATTAATTTTCCTAGATAACTTTGTCTTCTGAAAATTTGAAATGCTGTCTTTATTGATCATTTTAATCCTTGTATTATGATTATGGTATTTGTGATTAAATACCTTTTTTAAACAGCAAAAATTGCTGTCAGTTCAAGTTGCTGAAGTTAATATTAAATAAGTAGATTTTTCAAAGTTGTAATGTTGTCTTGAGGTTATGTAGATATTTTGCATAAACATGCCTGATATTGTCTGTTGGATCAGCATTAACAATGTCTATTTAGTTTTGCTTATGTTTAATGCTATCTAAATTAATGCCCTGATTAACATTGTAATCCAGAGACCACTATATTGGACATCAGTGAATTGGGCTGTTGAGTTTTTGAGAACACCTCCGTGGAAAGGCTGGAATGAATTGCAACATATTTCAAATCTGACCTGTTTCCCCAGCAGCATATTTGAAAAATATGAAGTGCCTCTTAAGACTTGTAAATATGCAATAATCACTTGGTGGTTATGTAGAATATATTCAAATAAAGATATTTATTCAAATTATCCATGCTTTTAAGTTATTCATAGTATTAGTTTTTTATTCCACTAAATGCTTGACTTAAATGCATCTAGTAAGTGTGTCAGTTGGAACACTGATTGGAATGGACTGTTGAGCCTGCTGTGCTACTCAGTGAGATCATGACAGAACTGTGATTTATTGCCAAGTGTTCCTTGCACTGTTCTAGGTTGACTTACTTCTAATGACATTTCTTCAAGATCAGGTGTAGGGGTTTATTAATGATGAGAATCGTGGGGTGGAGAGAGAGAAGGGTTATTCCTTAGCATGGTACAGTGAAATAAGCATGTTGGTTTTAACCTAGAAGAACTACTTCTGCAGAAATTAGGATGTTTCCAGATAAGGTATTCAGGAGTGCAAACTCATGTTATTTGGTCCACCTCCATTAGAAGGAGCAGTGAGCATTTGGAATAAAGACTATCTGCAGCATAGACTTCTTGCACAGAGGAAGGAATCAAAAGACCAAACAATGGTCAGCTATAATAAATACCAGTGGCCATTGTGATGTGATGTTACATGACTACTTTGAGTAGTCACAAGATAACAAATTCCAACAGACATCACCATGGGTATGTCAGTGTTGTATGTTGAAAGGAAATGATTATTTTTGGTGTTTTTGAGCCCATAGTTTATTTGACTGTATATAAAATATTTTTGTGGGACTGTCACTGTCTTGGACTTCTCCACTCCAGAGATTTCTTCCATGCTGCACTGGTAAGGAACTCAAAGATCAATTTGTGCTCCTGAACACAGGATTCAACTGAGATTTTGCTCCTGCAATTGGCAGGATGCCACACCTGTTCACAACCAACTGTGGGTCATTAGTCTTTGACAAATGAAAATGCACAGGCAGCATGATCAGAGTCTCAGCTGATGGTATTTAATAGTCCAAATGCCAGGTAATGTATGTTGTTCAGTCCAGCTACCTTCACTCACCTTTTTAAAGGGATTGAAATCTTTGTTTTCTTCCCCTCTCCTCTCTTCCCTCCCAGTTCATTGCATTCTGAAGCGAGAATGGCCTGAAATGACAACCAGTCGTGTGAATTTTTTTGAGCAGAATTGGGTTAGATAGTGACTCAGAATTAACTTGACATAGCCATGGTACTTTACAAGGAGTGAGGGAGTTTTGGATAAGAGCCACATCAACAATGCCAACCATCAATGAGAAAGTAGCCTGTCTGACAGGGATCCCATTCCACTGAGCATTTAATCCATTTTGTCAACAGCAGCTTGGATGCATTGACCAGGTACACTCCAGCAACTTGTCAACAACAACGCTTTGATCTGTTAGTGGGCATACTGGTGAGATGGTGTAGCCTGATAACATTCCCTGTTCATGGGGATTACAGCTTTTACTTAGGACTTTCAGATGTGAAGGTCAGTCTTCGTGATCCTTTTTCATTCAAATAATGCAGTTTGTATGATCTACAAACCTAGTACTGAGATACTTCAAACACACTGATTCCCTGTTTCTAACTTTCTCACCATTTAAAAGTATCCTGACCTTGTGTCTAATGTGGGTGATTTCACACTTATGTACACTACAGTCTGCTTCTAACAACCTAAGTTAGGCTTTTGGTGGCAAGGTTTATGGCATTCTATGCTATGTTTGCAATGCACTGAATAGGCAAATGATGCCAATTAATGCTTGCCCATTGTACCTCTTTTCCTACCATACTGGTCAATAGTTCTCCCAATGCAGAGCGTTGCTCAGTTTATGATTAAACTGTAGTGCATTGCATAGTTAGGATAATTTCTTATCTACTATTTAACAAAGTAACAATTGTCTAAATGGTGCCTTGTCAAGTTGTGTACTTCATAACCTGTGAATAGAACATTCCAATAAATAATCCATTTGTACATGATTTTAGCTCTTTACAGCCAGCTGGTCATTTATCTACAATTTTTCTCATGAGAAATATATGGTAGGTAGTCATGTGAGTAAGAGGGATCTCTAACCAGGGCAGTGGTTTTGAGTAGCATTTCTTGTTGAGAAAAACACCCAAAAGGCAGTGAGTATATGGTAGAAGTAGGATCCACCACCATTTGTATTGGATGAATACTTGGGCCCATAACAGCATGCAAGGCTGTTTCATGGTGGGAAATGGAATTAGGGCTGGTGTGTCCACAATGGTCGTCAAAACATCAGGTGCTTGAATTCTGTGCTGTGAGCAATAGGAAGCTAAACTACTGCTCAGGTTGAAGTTGGAGTTTTACCATGCTATAGTTTAGCTGCCTGTGTACATAATCCTATTCATTGAGACTAATCTAACTGTGAAGTTTGTTCTTGATTTTGTTGGAGTGGACAACATCAGGCAATATAAGCTTGCTTCCTAATGAAGGGCTCTTGCCCAAAATGTTAATTCTCCTGCTCCTGATGCTGCCTGGCCTGCTATGCATTTTCAGCACCCCACTTGACCCTGATCTCCAGCATCTGCAGTCCTCACTTTCATAGCAAAGCTTGCTACCCAGCAAATATACAGGTAAACATCACAACCTCTGCTGACAAATTGTATGGTTGATGAAAGCTGAGCTTCTGTGTTGCAGCCACCTTTGGCTAGTTACAACTCTGGAGAATCTAACCTGGTCTTTTGGCTGCCATATGATCTTCCCATTCCTGCAACTCTTGAGCTCAGAATTGTCAAGGTGAGCATGATTTAGATTTGAAGCTAAGGACCTCCTTTTTCCTAGGATAGCATTTTACTAGCAGCTTGGAAGTGTTGAATAAAAGCAAATTATTGTGGATACTGGAATCTGAAACCAAAGCTGAAAAAATCTCAGCAGGTCTGGCAGCATCTGTAATGGAGAGAAAAGCTGCTTTGACAAAGGGTCAGTTAGACTCAAAACGTCAGCTCTTTTTCTCTCCTTAACAGATGTTGCCAGACCTGCTGAGATTTTCCAGCATTTTGTCTTTTGGAAGTGTTGAATCTTGACTAAAGTTGGTTCTGCTGTAATGCATGTTTCTTAAATGCAATTGAAGAAGTTAGATTTGTTATTTGTAGTACCCCTGAAATTTCCTTGGCTGCATTGGCTATAATGTGATTATGGGTGAAGAGTGGCACTGGAAGAACACAGTAGGTCAGGCAGGATCTGAGGTGCAGAGAACTGATGTTTCAGGCAAGAGCCCCTCAGTAGCAATGAGGCTTGTGAGCCATGGGGATGGTGAGATAAACAGGAGGGGGGCTGGGGCAAAGTAACTCAGAGTGCGATAGGTGGGAAGGAAGATGGACAGATCATGGAGTGGTGCTGAGTTTGAAAGTTGGAGCTGGGATGGGGGGGGGGAGAGGGGAAATGAAGAAACTGGTGAAATCCCCATTGATGTCATGTGGTAGGAGGGTCCCAAGCCGGAATATGAGGTGTTCTTCCTCCAGGTGTTGGGGGTTAAGGAGTGGTGATGGAGGAGCCTAGGACCTGCATGTCTTTGGTGGAGTGGGATGGGAAGTTGGAGTGTTCGGCCTTGGGGCAGAGAGGTTGGTTGGTGTGGGTGTCCCAGAGATGTTCTCTGAAGCGTTCTGCAAGTAAATGTTCTGTCTCCCCAATGTAGTTGAGTCTATGATCAAGGAAGAAGTAGCAAGGCATCTAATAGAAATTGTCCCATTAGGCAGACAGCATTGGTTCATGAAAGGCAGATAATGTTTAACTACAGGAGACCCAGTAAATGTGGTGTATCTAGATTTCCAAAAGGCATTTGACAAGGTCTTGTAGAAAAGGCTGCTTTATAAGATAAAGATGCAAGACCTTACAGGCAATATATTAACATGGATAGAGGACTGGTTAACTAATATGAAGCAAAGACTGGATGGATGAATGAATTCTTTTCTGGTTGGCAGTCTGACTCGTGGTGTGCCTCAGGGATCAGTGTTGGGAATGCAATTATTCACAATTTACATGGATGACTTGGAGTTGGGGACCACCTATTGTGTCAAAGTTTGCAGATGACACTAAGCTGAATGGTAGAGCAAACTGTGCAGAGAAATTTTGCAAAGAGACATGGTTGAAGTGAGTAGGCAAAGTTTTGGCAGATGGAGTATAATGTTAATAAATGTGAAGTCATTCATTTTGGTAGGAATAACATTAAAAAGGGCTATTACTTGAATGTTAAAAAAAAATTGCAGCATGCTGCTATGCAGAAGGACTGGGTGTCCTTGTGTATGAATCAGAGGGTTGGTCTGCAGGTGCAAAAGGTAATTCAGGCTGCAAATGAAATTTTGACTTTCATTGCTAAAGGCTTTGAGTTTAAAAGCAGGGATGTTATGTTGCAGCTGTACAGGATGCTGGTGAGGTCACACCTGGAGTACTGTGTGCAGTTTTGGTCTCCTTACTTGAGAAAGGATGTCCAGGCACTAAAGGAATTGCAGAGGAGGTTCACTAGGTTGATTCTGGAGTTGAGGGGGTGGGAGTTAATGAGGAGAGTCTGAATAGACCGCAATTATATTCTTTGAAACTTGGAAGAATGAAAGGGGATCTTATAGAAACAAACTTATGCAAAAGATAGATAAACTAGCAGTAGCATGGATGTTTACACTGGCAGGTGAAACAAGGACAAGACCGCTCAGCCTCCAAACTGGGGGGAGCAGATTTAGGACTGAATTGAGAATGAACTTCTTCACCCATAGGGTTGTGAATCTGTGGAATTCCTGTCAAGTGAAGTAGTTGAGGCCTCCTCAGTAAATGCTTAAAGCTAAGATGGATAATTTCTTGAACAGTAAAGGAATTAATGGTTAGAGTGAAAGAGCGGGTAAGCATAGCTGAAGCCACAAAAACAATCAGCCATGATCTTATTGAATGGTGGAGCAGGCTAGAAGGGCCAGAGACCTGCTTCTCCTGGTTCTTTTGAATCTTTCCTCTCTCTCACCCTGAAACCTATGCCCTCAAGTTTTGGACTCCCCATCCCAGGGAAAAGATCTTGTCTATTTACCCTATCCACACTCCTCATAATCTTTTCAACTTCTCAGGTCACCCCTCAGCCTCTGCATCCAGGGGAAATAGCCCCAGTCTATTCAGCCTCTCCCTCTAGCTCAAATCCTCCAACCCTGGCAATATCCTTGTAAATCCTTTCTGAACCCTTTCACGTTTCACAACCTCTTTCCTTTGGAATGGAGACCAGAATTGCACACAGTACAGAGGAACCTCAATTATCTGAAGGCCATGGGTGTGGAGTATTTCATTCGGTTAATCAAATGCCAGATAACACAGTTTAGCTATGCATCGGGACCTTGTGATCTTGTTCAGATAATCTGAAATTCGAATAATTAAATGTCGAATAATTGAGGTTCCTTTGTATTCCAATAATGGCCTAATCAATGTCCTGTACAGCCACAACATAACTTCCCTACTCCTATACTCCATGCACTGACCAATAAAGGCAAACATATTAAATGCCGCCTTTGCCACCCTGTCTATCTGCAACTCTACTTCCAAGGAACTATGAACCTGCACTCCAAGGTCTCTTTGTTCAGCAACACTCTCCAGGACCTTACCATTAAGTTTATATGTCCTGCCCTGATTTGCCTTTCCAAAATGCAGCACCTCACATTTATCTAAATTAAACTCCATCTACAACTCCTCAGCCCATCTGATCAAGATCCCATAGTACTCTGAGGTAACCTTCTTCACTGTCCACTATAATTTGGTAGTTTCTATAAACTTACTAACCTTCATGCATCTACTTCTGTATCTAATTTAAATTTAGTTCGCCTATCATTTACCATAGTGTCTGGGTACCTGAATTCATCCTGCATATCTGTCACCAAGGGAGTCAATCTCCCAGAGGGCCTGCCTTACCCCAGGAAGAGTTCATTTTGCCCTCTCTGTCCAGCACTGTAAGGTCAGGTGCAGACTGTCGTGGTCTGTTTAATTCTTTGTGTTGGTGCTGCAGCTGTATCCCTCTCTTATTAAGCTGGCTGGTGGCATTTCATGGCATAGACTACACCGTTTTGATTTCTTGTTCCCTATTGTTACTTCCACAGTTTCATTCTCTCAGGTTCTGAAGGAGGGTCCCTGGATGTGAAACAATAACTCTTTTCTTTCTAGTGATGCTGACAAACCTGCAAAGTTCCTCAAATTTGTTTTTGTTCGTTTCAGCTCTGGCAGACACCTGCAGTTCTTTGTTTTATTTTACTCTCCAAGCTTAGTTTTTGCTTTGGTCTTTCTTTTCCTATGTAAAAGAAAGGCTCTAGTTGCCCATCTTGATATTTTTTGGCTGTCTTTTGTTGGCTTTTAATGATTTCCTAATCCTATGCCTTACCACTGATCTTTACCATGTCTATGTTTACATTTTAAATTTTATACAGTTCTTAACATTCTTGATGAACCATGATGGTTTATCCCCTTCCTAGAATCCTCCTTCCAGGCTTATCTTTTTAAAGTGAAGAGCTATTACATTTCTGCATTGCTTGTAAACTCTTTTCTGGTAAACTCCTTTTCCAGCTCACTCCAGCCAACTCTAATTTCATTCCTTTGTAATTACTCTTATTTAAGTTTAGTACAGGTCTTTCTCCATCTCAAACTGAAAGCTAAATTTTGCCGTGCTATGGTCTTGTTTTCTAGGTGATTGTTTTTGGCATCATTTATTAAATCTGCCTTATTGCATATCACTCACTAGACCCAAAATAGCCTGATCCCTGTTTGGATCCACTACACATTGTTCCAGAAAACTGTCCTGAATGCACTCTGAATTCTTCCTCATGGCTACCCCTGCCAATCTGACTTTCCCAATATACTTGAAGATTTTTACATGCCCTCATCTCCTGACTTATTCTCTTGTCCTATACTGTAGCCAGTGCTAGATTGTCTATAGACTGCTCCCACCTCTGTCCCCTTCTTTTGTTATTTCTTACCTTCATCCATATAAGTTCTATATCTTCTGATCGTAGGTCTCTTGTGGTACCTCTGAGCTAGAAGGCCGAGGTTCAAGTCCCACCTGTTCCAGAGGTTTGTAGTAAAGTCTCTGAACAAACTGATCAGAAAATATCAGTCACATAATTATAACAATTCACAGATGAGGTAATGCATTTTGATTGTTCCAATTTTCATTTCAGATTTATATAAAAGGTCCAGAAAAGAGACAGAATAATTTTGGTAGAATTTATAGCTAAGTGCTAGGCAACTCCCTAAGCATAGTTTTCAATGTAATAAGAACAGTATGTTGTGCATTTTTATTATTTGCTATTCACAGTATTGTATCCAATGATTTTAAGCTGAAATATGGACAAGAGGAATGAGATTGTTTACCATACTATGTTAAGTGCACTGCCCTTCAATACTTGAAAGCCTAATGAAATTCTAGGCACAGGCCGATACTCTTAAAGATGCTGGAAGAGATGTGGCCTGTAGCTATACTCTGCACTCAACTTTACTGCTTGTCAAAACATTCCAAGCTTCACTATAATCATTCAAGGGATGAGTGTTAAAAAGGAAAACCTATTTACCTGCAAAGTTTCCAAGTACAAGCTTAGGACCCTGGCAGACACTGGGTTGGAGTTCACTATTTTCTGTCAGCTCTTTATCTGTGCAATGCTTTCATGGTTGAAGCTGTAACCAGGTTTAGAACATAGAACAATATAGCACAGAACAGGTCCTTCAGCCCACGATGTTGTGCCGACCACTGATCCTCCTGTATGCACCCTCAAATTTCTGTGACCATATGCATGTCCAGGAGTCTCTTAAATGTCCCCAATGACCCTGCCTCCACAACTGCTGCTGGCAACGCATTCCATGCTCTCTCAACTCTGTCAGAACCCGCTTCTGACATCCCCTCTATGCTTGCCTCCAACCAGCTTAAAACTATGACCCCTCGTGTTAGTCATTTCTGCCCTGGGAAATAGCCTCTGGCTATCGACTCTATCTATGCCTCTCATTATCTTGTATACCTCAATTAGGTCCCCTCTTCTCCTCCTTTTCTCCAATGACAAAAGTCCGAGCTCAGTCAACCTCTCCTCATAAGATAAGCCCTCCAGTCTAGGCAGCATCCCTGGTAAACCTCCTCTGAACCCTTTCCAAAGCATCCACATCTTTTTTATAATAGGGCGACCAGAACTGGATGCAGTATTCCAAGTGCGGTCTAACTAAAGTTTTATAGAGCTGCAACAAGATCTCACGACTCTTTAACTCAATCCCCCTGTTAATGAAAGCCAAAACACCACATGCTTTCTTAACAACCCTGTCCACTTGGATGGCCATTTTAGGAGATCTATGTACCTGCACCCCAAGATCCCTCTGTTCCTCCACACTGCCAAGACTCCTATCCTTACTCCTGTACTCAACTTTCAAATTCGATCTTCTAAAATGCATCACCTCGCATTTATCCAGGTTGAACACCATCTGCCACCTCTCAGCCCATCTCTGCATCCTGTCAATGTCCTGCTGCAGCCTACAACAGCCCTCTATACTGTCAATGACACCTCTAACCTTTGTGTCATCTGCAAACTTGCTGACCCATCCTTCAATCCCCTCATCCAAGTCATTAATAAAAATGACAAACAATAGAGGCCCAAAGACAGAGCCCTGTGGAACACCACTCACCACAGACCTCCAGGCAGAATATTTTCCTTCTACTACCACTCGCTGTCTTCTATTGGCCAGCCAATTCTGTATCCAGACAGCTATGTTCCCCTGTATCCCATTCCTCCTGACCTTCTGAATAAGCATACCATGGGGAACCTTATCAAATGCTTTGCTGAAGTCCATATACACCACATCCACAGCTTGACCCTCATCAACCTTTCTAGTCACATCCTCAAAGAACTCGATAAGGTTTGTGAGGTATGACCTGCCCTCACAAAGCTGTGTTGACTGCATTTAATCAAGCCATGCTCTTCCAGATGGTCGTAAATCCTATCCCTCAGAATCCTTTCTCACACCTTGCAGACGACAGACGTGAGACTTACTGGTCTGTAATTGCCGGGGATTTCCCTATTTCCTTTCTTGAAGAGAGGAATTACATTTGCCTCTCTCCAGTCCTCAGGTACGACTCCAGTGGAGAGCAAGGATGGAAAGATCTTCGCAAGTGGCGAAGCAATTACATTTCTCGTTTCCCAAAGCAGCCGATGACAAATCTGGTCCGTGCCTGGCAACTTGTCAATCTTCATGTTTGACAAAGTTTTCAGCACATCAGCTTCCTCTATTTCTGTCCATTCCAGCATGCACACCTGCTCTTCAAAGGTTTCATTCACTACAAAATTTGTTTCTATCGTAAAGACAGAAGCAAAAAACTCATTTAGGGCCTCCCCTACCTCCACAGACTCCACACACAAGTTCCCTATGCTATCCCTGATCGGCCCTACTCTTTCTTTGTCCATTCTCTTATTCCTCACAAAAGTGTAAAATGCCTTTGTGTTCTCCCTAATCTGTTCTGCCAAGCCTTTCTTGTGCCCCCTCCTGGCTCTCCTCAGACCATTTTTAAGCTCCTTCCCCGCCTGCCTGTAATCCTGTAGAGCTGAGCTTGACCCTAGCTTCCTCCACCTTATGTAAGCTATCTTTTTCCTTTTGACGAGAAGCTCCACCGCTCTCGTCATCCAAGGTTCCTTTATGTTACCATTTCTTGCCTGTCTCAGAGGGACATATTTACTCATCACTTGCAACAACTGTTCCTTAAATAGTATCCACATGTCTATAGTGTTTTTACCATGGAACAATTGCTCCCAATACATGCTTCCAAACTCATGTCTAATCGCATCATAGTTTCCTCTTCCCCAATTAAATATCCTCCCATTTTGCCTAATCCTCTCCTTCTCCATAGCTATGTAGAATGTGAGGCAGTTGTGGTCACTATCACCAAAATGCTCTCCCACCACAAGATCTGATACCTGCTCCGGTTCATTTCCAAGCACCAAGTCTAGAATGGCCTCTCCCCTCGTCGGCCTGTCAACGTACTGAGTTAGGAAACCCTCCTGAACACACCTTACAAAAACAGCTCCATTCAAATCTTCTGCTCGAAGGAGGTTCCAATCAATATTGGGAAAGTTAAAGTCACCCATTACAACAACCCTACTACGTCCACACTTTTCCAAAATCTGCCAACCTATGTTTTCTTCCATCTCCCTGCTGCTATTTGGGGGCCTGTAATAAACCCCTAAAGAGGTGACTGCTCCCTTGCTGTTCCTAATTTCCACCCATACTGACTCGATAGGCAGATCTTCCTCGACAATGTAGCTGTGATACCCTCTTTGATTAGTAGTGCTACACCCCCTCTTCTTTTTCCCACGTCCGTATTCTTTTTAAATGCTGTAAACCCTGGAACATCTAGCAACCATTTCTGCCCCTGAGAAACCCATGTCTCTGTTATGGCCACAACATCATAGCACCAGGTACTGATCCATGCTCTAAGTTCGTCACTTTTATTCCTGATACTCCTTTAACTGATACCTTGGTTCCTTGCCAGGAAAATCCTTCCCACTAGCTGGTCTACCTCTTGCTATTGCCTCATTTGCATCAACTCTCACCTCCGGTATACAGCTCAGGTTCCCACCCCCCTGCCATACTAGTTTAAATCCTCTCGAACTACTCGAGCAAACCTTCCACCCAGGACATTGGTCCCCTTCCAGTTCAGATGCAGCCTGTCCTTCTTGTACAGGTCCCACCTTCCCCAGAAGGCATCCCAATTATCTACATATCTGGAGCCCTCCCTCCTATACCAGCTGTGCAGCCCTATATTAAGCTGCGCCCGCTCCCTGTTCCTCACCTCGCTATCTCGTGGCACCGGTAGTTAACTAGAGAACACTATTCTGTTCACCGTACTTTGCAGCTTCCATCCTAACTCCCTGAAATCATTTTTTATATCTTCGATCCTTTTACTGGCTATATCATTAGTGCCAATATGTAACAAGATTTCTGGCTGTTTGCCCTACCCTTTTAGAACCTTATACACCCGATCGGAGATGTCCCTGACCCTAGCACCAGGGAGGCAACATACCTTCCGGGAATCCCGATCCTGACCACAAAATCCCCTGTCGATTCCCCTAACTATCAAGTCCCCTACCACGAGTACTTTTCTATTCTACCCCTTCCCTTCTTTACCACAGTGTCAGGCTCAGTGCCAGAGAACTGACTGCCATGGCTTTCCTCTGGTAGGTCATATCCCCCCCAGCAGTATCCAAAACGGTATACTTATTGCTGAGGGGAATGTCCACAGGGGATCTCTGTACTGTCTGACTGTCCCCTGTCCCCTTTCCACCCCCTAACTGTAATCCATTTATCCTTGTCCTGAGCCTTAGGAGTGACCAACATCGCTAACTCCTTTCAATTACCCCCTCAGCTCTCGAATAATCCGTAGTTCATCCAGTGCCAGCTCCAATTCCCTAACACGGTTTTCAAGGAGCTGGAGTTGGGTGCACTTCCCACAGATGTAGCCAGCAGAGACGTGTGCCATGTCTCCCACCTGCCACATTCTGCAGGAGGAGCAAGCAACTGCCCTAGCATCCATACCCGACTTATCTGAACACCCACTCAGTACTAAAGTAGAAAGCTTACTTCAAGTTGCTATAAAATCAATAACAAACTTATATTCAATAGAGGAAGTTTAGAATGAACCTTACCTTATTAACTAAGTTAGAGGAGGAAAGCAGGTGGGAGACTCTACAGTTGTAGAGTCTCAGGTTTAGCCACCTTGCTGATATATATGGTCACTGCTTTCCTTCCCGACTGCCCCTCCGGTCCACGTCACTTCCCCCGCTGCTCCCGCTCCTTCTGTGAAAGGGAAAACACCGCTGTCCGCTACCGGTAAGTAATTTTTAAAAAACTGCCGTACCTTAGCTACAGTCTTCCGGGTTCGCCTTACCTCCACTGCTGCTCGCACTCAAATCCTGAATACTTCATGCATATATCACAAGGTTTTATGATAATGTACTCAAAAAAAATAAGGCAACAAATAAAATGAGGCCAGAAAGTGGAAGTGAATTTTCTGGCTCAGAACTATGTTAAATCTTCAAGCATAAGGTGAGTCTACTTTTAGAGTGTGACCTAGCTGCAATGACCAATATTATGTTATTTTGACATAACTTCTTCACGGATCTACAACATGAACGTAGAGTCTGGGTATTTGGGGAGTTAAGTGCTAGAAGTTCTTTAAATGTGCTCTTTAACCAATTAAATATTTTTTTCTTAAAAGGACTGCAGTTAGGATTCTAAAATGTAGCAATAGTTCAAAGTGATTTTTCCACTTTTGATTTTTCCAAAATCCCAATGAAGAGACAATCTCCCTTGTCTTCTTTTAGAGTTTGAGAAGATAACAATGAGGCATGCTCTTGAACTGTTGAAGTCTGTGTGCTATAGATATATCCACAGCCGTGTTAGGGAGGGAGTTCCAGGTTTTTGATATAGCACAAACCTCACCTTTGATCTGACTCCACTATGCAATAACCTAGTGGTATTATGGCTGGACTGGTAATCCAGAGACCCAGGTAGTGTTCTGGGGACTGTTTATGGAGAAAATATAGAGAATCACCAGGAGATGCAGACAGTTCTTCAAGAAGTAGGTCTTTTATTTGCAAACAAAAAACCATGACACTGAGAAAGCAGATTGTCGATTCCCTACGAACCTCAGGGTCCGTGGATTTTTATATTTTTTTTATCATGTTTCTGTTGGTTTATCAGCATGTCCAACTATATTAATCAAAGTACCTCACTCCAGTTACACAATAAACCAGTAATGTTAGTTCCCATTATCTCTTTAGTTGTACATTTTACTTAATGTTATTCTAATGTCACGGTTAGATATTTATTGCTAACTCTGCTACAGTGATCTTCCATTGCAGACTAACCTGTTATGATAGATATTTAGCTATTCCATCTGTTACAACAGTCTCCTGTCTCAAGCTGACTCTACTAACTATTAATTAGATATTTTAATGTCATGTCCCAAATATTTATGGTCCCAATCCTGTCAGAATAACACTTAACAGAGAAACTTGTTTTATTACTTGTGTTATTTCATCACGCCACAGTGACCTTTCAGCCTTAACCTTACTCTGCTAATTGGTGTAAGAGCATTCCACAATTCTTATCCCATCCTGTCTTCCACAGACCACAGATTGCCAGTGGTCTTCATGCTTTAACCTTTCCCATGCTTTCATGTTCTTTACTTTCCATAGGACCCAGCCAGATGCCAACACCAAGTGCATCCCAAAACAAGTATTCAAGCAGAAACAAGTGCTTCAGCAGTCATAAAACCCAAGTTGGTGAACCCCAGCAAACAAGTCCAGTATTTAGCATGAGATTATGCTGCTCCTTTAACAAGGTTATGTTGTCCTTGGTTTTTCTTTCAGAGCGATCATAAAGTACAGATTCCGGGGTTTCTAGGCTTGAAAGGTTTTAGGGCCAACTGATTATAGCTAACAGATACTGCCACAGACAAAAGGCTTTCAAATTAAAGAAAAATACTTCTACAATGAAAGGGAAGTGGCCAGTTCTCCCAGCTCAGCTTTTCTATGGTTTGGTTTGGTTTGGTTTTGACAAGCAGTTGGATTTGATGCTGCTGGTCCAAGAAACAGCTATGTCAAAGAAGGTGTTCCATGCTGAATCCCTCTGCCATCTCTCTCACTCTCCTATTACACTGTATTTGATTTTACCTTTTTTTGCCAAGGGGTGTTTATGGGGATTGTTGCAGGAATTTGGAATAGCATCATTAGGTTGGGATAGTCTGTTGGGTTTTTGGCTAGGTTAAGTTACTCTAATCTTGCAAGTCAACTCTGTTTTCTTTAAGACTAAGCAGTTGGGCCAGCTACATCACTCCTGGAATATCCATTTACCCCTGCTTCAAACAACTAGCAAGTTTGGGTCTGTGCTACTTTTTTGAAATGGTTTGAGGGGGTCTGGCCTGGTCCATAACACATTGGGGGCTCTTCTGGGATTTGTTCTATTGTTCCAAATTGGGATTAGGGTTGTTGGACTCAAAGGCTACGAGTGGCATGTGTTAATGTCTTTTGTTCTGGGTGTTGATTTCGGCTGATTTAAACAGTACTTGGGATAACAGTGGTTCTTTCAGTCTTCTGGTGGTGGAAGAAGTGACTTTGGGGGTTTTACAAAAGGTGAATAAGGTCAAGTTGTTGGAATTAGCAAACAAACTGGAGTTGTTGCTGTTTCCTTCTGTAGGGAAAGGAGAGATAATTACAGCAATAGCTCAGCATTTAAATTTGCTGGAAACACCATCAGAATCTTTAGAGATAATTGAAGTTCAATTGAAAATGTAGCACCTTGAATTAGAGGCAAAAGAGAAGGAAAGGGCAAATGAAATGAAACTTTGAATTACGTGAAAAGCAGAGGAAGGAGAAAAATAACAAATTGCTTTACCAAAAGAAAAAGAGAGAGAGAGAAAAGGAAAGGAAGAAAGAGAGGGAGTTTGAACTTCGGAAATTGGCACTTAGACAAGAAACTGGATCAGTAGTGCTGGAAGAGCACAACAGTTCAGGCAGCATCCAACGAGCAGCGAAATCGATGTTTCGGGCAAAAGCCCTTCATCAGGAATAAAGGCAGAGAGACTGAAGCGTGGAGAGATAAGCTTGGCTAGGTTGGGGGTGGGGAGAGAGTAGCATGGAGTACAATGAAGGGCTTTTGCCCGAAACGTCGATTTCGCTGCTCGTTGGATGCTGCCTGAACTGCTGTGCTCTTCCAGCACTACTGATCCAGAATCTGGTTTCCAGCATCTGCAGTCATTGTTTTTATCCACTTAGACAAGAAAGTCAGCTTAAAAGGATGGAGATGAATGCTGAAGGTAAGCTTAGTGAGGAAGAGAGTGAGGGTGAGAAAACCCATCTTAGCCAAAGGCCTGGTGAGAAAATGTTTAAATATATTCACGCATTGCCTAAATTGATAAGATGGATGTGGAAGCCTTTTTCGTCTATTTGAAAAAGGCAGCTGAAAAAATGCAGTGGCCAATGACCATGTGGGTTTTGTTGTAGACTTGTAGATAGAGCTAATGAGGTATTTGTTTCACTATCAGAGGAGATAGGTGGGAAGTATGATGAGGTGAAGAAAGCCATCTTAAGTGCATATGAGTTTGTGCCAGAAGCCTACAGACAGTGTTTCAAGAATCTAAGGAGGGACCCTGGTCAAGCCTACATTGAGTTTGAAAGGATCCAACAAAGTAATTTTGATAAGGGCATTAAAAATAGAGCAAACCTGTGATGCCCTTAGATAGATGAATATTTTGGAGGAGTTCAAAAGTTCACTTCCTGAAGTAAAGAGAAATCATGTGGACAAGCAGAGAGTTAAAATGGCAAAATTAGCAGCTGAAATGGCTGATGATTATGAGTTGGTCCATAAATCAAAGTTTTGGCTTCCAAAATCAATTTCAATCCATGAGGGATAGAAATTGGGGAAAAGAGAAATCCTCGCGTGGAAAGGGAAAGGTAGATCTTGGTAAAGATCATAACAATAACTTATCACAGGGCAAAAAAGAAATCTTATAGGGAAAGAGAAGTTAAAATGCTCTTGTGTTTTCACTGCAACATGAAATCAGTCTTGGCGGGTTTGGAAAAGCACGGGGAAGCCAGATGTAGGAAAACAGGATAAGCCAACCAATTTTGTTGGAGTGGTAATAGAAAGCACAGTGGAGGCTAGAAAGCTGCACCAAATGTGCAAGCTGGTTGAAGGTTGGTTAAGGAGGAAGAGTCAGATCTTCTTAAACCATATACCCATGAATGTAAAGTTTAATTGCACAAGCCAGGAGCAGCAGGTAAAGAGGTTACAATATTTAGAGATACTGGATCCTCTCGATCTTTGATATTGAAAGAGGAGGAGATATGTACCTCTGAAGGACTATTGCCAGAAAAGGTGCTAGTAATGGGAATTCACATTAAGACAAGAAGCGTTGAATTATGTAAAGTGAGGTTAGAGTGTCCAGTGAAGAGTGAAGAAGTTATGGTAGGAGTACTGGACCATCTCTCAGCTCCAGGAATACAATTTGTCTTTGCTAATGATATAGCTGGTTCACAGGTAGGCATGCTTCCTACTGTGATTGAAAAACCAGTGGAAATTCAGACAACTGAACTATTGCAGGTCACATATCCTGGGATTTTTCCTGACTCTGTGGTAATGAGGTCACAAATTCACCAGTCGAAACAGGAGAGATCAAAGAATATAGATAAGAAAGGTGAAGTGGTATCAGATTAGATTGGATTCCCTACTCAGTGGAAACAGGCCCTTTGGCCCAACCAGTCCACACTGACCCTCCGAAGAGTAACCCACCCAGATCCATTTCCCTCTGACTAATGCTCCTAACACTATGGGCAATTTAGCATGGCCAATTCACCTGGCCTGCACATCTTTGGACTGTGGGAGGAAACCAAAGCACCTGGAGGAAACACATGCAGACACGGGAAAAATGTGCAAACTCCACACAGACAGTTGCCCGAGGCAGGAATTGAACCTGGGACCCTGGTGCTGTGAGGCAGCAGTGCTAGCCGCTGTGCCACCCCCAGAGATTCTGTTCGATCGGATGGTAGGCACAAACCAGGAGCAGATAGATAACAGTGCAGACATCTTTAGCTCAGATAAATTAACTGAGTTACAGCAGAAAGATGAAAATTTAAAGCAATTATATCAAAAGGCACACATGGAACAAGAATCCTAATGTATTCCTGAATGCTACTATTTTAAAAATGATGTCTGAATGAGGAAATGGAGATCACCACATATTAAGCAGATGAGAAATGGGCAGACGTTCATCATATTCCTGATGAAGGGCTTTTGCCCGATACATCGATTTTGCTGCTCCTCAGATGCTGCCTGAACCGCTGTGCTTTTCCAGCACCACTCTAATCTAGAAGTTCATCAAGTCGTATTGCCAGTGGGTTATAGAACAGAGATGTTGCAAGTGTTGTATGAACTATCAGTAGGGGGTCATTTAGGGATAAGAAAAATACAAACTAAAATACAAAAACATTTTAACTGGCCTAGACTGCACAAGGATGTAGTTGAATTTTGTCAGACAAGAAAATCACAGGCAGTAATAAAATTTAATAGTAATCTTGCATTTGAGGAAACTTTATAAGAGTCTTACGTTATCGCATAGGACCCCAATCTAAAACAAAAAGTGGGAATCAGTATTTGTAAACAATAATGGATGGTCCACTAGATTTCGAGAGGCCGTTTCAATTACATAATAGCACAGCTAAAAGGATTGTAGAGGAGTTACTCAAACTTTTCATGAGATACAGACTTTCCACAAAGATACAGTCAGATCAGGGGTGAAACATCATACTGAAATTATTCAAGGAAGTCGTGGACAGCTTAGAAATAAAGCTATTCAAATCTACTGCATACTATCCAGAGTCGCAGGGAGCACAGAAAGGTGGCATCAGACATTAAAGACCACGTTGAGGGCTTTTAGTCAAGACTATCCACATGATTGGGATAAGGGGAACTCCGTTTGCACCAAATTAATCAACCAAATTCACTCCATTTGAATTAGTTTTTGAGCATGAAGTGAGAGGTCTGCTGAAATGGATTAAGGAGAAATTGGTAAGTCATAATTCAGAGACCACTCATTTGGACTATGTTTCAAATTTTAGGGAGCGATTAAATAGAGTGGGGGAGTTGGTTAGACAGCATTTAAAAATATCACTTGGTTAGAGACAAATAAAACTGTCCATGCTGGAATGCAAAGTGGACACACAGGAGGCTTGAAGAACACAGCAAGCCAGGCAGCATCAAGAGGTGGAGAAGTCAACTTTAAGATATAACCCTTCTTCAGGACCCTGAAACAGGAAGCAGACAAGAAATCAAAAACTCGCAATTTTGCTATCGGAGATAAGGTGTTGCTGTTACTTCCATTGATAGGTGAACCTTTAAAAGCAAGATTTAGTGGACCTTATTAAGTCGAAAAGAAATTGAATGAGGTGAACTACTTGATAAGGATTTCAGACAGAAAGAAATCTCACAGAGTGTGTCATGTGAATATGCTCAAAAGGCATTTTGACAGGGAAGGAAAGCCAAAGGATACTGCGTTATTGGTTACAACACAGAGTTCAGAGGATTCTGAATTGGACATTCCTCAAATAAAATTGGACAATGAGGACGTTGTCAAATGTTGGGAAATTATTGAATTACCTTCCGGAGGAAAATCAAAATGCCCTAAAAGAGTTATTACTATCACATGGGGAGACCTGTGAAACTAAGGTGGGAAGTACCAACCTATTATGCATGGTGTAGATATAGGAGATGCTGTTTCGATTAAGCAACATTGTTACAGGCATAACTCTCTAAAGTTAGCACAGGTTCAAAAGGACATTGAATGCACGCTCCAAGACAACATAATCGAACTGAGTTACAATGACTGGTATTCACTCATATTAACCCAACGGTGAGTGTGGATGACCGTAAAGTCAATGCCGTTAAATAGACTGATGCATATGCAATTCCATGTTTGGAAGACTGTTGAAAAGATACGATGAGCAACTTCTATTTCTAAGTAGGACTTGTTCAGAGGATACTCGCAGGTACCTTTGTCTGAAAGAGCGAAGACAATTTTGACTTTTGTAACATTGAACGGACGGTATCAGTTTAAAGCCATGTCTTTAAGTAGAAATAATGTGCTAGCCACATTTCAGAGACTAACCGATAAGGTCATTTCCAGATTACCCAATTGTGTAGTTCGTATTGATGACCTGGTGATTTTTAATCACACATGGAAAGAACATTTGCAACATTTATCAGAATTGTTCAATCGACTTCGGGAAGCAGACTTGGTAATAAACCTGGCTAAAAGTGAATTTGCCAAAGCCCAAGTCACCTTCCTGGGCCACGTTATTGAACATGGACAAATGGCCCCACTGAATGCAAAAACAAAGATAATTGGGGAATTTCCCATACCATCGACAAAAAGGGCAGTCCTGAAATTGAGTGGATTTTATTGAAAATTCGTACTGGAATTTAGCAGTTTGGCTGCTCCACTCACTGAATTGCCAAAGAAAGGCAAGAAGTTTCAGTGGACAGCATTCAGTCAGAATGCATTTGACAACCTGAAAGCTGTGTTAACCATTGCCCCAGTGTTAGCCACATCTAATTACGCAAAGCCATTTGGGGTGGCTTTCGATGCAAGTGATGTGGGTGTTGGTGCTGTGCTCTTACAGGAAAACAACATAAAGACAGAAAGACCAGGAAATTGAACATTAATCAGTAGAAATATTTGACAGTTGAGAAGGAGACTTTGAGCTTGGTGTTGGCGTTATAACACTTCCATGTTTGTTACCAGTAATGTATCTGAGACTATCATATACTCTGATCACAACCCTTTGAAAGTTGTGGAGAAATTTAAGGACAAAAATTCCAGACTGTTTAGATGGAACTTGTTGTTACAGCCATTCAATTTGAAAATTGTGCATGTTGCAGGATGAGAAAATGTGACTGCTGATGCATTGTCGAGACTTGAATGACAAACAGAGGCATTCAGTAGCAGGAGTAAAACAGACTGGAACACAATGTAGCAGTGTATGCTTGCATGATTATTGTCGATATATGTGTCTTGTAGCATACTAACAATTTACGATTAAGGGGTTTTAAAATAAAGCCACCTTTGGATATTATTTTTTTTAAGGGGGAGATATGACGATGCTGCTCCTTTAACAAGGTTATGTTGTCCTTGGTTTTCTTTTTCAGAGCGGTCATAAAGGCACATGTTCTGGGGTGTCTAGGTTTGAAAGGTCTTAGGGTCAATTTGATTAGAGCTAACAGATACTGCCTCAGGAAAAAAAGCCTTTCAAGTTTAAAAAAAACAGTTGTACAATGAAAGTTCTCACAGCTCAGCTACTTTCTCCCCACCCACACCCTCCTCTAGCTTATCTCTCCACGCTTCAGGCTCACTGCCTTTATTCCTAATAAAGGGCTTTTGCCTGAAACGTTGATCTCGCTGCACTTTGGATGCTGCCTGAACTGCTGTGCTCTTCTAGCACCACTGATCCAGAATCTGGTTTCCAGCATCTGCAGTCAATGTTTTTACCTCCTTTTTTCTCTGACTTGGTTTGGTTTGGCAAGCAGTCAGGTTTGATGCTGCTGGTCCAAGAAACAGCTCCATGGAAGAAGATGTTCCATGCTGACCCTCTCTGACATCTCTCTCGCTCTCTGTGTTTGATTTTACCTGTTTTGTTTTGAGGTGTTTATAGAGATTGTTGCAGGAATTTGGAACAGCATCATGAACTTGGGATGGTCTGTTGGGTTTTCGGATACGTTGTTATTCTACATTCTGTTCTGTTTTGTTTGTGTAATTTTGCAAAGAAATTCTGTTTTGTTTAAAACTAAGTGGCTGGGCCAGTTGCATCACTCCAGGAATATCCACTTACACCTGGACCATAACAAGCTGAAACTGTGTTTTTTCTTTCTGAGAAATCCTTTCTTTAAAATGTTCCTGGGTCCTAAAAGACCGTCAATGACCCTTTAAAATAGAAACAAACCAGGTGTCCACAGATTTTCAAATTAATTCATTATTTCCTCAAATCTCAAAAATAGACGCTTTTGTAACATTACCTCATGAAACGTCTGAGCCCAAGATCTGCAGGTCAAGAATCGATCTGCCCAGTCACACAATAACACATGGCAGAAACTAGGGACCCCATGTAGATAGCAGCTTGAATCAGGGGACAGTGAACAAGGACATGGAGTAATTTCCCAATAACAGATGTTAAGCTAAGGTATCTTGGTTTCTCTTCTTCCCTATTCTTAAATAGTGAGATGGATACACAATTTTTCAATCTGTAGGATTCATTTTATTTCAGGAGAACTTTGGAGGATTAAAGGACACGTTAAAATGCTTTCATTTACTTCCTCTTAAATTCTGAAATAGATCTGGGGAGTTTGTCAGTATTTAGGAGAGTTATGTTCTTCATTACTGTTATAAGGATTCTTGAAATAGAAGGCGGCCATTTAGGACCTCATGTCCACTCTACCATTCAATAAGATCCCAAAATACTGGGGAACACACAGTCTACTGAGAAGGAGCAACTGAACGAAATCAGTATTGGTCAGGTAGTCGGGTTGGAGAAATCGATGGGATTAAAGGCATATATATCCACATGGTCTAACAATCTACATCCCAGAGGATATAAGGAAGTGTTCCTACAAATAGTGGATGCATTGATGGTCATGTTTCAAGATTCTATGGAGTCAGGGACAGTTCTTATGGATTGGAGGGTTGTTAACATAACCCCACTATTTTAAAAAAAAGGAGAGAAAACAGGGAAATTTAGACTGGTTTGCCTGACATTGGTAGTGGGGAAAGTACTAGATATCATAAAAGATCGATTATCACAGCACTTGGAAAACAATGACAGGATTGAAGTCATTATGGATTTTTGAAAGGGAATATCTATTGGAACATTTTGAGGCTGTAGAGTTGATAAGGGAAAGCCAGTGGAATTTGTTTACTTGGACTTTCACAAGGCTTTTGATAAAACTCGCGTAAGACAATTTGCAAAATTAAAGTGCATGGGATTGAAGTAGTGTACTATCATGGTTAGAGTACTGGTTTGGCAGACAGGAAATAAAGAATAGGAATTAATGGGCTTTTTTCAGAACGTGGGTGTGATCAGTATTTTACTGCAGGGATGTCTCCAAGTTAGCAGACACATAAAGCTGGGTGGGAGGAGGAGTTATATGGAGGATACAGAAATGCTTCAGCATGATTTGGACAAATTAAGCAGCCAGCTGAATTCTAATGTGTATTAATGTGAAATTATCTAAATTGGTAGCAAAAACGGAAGATAAATTATCTGAATGGAAATAGGGGAGATCCAATGAGACCAGAGTGTCATCATACACCAGTACCTGGAAGTAAACATGCCGGTGCAGCACGTGGTGGAGAAGACAAAAAAAAAATTGGCCTTATGAGTGGGAGGATTAAGGACAGCAGCAGGGATTTTTATTGCAATTGTACAGGGTCTTGGTAAAACAATACCTGCTTGTTGAGAGCAGTTTCAGTCTCCTTATCCGAGGAAATGTACCTCACAAAAACCTATGACATTCTATCAGGACTGGACAGGGTAAATGCTGGAAGGATGCTCTCAATGGCCAGAGTCCAGGATGTGGAGGTGCCAGTGTTGGACTGTTGTGGACAAGGTCAAACATCATACGACCCCAGGTTCATAATCCAATGGGTTTATTAAGAAACACATGCTTTCGGAATGCTGCCCTTTCGTCAGGTGAACTTCTGAGGATATGATGTAGGCCATTTCGGATCAAGATGAGGAGAAATCTTTTCACCAAAAGAATGGCATGCCTGTGAATTCTCTGCTACAGAAAGCCACTGAGGCCAAAGCATCAAATGTTTTTAAGGAGGAGTTACATGTAGTTCTTAGAGCTGAAGGTATCAAAGTGAATGCGTAGAAAGCAGGAACAGGGTACTGATTCGACAATCAGCCATGAATACATGGAATTGTGGACCAGCTCAAAAGGGCTTATTCTTGCTCTTATGTTCTAGTTTCTAAGATCACGGACTAAGCTCCATTCATCATCCTGTCCCCTCAATCAATGACTGAGCTCAGCACTTTGCTTCTCCATTTGGCAGATCCCTAATCCCCTTTCAACATTAGTTTCCTTGGAAATTTGGACTGATAGAGCAAACCATCATAAATACTGATGCATAGTAATTATTCTGCATATCTGTCATTTCTTGATTTTCACTCACATTATCACTACCAGTTTTCAAGGGGCTTATATTATTCCTGACCGCACTTTATGCTAATACAATTGTAGAAAATGGTGACTTTGTTACACCTTGCAAGTTTTTTTCCCAATCAAATCGGTTTTGTCAGCTGCGCTGTTTTACTATCTCATTATCCAGGATCCAGGTTATTTTTTACATTTTGCTATACTATGTATTTGAATTTTCTGATGCCTCCCAGGTCTTCAGTTATTTTTCATAAGTAGAGTTCTGGCCTCTTTGGAAATATAAATTGGTCATGTATCACATTAAAAAAATGATTTAAACATTCCCTACTGATCATCTGTTGACTTATCTTTTAAACTTGCCTACAGGAATACAAAAGCCATTTTTTTCAGCTTCTGCCACAAAAGTTCCACTTCTTCCAGATGATGGTCACACCAAAGCCTTTGCAGGCACAAGAGAATCTGTTTGTCACTGCACGTGTCCCTCAGTATGGAATGTTTGTGCAGCATCATCAACATACGGCAATTCTCTGAATGACGGTTTGGTGGATTTTGTCTTCGAGCCCAGGCTAGCAAAGGCTCTAGTATGAAAGTAGACAGTCTCAGCAAATGTCTTGTAGGCAGAGAACCACATTTTTATTGCCAGAAACAACCTGGTTGACCCTGCTGAAGATATCAAAGGATTCTGATGTTGCCCCATCAGACCTGACATTACAGTCTGTTGTAATGGAAGGAGGTGGTCACGCCAAGCAGCTATGACAGGCGATTAGGTTTCCTCAGAGGGTTAAAATTAGCTGCCCTGCTCACATGCTTGTATGCCTTGGAGAGATCAAAGAAGGCAAAGTGCAGTGGTCTCCTTGTTCAAAGTATTTCTCGTGCACTGCTGGGGCTGAAATGTTCACATCATGAATCTTCCTGTTCTGGGAAACTGGGATTTGGAATAGATGCATCTGACCAGAAGTTGCAGTGTGATAGCAAGAATGGAGGAACATAGTTCTCATGATGCTCAACAGTGAAATGTCTCAACAGTCACTGTAACTGTTGCTCTTACTCTTGTTCAGGGTCACAATCTTTGTATCTTTCAAGTCCTGAGGTGCTGATACCTCCCTTTAACAAGAGATTAAAGTTCATGGATATGTACAGGAGTATCTATTTCATTTGCTTGATGAGTTCAGGCAACATTGGATTATCACTTTACCCACAGTGAACACGTCTACAACTTTGACAAGTCCCTTTGTTCTGGGTTAGACATCTAGCTTTACAATGACAGACCAGCTTTCTACGGTGTCGATTGCTGTCACTGAAAAGGCATTCTCCCAAAAAACTTGGTAGCTGACTCTCACTTACCTCATCAAAAGTTCACTGTAACAGCAATGGCCTCTTGTTTTTTTTATTGATGGATATGTTGCCTTTTAGATCCCATCATGCACACCCATGGCACTACTTATGATGGATATCTAATTATTCTGGCAGACGTGTAATCAGTAATTATTGGTGCACCTAGCACAAACTATTGTTTTTTCAAAACAACTAGCTTTATACTGTTCTCCAACCCACTCTTCTCAACATTGACGATATGACTATCATTTTTCAAGGAGCCCACATTGCCCTTGAGAAAATAAATAAGAGCAATTAATATTACCCTAACCAGTGACACCCGTGTCCCATGAACGTATTTTGTAAAAATCCTTTGTTCAGCATGAGATTCCAGGATTTAAACTATCGTCTCCTAGGTTTTTCATAGCATCGCCCTATTATAATTCCAAAACCTCTTTGGGCACTATATTTCTCTTCGCTTTCAGCCTCAGTAAAACACTCCCTAAACTCCTCCTCATTATTTTGCCCTGTCTCTAACTCATTCATTTCCAACGCTTCCCTCTAGATTACATCAGGGTGTACTTTTACTCTGAAAATCACTACTTAAACATGCTATGGTTCTGGTGAAAACAACACATATGCTGCTATCACCAGTGGATAGCAACTGAAAATAGTGCCAAGGATCAGTTTTGCATGACTAGAATTAGAGATAACATTCATTTCGAGCCTGAGCTGTTTTGTGTCAAAATACTGAAAAACTGACAACATATAGGATAGAAATAAGCCTTTTGCTCCCTATAAATTACCCAGTTCAAACTGAACTATAGTTGATCTAAACTCAACATCATTTGCTGGATTATATAAACAACCCATGGAACACCAATTACAGAACCAATTTCACAGAAAACATTTCCAACTAAACTATCTGAACAAGTGGTCAAGTTACTTTACGACCCAGCAATGCATGCTTCAGCAGATGGGAAAAACAAATTGTCAAACCACAGGCATGGGCAGAAATATGTAGAAACTTGGATGAAATCATACATGATACATGAAGGTTGCAAAAATAAATTTTATTGAACAGAAGCATAACAATGAAAATAATGATGATAAGTGTATCGTGTTGTGAAGAATACATGGCCGGGCTGGAATGAACAGTAGGAGGAATGGGGAAAGGAGTATTGAAAGGCGGTATGAGTATTGAGAGGGTGTTTGTGACCAGCAGGCGAGAGAGGATAACTAAGTAGGGTGGCGGGGGGGGTGTCAGTAGGGAGAGTAGAGTGGGGTGGAGATGAGAGGGGGTCAGTGAGCAAGTGGGGGGGAAGAAGGTATCAAATGGTGGGGGAGGAGGTCAGTGAGTGAGTGAGTGAGAAGGAGGGGGATGTGACTGAGTGGGCGGGTGAGTGTAGGGGGCAGGAGCATGAGGAGAAGAGGGGTGAGTGGGGGGGAGAGAGAAGAGGGGTGAGTGGGGGGGAGAGAGAGAAGAGGGGTGAGTGGGGGGGGGAGAAGAGGGGTGAGTGGGGGGGGAGAGAGAAGAGGGGTGAGTGGGGGGGAGAGAGAGAGAAGAGGGGTGAGTGGGGGGGGAGAGAGAGAGAAGAGGGGTGAGTGGGGGGGGAGAGAAGAGGGGGGGGGAGAGAAGAGGGATCCCCATCCTTACCCTCCGGTGGTGGAGCCTTGTCTCTGGTCCCTCGGGGAATGAAGAGTTTGGAGAAGATCACTGAGGAGCAGAGCACGACACAGGAAACCAAAGCCACTTTGTGTCCGGTCGAGGCCATGGCACCGACACCGGGGGAAGGGGCGGGGCGGAGGGGGTCACGTGCCCGCGATTTCCGGTCGCCCTGGCAATAAATAGTGCTCCGGAAGTAGATATCGGCCTCTGTCTTTCTCTGGGGAAGGTTCTGGAAGGAGCTGTTGGGGGTAGCGGCGGGGATTCGGCTTCACATGGCGGTGATCTCCTGGGAAAGGCCCCGCCCGGCTCAATCCCACCCCCCCCCCCCCCCGGGCCCAGAGGGCTCCCTCCCGGATCTCGGTCGCACCGGTTAAACTTTTGTCTCTTTGAAGCCCCGTTTTCAGGTCCCGGGTGAAATGTGGAGCTGGCGGAGCCGGGGCTCTGGCTGGAGGGTGAGCCGAGTCTGGAGCGAGTGGGCGGTAGGTCTCTGACAGCCCGCTGGAGCTTTCTGATGGTTTACTCTTTAACCTCCCGCTTTAACAGATTGATAATTCTCTATAATCTCCTGCTTTACTCGACACTAACAGCCACGTGCACTCGCTTTATAAAACCAGAAAGATCTGAGATTAATGATTTACTGAGCAGAATATGATGTTTAACTCACGATGGTCTTCATAGCCTTCTGTGATGAGACTGCCTTAAGGCATTGCTGATTACTGCTCAGGATTTCATCAAATGTGACCAGTGGAGTGCCACAAGGATCGGTGCTGGATCCTCTACTTTTTGTCATTTAAATTAATGATTTGGATATGAGCATAAGAGGTATAGTTAGTAAGTTTGCAGATGACACCAAAATTGGAGGTGTGGACAGCGAAGAGGGTTACCTCAGATTACAAAAGGATCTGGACAATAGGCTGAGAAGTGGCAGATGGAGTTTAATTCAGATAATTGCTGCATTTTGGGAAAGCAAATCTTAGGACTTGTACACTTAATGGTAAGGTCCTCAGGTGTGTTGCTGAACAAAGACCTTGGAGTGCAGGTTCATCACTCCTTGAAAGTGGAGCCGCAGGTAGATAGGATAGTGAAGAAGGCATTTGGTATGTTTTCCTTTATTGGTCAGAGCATTGAGTACAGGAGTTGGGAGGAGAAAGTGAGGTCTGCAGATGCTGGAGATCAGAGCTGAAAATGTGTTGCTGGAAAAGTGCAGCAGGTCAGGCAGCATCCAAGGAACAGGAAATTTGACTTTTCGGGCATAAGCTATTGGGAGGTCATGCTGTGGCTGTACAGGACATTGGTTAGGCCACTGTTGGAATAAGGTTCAGAAAAGATTAACAAGGATGTTGCCAGGTTTGGAGGATTTGAGCTACAGGGAGAGGCTACAGACTGGAGCTGTTTTCCCTGTGTCGTAGGCTGAGGGGTGACCTTTTTATAGAGGTTTACAAAATTTGAGGGGCATGGATAGGATAAATAGGCAGTCTTTTCCCTGGGGCTGGGGAGTCCAGAACTAGAGGGCATAGGTTTAGGGTGAGAGGGGCAAGATAAGACCTAAGGGGCAAATGTTTCAAGCAGAGGGTGGTACAATTGCTGCCAGAGGAAGTGGTGGATGCTGGTACAATTGCAACATTTGAGGCATTTGGATGGGTATATGAATAGGAAGAGTTTGGAGGGATATGGGCTGGGTGCTGGCAGGTGAGACTAGATTGGGCTGGGATATCTGATTGGCATGGATGGGTTGGACCAAAGGGTCTGTTTCCATGCTGTACACCTGACTCCAACATCAATTTTCTAAATTTAATTTAGAAATCTATTGAGTAATAGGTTCCTTAAATGGGAAAAGTAACAAATGCCATTTTGAATCTTGCTGTTGTCTGTCTCTAACTTTTGATAATCTCCTGTCCTAATGCTGTTTCAACTGAAAAGTTTAAGGCTTGTTTTGTAATAAAACAAATCTACGTTTGATCCATGTGCTGAGTACTGTATTGCTCACCCAGTTGCAACTTTCGGTTTCCATCTGATCTTCTGTATTGGGAGGTTCCTGGCAATTAGCTTGGAAGTTTAGATCTGTTATGCAAACCAAGTGTGCAATCTATGCTTGAGTAACAGCTTGAGAAAGAAGTAGGCAAAGAACTGGTAGTTGAGTACGAAAATGAACGGTGGTGTTCCTTGTGATAGCTTATTGAACTTCATTAGAACGCTGAAGGGAGGAAGTCCTGGCCTATCCTTGTCACTCAGGCTCTCTTCCTGGCAAACATCCTTGTAAACCTTTCCTGAACCACCACCAATTTAATAACCCTCCTATAGCAGGGCAACCAGATCTGGACACAGTACTCAAGCAAAGGCCTTGTCAAAGTCTTGAACCTCAATATGATACTCCAACTTCTCTGAAATGTTTGAGCAATCAAGATAAGTATGTTAAACATTGCCATAGCACTCACTGTCTACCTGTGACCTAAATTTTGAAGCATTAAGCACCCAAACTCCTAGTATCTGTTGTAAACACTACTCTGGGACCTAACACTTAATTGTTTGCGTCCTGTCCTTGTTTTTTTTACCAAAAATGCAATCCCCCTCATTTATTCAAATTAAACTCCATCTGCCCCTCAGCCCACTGATACATTGATAAAAATCTCTTGTAATCTAAATACCAACTTGTGGTGTCATCGACAAACTTACTAACCATGTCTTCTGTATTCTCATCTAAATTCCTAATATAAATTACACGCAAGTGGACATAGTACACTGCTTTTCACAGGCCTCCAGTCTGAAAAATAATGCTCCACCACACACCTACCTGTAAAGCCAACTTTGTATCCATCTGTTCTGAAGTGTTTGAATACTGAGGGAGCGGCAATTCTGACTCCAGCCCTGGTCTCTTTCACATCCCTGATTTTTACTTTTGGCTGTACAAGGCTGATACATGATCTCTGAAAATACTTATGGGCAACAGTAAGCCATCTTATTTTTTTGCAGCATTCAATTTATCATGAGTTAATTGTATATAATGGTCTCTGAATTGTTTCTGCAGAATATGACTTTAATTCAAAAGTTGTTGTAATCATTAATCTATTGTGACCTGCTTATTTGTAGATATTACTGGGTTCTGGGAGAAACTCACCTGGTGCGCCCAACTGAAACATGAAAATGCAAGGAGAAGAAATCCCAAGCCAGCAATGTGCACAAAACTCTTGTCCGCACTAACCTGTTCTGGGTTCACAAGTAATCCATGAAACCATATCAACCACTGCAGGTGGTGAGCATTGTTAACTTTGCTTTCAAGACTAAGTTTGACATTTTCTGGAGTGGACCTGTGCTTCCTTTCCTCCTGGCAAATCTTTTAAAGAGGAGGCGCTGCTGTATTTTCACCAGGTAAGCACAATTCAAGGTGTCAGTTTTCATTCTATAGTTATTTCATGCCATGATTACTTTGCATTGCTTACATGTTAGTTATTTGGGATCTGCTGGTGGTGTTGCAGATTTCTGCAGGGACTGCTGTACTGATTTTTATTTCTAAGCCTCTGAAGTCTAATCTACTTAGATGCTTATCCAGAAATGTACATTACATAGTCAAGCATTCTCGATACTGACGTTATCTAGTCCAGGGTTAAAATGTTTTATACTCATGGTCATCTTAATGACTGTGATGAGATTCCTTTAAAAGTGACTGATTACCCTGGGATGAGGATGAAGCAAATAGTTAATGTGATGCATTGCATGAATGTCTGTCACAGATGCAAATTCATAGGGCAAGATAATTACTCCTTCAGCATTACTACTTGAATTACTCCATTTTCCCACTTAATAACCTCACTTTAAGAAAAAGACAAGACTCTTAATAAGTAAAAGGTGACCCTGCTTCCCAATGGACACCAGATTAGAGTTGAGCAACACCTGGCATTTTTTTTTTAAAAAACTCCCTCACTCCTTCCTGAACTGTCTCTGACTCCTTCATGGAGGCACCCATTCCAAGTTCACCTGAACAGACTTGACTTCACTCGGGATACCTCTTACTAAGTTAGTAGCAATGAGTTCAGCCTGCCTAACCTAGCCTCATAGGGTCGGCTGCTAAGTATCTATTTTAGTCAGTTATGAATTGATGTGTATATATCCTTCATTGTGGTCTTATGTGCCAGCTTTCTTAATAAAGTATTGTATAGCAAGCACACAAGGTTAACAATACATGCCCATGTCATTGTTATGGGCTAGAACACTCAAATGTCAGCACCTGAGTTCTACAGTCATTTTCCACAAGTAATTTGGCAGGGAGAATAAAAATTAATAGCTTTACACTTTCCCACATTATACTACTATGTCACTTTTTTCCAATTTAGTCAACTCTGCACTCCTATTAGATTAGGTTCCACACAGACCCTCCACAGTGCAACTCATCAAGACCCATTTCCCTCTAATGCACCTAACACTATGGGCAATTTAGCATGGCCAATCCACCTGACTTCCACATCTTTGGACTGTGGGAGGAAACCCATGCAGACAATGTGCAAACTCCACACAGATGGTCACCCAAGGCTAAAATCTAACCTGGGTCCCTGGCGCTGAGGTTGCACTCTTTAATTTTCCTAGCTAACTGTCATCTGAATTTAATATGCTGCCTTTATTGATCACTGTAATCCTTGCATTAAGATTATGCAGTTTATGAAATACCTTAACAGCAATAATAACTGTCACTTAAAGTTGCTGAAGAAGTTGAGATATTGAATAAGTAGATTTTTCAAACTTGTAATGCTATCTGGTTATGTAGATATTTTGCAGAAACATTCCTGATAACTGTCTCTCTGTAGGATCAGCATTAACAATGAATCTGTTTAGTTTTGCTTACGTTTAATGTTATCTAAATTAACACCCAGATTAACATTATGTTCCAGATGCCACTATATTGGACATGAGTGAATCAGGCTGTGATGAGTTTTGAGAACACCACCTCCATGGAAAAGCTGGAATGAATTTCAACATATGTCAAATCTGACCTGATTCCCCAGCAGAATATTACACACTTGAAGTGCCACTTAAGGCTTGTAAATGTGCAATAATCAATTTTAGGTTATATAGAATATATTCAAATAAAGAGCCTTATTCAAATTATCAATGCTTTTAAGTTGTCCATTGTATTAATTTTTGATTTCACTGTTTGGTGACTGGGTGCATCTAGTAAGTGGTCAATTGGAAACTTGTGCAGTTGGAACACTGTTCAGAATGGATTGTTGACCAACACTGCAGGTTCAATGAGATCATGCCTGAACTGTGATCTAACACCAAAATATTTATTCCTTTTTATAGTGTTCTATGATTTGCTTCTAATGACCTTTCTTCAAGATCAGATGTAGGACTTTTTATTAAGGAAGATGAGAATCATGGGGTTGGGGTGGAAGAAAAGAATTTTCTTAGTATGGCAGTGAAATATACATTTTTAAAAAAAAACTAGGAGACCTATTTATGCAGAAATTAGCATGTTTCCAGATAATGTATTCAATAGTGCAAACTCATGTATTTCGGCCCAACTCCAGTTCTTGGGGAACAGTCAGCACTTGGGAATAAAGGTTATCTGCAGCATAAGATTTTATTCCTTCCTGTGTAGGAAAATATGACTTAGTCCAAAGACCAAACCACAGTCAGCCATAATGTACATTGTGTTGCATTGTTACATGATTACTTTGAGTAGTCATGAAGAATTCTAACAGACATTGCAGCAAGGACATAGGTCAATGCTTGTTGAAAGGAAATTTTTATTCTTGTCTTTGATCTAGATTAATATGGCTATTGTGACAGTGTATAAATATAATTGGAACTGTCTTTGGACTTCTCCAGAAATTTCTTCCACACTGCATTGCTAAGGAGCTCTAAAGATCCATTTGTGCTACTGAACACAGGATTCACGACAAAGATCTCTCCAACAATTGGTGCAATTGACAGGATGCTACACCTGTCCTCCGCCAACTGTGGGTCATTTGTCTTCAGTTACATGGTATTTAATAGCCCAAATGCCAGCTAAATGTCTTATTCAGAGTCCAGCTACTTCACTTTTGCATTTTAAAGGGATTGAAATCTTGTGTTTTCTTTCCCTCCCTCTTCTCCCAGTCCCATCACAGCATTCAGAAGGGAGAATGGCATGAAATGACTACCAGTCACATGAATTCTTTTGTGGACAGAATCTGGTTAGGCACTGACTCAGAACAAGCCTGACCTGGCCATGGCAGAAGTGTGTGGGGAATTTTGGTTGAGAGCCACATTGACAATCCAGGATGCAATCTCCTGATGAAGGAGCAGCACTCTGAAAGTTAGTGCTTTCAAATAAGCCTGTTGGACTGTAACCTGGTGTTGATATTTAACTTTTGACATTCAGGAGAAAGTAGCCAGCCTAACTGGAAACCCATCCCACTGAGCATTTAGTCCACTTATCAACACCTTGTATGCACTGACCAGGTGTACTGCAGCAACTTGCCAACAGTAACTCTTCTGATTTTTAGTGGGCTTACTGATGAGGTGGTGTAACCTGATAACAGTTGCTGTTCATGGGGATGAGAGCTATTACTTTTTACTTCCAGATGTAAAGACCAGTCTTTCATTAGCCTAACACATGGAGAAACTTTGAATACTCCTTAATTCCCTGTTTCCAACTTAATACCATTTAAAAGTATCCAGATCTTGTGTCTAATGTAGTTGACTTCACGTTTGTGTACATTGTTTTGGAAGCAGACTGCAATGTTAATGTGATTGGCAAGGTTTGTGGCATTTTATGCTATGTTCACAATGCTTTTAATTGTCAAATGATGCCAATTAGTGCTTGCCCATTGTTCCTCTTGTCTCCTGCCATACTGGTCAATGGTTTGTCTCTGCATATGTCAGATCAGTTCATGATAAACTGAATTTGAGATTCATATTGTCTCCTTCTTGTGGAAATTATTCTGTAAAAGGTTCCCTTATACAATGGATCTTGTCCATAGAATTGTGGTGCACTATATAGTTAGAACAATTGCTTATTGCTTTTGTTCAATAGTAGACAATGGTCTAACTTATTGGGACCGTGGCAAGTTATGTAGTTAGTAACCTTTACATAGTGCATTCCAGCAACTAATCCATTTGTTCACGATTTTAGTCAGCTGGTCCTCATTCTCAATTTTGTCTCTACCTTATGTCTCTCATTTGAGAAATCACCTGACCAGAGATCAATAACCAGGGGTGTACTTTAAGGGGCAATGGTTTGAGAGCATTTTTTTAAGGGAAAACACCCAAGAGTGGGTATAGTAGAGATAGGAACCACCACAACATTTAGTATTGGATGAACACCTGGACCCATAACAGCATGCAAGGCTGTTTTCAAGGTGAGAAATGGGATTAGAGCTAATGTGTCCACAATGGTCGTCATGCACCTGATAACCTTTTTTTTATTTAGTGCTGAGAGTAATATGAAGCTAAACTGCTGCATAGAGTAGTACAAGTGCCTAAGGAAGTTGGTGTTTTACTGTGCAAGTAGTTTGGTAGCTGCCTCTGTTCATGATATGTTCTTCAATATCAGGACTCTTTAACTATCGATAAAGAATTAATGTCAACCTCTTATTCCTGATGAAGGGCTTATGCTCGAAACGTCGAATTCTCTATTCCTGAGATGCTGCCTGGCCTGCTGTGCTTTGACCAGCAACACACTTGCAGCTGTGATCTCCAGCATCTGCAGACCTCACTTTTTACTCGAAGAGCATATGCTTGCTACCCAGTAAATATACAAGTAAACATCACAACCTCTAAGGACCAATTGCTGAAAGTTGAGCTGTGTTGCCACTGCCTTCAGCTAGTTAGACTTTTACAGCTGTGGACCAATTAACCAGGTCTTGCTGCTCTATGATCTGTTCTGACTGCAGCTTTTGAGCTCAGAATTGTCAAGGTGGGCATGATGTAGTTTGAAGCTAAGCACATTTTTTTTTCTCTTGGGAATGCATTTTACCAGCAGCTTGAAAGTGATGAACCTTGACCATAAATTCAGTTCTGCTTTAACACGAATG
Organism: Hemiscyllium ocellatum; assembly: GCF_020745735.1. Lineage (NCBI taxonomy): Eukaryota > Metazoa > Chordata > Chondrichthyes > Orectolobiformes > Hemiscylliidae > Hemiscyllium > Hemiscyllium ocellatum. Next base: position 44,932,178 of record NC_083418.1, on the reverse strand, counting down.
AAGAATTTCAACCATTATTTGTAGAACACTAACTTTCCTTACCTATATTGGCTATAATGTGGTTCTGGTCCCATTAGTTTGAATGGCATAACTTGTGCAATTTTAACACTATCTCGTAAGAATGTAGCTATCACATTATACCAGAACTAACTGTACTGAGAATGAAGTGCAGTCCTGAATGCCCTCTGGTGGCTAGTTGGTACCATCTGCATCCTTCCCATTTGAGGGAAAATGGACTGAACTCCCATTTTTGCAATTCTGGAGCTAGTATGTCTTCTAAAGAGATTCCTAGTGCTTTTGAGTTGGATTTAGCTCCTGTTAAAAACATTGCATGCTCTAGTTAATAAACATTAATGTGGAATAATTATCTCTGAACTGTGAGGTAGAGCATGCACATGTTCTTTTCCCTAAACCTTTAGTATCACCAGTGCCACAAGGTTGAAAGGATGTTAAACTTTCTTTTTTAAAAAAAACTGCAGATGTTAGAAAAACTCAGGTCTACCACCATCGGATAAAGAGAAATCAGTTTATGTTTCTGGTCTAGTGACCCTTCAGAATTTAAGCTTTTTTTTTCTGTTGTAACCATGGCTTAAAAGAATTAGTCATAGAGTTGCACAACATGGAAAAGTACCCTTCGATCCAACTCGTCCATGCTGTCCTGATATCCTAAATAAACTTAGACCAATTTGCCAGCATTTGGCCTATATTCCTCTCAACCCTTCCTATTCATCTACCCATCTAGATGTGTTTAAATGTAATTGTACTAGCCTCCATCACTTTCTCTGGTAGCTCGCTTCATTTATGCACCACCCTCTGGAAAACATTACACCTTTAGATCCCTTTGTGATGCTACTGTTTAAAATGAGGTAGATGAAAGGGGAATTATAGACTCATTAGCTTAACCTCTCCATGGGGAAAATGCTTGAGTCTATTACCAAGGAGAAATAGCAAGGAATCTAGATAGAAATTGTCCTGTTTGGCAGAAGCAGCATGGGTTCATGAAGGGTAGGTAATGCTTAACTTATCTGCTGGAATTCTGTGAAGATATAAGCATAATGGACAACGGAAACTCAGTAGCTGTGATGGATCTAGATTTCCAAAAAGCTTACAATGAGGTGCTGCAAAAAACTGATGCATAAGATACAGATACAAGGTATTACAGGCAATGTGTTAGCATGGATAGAGAATTGGTTAACCAATAGGAAGCAAAGAGTGTAGTTAAATGTGCCCTTTTCTGGTTGGCAGTGACTAGTGGTATTGTGGTTAAGCTTGTCCTTTCTCAAGGTGACTGTGCCCTTGATATTTTTTTTCCCAGAGAGGTGGGGTGGGAGTGGTAATTGGCTAGGCTCGAACTAGACTGGGTTTGAATGGTTTAATAAGGCCCTTTTTGCTTACACCTACCACATATTGCCTCCAACAGTAGGCGTTCAAGTCTTTAAAAAAATCTATAATCAAAAGGGATTGGCTAGCTAGCTGTGTAGCTAGTCTTCATTTAGATTAGTCAGTTGAGTTCAACTGGCATCTGTGTGAGGAGCTGACTCTCTCCATTTGTCTTCAAAGCCTGTAAGACTTTTTTTTTCCTTTTGTGCTAAGGGATATTGGGATTTTTGCAAGTAGTTTGGCACAGCATCATTAAGTTGGGATAGCCTGTCATGTTCAGATAGGATAAGCTATTTCGTGTTCTTTTTTTCTGTTCTTTGTGTTTCATTCAGTATTCTTGTAAATAAATTCTATTTTTGTTTAAAACTAAGTCTGACCAGCTTATTCTCTCCTGCTATATCCACTGTACGCTTGCTGAAATCAATAGCAAAGTTAGGGTCTGGGCTACTTTTTTGAAATGTTTTGAGCAGTCTGGCCTGGTCCAGTGTACCTCTAGGGTCAGTGTTGACACTGCACTTATTCACAATTTACATAGACGATTTAGAGTTGTGGACCACGTGTAGTGTGTCAAAGTTTGCGAATGACACAAAGATCGAGCAAAGTGTGCAGAGGAATGTGAAACTTTGCAAAGGGACAATTTCAGAGTTGGTAGAAGTCTGACAAAAGGAGTTCAATATAATGTGACATCATCAATTTTGGTAGGAATAACAGTAAAAAGGTCTATTACTTGAATTGTAAAAAAAAATGTAGCATGCTGCTCTGCAGAGGGACCTGGTTATCCGTGTGCATGAATCACAGTAGGTTGGTTTGAAGGTGCAATGAGTAATTAAGTCAAATGCAGTTTTATCCTTCATTGCTAAAGGAATTGAGTTTAAAAGCAGGGAAGTTATGTTGCACCTGCACAGGATGCTGTTGAGGTTACACCTGGAGTACTGTGTGCAGTTTTAGTCTCTTTACTTGAGAAAGGATGTACTGGCACTGGAGGGGGTGTAGCGGAGGTTCACTAGGTTGATTCAGGAGTTGAGGGGTTTAACTTATGAGGAGAGACTGAGTAGACTGGGATTATATTCATTGGAATTTAGAAGAATGAGGGGGGAATCTTACAGAAACATATAAAATTATGAGAAGAATAGATAAGCTTTAAGTAGAGAGGATGTTTCCACTGATGGGTGAAACTAGGACAAGAAGGCATAGCCTCAAAATTAGAGGGAGCAGATTTAGGATTGAATTGAGAGGGAAATTGTTCATCCAGAGGGTTGTGAACCTATGGAATTCTCTGCCCAGTGAAGTAGTTGAGGCCTCCTCAGTAAATGCTTTTAAAGCTAAGAGAATTTTTTGAACAGTAAAGGAATTAAGGGTTAGAGTGAGAATGTGGGTAGGCGGAGCTGAGGCCACAGAAAGATCAGCTACTATCTTAGTGAATGGGGGGAGCAGACCCAAAAGGCCAAATGGTCCACCCCTCCTCCTGGTTCTTATGTTCTTTTAAATCTTTCCTCTCTCACCTTAAACCTATGTCCTCTAGTTTTGGACTCCCTCATCTGGGGAAAAGACTTTGTCTATTTACCCTATCCATGTCTGTAATAATCTTTTAAATCTATATAAAGTCACCCCTCAACCTCTACGCTCCAGGAAAAATAGCCCCAGTCTATTCAGCCTCTTCCTATAGCTCAAAGTATCCAACCCTACATCCTTGAAAGTCCTTTCTGAATCCTTTCAAGTTTCACAACAGCCTTCCTATAGCAGGGAGACCAGAATTGCATACAGTATTTCAAAATAACCAAACCAATGTCCTGTATAGCCACAACATGACCTCCCAATTCCTATACTCAATGCACTGACCAATAAAGGCAAATATACCAAATGCCTTCTTTGCCCTGTCTACCTGCAACTTCACTTTCAAGGAACTATGAACTGTACTCCAAGGTCTCTTTATTCAGCAATAGTTCCCCAGGACCTTACCATTAAGTATATAAGTCCTGCCCTGATTTGCCATTTCAAAATGCAGCACCTCACATTTATCTAAACTAAACCCCATCTGCCACACCTCGGCCCATTGACCCATCTGATCAAGATCCCATTGTACCCAAAGGACACCTTTTTCACTGTCTGCTACACGTCCGATTTGGTATTTTTTGCAAACTTATTAACCTTGATGTATCTACTTGCGTATCCAATTTGAATTTAGTTCGCCTATCATTTACCATAGCGTCTGGGTACCTGAATTCATCCTGCATGTCTGTCACCAAGGGAGTCAATCTCCCAGTAGGTTTGCCTTACCCCCAGGAAGAGTTCATTTTGCCCCCTCTGTCCATCACTGTAGAACCGGGTGCAAACTGCCATGGTCTATTGATTCTTTGCATCGGTGCTGCAGCTGTGACCCTCTCTATAAAACTGGCTGGTGGCATTCCATGGCATTGACTACACCCTGTTTCTTTGCAAACTTACCATTGGTGGATCTTTGAGTAAATGCTTTTCTCCTATGATTGTAAGAAGCGTTGGTTCTCCGTAAAGCTTTACCTATTGTGGTCAATTTAATGTTTGTTTCCTTGTTCCCTATTGTTACTTCTCCAGTTTCATTCTCTCAGGTTCTGAAGGAGGGTTCCTGGATGTGAAACAATAACTCTTTTCTCTCTAGTGATGCTGCCAAACCTGCAAAATTCCTCAAATTTGTTTTTGTTTGTTTCAACTCTGGCACCTGCAGATCTTTGTTTTATCTCATTCTCCAAGGTTGGTTTTCCCTTTGGCCTCTCTTTTCCTATTTAAATAAAAACTCTTGTTGCCCATCTTGAGTTAATTGCAAGTTTACCTGAAGTTTATTTTCTCCCTCTTTATTTTTTGGCTTTTTATGATTTCCTAATCCTGTGCCTTACCACTAATCTTTACCATGTCCATGTTTACTTTTTAAATTTTATACAATTCTTAACGTCCTTGATGAACCATGTTAGTTTATTCCCTTCCTAAAATCTTCCTTCCAAGCTTATCTTTTTAAAGTGATGAACAATTTTCTTAAATTTCTTCATTGTTTGGAACTTTTTTCTGGTAAACTCCTTTTCCAGCCCAGTCTAGCCAACTCTAATTTCATTCCTTTGTAATTACTCTTATTTAAGTTTAGTACAGTTGTTTCTCCATCTCAAACTAAAAGCTAAATTCTGCCATGCTATGGTCCCTGTTTTCTCTGGGATCTTTTTTCTGGCATCATTTATTAAATCTGCCTTATTACATATCACTCACTAGATCCAAAATAGCCTGATGTATTTTTGGTCCACTACACATTGTTCCAGGAAACTGTCCTGAACGCACTCTGAATTCTTCCTCATGGCTACCCCTGCCAATCTGACTTTCCCAATGTACTTGAAGATTTTTACATGCCCTCATCTCCTAATTCATTCTCTGTCCTATCCTATAGCCAGTGCTAGGTTGTCTACAGACTACTCCCACGTCTGTCCCCTTCTTCTGATATTATACTCATGATAAAACTACAAATGCATTGAAGAGTTAACAGCACAACCCCTGTTGCAAACCCCAGAAAGACATTTTGAACAGAAGGTCATGTTGAGTGTTTGGACAATTTGAAATCCTTTTGTGAGAACATTGACTAATGCATTGTGCATGGGATGGAGTTTCATGGGGCAAGTAACAAGCAGTTATTCACTATCCAGAGCTTGATTTGAATTTTTATTTATGATCTCAATTTCCAGGAATATAAAAGAACTATCAAAGTGGAATTTGATGAGGCAATATGTGTTGCCTTAAGCTTGCAAATCCCTTTTGTCAGTAAAGCTGTGTGAAAGCAAAAGCACAATTCTGGAAAACAGAAGGTTTCAAAGTACTTTTTAATATAATGAGAATTTACCCTTGAAGAGGATAAATGTTTCGTTTTGCATGACACTAACCTGAATAGTTTTAATTTTAAAAATGACATTTCCTCCAAGAGGGTAGTGCTGCTTTCTGGGTTATTTCCCTATGTAATAATGGCAGCATTGTGACACTTCAAAAATTACCTTTTTGGTTTAAGATGCGTACGTCCCTGTGGATAAACAGTGATGTTTCTTTTTTCTGACACATTGTCTGAAATGAAGTGAAGGCATCTCTAAATCCCATGCACAGTTTCCAGTTCTCCAGTCTTTTTGTTTTGTTATGCATCACCAGAATTTAACGAGAAGGCTGAAGAATCCGATCGCTGCATGTTTGTGATAAGCTCTAAATACAGCTCTCTCATTGATTGCTGGAATGAAGCATTTTGTATGCAAATGAAGTATGGATTGGCAGAGCTAATGCTGCCAGGATGGAAAATAACAAACATTTAGTCCCTTGAATACACTGTTTGCATAAGCTTTAAGTAACTTTGAACAGGAAAATGTTTTGCCTAATTGTAATGCACAATGCAACTTAGACCCCTTGTTTTATTTTGTAATTCTAATCATTGGGAGAAATATGAAATACAGTCCATTGTAATTATACAAAGTTATTCTTTTCCAAACAAAGTAACCATAGAACTGACCATCTAATAACTGTTGTGGTGAAAATGCACTACATTGGGAAATACTCATTCTTTGACACTTGTGTTGGATATTTGTGTGCTTTAAGATTTTATTCTTATTCCTTCATCTTTTCATTCTCCTATCCTAATACCACTTTTTAGTTTAGTTTACTGTGATCACAGACGACTCTGCATCTGAGTTAAGAAGTTATGGGTGTTCTCACTCCAGAAAATTGACATATACTTTAGGCTAACAATTCAGTGCAGAATAGGCAAGTGAAGTATGTGCATTATCTGATATAATCCCTTTGAGATGAAATCGAAAATTCCAGCTACATATTTGGATGATACTATTCAAATTCTGTGGTGTGCTGGCCAATATTTAATCCTTGACCAACAACACACGAAACATCGAATCTCCTGTTCCTTGGATGCTGCCTGACCTGCTGCGCTTTTCCAGCAACACATTTTCAACAACATAAAACCCAATTAAGCAGTAGTTCACTTCATTATTATTTGTAGATACTGGTGTAAAGTCCAGGCTATTTTCCTATATAACATTAGCTGTTCTTCAAAATAATATTCGTTGTCTTTACAATGAAGCAAGAATGCAAAAAGAACAGTGCAAATTATAATCACTGGTATGTTTTGACAGTAAATGCTGGCAGACAATTGGACAGTGCTAATGTCCATGCTTGCTACTAATGAATATATTTTCTGCTAGACTTCACTTAATATTGGTCAGAACTGGACCAACATTTTACCTAGCTCTTGCCTTGAATGCTGGTGCTGCCATCTTTGCCCATATTCAGATTATCAGCATTAATGTTGATTATACAGTATTTACAATAAAGATGTGTTTTATTGATGTTGCAACAAATTTTCATTGTTTAACTTAGAGAAATGGCACTTCTACTGAAGTGTTTTTTTTTCAAATTTTAAGTGCATAAGCAGAGTATAATGTACTTTATTTGTCTGGGTTCATTGTATTCAGTAATGCATTGATTGGTTAAACTAATGGTTAGTGTTGTTTTTTAACAAAGATGGGAAAACAAGGGAGGAAACTAAAGCAGAATAATGGTGCAGTGGGAGATAATGCACTCTAACCCCTGTGGTGCCCATCTGTGTCTAAAAGCTTCTAGTTACCAGCATGTTTCCTCTCTACGGACACCAGGACACAAATGTAGCTATGGAAGAGGCAGTCAGTCAGGAATTACAAGCCTCCACCATGACTTGCTGCCTGGACCTGTTGATGATTACTTTTTAAAAAATATATACTTTTATTGGAAAAATAGATTTTTTAATATTACAACAAATGCAAAACAATAGAATTCCAAACATATAATAAAACCCCAACCCATCTTCATGTACAAATGTTTAAAGATATATAGGAAAGTATAGAATAAAAAAAAACCAAACTAGCTATTTAACTAAATAAAAAAAACCAACAACAAACTAATAAATAGTAATAACTTAGCCCAGCCAAACAAAGTACCCATATGTTCATAGTTCCTCTTCCCTGGATATTGATCTCATAAAACACAATTGTTTTATGGCTATATAAAAGCCCTTGTTAGTGTGGCAGATAAATCAGTGCTGAAAATGTGTTGCTGGAAAAGTGCAGCAGGTCAGGCAGCATCCAAGGAACAGGAGAATCAACGTTTCGGGCATAAGCCCTTCGTCCAGATATTCCAAAAAGGGCAGTCATGTCTTATAAAAATTCTCAGTTTGTGGTGTACCATATTTGTGAGGAAATCCAGGGGAATATGCTCCTTAAAAATCTTTCGCCAACCCAACAGGCCCGGGGGGGTTTTCAGATATCCCACTTAGCAAGATATTCTTTCTTGCACAGAATGTGAGAATATGGACGGGTTGCACCTGAATCAGAAGGGCACCAATATCCTGGGAGGTAGGTTTGCTAGCACTCTTCGGGGGGGTTTAAACTAATTTGGTAGGGGGATGGGATCCGGACTTGTAGTCCAGCAAGTAGGTTGGCTGTTTTTCAGGATGTCCAAGAATGTAGGGAGGCTGTGGAGAAGATGGCACTGACAGGGAATACTTACGGACACAGAGATGGGCTCAAGTGTGTATACTTCAACGCAAGGAGTATCAGAAATAAGGTGGGTGAACGTAAGGCGTGGATTGGTACTTGGGACTACGATGTTGTGGCGATCACGGAAACATGGATAGAAGAGGGACAGGAATGGTTGTTGGAGGTTCCTGGTTACAGATGTTTCAGTAAGATTAGGGAGGGTGGTTAAAAAAGGAGGAGGTGTGGCGTTGCTAATTAGAAATGGCATAATGGCTGCAGAAAGGCAGTTCAAGGGGGAGATCTGCCTTTGGAGGTAGTATGGGCTCAAGTCAGAAATAGGAAAGGAGCAGTCACCTTGTTGGGTGTTTACTACAGGCCCCTCAATAGCAGCAGAGATGTGGAGAAACAGATTGGGAAACAGATTTTGGAAAGGTGCAGAAGTCACAGGGTAGTAGTCATGGGCGATTTCAACTTCCCAAATATTGATTGGAAGCTCTTTAGATCAAGTAGATTGGACAGGGTGGTGTTTGTGCAGTGTGTCCAGGAAGCTTTTCTAACTCAGTATGTAGATTGTCCGACCAGAGGGGAGGCCATATTGGATTTGGTACTAGGTAACGAATGGGGACAAGTGATGGGCTTGTTAGTGGGTGAGCATTTTGGTGATGGTGACCACAATTCTGTGACTGTCACCTTGGTTATGGAGAGAGATAGGTGCGTGCCACAGGGTAGGTTTTACAATTGGGGGAAGGGTAAATACAATGCTGCAAGACAGGAGCTGAGGAGCATAAGTTGGGAGCATAGGCTGTCAGGGAAGGATGGCATTGAAATGTGGAACTTTTTCAAGGAATAGATACGACGTGTCCTTGATATGTATGTACCTGTCAGGCAGGAAAGAGATGGTCATGTGAGGGAACCTTGGTTGATGAGGGAGGTTGAATGTCTATTAAAGAGGAAGAAGGAGCCTTACATAAGGTTAAGGAAACAAGGTTCAGACAGAGCGTTGGAGGGATACAGGATAGCCAGGAGGGAGCTGAAGAAAGGGATTAGGAGAGCTAAGAGAGGGCATGAAAAATCTTTGGCGGGTAGGATCAAGGATAAACCCAAGGCCTTTTATGTGTATGTGAGAAACATGAGAATGACGAGAATGAGGGTAGGTCCGATCAAGGATAGCAGTGGGAGACTGTGTATTGAGTCGGGAGAGATAGGAGAGGTCTTGAATGAGTACTTTTCTTCAGTATTTACAAATGAGAGGGACCGTATTGTTGAAGAGGAGAGTATGAAATGGACTGGTAAGCTAGAGGAGATACTCGTTAGGAAGGAAGATATGTTGGGCATTTTGAAAAACTTGAGGATAGACAAGTCCCCGGGCCTGACGGGATATATCCTAGGATTATGTGGGAAGCAAGAGAGGAAATTGCAGAGCCATTGGCAATGATCTTTTTGTCTTCACTGTCAAAGGGGTGGTACCAGGGGACTGGAGAGTGGCGAATGTTGTGCCCCTGTTCAAAAAAGGGAATAGGGATAACCCTGGGAATTACAGGCCAGTTAGTCTTACTTCAGTGGTAGGCAAAGTAATGGAAAGGGTACTGAGGGATAGGATTTATGAGTATCTGGAAAGACACTGCTTGATTAGGGACAGCCAGCACGAATTTGTGAGGGGTAGGTCTTGCCTTACAAGTCTTATTGAATTCTTTGAGGAGGTGACCAAGCAAGTGGATGAGGGTAGAGCAGTGGATGTAGTGTACATGGATTTTAGTAAGGCATTTGATAAGGTTCCCCATGGTAGGCTTATGTGGAAAGTCAGGAGGCATGGGATAGTGGGAAATTTGGCCAGTTGGATAGAGAAATGGATAACCGGTCGAAGTCAGAGAGTGGTGGTAGATGGTAAATATTCAGCCTGGAGCCCAGTTACAAGTGGAGTTCCGCAGGGATCAGTTCTGGGTCCTCTGCTGTTTGTAATTTTTATTAATGACTTGGAAGAGGGAGTCGAAGGGTGGGTCAGTAAATTTGCAGACGATACGAAGATTGGGGGAGTTGTGGATAGTGAGGAGGGCTGTTGTCAGCTGCAAAGGGGCTTAGATATGATGCAGAGCTGGGCTGAGGAGTGGCAGATGGAATTCAACCCTGTCAAGTGTGAGGTTGTCCATTTTGGAAGGACAAATAAGAATGCGGAATACAGGGTTAACAGTAGGGTTCTTAGTAAGGTGGAGGAGCAGAGGGATCTTGGGGTCTAAGCTCATTGCTCTTTGAAAGTTGCCACTCAGGTGGATAGAGCTTGTAAGAAGGCCTATGGTGTATTAGCGTTCATTAGCAGAGGGATTGAATTCAAGAGTTGTGATGTTGCAGCTGTACAGGACCTTGGTAAGGTCACATTTGGAGTACTGTGTGCAGTTCTGGTCGCCTCACTTTAGGAAAGATGTGGAAGCTTTGGAGAGGGTGCAGAGGAGATTTACCAGGCTGTTGCCTGGAATGGCGAATAGATCGTACAAGGATAGGTTGAGAGTGCTAGGCCTTTTCTCATTGGATCGGCGAAGGATGAGGGGTGACTTGATAGAGGTTTATAAGATGATCAGGGGAATAGATAGAGTAGACAGTCAGAGACTTTTTCCCTGGGTACAACAGAGTGTTACAACGAGACATAAATTTAAGGAGAAGGGTGGAAGGAATAGGGGGGATGTCAGGGGTAGGTTCTTTACCCAGAGAGTGGTGGGAGCATGGAATGCGCTGCCTGTGGGAGTGGCAGAGTCAGAATCATTGGTGACCTTTAAGCGGCAATTGGATAGGTGCATGGATAGGTGCTTAAGCTAGGACAAATGTTCGGCACAACATCGTGGGCCAAAGGGCCTGTTCTGTGCTGTATTGTTCTATGTTTTATTGAAAAGCATTTTCTTATGCAAGTCTGCAGGAAATACAGAGGGCAGGCAAAAGGAGCGAGATAGGGTCCTTCTCCACCCTTACACCCAAAATCCTCTCCGTAGCGCCCGCCACAGCACTCCAATATGTTTGAAGCCTATCGCGAGACCAGAGACAATGGGTAAGAGTGCCCGTGCAGACCTTGCACTTGGGACATGTTGAAGATACCCCTGGTTTAAATTTTGACAAACGGTCCGGAGCCAAGTGGACCCTGTGGAGAATCTTCAACTGTAAAGCATGGGTCCTATTGCAAATTGATATCTTCCTTGCATTCTCCCAAATATCCTCCCATGCCTCTAAAGAGACTTCAACACCCAGCTCTCTCTCTCTCTCACATCCTGCAAAGTCGATCAAACTCATCTGAGGGGGCACTCCCCCAGTTGATGATATAAAATGCTGACAGAAAGTGTACTCTTAGGACTTAGCACACTTCTCTCTCTGTCGGATTTGTAGGGATCAGTCAAAATTGTGGTAGTTTTTTGAATAAAATCCCTAACTTGAAAAACAAAACAAAAGAGGTCTCTATTAGATAACTCGTACTTCTGTACTAACTGATTGAAAGACATCATTCTGTCTCCCTCAAATACATCACCCATGCAAGACACACCCCTAGCTGCCCAAAGTTTAAATCCTGAATCTATCATATTCAGTTGAAAATCTGGCACACCCACTAAAGGTGTAAACAAAGATGTTTTGCCAATATTGCTTTCACTCTGCCGAATTGCTCTCCATGCTTTAACAGTTTTGAAAACTATTGGGTTATGGCAATATTCCCTAACTGTCCTTATTTTGTCCAAAAACAGCAAACTGGTAAAGGGGCATCTTGCACGGGAGGCTTTGATATCTTGCTGAGATATTTGTAACATCGATAGTCACAGGTGAGGCGCCAGAAGACTGGAGGTTGGCTAACATGGTGCCACTGTTTAAAAAGGACGGTAAGGAGAAGTCAGGGAACTACAGATCATTGGGCCTGACGTTGGAGGTGGGCAAGTTGTTGGATGGAATCCTGAGGGACAGGATGTACATGTATTTGGAAAGGCAAGGAATGATTAGGAATAGTCAACACGGCTTTGTGCGTAGGAAATTATGTCCCACAAGCTTGACTGAGTTTTTTGAAGAGGTAACAAGGAGAATTGATGAGGGCAGAGCGGTAGTTGTGATCTATATGGACTTCAGTAAGGTGTTCGACAGGGTTCCCCATGGGAAACTGGTTAGCAAGGTTAGAGCTCACGGAATAAAGGGAGAACTAGCCATTTGCATACAGAACTGGCTCAAAGGTAGAAGACAGAGGGTGATGGCGGAGGGTTGTTTTTCAGACCTGAGGCCTGTGACCTGTGGAATGCCACAAGGATCGGTGCTGGGTTCTCTACTCTTTGTCATTTACATCAGAGATTTGGGTGCGAGCATAAGAAGTACAGTTGGTAAGTTTGCAGATGACACCAAAATTGGAGGTGTAGTGGACAGAGAAGAAGGTTATCTCAGATTACAACAGGATCTTGATCAGATGAGCCAATGGGCTGAGATGGAGTTTAATTCAGATAAAAGCGAGGTGCTGCATTTTGGAAAAGCAAATCTTAGCAGGACTTATACACTTGATGGTAAGGTCCTAGGGAGTGTTGCTGAACAAAGAGACTTTGGAGTGCTGGTTCATAGCTCCTTGAAAGTGGAGTCACAGGTAGATAGGATAGTGAAGAAGGCGTTTGGTATGCTTTCTTTTATTGGTCAGAGTATTGAGTACAGGGGTTGGGAGGTGATGTTGTAGCTGTACAGGACATTGGTTAGGCCACTGTTGGAATATTGCATGCAATTCTGGTCTCCTTCCTACGGGAAAGATGTTGTGAAACTTGAAAGAGTTCAGAAAAGATTTACAAGGAGTTTGCCAGGGTTGGAGGATTTGAGCTACAGGGAGAGGCTGGACAGGCTGGGGCTGTTTTCCCTGGACTGTCGGAGGCTGAGGGATGACCTCATAGAGATTTACCAAATTAAGAGGGGCATGGATAGGATAAATAGACAAAGTCTTTTCCCTGGGGTGGGGGAGTCAAGAACTAGAGGGCATAGGTTTAGGGTGAGAGGGGAAAGATATAAAAATGCCCTAAGGGGCAACCTTTTCACGCAGAGGGTGGTATGTGTATGGAATGAGCTGCCAGAGGAAGTGGTGGAGGCTGGTACAATTGCAGCATTTAAACGGCATTTGGATGGGTACATGAATAGGAAAAGTTTGGAGGGATATGGGCCGGGTGCTGGCAGGTGGGACTAGATTGGATTGGGATATCTGGTCGGCATGGATGAGTTGGACTGAAAGCTCTGTTTCCATGCTGTACATCTGTATGACTCTATAATTGGATAAAATTGGCTTTGAACAGCCGAGCCAGAACTGGAGTAATGAATATGCCCAAATACACAAAACCCAGCTGTGACCACCTAAATGGGAACCTATAGTATCCTTCAAGACCTAGTTCCTTCGTAAGACCACCCATAGGTATAGCCTCTGATTTTGCAAAATTAATCTTGTACTCTGAAAAATCACCAAACGCGAATGCATTGTATCAGGCGAGGCACTGAAACTGCTGGGTTTGTCAAAAAAGTTAGGACATCGTCTGCATACAACGAAATCTTACGTAATTTTGACCCCACTTCTGGAGCTGATATATTAGGATCCCCACAGATGACCTCCGCCCAATGGTTCAATCACCAACATAAAAAGCAATGATGAAAGGTTGCCAGCTGCCCCTAAAAATATTAAAATTGCTTGATCGTAACCTGTTGGTGATGACCGCCATGAGAGGGTCACCGTAGAGAACCTTTACCCATCTTATAAAGACTTCACCCAAACCAAACCGCTCCAAAGTATAGAAAAGGTATGGCCACTCAACTCGGTCAAATGCCCTGTCTGCATCTAGAGAAATCACCAATCCCTGTGTTGACTGTTGTTGGCATGCTTGAATTACATTAAGCAACCTCCCAACATTATTGGAGTATCTGTGACCCTTTATGAAACCCGTCTGATCCTTTTTAATAATAGAAGGTAACACAGTCTCCAGCCTTAATGCGAGAGTCATAGAAAGGACTTTAAAGTCTACATTTAAGAGTGAGATGGGCCAGTATGAAGCACAGTATTCCAGGTGTTTCCTGGTTTTAAGGATAAGTGAAATATTGGCCTCTCTCACAGATGATGGGAGACAACCATGACTGTATGAATCATTAAACATATTCAGCATCGGGCCTGACGGTATACTTACAAATTCCTTATAGAACTCACTGGGAAGTCTGTCAGGATCGGGCGCCTTTCCACTCTGAAGCTGCCTCACAGCTTCACTTTTTGCTTTGATAAAGGATGGTTGTTCGGGAGTCACACCCAGGAGCTTCAGATCCCTAAAAAAAATTTCCATTTTGGCCTGCCCCTCCCTACAATCTTCGGTTTGGTATAACTTAGAGTAACATCTCTGGAACGCCACATTAATCTTCATAGAATCACATGTTAGGTTCCCAGACCCTTCCCTAATCGCCATAATGGCTTGTGGGCACTCCTTGTTCTGGCGAGATACCCTAAGTATTTGCCTGGCTTGTCACCATGCTCATATAACTTTGCTTTGCAAAAACCAGCTCCTTCTTTGCCGTCTGTGTGAGCACTGAATTGAATGCAGACCGCAGCGCCATAATCCTCTGTGACCAATGAGGGTCTGTCAAAGTAGGCCTTCTCGGCTGCCTTCAACTGTGCTTCATGGAGATGTTGCTGCTCACCCTTCTGCTGCTTCCTACCGAATTTGAAATAACTAACCCCCTAGCATAGGCTTTGGCAGGTTTCCAGAGGACGGATGAGCTACCAACTGAGCCTAAGTTAATGTCTAGGAACACCCGAAATTCCCGAGAGAAATGCTCTACGAACTTGTTATCCTTGAGGATAACAGGATCCATTCGCCAGTACCTTGAACCCACTCTAACATCCTTAATCTTAACCATAAGGTACATTGGAGCACGATCAGAGATGGTAATATTACCAATTGAACAAGATGCCACTAAATCCAGGGTTACTGCAGGGGTCAGAAAAAAATCAATCCTAGTGTGACATCTGTGCGGATTGGAAAAAAACGTAAATTTTTTACCTGTAGTGCGGAGGCACCTCCAGACGTCCATCAACCCTAACTCCCGACACAGACCCACTAACTGTTTAGTTTGTACAGAGGGTATCGAGAGATCTTTGGACAACCTGTCTACTGTGGGATCCATGAGACAGTTAAAATTTCTCCCTATAACTCCCAGGACTCGAGACTGATCAGTTTAGGAAAAGCGTCTACCAAAAATTTAAGAGGATGAGCTAGAGGACAATGAACATTTAAAACACTATATTCTTCCCCATTTATCAAGGCTTGAAGAATTACAAACCTCCCGTGTGTGGCTTTAGCATACCCTAACAGCTTAAATGGGAGATTCTTCCTAACCAATATAGCTACTCCCCTACTTCTGGTATTAAATGATGGTCAAAGCCATTCTGCTGTAATTTCAGGTGCTCTTTATCATCTTACATGTGTCTCCTGTAACAAAGCAATATCCACCTTCTCCTTTCTAAGACTCAAGAGTACCTTCTTCCTCTTAATTGGTGAATAACTTCCCTTGATTTTCCAGGTACACCATTTAATCAAGTCATTAGCCATAACCTTCTGCAATAACATTGAAAGTCCAGAAAGGAGGAACCTGAACCACAAACTGCTGAGCCTTAATGTTACATGACCCACCAAATACAAAAACTACAGAAACTAAAACTACTGAATTTAACAAATCTAAAAAGCGATTAAAAATTAATAACAACAAAAAACAAAAAAACAAACTAACGTATAAAGTGCCAACAGTACTGAATAGGGGAACTCACCCCCTGCTCAGAGCAGGCAACAACCCATCCCAAACTGCCCATAAGTAGACATCTAATCATCTCAAGCACCTTCACTTCTCCCAGCTACAGCCGCACCACAGACACAAACAAAAAAAGAGTAAACACCCCATAGAATACCAATATGAATAAAAAAACACTTTTTTTGTTAAAAAGGGGAAATAAATACCCCAACCACCCTTTAGTATATTCTAACTTAGAAATTGAAAATGTACATCTCAACCGCCACCAACCATAGTTTAAAACCAATTATTATCAGTAGAAGGAAAGAAAATAAAGTTTAAGTGGACATCCTCTGTTTCTTTTACAAAATGATAAAGACATACCCAAACAACACTATTTATATATACTAAAATTGTTCAAATTAGGTTAATTTGTCCACCACTGCAAATGTGTTGCTGGTCAAAGCACAGCAGGCCAGGCAGCATCTCAGGAATAGAGAATTCGACGTTTCGAGCATAAGCCCTTCATCAGGAAATCTCCAACATGTCAAAGAGATGTATGGATCCATCTCAGGTGATCCGAAGCATCACCAGATACCTTAGGGAATACTGAATCCCAAGCTCCCTCAGTCTTCTCTTGACACTGTCATAGGACTTTTGTTTCTGGATCACTGCTGCTGAGAAGTCCTGAAATAACATGATCTTAGAACCCTCATAAATTAGGGCCTTTGGATCCTGCCCCTGGACTCTGGAAGTCTCCATGACTCTCTCCTTATCCTGGTAATGATGGATCTGCACCAGAAGAGGATGAGAACGTTGACCCAGACCCAATCTCCACGCTGTGACCTAGTGAGCCCTCTCTATCTTCAATCCTCTCATGTCGGCCTCTAAGTTAAGGAATTTCGGCAGCCAATCCTCAAAAAATTCTGCAGGTCGCTCACCTTCCTTACCCTCAGGCAGACCGATGATCCGAATGTTTTGTCTACTGCCGCTGTTCTCAAGATCATCCACTTGGTTGCACAAATTACAGACCTACATCTCCAGGGCTTGGATCCTATCCCTGGATGAACTTCCAGCACTGTGACCCTATGCTCCACTTCAGCTGTCCTCTTCTCCACGTCTCCCAGCTGCTGCTCATGATTCTTCAGCATGAGAGAGTTTGAAGCCAGCTTCTCTTCAATCTGTTTCCCCAGCATCTCATGAGATTTCGCGAGCTTGTTCACCAGACCCTGGAAAGTAATCGACTATGAGGATCCTGCAGCCTGAACTGCAGACCCGGCCTCGGATGCTCCTCCTCCGTTTTACTGCATCTCTGAATGGCTGGAATCAGAGGTAAGTTAATTTTTGAAGTTTTTGGGACTCATGATCTTCCCAGAGTCCCAAGATGTCACAATGATCTGGGTTGGGCGGGTTAAAGGTTCATCCCGTTTGTGCTGTGATACAGAGCTCTGTAGTGCGATCTTCTCAGATCGCGCCATCTTGGATCCCCCTGATGATTACTTTAATGGGACCCAGGAGCAGGCCCACAAAGAAATTTTGTGACTTGCCCACCCCAAAGATCAAGAGCATGGGCCTGAAGTACAACCAAAAAAACCCAACAAATTCTTCAAATAATTACAAAAATGAATGCAATCTCCATCAGCCAATGCATATGTAATCCTTGGGCTCCATAGCAATGTAGAACAAACAGTTGAAAGGTTTGTGTGAATTACAAGTACTACCCACCTGGGGCACCACAACAACAAAAGAGAATGGTAGGAAAACAAGAAGGGGCTTCAAAAAAAGGAATTTAAGGGGATAACATTTTTATTGTTTTCTTTTTTATCTAAAGAATGTCTTTTTTCTGTTTGATTGCCACAAGGTCACCCATATTTCTAATTAATGAGGAATTTTGTGCAAAGCCTGTCAGGGGTGGTGCAATGACAATATAAATGAGAGAAAGATAGTGAGGGGCCAAATTAAAATGGAGGTGGAGGAGAAAATGCTGCATTGCACCCTCTGCTGTACCCAGGTCTCTGTAAAGGCATAAAGTGTGTTGGTGGACACTACGGGCTCCATTTCCAAAGACATTCGGGCACAAATGTAGCCCTGGGAGAGGGCAAGGCCCAGTCAGGAATGATAATGCCTCCACTACCCGGACCTGTTGATGGCCATTTTGATGAGACACATGTGGAGGTTCTTTAATACTCCTGCATCTTCCACACCAGATACCCAAAGGTAAGGGTGTGGGACTGAAGTGTCATCAAAGGAAGAGTAAAAGATTTTTTAAAGTATTTAAATAGTGGATTCAAATGCCCAAAACCAACATTTGTGTAGTCTATAGACTATGCAACACCAGAGAATAAATGGTTGTGCTGGGAGATTTGTATTTATTTTTTCAAAGCCAGTAAGAAAAGAGGAAGGGGCTAAATCAAAACAGAATTGGAAGGTGATCGCAAATTTTTGTGCTAATTATTTTTGTAGCATTACTCTTCCTTTTTCTTTTTATATCCAGGAGTGCTCTTAGCCACTATTATTTTTGATCCACCACCAAGTCCCCCTTGTTACTTTTCTCCTTTATTCTTCACTACTAAATTGCCTATCATTCTAATTAATGACCAATTTGCATTCAAAGATGTTGGCAACAAAAGGGAATGGTAGGGAGACAGGAAGAGGGCAGAATCATAATAGAATTGGAGGGAGAAATAAGAAACGTCACCTTCTGCGGTGCCCACCTCTCTTAAAATACGTCGAAAATAGCTGTGGACATGGCATGATCCCTCCCCCAGGATACCCGGGTCGGAATGTAACTGGAAGAGATGACAATCAGGTTGTGTATTGTTATCATAACTGTTATTTTTGAGATAAATCTTTCATCTCAATTCAAAATTATAGTGGGAAGCAGGTTTGACATTTCAGATACTCAGGTTGCCCTCTTCCCTCGGCACTCATGCTGCTGTTTAACTCCATTGTTACAAGGTGCCTTACAGCCCCTACCTCAAAAGCATTTAGTTATTACTTCAAATAAAAAATAATTTGAACTCTTTTATCTGTGTACGTATTCAATTTCCCATGGTCCTTCACCTCACTTTGAAAGTCCCCCAAGCAGCCTGCATTCTGATGTGACTGCACCCCTCTGTTTGTGTGGGTTGCAATTACCATGATGTCAAGGTTCATTTGCAGCTGGTTCATAGACTAGTTCAGAGTTGTTGGATGTTTGTGCTTAAATTGATTATTAACCCCTAATTTGTACTACCTCATGATAAATTGTACTCAACCTCATATATTGTAAATTCAAAAATGTGGAAGGATTACCATATTGATCAAATACTCCAACAGACATTAAGTATTAGAACTAAAACTGGATATTAAGACTTGCAGGTTAATGGGGGTAAAGCATTGGAGTAAAGCTCAAGGGAGCTCAGGCTAAATGCGGCCTAAAGAATTAACAATATAATATCCTTTTCACATTAATCTCATCATGTGCATATGTTGGTTTAGCAGTTGAGAGAAGTTTGACAGTGGTGGGTGGCTGGGTAAGCAACATGTTTAGTATCTTGCTGCAGACCTGCTTCATTGTGCTTCATTGTGAAGAACTTGGAGCAGTGAGATTTGAGCTAGCTTTGTATTCCTGTGTTAGATCAGACTGCACACCCTGAATTGAAATGGGACCAGAAAAAATACAATGTTAATCTATTCCTTGTAGTCTAAACACAACTGCCAATTCATCTAGATACATAGTGCATAAAGTGCACGATTGAGTGCGCATTGAACATAAGAACACTATCAAAGGACAACGCAAGGAATAAAATGCCAAAGGAATACAAGCTATGTGTGAAGATTAGTAACTATTACAGCAAAGTAATAGTGACAAGTGTGGAGCTAAGTGAAAGTGGGTATTATTAATTTGCATGTGAATATTTTCTGTAGATATATTCCATTGGTGAGGAATTCTTGCCATGCCTTGTGCACTGTAATTAAGTTTGTTTGTCACTTTGGGCCAGGCTCACAGGAAAACCCTTAGCTCTAAAATGGTCCAGCTTGCAGATCTGATATCAGGCCAATCTCTGTCAGGCCTAACTGTTACCTCTATGTTGTAACCTCAACTTCTACCTGGAATCCATGGATCAAGTGGACAACTGTAGTCTCCACTTTGCAGCTGTTATTTGTCAACCCCTAATTCTGCCATTCTAAGTAGCAAAAACAAAATCCTAGGATTAAGCATATGCTAATACAGATGCAAGTGAGAGATGAGGTTGCAAAAGGACAGATTATCATGGAGAGTAGTGGAGATGAAAGTCAAGATAGAAACAGTACAGTTGCTCAGCTCTCGGTACAGTGCCTCAGTGGTTAGCAGTGCTGCCTCATAGTGCCAGGGACCAGGTTCAGTTTCAGCCTCACTGACTGTCTGTGTGGAGTTTGCACCCTGTCTCTGTATGGGTTTTCTCCCACAATCCAATGATGTGTATATTAGGTGAATTGGCCATGCTAAATTGCCCATAGTTTTCAGGGATCTGCAGGTTAGATACATTAGTCAGGGGCCATGTAGAGTAATAGGGGAGTGGGTCTGGATGGGATACCCTTCGGAGGGTTGGTGTGGACTTGCTGGGCCAAATGGCCTGTTTCCACATTGTAGGGATTCGATAATAAAAGCTTCCACATGAGCCAGAAAGAAAAATCTAGAAAAGAAGTGAATATCATTATACAGCACAACTGGAAATTTGAAAAAAAACACAATTATCAGCGTTAAGTCTGCTTCCCCCACAGCAGACTTAATGTTAAAAAAGAGAGTAAAGTTACAGATATAATGCTTACAAGAGAACTGACAGATACAAACTGAGACTTGATGAGTTACCATCATTTGATTAGTTGAATATTAAGTTTACGCTACAGATTTGATATCAATGCACCTCTACTCAAATAAGAACTAGTGCACGTATGTCTAATAACCAGCAACCTGACGAAAAGAGCCAAACTTCCAGAATATAAACCAATATTAGGCCCAATGACAGTCTTCAGGAATTCCTGAAGAAGAGCTCATGCCCGAAACGTCGATTCTCCTGCTCCTTGGATGCTGCCTGACCTGCTGCGCTTTTCCAGCAACACATTTTCAGCTCTGATCTCCAGCATCTGCAGTCCTCACTTTCTCCAATGACAGTCTTCCCTATACTTGATAAAATTGACAAAGGAGCATGGTAAAATTATGTTTGAATTACACCTTTGTTTTTTTTTCTTTTGGAGCTGGTTTAATACCTCCTTGCAATGACATCATTGCAGGTTCTGTTGGCAAGACTTTCTCCTGTGCTTCATGCTCAGTCACATATGGATTGAATTTCATATGAAGGAATGGAAGAGTTGATGGATACAAAGAAAAGTAGGACCAAGGATAGAAACTGGAGTACAAAAGGAGATGCATTTATAAAAATGGAACAGAAGGAGAAAGAATACATAGAATCAATTGAGAGTTGCAGGGAAAAATAACATGGACACCCATCTATGATAACATTGCTATTAATGGAATGGGTTTCAGATAACAATTCTAAGGTGACAAGGTGATCTTATTTACTGTTTTTTTGACTTACACAAGACACAGATGGAGGTAGATTGTGAACATACTGCACTTTTATATTCATACACACTTTCATGACATAAAACAGCTTCCAACATTTTAAAAACATTTTTCTGATGTGGCTGTCACTGTAATGGCCAGCATTTAATACTCTCACTGCCCTTGAACTGAATGGTTTGCCAGGCCATTGCAGGTTGCTAAAATCAACCACATTATTGTGGGTCTGGAATCCAGAGTTACATGTAGGCCAGACCAGTTAAGGATGACAATTTTCTTTCCTAAAGGACATTAGTGAACTGGATGGGTATTTATAACAATCAACAGTGATTACATTGTCATCATTAAAACAGCTTTTAGTTCCAGATTTTTATTGAATTCAAATTCCACCATCTGTTATTGTGAGATTTTAAACCCATGTCCCCCGAAAATTGGATTACAAATCTAGTGACATTACCACTATGTCACAGCCAGCCCTTAGTGAGTGTGGAACTAAGTCCTCTGAACAACAATGAGGCTCTCTGCCTGATATTTTACATAGTTTTTGAAAGAAGAATGACTAGTGAACCACGGGAGAAGGACCATTGACAAAACAATCACCAGCCCATTCTGCCATTTTAAATACTATCGCAGCAAGAAGAGGAGGAAAAAAATACTTGGTTTTAAAAATTGTACATGAGCCACATATCAGTGGCACTAAATGTCCTGATATCTTCTCTGTGCACTCACAGAAAACCACAGCTTGGAGATGCAGACGGTGCCAGGATGATAATCGGGGAGCATTGTTCTCCGACATCTGGCTAGCAGATAAGGAACGTCTGCATACAGATGATAATGAAAGTAGGCATCTGTGGTACTGTGTCTTCGAAATTTTCCCTTAGTTTCTGAAAAGGTTTTATTTAGCCCACTGACCTTAATTGAATATTAATTAACTAATTACAGAAATATTGTTCTTCACAAATCCTGAATAGGTGACTTTTTAAAAAAAATGCCATATTTTTATTAATGTTTGCATAGCGTATAATTGAATCTTTGTGGCTGCCAGCAGCTGTCAGATACACCTCTCAGCTTCTGTAATAAGCCAAATTAAAAAAAGTGCTGGGAGTATGATTTATATCACTATAGCAAGCTGGTTGTGAGCTTTATATTGAATATATTTGGACAAAAACAATTTCTTCGCTGGCTCCCAAATATCAACAAAATTGTCTTTTACTTTCTTCCACAGTATCTCAATGTGTTAGGTTCAATATAACTTGAATTAAAAGTGGTCAGACCAGGTTAGTTTACCACATAAAGACTGTTCTGTCTGTGGGCTGTGAGTGGTGGTATTACAGGAAATAATGTTGTGATCACTTGCCAAGTAAAAATAAAATATAAAATTTATATTTAAGTTTAATATTTATCTAAGGAATAAAAATATAAAGTGGTCAATAAAGAAATAAGACAAAACAGATTATTAAAAAGAAGAATGGTGCCCCATCTACTTTCTGTGACCCATAGGACAGATAGCATACCCTTCAGCCATGTTTATGGTGTGAATGGACAATTCAGGTATGTGACTTCAGAATTTGTCAACATTGAAAGCTCTGGATAATGGATAGTTGAACCAAAGTCACTGAGGTAGTGATTAATATTTTTTATTGAATTGAACAAATCCAGTGGCAAAAGCAAATATCATAAAATCTTGTAAGAAGCAAGGTTAAATAGTTGGGATTTAGCCTCTCTTGATTAAATTATTACCTTAATTCCACTAAAGTGACTATTATTGTTCCTAACCATCACAATTTGAAGCAAACTTATAATTATTTTACAATAAAATATTACAATTTCACTGGAGCTAGAACAAAGCACTGTATTTGTACTATAATTCTATTGCTGTTGCTATCACATGTGGGTACTCTATTCCAACGTAAGAATGGAATTAATAGCTTCATCATACTCTACAGCCTGAAGGAATAGCTCTGTTATTAGTGGATCTTAAAGTATAGCTTAGCTACAGTGGAGTGTGTGAGGAAAGGTTGTGTTACTGTTCAAGTTCTGGAGAGCTAGCCTGCTTGAAGTTGCAGCATATTGTGAGAATCACAAACTTGGTGGCTTCAGCATACTTTGGACTTTGATCACTTTTATTTATTTATGATCATTGCTGGCAAGACCATTTATGCTGTTTTTATAATTGCACTTGACATGTTGGTGGTGAACTATCTTCTTGAACTGCCACAATCTGTGTGTTGTAGGCACACCCTCAGTGTATTTAAGGAGGGAGGTCCAGGATTTGACACAGTGTTAATGAAGAAATGGTGTTTCTAGTCAGGATGTTTTGTAGCTTGAGGGTGAACCTGTAGATATTGCTATTTGCATGTTCTATCTGCCCTTGTCCTTCTAGTTGGTACTGGTTGCAAATTTGGGAGGTGCTGTTGAAAAGGCCTTAGTGAGTCATTGCAGAGCAACCTGTAGATGGTACACATTGCAGCCATGATGCATCAGGAGTGAAGGGAGTAAATGTTTAAGGTAGTGGATGCTGCGCCAACAAAGCAGGCAATTTATTTCAATAGGATCAAGTTCCTTGGCCATGATTGGATCAGCATTCATCCATGAAAATGGAGAATATTTCAGCACACACTTGACATTTGGCTTGTAGGTGATGGAAAAGGCTATAGGAACAAAGGAGGTGAAACATTCTTTACAAAACTCCCAATCTTTGATGTGCTTTTATGGCCAATCCAATTAAGGCTTTGGTCAATGATGACTCATGGCTGGGAAATTCAGTGTTGCCATGCTGTTGAATATCAAAGGAGAGGTGGTTTGAATCTCCCTTGATGAAGATGAGTATTGCAAACTATCACCTCAGTGCAGTAGTGAGGGAGTGCTGTGTTGTTAGAGATTTTTTCATTTGGATGATGTGTTACATCGTGCCTCTGAATCCCATTTCAGGTGTATGGGCAAGACTCTTTAGCATTAATTGACAAAGACTAAAGGAGCTCCTCCATTGTTCTAATGAGCATTGTTCCTTCAACTAACACCATCATACATAAAATCTCAGTTACCTGAGTGTTGTTTATAAGAAATACATTTGGAATATTTCTGAGCAGTGATAATTACTATATAAATGCAAGTTTCTTTCTGAAGATAATAACTCCTTTACAATATGAAAGGAGCACAAGCGAATGTCTGATACAGAGTCCTGCCTTTTTACTGCCCTTTTGATCTTTGCCTCTTTCTAGACTGAAGAGGTGATCTGGCAGTCAAGCACTTGTTAATGTTATTCCATATAAAGTCACTGGGATGCCTGTAAAATTGACCTGGAGTTCAAACCCTCTTTCCTTCTGACTTCCACTTGCATCCCATAGGAAAATATTGTGCTTCATTTATCTTACTGATAAGTTTACTACTTTGTAAGATATCCCAGTGTATTTTATGTACATTTTCTGCAATTTCTCAGCTGGAATGACAATTGGCTGGAATTCTCCTAGGATAGAAAGGAGAAATCATCCAGAGATACTCGACCAGATGTATGAAACCTCATGCTGGGGTTCAGTTCTACTTTTCTCACTGTTAAGTACAGATAGCCTGTTGGTATTCATTGTTAAGGATCACACATGGAAATGGCCATATGGATGAGATAGTGTTTTTAAAATTCATCGAATCATATTTTAGAAAGAAACCGCAGCTTTCAGAAGCAATAGGTGGGATAATTAGCCAAAACAAATATTCTAGCACATATTTGTATGTTTAGTCAGGTAATTATGAGTCAGGTAAAGTGTTCAGTGATTTGGAGTTGTAAGAAAAATGTCATGTGACATCTGTTCTGGAGTAATCCCGTAGGAGTTAAGGAGGATTAGAGAGCTTTTTATGCCAATTTATTTGAATGAAAGGATACTGCTCTTGGGAATGGTTTAGTATTATTTCAGAGAATAGAATTTATAGAAGTGGCTGTATTGAAAAGGCAGCCAGGGCATAGGGAATGAACTGGATTTAAGGGTTATCTTGGACAGATTTGGATAAGCTCACTTTGTACTTCTACATTGTTCCAAGAATGTGAATGATAATTTCACTGCCCAGTGATGTGATCATCTGTGGCAGTAAATTATAAGTTAATAGTCAAATTCCAGAATGCGTTAGAATGAAACCATGAATCACCTTGAGAACAGATAGTTGCAGCAATGTTAATGGTGCATTACTGACATTCTTTCAGTCATGCCAGAGAGTATTGGAATTCATTTGCACCTGTGACTGATGAATTATCGGCTGTTCTCATTTCTGAGAATTTCACCATTAAAATGTCTTCCATTCATTGTGAATATTCTCTGGCCTCCATTGAAAGTATAATTGCCATCTTATAATAATTTACAATTTTTTTTGTATTCTTCCTTTCTTTGAGTCAAACAAAATTTCCTTTCCAATGCAGCAAATTTTCTATCTGCCCCCAAGCTTTTGAGAATGCTGCTCCTGATTCAGAAATAATTAACCACTCAAGTAGTCTGGAATAAACAGTCCAAGGAACATCTGCACATTTCAGCTTACATTTCCATCTTTCTGCTCTCTAAACAGCACAGTCAGTCATTTTGTAAAGGTACTTTTAGACCTTTATATCACAATTCATTGGAGATAGACTACTTGCCTATTACATTATTATGCCCTATTACAATATTCAATCCAGACAAATGCAAATAGCCTAAATTTATATGAAGTGAACATGAATGTTGATAGACAATTAAGTGGCTTCGGAGTAGTTAAAACTCTTTTTCTATTTTACCACCTGCCTATGTAGTCATTGTATGGTTTAAGGTTCCTCATCACAATACACAGTTATGGATGGGTACATCAATTGCAATTATAAAATTGATTTTCTCACACTTTGGACAACAAAATCACCAGAGGCACAACTATCTCCAAAGTTAACATCTGTTATCCAATTAAACAAATAGTCATGGCAAAGGCTGATTAAATTTTGCACCTCATGAAAAACTGAACTAAAGACAAAGGATATGGAACAAAGGCTGTGGAATGAAGTTGAAATACAGATTATAATGATTGGATAGTATAGTGCAACAATGTTGAGGAGCTCCATGAGTGGAATCACAATGGCATATCTAGAAGACTGAGATAGCATATTCAGAGAGATGGTCTCACCACAGCTTAAATGACTGAAGGCAGAAAGGGAATGAGTGACAACCAGGCAGTTCAAGAGAAACAGACAGGTAGTGCACAAGTCCACTAAGATCCCATTCTCAAATCGGTTTTCTTGTTTTGGAAGCTGCTGAGTACATTAGTTTCACAAGATGGTGCCGTTAAAGCCAAGTTTATGGCACCACAGGAATAAGAACAAAGGAACATAATAGTGATAGAGATTTATTAGTTAGAGGAACAGATAAGCGTTTCTGCAGCTGTGACTCCAGGATGGGATGTTGTCTCCCTGATGCCAGGGATAAGGATGTCATAGAGCAGCTGCAGGATATAGTTCTAGATTGATTCATAAGAAACTATGATCAGATTGGTACCAATCACTTGGTTAGGAAAAGATAGGTCCTAAAATCAGAACCTAGGGAGCTAGGTAGAAAATGGGTAAGCAGGATCTCAAACATAGCCAACTTCAGATTAATCCCAGTGCCCCTTGCAAGTGAAATATAAAGATAAGGCAGGTGAGTGCATTAATGGAAAGATGGTCCAGGAGGGAAGACTTTGGATTTCAGGAGCACTGCCATTGGCTCTGGGGAAAGTAGCACCAGTACAAGCCAATAGCTTGCACCTGAACAGAGATGGGACTGAGTTCCTTGTGGATGTTTTTGTGGTGCTGTTCAAGGAATTTAACTGACTAAGGGTGTGGAAACCAAGAGAGAATGTTAGAGAGGGATACCAGAACAAACAGTTTACTTGGAGAGATGAATAACAATGCATAGAGAACAGAAAGTCATTCATGAAGTCTAAGTAAGGGAGAAAATAATGATGTTTAATTGAGGTTGCTATGCATGTATGTATATATGTGAATGCACAGAGTATAGTAAATAAGATTGAGGAATTACAGCTTGCCATAGGGAATTATGATGTGATTATAACAGAGACCTAGATCAAGGAAAGGCAGGATTGGATATGAAATTTTATTGAGTGCAAAGTGTTCAGAAAGATAGGGAAGGAGGGAGAAGTGGTGGTGGTGTTGGTTAAAGAGGGCGGGTGGAAGAGAATGTCCTAGAAGGCTAAAGACCAGAATCAATTTGGCAGCAGCTAATGAACAAAAGAAAACATCTACGTTGCTCAGTGTAGTGTAAGGACCAGCAACTAATTGGAAGGATATAGAGGAACAAACTGTAGAAAAATAACACGAGAGTGCCAACATTATGTAACTGGGAGCTTTAACTACCTGAATGTAGACTAGGTCAATGGTAACATTAAGGGTGGAAAGAGATCAATATTCTGCAATTGTGTTCGTAAAAGTTTGCAACAACTGTTTGTGGCCAGATCGAGAAAGGATACACTGCTGGATCTAGACCATGGAAATGAAGTGTCAGGTAGATCAAGTGTCAGTGGTGGAATATTTAGGAGGCTGTGATCATTACACTCTAAGGTTTAATGTCCTAATAGAAAAGGACAATTGGCAATCAAGACTAAGAGTAATTAACTGCTGCAGAGCCAACTTCAATGGGGCAAATACAGAGCTGGCCAGGATTGACTGGAACTGTAATATTGACAGGAAAATCTGTAGCTGAGCAATGGGTCACCTTCAAAAATGAAATGGTTTGTGTCAGCGTATATTCTGTCACAAGGGAAAGGGAGGTCATTCAAATCCAGGGCTCCATGGGTATAAAAAGGGATGGAAATTAACATAAAAAAGTAACAATTTGTCAATGACAGGTGTCAGGCAGAAAATACAATTGAGAACCAAGAGAAATAGAGAAGGTTCAGAAAAGAGGTGAAAATGCATGAGAAGCAAAGATGGATTATAAGGAAAGACTGGCAGCCGATACAAAGTGTTCTAAAAGCACAACATAGTAAAAGTGTGGTAAGAGGAGTTGGGCCAATTATTTAACTAAAAGGGAATTTACACATGGCAGCAAGAGACATGACTATGATATGAATATAGTACTTTGCATCTGTCCTTACCAAGAATGTATGTGACATCCTGGCTATGGTATAGAAGAAGAAGCTCTGTCACCAGAAGGATTCAAAATTAATCAAGAGGAAATGTTGGATAGGCTATCGATTATTAAAGCTGACAGCCAAATGAGAAGCATCTTAGGATATTGAAGGAAGTGAAAGTGAGTGTTGCAGGGCACTGGCAATAATATTTCAGTCTTCCCGAGATTCAGGGGAGGTGCCAAAGGATTGGAGAATTGGAAATGTCACTTCCTTGTTCAAAATAGGTTGTAAAGATAAGCCAAGCAACTACAGACTAGTCAGTTTAACTCCAATGATGGGGAAGCTTCTAGAGAGAATTATTCAGCATATAATTCATAGACACATAGAGTCATAGAGATGTAAAAGCATGGAAACAGACCCTTTGTTCAACTTGTCCATGCTGACCAGATAACCTAAATTAATCTAGTCTCATTTGTCAGCATATGGCTCATAAACCACTAAACCACTCCTATTCATATACCCATCAGATGCCTTTTACATTTCGTAACTGTACAGTCTCCACTACTTCCTCTGGCAGCTAATTCCATACATGCACCACCATCTGCGTGAAAAAGTTGCCCCATAGGTCCGTTTTAAATCTTTCCCTTCTCACCTTAAGCCTATGCCCTCTAGTTCTGGACACCCCCACCTTAGTGAAAAGACCTTGCCTATTTATGGTATCCATGCTCCTCATAATTTTTATAAACCTCTATAAGGTCACCCCTCATCCCCTGACCCTCCAACCTCTTCTGGCACAGTGGTAGAGTCACTATCTCTAGGCTAGGGGCCCTGTGTTCAAGAACCACTTGCTCTGGACCTGTGTTTAATGTGTTGAAACACGTTGACTGAAACAAATATAAATCAATATATCTAGGGTATAATCTGTGAGGGAGGGGGAGTTGTGGCTCAGTGGTAGTGAGCCACAAGTGAGTGAGAACACCTGGGTTCTAAGCCAGAATGCCTGGGTTCAAATGACACCTGCCTTTGAGGGTGTGTCATAACATCCCTGGGCAGGTTGATTAAGAGTATTAAAAATACTGGCCCACAGCTGTTGTCTGTGTTGGTACAACAGTTAGCCCAAGGCTTGGGAGTCCTTTAGCTATAAAAACATTAATTTACAGACATTCCATAACCATTCACATGGGTATATCATGCATTTAACCAGAAAGATTTTCAGCACAGGAGGAGGATAACATTCAACTCATTATGCCATGCTAGCTCTTTGTTCAAGCAATGCAAAATTATCTCATGGTATGGCATTTTCCCCACAGCCTTGCATTTTACCCAGTTTGAAACATTTAGCTTGTTTTCCTTTGAAAGACTAGTCTCCCTCTGGGGGCAAAAAGAATCCCCAAACAGTTTGCAAACCAAGGCATTTTCCAAAATCTCCAAAGTGAATTGGATAGTCTACTAAAGAAAAAGCATGGCAAACATGGGGTGGTGGGGTGGGGAAACGAGCTGAGCTGTTCTAAACAAGCAGCTCAGATGAACATAATTATCTTCTATCCTGCATGGTCCTCACTCTCTCTTAAAATTTTTTGATCTTTACCACAAAATGTTTGTATTCCTGCCCAAGGCTATTACTTCCCTAGTCACTAACAGCAGTTATGTTTACACAATGAGTGAGTCGCAATTGGAACTGGCCATAATTGCTGACCCCCAACAGGTTATAACTTCCAGGGTTTAACTGACACATTGTATATATATGATCCAAATTGGAAATGAAAATGCTCACTGATGATCAGCATGCATGTGGGAAACAAAGATGGCTGACAAGTTACAGAGGATTACATCCATGTCATTGTCACATCAATGACAACAGAGCTGTCGAAATGTACCTTCACCACAATCGAATAATATAGAGCATGTAGCATTAATGTTTAGAATGTGAAGAAAGGTATTTCTTCAGTAAGAGCCACATGGATTTCCAAAGGGAAACTCATGTTGGACTAACTTGCTGGAGTTTTTTTTGGAAAGGAAACAGAAAGGGTTGATGAGGATAATGCTGTTGAGGACTTTCAAAAAGATTCAGTACATTGATGCACAATTAACCCATGAGAAAAGTTATAGCTCATGGAATATATGGAGCAGTAGCAACATGGATACAAACTTGGCTGAGTCATTGGAAACTGTAATGGTCAATGGATATATTTTTGAGATTGAGGAAGGTTTGTTGAACAATTCCCCAGGGATCAGTATTGGGATATTTGATTTTCCTAATATATGTTGACAATTTACATCTTGATGTCCAGGGGACAATTTCAAATGTTATGAATTGTACGAAACTTGGAAACTTTATAAACTATGAGGAGGATACTGCAGATGTCCAAAAGGATATAGACAGATTGGTGGAGTGGGCAGGTGAAGTTCAATGAGAAGAAATATGAGGTGATGCATTTTGTTAGGATGAACATGGACAGGTAATATAACATACAGGGTTCAATACTTGAGGGAATGCAGGTGCAGGGGGACTGTGTGTATATGTACGTAGATCACTGTGGGTGGAAGGACAGTGGCAAGAACTGAATTTAGTATTCTAGGCTTTAGTAATAGGGTTATTGAGCTCAAAATAGGGAGGTTATGCTGAATGTATACAGGACACCTGTTGAACCTCAGCTGGAATATTAGTTTAGTTCTGAGTGCAATATTTTAGGACAGATGTGAATGCATTAGAGAGTGTGCAGAAGAGATTTACAAAAATTATTCCAGGGTTGAGAAATGTCAGTTATCAGGATAGATTTGAGAAGTTAGGAATGTTCTCCTCAAAGAACAGAAGGCCAAGAGAAGATCTGACAAAAATGTTCAGAACCATGAGAGGTTATATGTTAGATATGGGTATATCAGGGGAAACTGTTAATACTCATAAAATGATTGAAAACAAGAGGGCACATATTTTAAGTGATTCACAAACTTAATAAATATTATGTGGATAAAAACATTTTCACTTAACAAATGGTTCGGTCTTGGAATGCACTGCCTGGGAGTATGGTGGAGGCAAAGTTAATTGAAGCATTCATAAGGGTTTTGGATGATTATTTAAATAGAACGCTGTGCAAGGGTTTGGGGAAAAGGTATGTGAATGGCAGTAGGTCATAATGCTCATTGGAGAGCTGGTGAAAACACAATGAGCTGAATGGCCTCCTTCCACTCCAGAACCATTTTTTTCATTCCTGTTTATGTGTAAATTGGAACACTGTCCAGTCAACTTTGAGAGACAATGAGAATGTTGTTGACTCTTAGGGGGAAAGAGTTTTTTATTCACTATTGGGATGTGACCAGCATTTATTGCCAGTCCCCAGCTACCTTGAGAAGCTGGTGGCAAGCTGCCTTCTTGAACTGCTGTAATTCACGTGCTATAGGTTGACCCACAATGCCTTTAGTGAGGGATTTCCAAGAATTTGACCCAA
The DNA here is from genome assembly GCF_020745735.1 of Hemiscyllium ocellatum. Taxonomy (NCBI): domain Eukaryota; kingdom Metazoa; phylum Chordata; class Chondrichthyes; order Orectolobiformes; family Hemiscylliidae; genus Hemiscyllium; species Hemiscyllium ocellatum. Next base: position 44,900,484 of record NC_083418.1, on the reverse strand, counting down.
TGAAAGTGAAGGAACAGTGATATATTTTCAAGTCAACATGGCAAGTGACTTGGAAGGGAACTTGCATGTGGTGGTGTTCCCATGTATCCGTTGTCTTTGTGCTTCTAGATGGAATTGGTCATGGATTTGGAGGGTGCTGTTGAAGGATCTTTGGTGAATTTCTGCAGTGCACCTTGAAGGTAGTACATACTGCTGCTGCTAAGAGTCAGTGGTGGAAGGGATTTATATTTCTGGATGTAGTGCCAGTAAATTTGGCTGTTTTTTTCTGGATGGTGTCAAGCTTCTTGCATGTTGTTGGAGCTGCACTCATTCAAGCAAGTGGGGAGTATTCCATCACACTCATGACTTTATCCTTGTAGATGATGGACTGGCTTTAGGGAGTCAGGAGGTGAGTTACTCGCCACAGTATTCCTAGCTTCCTAGCTGTTGTAACTACTGTATTTATATGGTAAGTCCAGTGAGTTTCTGGTCAATGGCAACCCCAAGGATATTAATAGTGGAGGATTCAGCGATGAAAATACCATTGAATGCCAAGGGGCAGTTGTTAGATTATTGCTTATTGGAGATGGTCATTGCCTGGCATTTGTGTAGCATGAATGTTACTTGGCACTTGTCAGCCCAAACCTGGATACTGTCCAGATCTTGGTGCATTTGAACATGGGCTATCACGAATGGTGCTGACCATTGTATAATCATTGGCAAATAGTCCCTTTTCTGACATTATGACGGAATGTAACTGAAGATGATTGGGCCTAGGACACTACCCTGAGGAACTCCTGCAGAGTTATCCTGGAGCTGATATGACTGACCTTCAACCATCATAGCCATCTTCCCATGTGCCAGGTCTGAGTCCAAATAGCGGGGTATGTGCCTCTCAATCCATTGATTCTAGTTTTGCTAGGGCTCCTTGATGATACTTGGTCAAATATAGCCTTGATGTCGAGGGCTGTCACTCCCAACTCAACTCTGGAATTCAACTCTTTTGGCCATGTTTGAACCAAGGCTGTAATGAGGGCAGAAGCTAAGTAGCCCTGACGGAACCCAAACTGGACGCCGCTGAGTAGGTGCTGCTTGATGACACTGTTGATAAAGTGTTCCATCACTTTACTGATGGACAAATAATTCCTGATGAAGGGCTTATGCCTGAAACATTGACTTTCCTACTCCTTGGATGGTGCCTGATCTGCTGTGCTTTTCCAGTGCCATACCTTTCAACAGATGGCAGTAATTGGCTGGCTTGGATTTGTCCTGCTTTTTGTGGACAAGGATAAACCAGCAGTCTGCAGGACTGTAGATGCTTATTGGATCTGATCTGTTGGTTGTGGAATCGCTTAGCTCTATCATTTTCTGCTTATTCTTTTGGATGAAAGTAGTCCTGTTCGGTAGCTTCACCAGGTTGACACCTCAATTTTAGGCATGTTCATAGCTTATCGTTCTGTACCCTCCATTGTACCAGGGTTGATCCCTTGGCTTGATGCTAATGGTTGACTGGGGAATATGCCAAGCCATGAAGTTACAAATTATGCTGGAGAACAATTCTGCTGCTGTTGATGGCCCACAGCACCTCATGGATGCACAGTCTTCAGTTGCTAAATCTGTTCAAAGTCTGTCCCTTGAGTAAGGTGACAGTGCCACACAATATGATGGAGGGTATTCCCACCATGAAGGCAAGACTTTGTCTCCACAAGAACTATGCATTGGTCACTCTTACCGATACTGCCGTGGACAGATGCATCTGTGGCTGGCAGATTGGCAAGTATGAGATAAAGTAGTTTTTCACTCTTGTTATTCACTCACCCCCTGCCAGTCTAGCAACTGTGTCCTTTAGGGAGCAGCCAGCTTGATCAGTAGTGATGCTGCCCAGAGACTCTTGGTGGTGGACATTGAACTCTCCCAGCCTTACAACCCTCAGTGCTTTCTCCAAGTATGGTTCAACATGGAGCATGGAGGAGTACCACTTCATTAGCTGAGAGAGGATGGTACGTGATAATCAGCAGAGCTTTCCTTGCCCATGTTTGACCTGAAGCTATGAGATTTCATGTGGTCTGGGGTCAATGTTGAGAATTCCTAGGGCAACTCCCTCCTGACTGTATGCTATTCTGTTGCTGTCTCTGCTGAGTCTGTTTAGCTGGTGGGACAGGACATATCCAGGGATGGTGATGGTAGTGTCTGTCAGTTATGATTATGTGAGTGTGATTATGTCAGTCTGTTGCTTTACTAGTCTGTGAGACAGCTCCCCCAATTTTGGCACTGGTTTCCAGATGTTAATAAGGAAGGCTTTACAGAACTGTTTCTGTCCTTGTCTTTTCTGGCACCTCAGTCGATGGCAGATGGTCCATCCGGTTTAACTTCCTTGTCGAGACTTCATAGTGATTGATATAATTGAGTGCCTTGCTCAGATGCCAGTTCAGAGTCAGCCATGTTGCCATGGGTCTGGAATGACATGTAGGCCGAAGCAGGTGAGGATGGCAGATTTCCTTCCCTGAAGAAAATCAGTGAACCTGTGATATGCTGTGAATATGCCATTTTCTTTAGTTTAGGCATTGTTAATAGATAGAAATGCAAAAGATGCATATAAACAGGCCATTGGTTTATGCTGTTGTTTATGCTGCACATAAGCTTCCTCTTTCCCAGTTTCATGTAATTCTATTTGCATCATGCCATTTCCTTTCTTCCTCTTCCTTAGAAATCTAGCTTTCCCTTAAACATATCAATGCTCTGCATTACAATTTACCATGTGGTTGAGAGTTTTACATTGTAACCACTCATTGAATAATGAGGCATCTGAATTCCCAATTGACTTACTAATGTGTATTTATACTTTTGAGCCCATTTTGTTTGAACCACAAGTTGAAACATCTTCTCTATATCAATCCTATACTGCTTTTCATTCTCTTAAAGATATTTCCGTGATCACCTCTATTTCTTCTCCTCCAATTAGAAACACCAAGCCTGCTGAATCCTTGTTAATAGACATAACTTTTAAGTTTAGTATGATCAATGTGAATAATACAATCAGCTACAGTCAGCTATGTGTGTAACAAACAGAGGAGACTATTTCTGTTCCAGATCAGATAAAAGAGTATCTTTTTATCTTTGCACATTTTTTTTAGAACCAGCAGAATCCAGTGCACAGATGCAGTGTGTAACCCATTCAGGCAGCATCAGAGTGAATGGTTGTAGAAACCATGCACCCTTATTATGTATTCTAACAAGTAAAGTGTGCAATAATCCTTAGAACATTTTGGCAGCTATTGAGAAAAAGTAGGTGAGTGAGGGTCTACATAGTGTTATGTTAATGTATTTATGATAAAGATCTAATTATCAATTTCTTATCAGGAATTATTTATCTACATTGATTGCTTATTTAAAACAGTAAAACATATTATATGTTATGAAGTAGACATCACTACAAACTAGCAAATTTCTGTGTATTCTGCTTGCATATCCACAGCAGAAAAACTGCCAGTCAAAACATTGCATATACAGACTACATGGAGTCCCTAAATGTGAATTCTCTTAAAGACAAGAGATAACAGATGGAAAAAGGCATGGAGTGCCATGTGGTGAGAAAGTAGGGTGACATGGGTGTGATTGACTAGGGTGTTGGTGCGTGAGAGGTTAGCATCTGTAGATAGTTGAGAAGGCATAGATAGGTAGGTAATCGGATGAGGGGCAAGTCAGGTCAAGGCTGCAAATGTGTTGCTGGTCAAAGCACAGCAGGCCAGGCAGCATCTCAGGATTGTCAAGTGAGGTTTCTATCGGGGATGAATGTATCGATGTTTCTTGGGGCTTGGGTATCTATGTAGGTGGATCATGTGTCAGGGTGAGGGGTCAGTTATCCCAGGCTCAGGTGTTATGAGGGATCAGGTGTCTGATGAGGGTCGAATGGTGGAGGCAGCTGGGGAATGGTTGAGTTCAAAGTTGGGTGTCGGGCTGAATCAGGGTCTTCTGAGAATCTTCTCTAATCCATGTGAGCAATTGAGTCATTGTGGGGGGGGACGGTGTCAGGAAGATGGCCCAGGATTTATTGTCAGTGTTATAGATGGTCAGGTGTTAGAGCAGCTTTTAATTGCTCTTCATTTTCCCGGGTTGCTGTGAGAGTAATTGAGCCTGTATTGTCTGAAGTACCTGACTCCAGCCCTTTTTAGAGGATTCCGATGCTGGATAATTCCCCATTTTAAGTTTAAATCTCCCATGCAATTACCACAAAATCAATACCTCAGGACTTTGAGGGGGTCCCAACACACATCTTCACTGGATGTGACTGGTCTCTCACTATACAGACGCTAGAAGATCTCGGCCAATGATCTCCTTTTTCTCTAATCATGCTTACATATGCAGAACTGAGTTCTGTTATATGTACAAAATAACAGTTAAGGCCTCTGGAATGATGTTTGTTTCGTGACATCCTTGAAACAGACACAAAGACTACAGATTCTGCCAAGAAGAATTTGGTATGTGTGAGCTACCCTCATAATTTCTGGGAGCTTGAAAGCTACTGTGGATTAATTCCTGTAAACTGAAATGATAGTGATTGCAACACAATCACTGACGTTTCAGTCAGGACATCATCATCATTAACTGCACTAAATGCCAGTCATTGCAAAGACAAGCAAAATGAATGCAATGTGACAATCTCTGCCTGATTGCAAATAATATAAGAAAATAATTAGCTCCATAGAGTTTCTTAAGCTGACAGTACTGTGATATTTGGAGAAGACTGTGTTTCTGGTTTCCATACTCTCTTATGTTCTGTTGTTTGATGCATAACTTTTACAAATTGAAACATTTTCAAACAGAATTAAAGTTCCAGTAAAATAACTATTTCATCATTGCAATACCTAGGGGGTGGGGGTGGGGCGGGGGGGGTGGCGGGGGGGGAGGTGGGGGCTGTGGGGTGGGGGGTGAACAGGCTACAGAGAAGAGTCTCACTTGCCGAACTGTAGTATAAACTTGCTTCTTGATTCTTTCCCCAGCTACAGACACCAGTTGTAGGTTATATGATTAGGAGAAAGCCAAGAGCAGGGACTTAATGGGGAACCTCAGTAACTACCATGGGTGCACTAGTTCTAACCCTTTCTTATTGCTTCTCAACATTATACCCTTATTTTTCAACTATCTTATCCAATCTAATCTTAGATGTTGGCATGCTTTACAGTTCAATCACTATCACTGTTTCTAATAATGTTTTGTAATTTTATTTTTTTTAAATCAAAGTATCACTTCCTTGAAACCAGATCCAGACTAACAAGTGGCCCTTTGTATTTGTATTGAACTGCCAGAGGAAGTGGTGGAGGCTGGTACAATTGCAACATTTAAGAGGCATTTGGATGGGTATATGATTAGATTACATTCCCTACAGTGTGGAAAAAGGCCCTTCGGCCCAACCAGTCCACACTAACCCTCCAAAGAGTAACCCACCCATACCCATTTATCTTTGATTAATGCATCTAACACTATGGGCAATTTAGCATGGTCAATTCACCTGAACTGCACATCTTTGGACTGTGGGAAGAAACCGGAGCACCTGAAGGAAACCCACGCATACATAGGGAGAACGTGCAAACTCCACACAGACAGTCACCCCATGCTGGAATCAAATATGGGACTCTAGTGCTGTGAGGCAGCAGTGCTAACCACTGAGCCAACGTGCCGACCTAATGAATAGGAAGGGTTTGGAGGGATATGGGCCGGGTGCTGGCAGGTGGGACTGGATTGGATTGGGATATCTGGTTGACATGGACAGGTTGGACCGAAGGGTCTGTTTCCGTGTTGTACATCTCTATGACTCAATGACTCATAATGGATGATATCTTAGTGAATCTGTAATGTACCCTATTATTCCAGAACTGTAAATTATATGCCAAGCTGAGGTCTCAATCAAGATTATCTCAATTGACCAACACATCTGAGTGTTCTTCTCTATATTTCTTACTCTAATACCCAGTATTCAATTCACTTTTCTAATGGCCGTGTGCACTTATACCATTGCTTTTAATGCCTTGTGAATCTGAACCTCCCAATTCCTTTGCTTCCTTGTATCATTTGGTTTGCCTCTATTTAAAGAATAGTACTTTGAGAATTTCTAAATGGCTCATTTTCATTTAGGGTGGCAGTGACTGAGCTTATGGGCAAGCATTTGGCTTTGTGTGGGTACTGACATTTCATGGCAATTGGAACTATTCTATTGTGTGTGTATTGCTTGCTAAATATCCTTGGTATTGTAAAACAGAGTATTTGTTTCCTGAAAGAAAAAGGTTGTGGTTGTGGGATATCAGTTAATTAATATGAGAGAGTTTAATTGGTTCTTCACTTTCCTGGCCACTTCCTGAAGGCACTGGATCAGTTTAGTAGAGCCATCAGCCTCCCTCCAGTATACCAGCCAAATATCTATTCTTGCTAGAGCAGTTTGAGCAGCTCTCTGGGATACGACAGCTGCATCAATCCTATCATTAGCCAGTATCAGCTGTCACTACTGATTAAAAACAGGAATCTTGGCTTACCTATTGGTGCTGAGGGCAACTGTATCTGCCATGCTGTTACCTATACTGCCATCTTAGCAATCACCAGCCAATTCAGCGCTAATTAAGGAAGGCAGTGATGTAGTTTTAATGTCGCTGGCGATAGTAAAACAGAGCCCCATGCTAATATTCTGGGGACAAGTGTTGAAACCCCATCTTGACAGATGGTGAAATTTGAATTGAATAAAATTTGAAATGGAAAGCTGGCTAAACAGCAACCATGTAAACATTGCCAGTTGTCATAAAAACCCATCCGGTTCACTTTAGGGTCAGAAATCTGCCATTTTTATCTTGTCTGGGTTACATGTGACTCCAGACCCATTGCCTTGTGTTTGGACTTTCTACTATCCTCTGAAATGACTTAGCAAATAATTCAGTTGTATTGAGTAGCTACAGAATGAAATCAAAAATGAAATCCGACGGTTTTCCATGCACCAGAAATAACAACAGCAGACACAGCCTGTCAACCCTGCAGAGTCCACCTTACCAACGTCTGGGGACTTGTACCAAAATTGTGAGCGCTGTCCCTCAGCCTGACATGGTTATGTTCATAGTGGCAATGCCCCCAACACCAGAACCATCTATCCTATATAACCATCTTTCCTATATAACATTCTTTCGTATATAACTATCCTTCCTATATAAGCATCTTTCCTATATAACCATCCTTCCTATATTACCATCTTTCCTAAACAACCATCCTTCCTATATATGTACTGTCCCAGCAGCAGGACAAACCCATCAAGGTGGCAGCATAGTGATATACAATCAGCAGAGAGTTGCTCAGGATATCCTCAGCATGATCAAGGAAACCACCTTATAATTCTTACCTACTGCTCCCTCCATCCTCGCCCGGCTGATGAATGAGTCCTTCTCCATGTTGAGGGTGGCAAAGATGTACTCTGAGTAGGGGATTTCAGTGTGCCTCATCGAGGGTGGCTTGGTTGTACTCTCTGACCAAGATAGCTAGGTCCTAATTCGTTGTTGGACTAGGTCAATGGCAAATGGTGAGTGAACCAACAAGAGTGAAAAATTGACTTGATATCATTCTCACCTGCAATGCATCATTAGGATTGACCAGTACACAGTTCTTGAGGAGATGAAGTCTTGTCTTCATATTAACGATGCCCTCCATTATGTTGTGCAGCCCTACCACCATGCCAAATGGAATAGATTTTGAACCAATCTAGCAACTCAAAACTGGGCATCCATGTGGAATACCAGCAGCAGAGAATTGTATTTAACCACAATCTGGAACTTAATGGCTTAGCATATCCCTGTAGTATTCAGTTTTTAAAAAATCTCCAAACCAGATCATTCAGGGTGAAGTGGACATGACAATGTGTAACTGAAGAAAGTGGGAAATTTCATGGAGAGCTTTGGCTGGAAGATCACTGTGGTAATCTCGGCTGCGGGAGGGAAACAGACTATTGTGCATTTAACACAGAGACACCTGGAATTGTTTTTGCGCAATGGAATGCCTGGAAAAGTATTGAAAGTACTAAGAAATGGTGATTGTGCGTATCATATTTGATTTAGAACAGTATTATATTGAGGACTGTGCAGCACTCATTGGACTTTCGCCATCAGATTGGGTTTGCGAGACTGGAGACATGGACCTTCATCATCGCACTCGGGTTCATGAGACCAGAGAGTCACAGAGTCATAGAGATGTACAGCACAGAAACAGACCCTTCAATCCAATTCGTCCATGCTGACCAGATATACCAACCTAATCTAGTCCCATTTCCCAGCACTTGGCACATATCCCTCTAAACCCTTCTTATTCATATACTCATCCAGATGCTTTTTAAATGTTGTAATTGTACCAGCCTCCACCACTTCCTCTGGCAGCTCATTCCATACATGCACCACCCTCTGCATGAAAAAGTTGCCCCTTAGGTCCCTTTTAAATTTTTCCCCTCTCACCCTAAACCTGTGCCCTCTAGATCTGGACTCCCACACCCCAGGGAAAAGACCTTGTCTATTTGTCCTGTCTGTGCCTCTCATGATTTTATAAACCTCTATAAGGTCACCCCTCAAACCCCAATGTTCCAGTCTATTCAGCCTCTCCATGTAGCTCAAATCCTCCAACCCTGACAAAATCCTTAGAAATGTTTTATGAATTCTTTCAAGTTTCACAACATCCTTCTGATAGAAGGGAGACCACAATACTCCAAAAGTGCCAAGGAATTTGCGATAGAGCTTCAAGTGCCACTATTGCCAGTCCCTGACAAGCCGAAAGGTAGTGGTTGCAGATGTATAAAGTAGTTTAAACTAATAGATTCACTCATTTGTTCATATAAATGTTAGTTGGATTAAGCTAAGAATCTATTAGATTGACCTAACAATACAATCCCCACTATTATCATCAAGCCAGGGGATCAACACTGGTTCAATGAAGTGTGTGGGAGGGCATTCCAGAAGCAGTAACAGGTATACCTAAAAATGAGGTGACAAGCTGATTATTTTACAACACAGGACTGTTTGTATGCCAAACAGCAAAAGCAGCATGCAATAGAGAGCCCAGCAATCCCACAAGCAATGCATCAGCTCTAAGGTCGGCAGTCCTGCCATGACCAGACATGACTGATGGTTGACAATTAAACAACCAATATCGGGGAGCCCAGCTAACAGAGTCATGCAAAAGACAAGGCTGAAGTATTTGCATCAATCTTCAGCAAGAAGTACTGCATAGATAATCCTTCTTGGCGCCTCCAAAGTCCACAGACTTCAACCATCTGGATTCACTCCATTAGATATCAAAATATAGCTGAAGGTATTGGACCTATGGGTCTTAACAACATTCTGGAAATAACAATGAAGACTTGAGCCCCAGAACTATCCATGCCCCTAGGCAAGCTGTCCCAATATATAAACAATGCTGGCAACTGTCCAACATTATGGACATTTGCCCAGGTATGTCCCATGCACAAATAACTGTACAAATCTAACCCAACCAATTACTGTCCTTTCAGTTCAATCTTGATCATCAGCAAAATGGGCTGAGGAGTGGCAGATGATGTTTAATTTAGTTAATATGAGGTGCTGCATTTTGGAAAAGTAAATCTTAGCAGGATTTATACACTTAATGGTAAGGTCCTAGGGAGTGTCGCTGAACAAAGACCTCGGAGTGCTGTTTCATCATTCCTTAAAAGTAGAGTCACAGATAGATAGGAGAGTGAAAAAGGCATTTGTTATGCTTTCCTTGATTGGTCAGAGTATTGAGGATAGAGTATAGGAGTTGGGACATCATGTTGCAGCTCTATAGGATGTTGGAATATTGCGTGCATTTCTGTTCTCCTTCTTATCAGAAGATGTTGTGAAACTTGAAAGGGTTCAGAAAAGTTTTCCAAGGACGTTGATAGGCTTGGAGGATTTGAGCTAAAAGGAGAGGCTGAATAGGCTGGGGCTGTTTTCTCTGGAGCACTGGAGGCTGAGGGGTGACCTTATAGAGGTTGATATAATCATGAGGAGTATGGATAGGGTAAATAGACAAGATATTTTTCCTGGGATGGGGGAGTCCAAATCTAGAGGACAGAGGGGAAAGATATAAAAGGGAACTAAGGGTCAACTTTTTCATGCAGAGAGTGATGTGTGGCTGGAATGAGCTACCAGAGGAAGTAGTGGAGCATGTTACAATTACAACATTTAGAGGGCATTTGGATGGGTATATGAATAGGAAGGGTTTAGAGGGAAATGAGCTAAGTGCTGGGAAATGGGACTAGATTGGGTAGGATATCTGGTTGGCATGGATGAGTTGGACCGAAGGGTCTGTTTCCATGCTGTACAGCTCTATGATTCTATGACTAAAATGAATGGAAGGGGTTACAAAGAATGTTGGAGAAATTCAGCAGGTCTGGCACTATCCATAAGAGAGAAATACAGAGTTAACCCTTTGAATCAGGTATGACACTTTTTTTGAACCCCTTGATTAGCATTCTAACTTCAACCTTCAATTTGCAAAGGCTCCACCCATAGCATCTTCTTAGCCCATAGCCTCCATCATCCAGAAGGGCAAAGACAAAAGATGCACCTGAAAACCACCAGATGCAAGATCCCCCCAGGCCACACACCATCTTAACCTTCACCGCTACTGGGTCAAAATCCTGGAACCTCCTTCCGAGCAGCACTGTGGCAATATCTAGACCCAACATTCTGCAATGGTTCAAGAAGACAGCAGAATACTTTATCCAGGGCAATGAGGAATGGGTAATAAATATTGGATTAGTCGGTAATGACCACAATCCATGAACAAATAAGAAAAATACTGATGCAGTTCTGAGTGTTGGATGTGGTTTACAGTATTACAATGATCCATTTTTGAAATAATGAATTCACAATGTGTTCTCAACAAAATTACTCAGCCATTTTTTTCAATAAAAATAGCAATGTTTCACCGCACATAATGAGTGAGTGTGTTTACCACAGTTGCTGATATGGAAACTCTTTGCATTAATAATTAAAATGCTGAATAGTTACATCTAAACATTTTAATTAATCTATCTTGTATAAATAATTAAAACATTGCACAGTTACACTCAGCATTCAAGCATTTTAATTTATGTTCCCTGCTATTACGGGAGTGACACCAAAGTGCGCAAATTGAGGCACAGTGCTGATCAATTGAGGTATATGGTTTACATCCCTTGAGTGGCTAATGTGATGACTCACAGGGCAGCATGATTTTATTTTCCATCAGGCTCAGGTACTGGAGCAGTTAATAATAGCCTACTCTAAATCTTGGTAAAATTCCCATGTAACTGCTGAGACTAACAGCAACTTTTGTCGAGACATCTAGGCCAAGATCCAGAGCAAAGGCACCACCAAAGTCACATTGTCAAAATGAATAACTGGCCAACGTATGACAGCACAGGAAAATGCAAGTTCCCATAATAACAGAACAAGTTCTGACAGTCAGGCAACCTGTTCTACCGTTGGTCGCCCACTACATTCACCTTCATGGAATACTGCCTTTCACACCAATCAGAAAGTGGACAGCCACATCAGTTGGAATCTTCTGGGGATCTGAATGACGTGGGCTATGGTGAGATTTATGTCACAATCAAGTGAGGAGTCCAGTGAGACCTTTCTCAATGTTGCAAGCAACTTGCACACCTCCAATATATTTGTTGAGCTGCAAGGTGAGTTTCTCACTGGATGGCAAGTTGTCAGATGAAAGCGAGGACTGCAGATGCTGCAGATTAGAGCCGAGAGTGTGGTGCTGGAAAAGCACAGCAGGTCAGTCAGCATCCAAGTTGCCTGTTAAGGGGGACTAGAGCTTTATTGCTATGACATGTCTCATTAGTGTTCAGCTTCTTATCTTACCAAATGTGTTGAACAAGGTGGTCATCACGTTTATTCAACCTGGATATCAGAGCAGGTAGCTCGCAATGTCATCTCCTAGCTGGCTGTTGCTCAGCACAAACAGCATCTCAGGGCATAATCTATGGGCACCAGTCACATGCACCTCTCATCAGTGGGCGTTGCCAAGTGACATCTTCACAACTATTATGGCACCTCTCTGATCCACTTGCATGATGTATAGGAAGCACAGGCATACATTGCAGAGCACATAACAGCTAACATAAAAAGGCTGCTGCAAGGACACTTTGTACCCAGCTCAAAAACTGGGCCAGGCTGCATCTCAGAGCTGTTTACTTGTGCTCTTAGTACTTTTTCACTTAGCACCTACTGGGATGCTGTCAGTACCACTGTCTTGCCTTGCTGTGCCAATTAGCATTGTCACATAACCAAGGCCCCAAGTAGGACTCCAATACCTTGATGTGCATCACTGCTTCATCAATTTCAAACCAGCATCAGGTACTAACAGCTTATGCAGCAAACATCCTGCATGTGCACCAAACAGGCAGCTATGTCTCAAAGCCTTAGGGGAGTAGTCCTCACTGAAATCCAGGAGGATACCCATCAGTCGAAGTCGAGGAGGGTTGTGACAGTAATGGTGGTTAGGGCTATTACAGTCAGAGAGATATACAGGTATCAGCCAGGAATCTGGGCACTTCTCGTTCAAGCTGTCTGCTCAGGTTGCAAAAGGGGATGGACAATGGTCACTTTGTCTGGTCTGTCCAGAGAGCCTATGAGGAAAGGGTGAGGGAGGACGAGAGTACAAGGGAGGGCTGCTGCCAGTTGAAGGAGACTAGGGCACCTATTGCTTAGGATTGAGGGCTGCAAACCAGTGATAGAGGGAGCCACAACAATTTTTTTATTATTCTTTCATAGGATATGGGCATCATTGGCTAGACCAGCATTTATTGCACATCTCTAATTACCCACAGGGCAGTTAGGAGTCAACCGCATTTCTGTGGGTCTGAAGTCACGTGTAGATCAGACCTGGTAAGGATAACAGTTTCCCTTCCTAAAGGACAGGTCCAACTCATCCATTCTGACCAGATATCCCAACCCAATCTAGTCCCACCTGCCAGCACCCAGCCCATATCCCTCCAAACCCTTCCTATTCATATACCCATCAGATGCCTTTTAAATGCTGTAATTGTACCCACCTCCACCACTTCCTGTGGCAGCTCATTCCATACACATACCACCCTCTGTGTGAAAAAGTTGCCCTTAGGTCCCTTTTATATCTTTCTCCTCTCACTTTAGACCTATGCCCTCTAGTTCTGAACTCCCCCACCCCAGGGAAAAGACCTCGTCTGTTTACCCTATCCACACTGAACATACAGAGGTGGCAGCAAGAAGCCAGTGGTCACAGAGTGCTAACCAGTCACAGAGCTCTTGCTGTTGCCTTCCATTGTGCTGGTAAACAAAACTCCCACGGGGAAGAAAATGGCTCGGAACAAACTCAGAGTGGCAGGGTCAGTATCTCAACTAGTGATAGTGGGAGCTGTAAAGGGAAACAACATTACGCACAGACACAGACCTACGGGCTCCCTAATGTATTGGCTGTACACCTTCCAGCCCTAGACATCACACCAGCATATTTGAACACAGAGGTTAGGGACAGAATAGGGATGTTTTGGGACAAAGGAATGGTGTCAAGATATTTCCCACATTGTTTATCTTGCTCCCACAGACTGTAGTAGGTGCTCAACAGAGACATCATTCCATGGTATATTCCGTAAGAACATGGAGTTTGACATCATGCTGCTGCAGTTACATTCGGGTCTACACAGACACCCAGACAGATGTACTGCAAACGTAATCAAATCAATACAAATGTGAGACTTCATATACAATCCATCATCATCCATGTCACCAAGTGCCCTCAGTAGGTTTTATAGAACATAGAACATTACAGCGCAGTACAGGCTCTTCGGCCCTCGATGTTGCGCCGACCTGTCATACCAATCTGAAGCCCATCTAACTTACACTATTCCATGTACGTCCATATGCTTGTCCAATGACGAATTAAATGTATTTAAAGTTGGCAAATCTACTACCGTTGCAGGCAAAGCATTCCATACCCTTACTATTCTCTGAGTAAAGAAACTACCTCTGACACCTGTCCTATATCTATCACCCCTCAATTCAAAGCTATGCCCCCTTGTGGTCACCGTCACCATACTTGGAAAAAGGCTCTCCCTGTCCACCTTATCTAACCCTCTGATTACCTTATATGTCTCTATTAAGTCACCCTCTCAACCTTCTTCTCTTCAACGAAAACAGCCTCAAGTCCCTCAGCCTTTCCTCGTAAGACCTTCCCTCCATACCAGGCAACATCCTAGTAAATCTCCTCTGCACCCTTTCCAAAGCTTCCACATCCTTCTTGTAATGCGGTGACCAGAACTGTACACAATACTCCAAGTGTGGTCACACCAGAGTTTTATACAGCTGTAGCATAACCTCGTGGTTCCGGAACTTGATGCCTTTATTAATAAAAGCTAAAACACTGTATGCCTTCTTAACAACCCTGTCAACCTGGGTGGCAACTTTCAAGGACACCGAGATCTCTCTGCTCATCTACATTACCAAGAATCTTACCATTAGCCCAGTACTTTGCATTCCGGTTACTCCGACCAAAGTGAATCACTTCACACTTGTCCGCATTAAACTCCATTTGCCACCTCTCAGCCCAGCTCTGCAGCTTATCTATGTCTCTCTGTAACCTACAACATCCTTCGTCACTATTCACAACTCCACCGAACTTAGTGTCGTATGCAAGTTTACTAACCCACCCTTCGCGCCCTCATCCAGGTCGTTAATAAAAATGACAAACAGCAGTGGACCCAACACTGACCCTTGCGGTACACCACTGGTAACTGGACTCCAGGATGAACATTTCCCATCAACCACCACCCTCTGTCTTCTTTCAGCAAGCCAATTACTGATCCAAACTGCTATATCTCCCACAATCCCATTCCTCCGCATTTTGTACAGTAGCCTGCTGTGGAGAACCTTATCGAATGCCTTGCTGAAATACACCACATCAACCAGTTTACTCTCATCTACCTGTTTGGTCACCTTCTCAAAGAACTCAATAAGATTTGTGATCTACCCTTCACAAAACCGTGTTGACTATCCCTAATCAAACTATTATTTTCTAGATGATTATAAATCCTATCTCTCATAACATTTTCCAACACTTTACCAACAACTGAAGTAAGGCTCACTGGTATATAATTACCAGGGTTGTCTCTACTCACCTTCTTGAACAGGGGAACCACATTTGCTATCCTCTAGTCTTCTGGCAGTATTCCTGTAGACAATGACGATTTAAAGATCAATGCCAAAGGCTCGGCAATCTCCTCCTTGGCTTCCCAGAGGATCCTAGAATAAATCCCATCTGGCCCAGGGGTCTTATCTATTTTCACACTCTGCAGGATTTCTAATGCCTCTTCCTTGTGAACCTCAATCCCACCTAGTCTAGTAGCCTGTATCTCGGTATTCTCCTCGACAACATTGTCGTTTTCTAGAGTGAATACTGTTGAAAAATATTCATTTAGTACTTCCCCTATCTCCTCTGACTCCACACACAACTTCCCACTACTATTCTTGATTGGCCCTAATCTTACTCTCGTAATTCTTTTATTCCTTAAATACCGATAGAAAGCCTTAGGGTTTACCCTGATCCTATCCGCCAACAATTTTTCATGTCTCCTCCTGGCTCTTCTGAGCTCTCTTTTTAGGTCTTTCCTGGCTACCTTGTAACCCTCAAGCGCACTAACTGAGCCTTCACACCTCATCCTAACATAAGCCTTCTGCTTTCTCTTGACCAAAGATTCCACTTCCTTCGTAAACCACGGCTCCAACGCTCTACAGCTTCCTCCCTGCCTGACAGGTACATACTTATCTAGGACACTCAGGACCTTTTCCTTGAATAAGCTCCACATTTCTAATGTGCCCATCCCCTGCAGTTTTTTCATTATCCTATGCTTCCTAAAACTTGCCTAATAGCATCATAATTGCCTTTCTCCCAGCTGTAACTCTTGCCCAGTGATATACACCTATCCCTTTATATCACTAAAGTAAACATAACAGAATTGTGATTGCTATCACCAAAGTGCTCACCTACTTCCAAGTCTAACACCTGGCCGGGCTCATTACCCAGTACCAAATCTAATGTGGCTTCGCCCCTTGTTGGCCTGTCTATATATTGTTTCAGGAAGCCCTCCTCTACACTCTGGACAAAAACTGACCCATCTGTAGTATTCGTATTATAGTGTTCCCAGTCAATATTTGGAAAGTTGAAGTCCCCCATGACAACTATCCTGTCTCTCTCACTCCTATCAAGAATCATCTTTGCTATCCATCTTTGCTATGCATCTCTAGAACTATTCGGAGGCCTATAGAAAACTCCCAATAGGGTGACCTCTACTATCCTGTTTCTAATCTCAGTTCATACTACCTCAGTTGATGAGTCCCCAAATATCCTTTCTGCAACTGAAATACTGTCCTTGACCAACAATGCCACACCTCCCCCTCTTTTACCATCTTCTCTGTTCTTACTGAAACTTCTAAATCCTGGAACCTGCAACAACCATTCCTGTCCCTGCTCTTTCATTGTCTCCGAAATAGCCACAACATCGAAGTCCCAGGTACCAACCCATGCTGCAAGTTCACCCACCTTATTCCGGATGCTCCTGGCGTTGAAATAGACACACTTCAAACCAACGTCTTGCTTGCCGGTGCCATCTTGCGTCCCTGAAACTTGATTTCGGACCTCCCTACTCTCAACCTTTTCTTTCCTCGAACTACAATTTTCTTCTTTCTCTCCCTCCCATTCTATCTCAGTGTAGTTGCTGGACCTGTAGCTGGGGGGTGGGTGATGGAGCCTGCTTGTCAGTGGAGCCTATTGGCCCTGGAGGTCTGGCCAGATGTATCCAGAGATACTGAGGGCCTCATGCCCCCCTACCCCCCCCACCCCCCACCTCCCATAGCTTAAACTTCCAAGGATTAGAGGGTGGGAGCAGCAAGGTTGAAGCGGAGGGCACAGTCCCCTCTGGAGTATCAGAGGGGAGAGCTCTGAGCAGTTTTGTGTGTGACTCCTCCTCTGGCTGGGTGTCTCCTGGTACCACCCATTCTTGTTGTGAAGAAGGGGTAGCTGGAGTGAGTGCCCACAGGTTCCTCATCACCGTTCTGCCATATTTTGGGTCCTGATGGCTTGTGGGTGTGTGTGCCTCTCCAGCAGACCCTGAGGGTAATGCACCTGGCTCACCATGGCAGCTGCCAAACTGGCCAATGGAGGCAACTATCACAGGCAAAGCTGCACTCCTGCAGCCTCTGGGATCTGGCCCCATTGTGTCCCACATCCCTGTCTGCTGCTTCTGTTTCTCTCTGTGAATGTGCATGAAGTCTCTGACCTCGTTACGTAGGTTGAGCAGCTACCTGGCTGTGCTCACCAGATTGTGCTGTCAAACCTCTAAAGCTAATGTTTCCACTGAAGCATCACTATCTGAGTTGGTTGAGAAGTGCAGGAGGTAGCTTTGGTGCTGTTTCCTCTGCGCTACTCGCCTCCTCAAAGACTGAGGAGGTGGCTTCTTATGAAGCAGGCCATGTCTTTACAGAAGGGGTACACATCCCACTGGAACCTGCAAGTCAAAGGAGACAGAAGATGCCGCAACCAGTGATGTGCAATGAATGACAATGACAGCGTGTTCAGTGTGAGGGTTGCCATCGAATGAAGAATGGTACCTTCTCGGGTGTTGAGACATCCCTGTTTCAGCATCTCTGCAGAAATGAGCCCAGGCTTCTCCTCTAAGAGACGGAACTCTCTTACTCACAGTGGCAGAGGAGAGAGTCTATCCCACCACCCCTCCAGGTCCTTTCTGCTCTACTGTAGACTGTCTTCTCCTATAATGAAAGAAAGGGAGGGATTAAGTGAGGTGAAAGTGGGCGGTATGTCTGTCTGTGCTGGTGGATGTGGGGGGGGCAAAGTGGTGAGGGGTCCTGAGTGAGTAAGTAGGCAGTGCAGAGGTATTTGCTGGGTCAGTAACTTGGGATTTAAGGTGAAATGAGAGCAAATGAAGGAAGACGTTGCAGGCTATAGCGAGAGTGACAGAACATCAGCTTTGGTGGGCGTTGAGGGGCAATGGCAGATACAGTGAGGGAAAGGTAGCAGAGGAAAGTATATGGCTCTGGGAAAGCTGCGCAGATTACTGACCTTCTCACAGCATTGCCAGATATTACTATGCACCAGTGAAGTGGCAGTGACCCGAGTGGCAATCTCAGATTAGGCTGCCAGGATGTGATGCCGTGGCCTCTTCAGGAGGTCCTTCAAGAAAAGGATAGCTTTCCTTTTCACCATCCGATTGACTAGGACCTCCAGGCTCCAGCTGGAGAATCGTCTTCTCTGTCTACGACAGTTTCAGAATCTGGCCATCCCCCAAGCAGGGCAGCTTCGGAATGCCCATGCTCATTTACAAGTATGGCAGAGGTGCCAGAGGTGCCAGAGATGGGTATCCACTGAATGATGAGTTGTTCAGGGTACAGGGCGCTGGAATCATTCGCGATGGCAAGTTTGGTAATTTAGAGAGAAAGATCTCGCTAGGCCCCACAGCAAGAAACCCCCCAAAAAATCGATGCAACTTGCAATTAGCCACAAAGTATAAGATTTAGCCCTTCATTGCCTGATTGACTATGAGTCAAGAATTGTCCAAATGGCCAAGTCTGTAAAGGGATAATTTTATTTAATATCCTGACAATTTTTCTCCCAGGCTCCTACAACAATGTCCTGGAGAGAAACCTCCATATTCCCAGAGACCCCTGGTCAATGTTTGTCAGCACCATTTCCTCAGACATTCGGGAAACCAACCATGCCCTCCATCTACTCCTTCACTTTCGGTTCCCTGGCCCCCAAAGCCTCATCTTCACAATGGACAACAAGTTCCTGGACACCTCCATCCACCATGACGAAGGCCTCCAAGCCCTCCATTTCTTCCTCTCCTGCCGACTCAACCAGTATCCTCCCACTGACACACTCATTCAATTGGCTGAACAGCTCCTCACCCTCAACAATTTCTCCTTTGAATCATTCCACTTCCTTCAGACCAAAGGGGTAGCCATGGGCACCTGCATAGATGCAGGCTATGCCAAACTGTTCATCGGATACATGGAAGAGTTCATCTTCTGTTGTTACACTGGCACCATTCCCCATATCTTCCTCCATTATATTGAATACTGTATCGGCTCCACCTCATGCTTCCTCAAGGAGGTTGAATGGTTCAACAACTTCACAAACACCTTCCATTCTGACCTCAAGTTCACCAGGACTATCTGGACATCTCCCTCCCCTTCCTGGAGCTCTCCATCCCCATCTGGTGAATGTCTCAACATGGACATCTACTTTAAACCTTGACTCCCACAGCTACCTGGACTACACATCCTTACAAACCCCATCCTGTAAAAATACTATCCCTTACTCCCGAATCCTCTATCTCCGCTGCACCCGCTCCCAGTAGGAGCAATTCCACTCCAGAACATCCTAGATGTCCTTCTATTCAATTCCTTCTATTCCACAATTTCTGCTCCCATGTGGTCAACAAAGCCCTCCAGCGTATCACCTCCACTTCCCGCACTTCCATCCTTGAACGCCATCCCACCAATTGCAACAATTCCCCAGTCCTCACTTTCCACCCCACCAATCTCCGGACACATTGCATCATCCTCCGCCATTTCTGCTACCTATAGTCATACCCCACCAACAGAGACATATTTCCCTCCCCACCCCTTTCAGCATTCCACAAAGACCATTCCCTCTGCGACTCCCTTGTTAGATCTACATCTCCCTTCAACACACCCTCCACTCCCAGCACTTTCGCTTGCCACCTGAAGAGGTGTAAAACCTGCACCCACACCTCCCCCATCACCTCCATCCAAGACCAAATTTTCCTTCAACATCTGGCAGAGATTTTCCTGCACATCCAAACACCTCTTCTACTGTGACTGTTGCTCTCGATGTGGTCTCCTCTATATTGGGGAGACAGGACGCCAACTTGCGGAACATTTCAGAGAACATCTCTGGGACACATGGACTAAACAACTTCACTACCCTGTGGCTGATCATTTAAACTCCCCCTCCCACTCTGCCAAGAATATGCACATCCTGGGCTTCCTCCACCTGTAAATCCTAGCCACCTGAAGCCTGGAGGAAGAACACTTCATCTTCCACCTTGGGGCCCTCCAACCAAATGGAATCATGTCGATTTCACCAATTTCCTCATCTCGCCACCTTATACCAGATCCAAACCTCCAACTTGGCATTGCCCTCTTGAACTGTCCTACCTGTCCACCTCCCTTCCCATCTATCAGCTCCACCCTCCTCTCCGACCTATCAACTTCACCGCCCACTTTCATCTACCTATTGTCTTCCTAGCTGCCTTATCCCCCTCCCCACCCCTCTCCCATTTATCTCTCAGCTCCCTTGGGGCCCCTCACCATTCCTGGTAAAGATTTTATGCCCGAAACATCAAATCTCCTGCTCCTTGGATGCTGCCTGACCTTCAGTGCTTTTCCGGCGCCACATGTTTTGACATTAATAAGGAGACAGCTTTCCAGTGACCTGCTCTATTGACCTTATATTTATTTTTATTTGCTTGAACCTTTCTTGAAAATCTGATCAAATGTCATTATACAAATGTATACCTGGCAGCAGGAATAACTGGGCTATGGAATGAAAAATCCTTCCCGATTGCTTCCTTAGTGAGCACCAAAATGTTCAGGGTAACTCTCTCTTCGCCAAAGGTCAATTAATTCAGCACAGATCAGAAACTGAACTTGGGAAGTTCCTGCTCTGCAAATGCTCATTGTCCCAACTCGTAGTGCATTTATACCTCAAACATTTATTTTAAGAGCTGATGGGTGAGTAAACTTTGTAGAAATAGAAATGAGTTAAAGATTTATTATACATATTCTTTAAGATCTTCTAAACACTGTGGACCTATAGAACATCAGTCGACTGATCTTTCCTTTTACCTGCAGCTCTTACTCACTGTACCCTGAGACAAATCTTCCTTGTTTTTTTATAGATGTGCAAGAAAAATCTTTCAGGAGACAACCTTCATTAATTCTGCTTATTCAGAACACTGTGTTGGTGCTTTGAGAATTTACCACAGTCAACTGCTGATATTGCAGACTCACAAAGGGGTGAAAGGTTGAACTGGTGCCTCTAATGTTTATATTTGACAACTCTGTGTGCTTTCTGGTCTTATCTCAATTAATGTTAAATCTCCCACTCTTTTTTTCATTTTCCAGTCCTACAGTTTTAAATGATTGAAAGGAACTTATCAATCCTTGTTTCATCTTGTTGCATTCCCAGACGAGGTTTCCCAAAATGAATAATATGCTTGATACTACAAAGGCAATTGTAAATTCCATGCTAAATTGTTCAATTGGACTGCCGGTTGCTCATAAGTGAATGGCAGTGAGAATCGAAGATGGTAAGTGTACTCTGATCTACCTGTTAATACCAAGCTAGAGAAAATAAAATACTGTCTTCAGGGACTAAGATGTTGGATTGAGCAGTAAACAGGATAAATTCCTATGGCCTTGTTCAAAAATAATGTCACTTTTTCTCACTTCCACCCCTGAGGTTTTCGAAAGCACAGCATAAATGCAAGTCTTCTATTTCTTTACAAAGCTGTTGACTGCATGCTGAGACACAATTTCCTGGTTATCCTCTTGTACCTCTGCAAAGGCCATTCTTCCTGGGTGAAGTTAATACTGGGAATCAGCTATCTCTTTGACAGATGGGCAGCATCCCAGCTAAGCCTGAACTTTCCTTCACCTAATACTTGTACGTCGAACAAAGGTCACCATATAGCATTTGGGAGTTAAAACATTCATAATTTATCCCTCACTGACCCAGGAATGCTGAAGCTGAAAGCCCAGGACCCTGGATCAGATCTGCAAATGCAGTACAGACTAGGGATTGAACCTGAATAGCTTCAGTCACTAAATTCTGCAGAAAACTCATAACATAAGCAAGGCAGCAGGAGAGAAAAAGTTTCTTTACTTAAGTAAAAACAGCCTCAGAACAGATAATTGTCGAATACTTGTCAAAAGAAGAAACTCAGGGAAAAAAATAACTCTGGAGCCATTACCGTTACGTAACCTTTCAGACATCCTCAGCATTCTTTCAGCGAAGGTTACATGCATTCTTCCAAAAGATATCTTCCCATTATTAAAACTCCGTTTTAAAGTGCACCCTTTATGCAAAAAACTGTTAGACTTGTTGTTTCTCACTTTGTTTTGATACATGACAACATAAATTATTTTGGAATACTCTCCACCACTTCTGCATGTTATCACTGTGAAACATTTTTCTTCTTCCTTCTCAAACATGGAACAGGTTTGCCTCAAATCGCCTGAAGACATTATCTGTTTAAAAGCCTGTCTCAAAGTTGCCACTCAAAAGCGTCCTGTGTATTTTATATAGTTGTACAAAATTCCTCCCTACTAGTTCATTCAAATTTTCTTTTATAGGAAGTAAGCAGAAATTGGATCACTACCAACTCAGCAGCCCAGATATTGCGCAAAATTTTCATCGCAGTTGCAAATTTTTAACATATTTATCTTAACTTATTTTGTCTATCATTTTACATTTATTAATACTTTTTGAAAATAGTGAAAGATAATTTATTTTGGCTGCCTTAAACATCAGTTAATATTGCATAACTCTCTCCTATTTTGAGATGTCTTCAAAATAGTTGCCTAGTTTTAAAACTTTTATTTTTCATTTCCTAATTCTTCCAGGCATTGATCTGGTGGTTGAATCTGAATCAATTCCACTAAATTGTGATGAAAGTTACAAAGTCCTTCTACAAACCACAAAATCTATTGTTTTGCTGTCTCCTTTGGTTCGCTATGGAACAAGGAGGTGCATGGATGATTTAAAATAATTTTTTGCTTACTTAGAAGCTTGTTAGATGAAGTGACACCATACACCAAGCCACCCACTCCAGATCTACTAATTCAGTATGCAATCTCAAAGCTTGTTTTTACATTTCAGTATCAAGTCAGTTATGTATTACACCCACATCATGTTTAAAAGCTGAATATTCTGAATTTATATCCTGAATTTTAATGTTTTCTCTGCCACCTCTTCAGTGAACATTTTTCCACCAGTTGGCTGCTGACAATACAGGGCCACAGTTGCGATTAATAGCAATAGGTGGAATGGGGGGAGGGAGAATTCAACACTAATGCCGTTCCAAAGGTAAGGTCCAGCAAGATCTTAGCCTGGCCTACTTTGTTAACGTTAAAATATTGACTTTTGATGAACCTTGCCTATTGTGGTGCTCTGATGTGAGGCATGAATCAGCAGCAATCATTGGGTATGCTCCTTGCTGTTATCCATTAGTTACTTACACTGCAGCTGAGGGTAAAGTGGGGGGAGGGGGGACATCAATTTGATGATTGACTTTTATAGTTTTAGTGCTGTCACTGTAGAGATTGAGAGCTCTGTCTTTAGATTAGGCAGTGTAAAAGCATTTTAGCCGGTAAGTGAGCACTTAGGGGATAGTGAATTAAAATGCTTGTTTCTGATTCCATATCTGTTAGCATGCTGTTCGAAATATATTAAGAGATTGAATAGTAACGGCAAATTGAGTATTTCCATATTCATCATTTTAACAATTAATCAACACTTATCATCAATTTTAACAAAAATCAGCATTTCTTAGAGAGCTCACAGATCATATTTCAATGATTAAATTGACATGCTTTAATCAAAACATATTCAAAATGACAGTATTCATCTTCAGAATTCATTTGAAGTTGATTTAAAAAGCTGATTGGCCAGCAATGTGTATCATAACCAACACTTTCAAAATGGTTTTAGATACATTTTTAGATTGTGGCAGTAATCCAGTGGTGATTACATTCTGGTTAAGACTCAAGACTGGGAGTTGAACAAGCAATCAAATAGGATGGACCACATTGTGGAATGGGTAAGATGGTAAATGGTTGAGAGAGAGCTAGGTATCTTTAACATTTCGGTGGAAGCTAACCCCATTCATGTGGATAGTGACATCAAGGGTTTAGCATGTACATAGAGCAGAGAGAGGATAAAATGTGGCTTCTTGGGGATTCTGGAGATGATGCTATCATGGTCAAGGAGAAATGATTGTTGGGGATGCTCTGTTTTTCTGCACTGAATAGGAGAATGATTTGGGCAACAGAGAGTACTTGGAGGATCATACAGAAAGAATACATTGCCTCAATATTTCAGAGAATGTGCATTGAAATGTGTATGATCTATCTTTTTGGCAGATGCGCAGCTAAATTAAGCAGTTTAGATGCATGAAATTGATGGTTATTTTCTTATTATGATGCCTTGACAACAATTAGACTCTCTATCACAAAACTATAGCAGTTAAGAGAATGAGTTCATCCAGTTGCTGCCAAATTATCCATGGTCTGCAGTAACTTAGCTATGATAGCTACAATGGTATTGTGATTGGCTTAGGCACCCATGAGGGAATAGTTAGTCCCACATTCTGTTCCTGGTTGCCATTCAGCAACTCAGGATAGCATTGTCTGTGATGTCCCTATGCACCAAACTCACTGATTTTCAGGGTAACCTAGTTGTAAATGAATTAATGGTTAACTAATGTGATTGGGCTAACCGCTATACACTTCGACTGAACTTGAGTTCCGTTAGTTTTAATGCTGCCATCTCGAAGCTAATAAGATTTTTCTTATCAGTAGCTGAGATGGGGATCCAATTTGGCTCTAACCTTACAAGTGGGTCAGGCCAAGATGGACATCAACAGGTCCAGGAAATGGACAGTAGAAGGGGGCGGTCATAGTTTACCAATGCCTGCACCTCTTCCACAGCTACATTTAAGTCTGGATGTCCTCAGAAAGGAAGCATGCAGTGTCTACCACCATCCTTGAATCCTTGAGAGAGAGAGAAGGGGCACCACAGGGGTTGGTGTGCATTGTTACCCCCTTTAAATCCATTTTAGTTTAGTTATTCCCCTCTGTCTCTTCCAACATTCCCTTAGATTTATTGCTTTTGCACTGCCCCTGGTGGTAGGCCTTGATAATTATTGTTTTAAGATGTAATTTGGTGGTAGTAAATCAAATGACTAGAGATGTGTAACATCATCTCTGAACAAAATACAACCTGACAAGTGGAAGTGAATCTCGTCCAAAGTGCTTAATTTGGCTTTGCTAGTTTTTTTGTTTATTCTGGAGCCCTGATTGTGGGATGCGGGCTTCATTTTAACAATTAATCAACATTTATCACCAATTTTAACAAAAATTGTCACTATTTATGAAGTTCAGAAATTATGTTTCAATAACTCAATTGACATGCTTTAATCAAAAGACATTTAAGATGTCTGTATTCAGCTTTTGAATCTATTTGAAGGTGATTTACAAAGCTAAATTAACCAGCTGTGCCTCTCTTTGTTATGTATGATTTCAGCCAATGAAGAGTTTACCCTCACATTCCTAATAGCTCTAGTTCTGCTAAAGGCTTTGATGTCAAGGGCTCACTTTAATCTCAACTCTGGAATTCTCTCTTTTGCCCAATTTTGAATCAAGGCTATAATGAAGTCAGGAGCTGAGTGGCCCTGGCAGAACCCAAAACTGGGCAAAACTGAACATGTTGTTACTACGCAAGAGCTGATTGATAGCATTATGGATGATCTTGTTCATTATTTTCCAGAGTAAACTGATGGAGTGGTAACTGGCCATGTTAGATTTGTGGGCAAGACATAACTGGGCAATTTTTCACATTGTTGGGTAGGTGCCAGCCAACCCCAAGGGACCCCTCTACATTCGACAGATATTTACCTGTACCTCTACCAATGTCATCTAATGTACCTGTTTCACCTGATGTGGTCTCCTTTACATTGGGGAGACATGATGCCTTCTTGCGGATCATTTCAGAGCATATCTCTCCAGCCACCCGCACCCACCAACCCCACCGGCCCGTGGCTGAACACTTCAAGTCCCCCTCCCACTCCATCAAGGACTGACTTCCTCCACCACCAAACCGTTACCACCGACACCTGGAGGAGGAACGCCTCATATTCCACCTTGGAATCCTGCAACCACATGGGATGAATGGGATTTTCAACACCTTCCTCATTTCCCCTCCCCCACATTATCCATCCCAAGCCTCCAACTTAGCATTGCCCTTCTGACCTGTCCGTCACCTTTCCCATCAATCCGCTCCACCTCTCCCTGACCTATCACCTTCTCCCTCACCTTCATCTACCTATCGCTTTCTCAGCTACCTTCCCCCCAACCCCACCCCCAAGCTTCATTCCTGATGAAGGGCTTATGTCTGAAATGTTGATTCTCCTGCTCCTTGGATGCAGCCTGACCTGCTGTGCTTTTCCAGCACCACACTCTTGACTCTGATCTGCAGCATCTGCAGTCCTCAATTTCTCTAACATTTTCTCTAATCTGTGTGGCTGTTCGATGGTCTGTGCACAGCAATTGGAATACCAATGCTGTTCTGATGCATTCAATCTTGTTTCTCCACCACCGCTATACACAAACCTTGGAGGCTGGAGAAATGAATGGGAATGTAAGTGCCAGCTTTAGAGCTCTAATGGAAGCCCTGAGTAAGGGTGTGGAAGCACAAATCTTCATTACTATTGTTGGGGTGTTGTCAGGGTCAGCTTTTGCAGTATCCTTGATGGATATTAGCTGGCATTTGCATGTAACTGATGGTTGTTTCTATTGTTGAAAATTACTATTGGTCATTAGTGATTGCTATGATTACAGGAAAAATGTCAGGGAATATCTATTGGAATAGTTGTTTCAGACCTATTGATTGATTGTGAAATTTAGTGGTTATTTGTTGGAAAGAGCTTGGTTTGATTGGAAGTTCTCAGTGTACTGTTTATTGAACATAACAATATGATGGGAAGCTAGGTTTCAGCATCTATTAAATGCTATTCAGGAAGAAGCTGAATTTTTTTTTCTGTGGAAGATTTGTGGTTTATTTGGATAGAAAATCACATTGGTTTCAGAGGGATAGAGACTTTTGCAGGTGCAGTTTAATAGTATGGATTGGAAATCAAAAAAAACCCAGCTCCCATTGGGTTTATGTGGAGGATGCATGAATGGACTGAGCTGCTTGAGGAAGTAGTGGAGGAGGACGGAATTACAACATTTACAAGGCATCTGGATGGGTCCATGAATAGGAAGGTTTAGAGGGATATCGGCCAAGTGTTGGCAAATGGGACCAGATTAATTTAGGATATCTGGTCTGTTTCCACACTGTACAACTCTATGATTCAATGACTCTACTTCTGAAATTTCCAATCTAGATGGCAGGAATCTAACATATATGAAAATGTCTTCAACATTCCTTCAATCTCGAGTTTACCATGAGCTTCCCTAAGGCAATACCAATGTTTGTGAATGAAATGGAGAACAAGTAAGGCCAAGAAAGAGGGAGAGACACACACACACACACTATTAAAAGTATATACTGCTAATTTGCTATTACCTCTGAAATGAGTCTGTAGTACCTGGTGACCCAAGAAGGAACTTTGCCTTCATTGATTCTGGTTCACTAAGGATGTTATGGATGAAACATATCATTTTCCATTCAATGATAGCAGCCTAGCTTAAATCAAGAAACCAAACAGCTTTTGATAGTGACTGTCAAAGTCATCAGAACATAACATAAGAACTAGGAGCAGGAGTAGGCCGTCCAGCCCTTCGAGCCTGCTCCATTACTCAATAAGATTATGGCTGGTCTTTTCGTGGACTCAGAACCATTTACCCACGCTCTCACTGTATTCCTTAATTCCTTTACTGTTAAAAAAAACCTAACTTAGCTTCAAAAACTTTTACTGAACTAATGTCAACTACTTCCCTGGGCAAGGAATTCCATAGATTAACAAACCTCTGGGTGGAGAAGTTCCTTCTCAATTCAATCTCCCTCTAATTTTGAGGCTATGCCATCTTCTCCTGGTTTCACCTACCAGTGGAAACATCCTGTCTATTTCTATTTTATCCATTCCCTTCATAATTTCAAATCTTTCTATAAGACCTCCTCTCATTCTTCTGAGTTCCAATAAATATAATCCCAATCTACTCAGCCTCTCCTCATAAGATAACCCCCTCAACTCTGGAATCAACCTAGTGAACCTTCTCTGCATCCCGCCAGTGCCATTACATTCTTTCTCAAGTAAGGAGACCAGATGTGCACACAATACTCCAGGTGTGGCCTCACCAGCACCTTGTACAGCTGTAACACAACCACCCTGCTTTTAAACACAATCCCTTTAGCAATGAAGGACAAAATTCCATCTGTCTTCCTAATTACCCATTGTACCTGCAGACCAGCCTTCTGTGATTCATGCACAAGGACACCCAGGTCCCTCTGTATAGCAGCATGCTGCAACTTTTTGCCATTCAAGTAATAATCTTTTTTACTGTTACTCCTACCAAAATGTATGACTTCATATTTATTAAAATTGTATTCCATCTGCCAAACCTTTGCCCACTCACTCAATGCATCTGTGTTCCTCTGTAAAGTTTCCCAGTCCTCTGCACACTTTGCTCTGCCACTCATCTTAGTGTCATCTGCAAATTTTGCCATCCTACACATAGTCCCCAACTCTAAATCATCCACATAAATTGTGAATAATTGCAGTCCCAACACCGATCCCTGAGGCACACTACTAGTCACTGATTGCCAGCCAGAATAACTCTCATTTATCTCCACTCTTTGCTTTCTATTATTCAACCAAACCTCTACCCCTAATGCCATGCATCCTTATCTTATGCAGCAGCCTCTTGCGTGGCACCTTGTCAAAAGCCTTCTAGAAATCTAGGTACACCACATCCAATGGGTCCCCATTGTCCACCTTGCTCAAAATGTCTTCATAGAATTCCAAAAGATTTGTCAAGCATAACCTGCCCTTCATGAACCTATGCTGCGTCTGTGCAATGGTACAATTTCTATCGAGATGCCCTGCTATTTCTTCCTTGATAATAGGCTCAAGCATCTTCCCCACTACCGAGGTTAAGCTAACTGGCCTATAATTCCCCATCTTTTGTCTACCACCATTTTTAAACAGTGGTATCAAATGTGCTATTTTCCAATCTGCTCCAGAGTCCAGGAAATTTTGGAAAATTACTGCCAGTTCACCTGCTATTTCTTACACCATCTCTTACCCTGGGATGCATTCCATCAGGGCCAGTAGACTTATCTATCCTTAGATCCATTGCCCAACACCACCTCTTCCATAGTAATGATTGTTTCCAGGTCCTCACCTATCTTCGTCTCTTTGTCAATTACTGGTATGTTATTAGTGTCCTCCACAGTGAAGACCAATGCAAAATACTTGTTCAATGCCCCAGCTATTTCATCATATCCCATGACTAAATGCTCTTTCTCTTCCTCTAAAGGACCAACTTTTACTTTATTCACTCTTTTTTGTTTTACATATTTATAGAAACTTTTGCTATCTGTCTTTATATTCTGTGCTAGTTTTTTGTCATGTTTTAGCTTACTTTTCTTTATAGCTCCTTTTGTGGCTTTCTGTTGATCTTTAAAGTTTTCCCAATCTTCTAGTTTCATGTTGTTTTTGATCGCTTTCTGTTTCAATTTGATAGCCTCCCTTATTTCCTCAGACACCCATGGCAGATTACCCCTCCTTCCTTTTCACTGGAATATACTTTTGCTGAGCAATTTGAAAATTTGCTTTGGCAGTCCTCCATTGTTCGTCCACTGTCGCACCATAAAATCTTTGTTTCCAGTCTACTTTAGGCAGGTCCTCCCTCATTCTATTGTAGTCTCACTTGTTCAAGCACAGGACCCTAGTACTGGATTCTATCTTCACAGCCTCCAGCTGTATTCTAAATTCAACCATACTGTGATCACTCCCTCCAAGATGATCCTTAACCATGAAGCTATTAATTATTCTTATCTCATTATACGGGACCAGATCTAGGATAGCTTGCTCCCTCGTTGGTTCCATTAAGAACTGTTTAAGAAAACTATCACGGATACACTCAATGAACCCCTCCTCAAGGCTACCCTGACTGAGCTGGTTCAAGCAATCGACATGTAGATTAAAATCCCCATGATAATTGCTGTACCATTTTTAGAGGCATTAATTATTTCTTTGTTTATTACTCGCCCCGATGTGATGTTATTACAAGTTTCACAAGCTATAGGGACACTCTACAGCTTCTAATATAGATTTGTAAAGAAGAGCTCAGAGGTTCAAATTCCTGTGATGCAACTATAACAAACCTTATAAGTCAATGCCAAGATCTCAGTCGTGTGGTCACAATTTATTCAGTCTCTCAGTCCTATCCAGTAACAAAGTGTTAAGATTGCTTCTGGGAACCATGATGTGAAGGTGCTGGTGTTAGACTGGGGCGGAAAAGGTCAGAAGTCACATGACACCAGGTTACAGTTCAACAGGTTTATTTGAAATCGCAAGCTTTCAGAGCGCTGTTCCTTCGTCACTTCACCTGATGAAGGAGCAACTGTCCAAAAGCTTGTGATTTCAAATAAACCTGTTGGACTATAACCTGGTGTCAGGTGACTTCTGACCTCTGGGAATCATGGCACACTTCTTGCTTCCATGATTTGTGACCTCATTGCAATTATCAATTTACATGCAATGCCTCATTGCAATAAAATTTATCAGCTGGAGTGGTCAATGGGAAGGCTTTCAAGTCTTTGAGGATTTGACCGGTTTGAAGTTGCATTACAGTGGTTTCAGTAAATATCTCATTATTGTCATGGCCAGGTTGACATCATTTGTGGTAACCTTCACCATTTTGCTGTAGCCAGGAGATATTGTGTGCAGATGAAGCAATGGATGAATCTGGAATTCAGTGACATGAAAATCAATACTCCAAGATTTCTTCCATGTGAGCCAACATGAAAATTCATAGGGAAACTATTAATAATCTTTTCTCTTTGGATTGAAATGGCACCCCTAGAAAATGCCCATCACGCGAAACTTCTTAGCCTTTCTGCTAATCCTAATAATTGCAATCTTAAATCTTTGTTTTTCTGGTCTTCATAAACACTCATGCCATGTCACCCAACCAGAATTCGCAATACATCATCTAACAACAGAGATGATTCAAAATGCAGTATCAGGTGTATTTTAAAATTGCAGTTATCATCTCTACTTTTAATCAGAATGTTTCTCCTGGTTACCTAGTTGTACTTTTCTATGACCTATCTTTGTGCTCAATCTGGTGCTACTTGAGGTCCAGTCACATCTGACATTAATGGCTGGTGGTTTTGTAAAAGCTGGTCTTGGAACTGAGATGTTGATCATCTCATGACAGAAACAAGGGGTTAAACTAGTCCAGTGCTTCACTTGTAGACCAGAATTCATGAGTTTGAATCTGACCATGCTGAGTTGGGTTGATTTGAAGTCACAATTGTTTAATCAATGCCCTTCAGAAGTGGGGCCTGCTACCTGGTCTGCCTTGACAGCTGGCTCTAGCCAATCTCAAGGCAACTAGAGGATAATTGTACATTTTACGCTATTTTGAGGTTTGATGCTTTGACACTGAGGGCCAAGATCCTAAAAATTGTCTAAGAGAATTTAAATATACTGTTACTAGATCAGAAATTAGAAAACCTCAGAGAAATGGTTGCGAGTTCACTCAAGGATACAGATAAATGGGTGGAAAGAAGGAAGTCCCATCTCAGTTGACTGCCACCTGCTGGACCAATATTGATGAACAATCATAACTTTCAAAATAAGTGGAGAAGCAATATTATTTAAGGACATCCTCAAGATTTGGAGAGAGGCAAGTTTCCTTATTCTTGTTTTGAGTCCAGTGACCCTTCAGTTCCTTGTTTTATCTTATCCTTTATTCTTTTCCCTTGGGAATGTCCATTGAAAAGGTTAAGACATATTATGGCAAATCTTCCCCACCACCCCAGTACTCAGAGATATAACAGGAGGGCCAACATTGGCATAGACGAGTTGAGGGCACTTCTAGCCCTCTTTTATGAACTCCTGATGTCGAGTTTTAAAAATACCCATTTTTGATGGTGTCCTAACAATCCCTTTTCACCCTTTATTCCTCACCCAATCAAACTGAACAGTTTGAGGAGGACTAATGTGTATCGAGTCTTGTTTTATATCAATAACTGCAGTTAATAGAAGTTAGCCAAATACTCTGCTCTGCTCTCATTTCTTACAATCTTTCTTTAAAGATTATTGGCCCCATTGTAAAACAAAAATCAGTGTGACTCATCTTTGAATATATTCAATGATTCAGCTCCTACTGCTGTCCGTGGAAGAGAATTTCAGACTATCAAAATTCTAAAAGAAGAAATTTCTTAATTCTGCTTTAACAGGGTGATCCCTAAATTTACACTGTGACACCTAGTTCAAGACTCTCCACTAAAGGATGCATCCTCTTAGCATCCACCTTGTGAAACCTCCTCAAAATCTTCTGTTTCCTTAGGTTATTCCTCATTCATCTAACCTCTAATGAGTATAGGCCCAACTTGCTCAACCTTTCTTCATTATACAATGTTTCCATTCCAGGGATTAACCTCCTGAACACTCTCTGAGCTGCTTCCAATG
The DNA here is from genome assembly GCF_020745735.1 of Hemiscyllium ocellatum. Classification (NCBI taxonomy): domain Eukaryota; kingdom Metazoa; phylum Chordata; class Chondrichthyes; order Orectolobiformes; family Hemiscylliidae; genus Hemiscyllium; species Hemiscyllium ocellatum. Next base: position 44,867,990 of record NC_083418.1, on the reverse strand, counting down.
CACACGGATTCCTCCTTAAGTAAAGAGACAAATACCCTTCGTGTAGTCCTTCCAATGACGTGAACTAAAAACTTCCCATTATATACACATATCTTCCATCCCCTATGCAAAAGAAGCTAATATTTCCCAAATATTTGTTGTGCCTTCAAGCTTGTTTTTTGTGTTTAATGTATAAGGATTCATTATCAAATGAATGGTGAGAATATTTGCCAAATCATAATAATCAGTCAAATACAAAACAAGAGGAGTGGGTTGTAGGTGAATGGAGAACTGAAACAGCAAAATAGGCAACAACAACAAAGAAAGAAAAATAGATTTTGGTCATTACATTCAGACATACAAAATAATGGTCTTGAGAAATGATCCAGGATTCCCAACAATGCTGTATACTTTTGGCTCACAAACTACAGGAAGGTCGTTGTGGCTTTCGTGAAGCTGCACCATGGATTTAGCACCTGAAGAGATTGGGTATATTTGTGAAGTGTACTTTTCAGTGGATTATTGATTACTTCAGTGCGATGGACAGTTGTTAATTGACAATTGTCATATCATGATTAATACAAACTCTGCAAGACTATGAAAAGGGTGAAATCAAAACAGAAAATGATATAAATATTCAATGGATTTGACCACAACTATGGATAGTATTGTGGTTAATGATCATGTCAACAACCTTGACTGAGCTGGTGAAAGGTCACTGTGGTTTTATGTCTCGTGGTCAGTATGTGTGCAGGCATTAAGAGAATGGCTTATACCATCACTACTGTAACGTAGCAGCTGTCCTGTGGATACTGTAAACAGTGCATCTTTTGATTTCCTTTTGAAGATGAATTACAAAACTAGAATAGCACAGTTGTGCCAGCAACCACAAACATCTCTCTTAATGCTATGTATGACTCCAATGTGTGGAGAGTTTAACATCAAATTCCTATTGACTCTAGTTTTGCTAGGACTCCTTGATGCCACACTTTGTAAAGGTCCTTTGTCTTTTGAATTGGACACGTATACCATCTGCCTCTGTAAAAGTATTAAAAAAAAACATTTTCCAGCATTTTTCAATTCTGAAGAAGAGTCATAATGGACTCGAAATGATAACTCTGTCTCTGTATTCACAAATGCCCCGCTGAGTTTCTCCTGCATCCTCTGTGTTTGCAACAATGTTAGGATTGCTTCTTGGAATCATGGCACAGTACTTGCTCCTAATGGCTGGTGACCCAATTTCAATTCATAAATTTACAAGTTAAGCCTCATTGCAAGAACTTATTCAACAGCTGGAATGATCAACAGGAAGGCTTCAGAGGCCGTAAGGATTTGATACATCTAGAGAGGCATTACAGTATGGATCAAGTCCAATATCTTATAGTAGTTGAGCTGATGTGTGACTGTCATTTACCCTTACTGCTCTAGAATATTACCTCTAAGTAACTTAGGGCCTCTGAGAGGCTATGTGATGACTGCATGGAGCAGATCTCAATGTTTGGCTGTGCACCAAGTGCTAATAATTGGCTGTGCTATTCTGCTATTATGTAATCCTCTATCTTATTACACATATTGATCATTATTGAATCCATGTGCAGTGATTGTCCTTGCTCTTCACATATCATGGCAAACAGAGTCCATATGCTGGACTGCTACCTTGCATACAACTCATCATTGCTAATCTTCACTAGACCATTGACTGGCTTCCAGCATTTCACTCATGGTTCCACCATGGTCTACGGCTCTTAACCTCTTCAAACACTGCCATTCAAGCATTTGGGAGGTTGGCTGCTCTCCTCCCTCTGCCTTCTGGGATTGGTAATTGTCTCCTTTCCTGAATGAGCACCTCGATGGAGTGATGCTTGCTGTTACTCCTGTTATCCTTCCACACACTGTCTTCTGTTGCAGCCTTCTTCAGCATTCTCTGTCAGCAGTCAGTATGATGATTTCAGACCTGCCATAAAGATTGTGCCCTTGCACTTGTGCCAGCACTAAACCAACAGATGGCAGGAAGAGTTACCTCTGCCACAGGCCAAATATAAGTTGATTGCATTGGGTGATATACCTAAACAATTCCCACCGTTCCAGTGCAATAATTTTGAAATGACCTTGATGTTAGACCTAGAGACAATGAGCAAATCTGTTTCTCGCTCCACAGATGCTACCAGACTTGTTAAGTATTGCAAGCATTTTCTGTTTGCATTTCAGATTTCCAGAATCGTCAGTACTTTTTTTATCACTGAGAAAAGATTCAATTTCTTGACATACGATGGTGAGTGAACTGTCTTTGAAGGCAGTGGAAAAGGATTGTGTTCACAAATTCAAGAGATAACTGGATGAATATTTGGTGAAAGAATGTAATAGGTAGTTATGACACAGTGTATGATATTTTACAGACTTTGATAAAAAGGAGAAGACTGACATATTTTGTAACCACTGATTCAACATTGATAATAGGTTAACATTTTGCACATTCTTTATTAATACTTGTTTGTCACCTTTTCTCTCATTTTCAATTTTTAATTTTCTATTCCTACTCATTTTTTTTCATCCTTTTTGAAAAAAATTTCATTTATTTTTGGCTTCCCACTTCTGGATCCCACCTGAGGGTGACAATTTTTCAGGTCAGGTCAAGATTGTATCTTATTTGTCATTCGGTTTATATCTGGCAGATAAAACAGTAAATAGAATAGGTTATTGTCAGTGTCAGACCAGAATTGAAACTAAATAAGTAAACTCAGTAAGGGTTAAAATTCTAACTTGTATTAGTTTTAATTGACTTTTGGATGGACAGTTTGACTTATTGTATTAGTTAAAAGTAACTTCTTTGATAACTGAAGCAAATGCCTTATTATCAATAGGACTGTATTTAACTCTTCAAATATCCAAGAATCAGGCATTAAAGCAAGGTATTTCAACAATAACATACAGATAATAATTGTGCGAATACAGCAATTTCACACTGATGGACTTTAGTTGAAAATAATGACTAGATGTAGAAAAATAGCTTAAAATACTTGTGATTCATTTTACAAGGTAGCCAAAGTGTGAATATAACTTTAAGAATTCACTGTGAAACTCAGACATTTACCTGCATCTTATACATAATGGCAAGGCAATAAGAAGGGTTGGCTTTGATTATGAATTTAATCCATGTATTGCTGATGGCACATTAATCTGTTTGTATCCTGAGGAGGTTGGTGTTAATGCAATCTGAGCAATATATACAGAGCAGTGTTATTACCATAAATTGAGTTTTTATCATAATCTCAATATTATGGGGTTATTATATTAAGATACAATATTGAAGCAATAATGCACAAAAAAGTTTCAAACTTATTGCGTGTTTTAGTAGGCAGGAAAACTGGCAGATTTCATCTCCACAATTTCAATAAACTGAATTCTTTTCATAGCTTCCAGCATGTGAGCTTGTTTCATCACCTAATATTTTTAATAATGGTTTATAAAACCTAAGCACGGACTGTAATGCAGAAGAATAGGATTAAAGGGGAAAAACAAATAAAATATTTCTTCATTTGAGTGTATGTAACATTTTTGGAAGAGAATTATAAAACAAAATTCCAAACTTTTTGATACTTGCTTTCAAGAACTTTGACTACACTTTTATTTGTACTTGGAGCTCCTAAGTGAGATGACAGATCAAGTAATAAGATGCAAGGTTTGTTCACACTGTTCTCCAACTGCTGAGTTTTTACAGCATCAGGCACTTCTTCAAGCTCATGGAGAAAAATATTTGAAGGTAATATCACATCAGGACACTCTTGTGCTTTCCAGGTGAGCTGACCTATGGAGTAGTAGTGTGGAGTGACACAAAGGCAGTCATTCTTTCAAGGTACTTCACTTTCATTTCTGCTCTCAGGTACTGGTTGGTACTCTGTTCTCTCACTTTCCATGGGCCTTAATCTTCTAATCACTTCATATCTGACCAGTGGATTTGAGGTTGTAAACAGACTAACCATGGTTGGAATGAATGAGACAGCTGGCTCCAGGTGTTAAATGTCTTACTCCTGCTCCATGTTCTTTTCTTGCAGTTTTGTGTTTTTCTCTTTAGATTTGCCAACTTTTGAATGGGCTGGAGAGCTACTGAAACATTATGAAATATTTCCAAAGCTGTATATCCCTTTAAGTTTGCTGCCCATGTGGTTTTGTAGTTGCACCCTCTGCCCCAGTGTGCTTCCCCCAACAGTACAAAGCTGGAACTGTTACTATGTGAGTGAGCTAAACTTGGTGACCAGTACAAAAGGACATCTCTATCTGAGGTTATCATAAACCTTAACCATTTGTACCTAATCTATATCATTCGAGGAAAACTTCTGATCATTGCCTGTGACAAGAGAATACCAACAAATGAATGCAACACTCTTCATGCAGATTGTTTCTCTGTTTGAACTCATATAAGAATTTAGACCCAGGAACATTTTTTTCCTCACTGTAATCTGTGAATGTAAGATTAACAGTATCACCTTCACACTAGCTTGACTGATTAACTTAGCACAAGCCAAGGTGAGAATTTGAAGATCTTCATAGTTCAGAACCACTGCACACAGGTAACAGTTGAGTACTGTTAGCCACTCAACCTCTGGGGGAGCTTAAACATACATATTAATAATTCAGCCTGTATTTGTGTTAATGAGACATACTTGAAACTAAGTAGTATGACATTTAAAAGCAATCATGCAATTCTCTTCTTGATCCATTCAATGCAGAGTTGCTAACATACAAACACACAGCAGGAGATTAAATGTTGCTCCTGCAGTTAAATTTCCACTGTGTGATCCATATTACTAGATTCTTTTATTTATGAGATGACATTGTTTCAATTCCACATGTTCAGTCAAACTAGCATTTTTCCCATAGCTACTGCTGCACATACATTTAGCTAGAGTATAAGCGCAATTTTGGAAATTGGTCAGGCTTCTTTATTTTTAAGACCTTACTGAGTTTGTATGATCACGAATTTCCCTGTTCAATGATTCCACAATTCAGCACTTTAGAAGATAAGTAATTGCCATTGAAACATTTAATTTGTGAAATATTAGTAATTCTGATAAAACTGGTCTTGAACATAATAATTAGCAAGACGAGTAGACTATTAAGCCCCTCAAGCTTGTTCTGATATTCGATAAAGTTCATGGCTGATCTATTTGTAAACTCAAAATTATATTCCCACCAACTCCACTAACCTTTCAACCCCTTGCTTAACAAGAATCTATCTACCTCTGCTTTAAAAATATTCAAGGACTCTTCTTTTACCACCTTTTTAGGGATAAAGTTCCAAAGACTCATGACCATCAGAGGAAAAAAATCTAATTACTATTTTGAATGGGCAACCCCTAATTATTAAACAGACTCATAATTCTAGATTTTCTCATAACAGGAAACACCCTCTCCTCATCCACTGGTCAAGGCCCTTCAGGATTTTATATATTTCAATCCAGTCATCTCTTAGTCTTCTAACTCCAGGGAATACCAATCTAACCTATTCAACCTTTCCTTATAAGACAATCTGTTCATTCCAGGTTTTTGGCAAGTAAACCCCTGAACCAATGCCAATGCTATATATCCTTCCTTAAATAAGGTGACCAACACTGTGCACAGCAGTGGACCTGCTTGTACTAAACACCAGTTTAAAAAAGGTTTCATGATATTTCTAATAACCTTGTTTGTAGAGTTAGGCTAAATATGATCATCTTCATATTGTAAATTCTCCAGGTTGCTTGAAGACAAATAACAACCAATTGAAAATAGGGAGAAAAATTGCATTTGCATTCCTTGCAGTGTATCATAAATTAACCCTGGCAAAATTGCAGTGACAGGTCAACACTGTGCTGAAGAGACTCTGCCAGTTCACAGGAAGGCTTGTTCCACTTAATTTCATGGGCAATTAGAGGTGGGCATTTAAAGGAGCCTTTATCAGTGATGCCCACATCCTGTGAATGAAAGAACAGAAAATTAGGCTTCTCACCTGTCATAGACCTGTACAATTTGTGAGTGCCTGTCTGGAAAATGTCCAAAGCTGAAACATTAGGGGGGCTAATAGTCCAAGTTTCTGCTGCAGGTGGCTGTCTCATCAGCCAGATATATATTATGCACTATTTACCACAGACAAGACTTCTAATAGTATGGCAAACTCAGACAATCTGCTCATAAAACACTACTTCTAATAACTAAAGGAACATAATGTCTAATCATAAAACTAATTCATTTCATATTCTGTGGTCTGTATTGAGACTCTAACAGGGCTGTAAATGATATTTTTCGTGTTACAGTGAAAGCTATAAAATATGCTTGATTTCTCTAATTGTATTGTTCTTTATCTTGGACATGTTGAAAAATAATCCAGTTTCCCTGGCTACAAATACAGACGTGATCGACGATGCCCTCCACCGCATCTCCTCCACTTCCCGCTCCTCCGCCCTTGAGCCCCGCTCCTCCAACCGCCACCAAGACAGAACCCCACTGGTTCTCACCTACCACCCCACCAACCTCCGCATACAACGTATCATCCGCCGTCATTTCCGCCACCTCCAAACGGACCCCACCACCAAGGATATATTTCCCTCCCCTCCCCTATCAGCGTTCCGCAAGGACCACTCCCTTCGTGACTCCCTCGTCAGATCCACACCCCCCACCAACCCAACCTCCACCCCTGGCACCTTCCCCTGCAACCGCAGGAAATGTAAAACTTGCGCCCACACCTCCACACTCACTTCCCTCCAAGGCCCCAAGGGATCCTTCCATATCCGCCACAAGTTCACCTGTACTTCCACACACATCATCTATTGCATCCGCTGCACCCGATGTGGCCTCCTCTATATTGGTGAGACAGGCCGCTTACTTGCGGAACGCTTCAGAGAACACCTCAGGGACGCCCAGACCAACCAACCCAACCACCCCGTGGCTCAACACTTTAACTCTCCCTCCCACTCCACCGAGGACATGCAGGTCCTTGGACTCCTCCACCGGCAGAACATAACAACACGACGGCTGGAGGAGGAGCGCCTCATCTTCCGCCTGGGAACCCTCCAACCACAAGGTATGAATTCAGATTTCTCCAGTTTCCTCATTTCCCCTCCCCCCACCTTGTCTCAGTCGGTTCCCTCAACTCAGCACCGCCCTCCTAACCTGCAATCTTCTTCCTGACCTCTCCGCCCCCACCCTCACCTTGACCTCCTTCCACCTATCCCACCTCCATCGCCCCTCCCCCAAGTCCCTCCTCCCTACCTTTTATCTTAGCCTGCTTGGCTACTCTCTCTCATTCCTGATGAAGGGCTTATGCTCGAAACGTCGAATTCTCTATTCCTGAGATGCTGCCTGGCCTGCTGTGCTTTGACCAGCAACACATTTTCAGCTGTGATCTCCAGCATCTGCAGACCTCATTTTTTACCCATACAAATACTTTGTCCCAAGGAATGCATAAGGGGCTCATACAAATTGTTATCCAGAATGCACAAGGGTCTCAGTATTATGTTCCTCAGGTCATATTGTTTTAATGATTAATATCAGCCTGTAACGATGATCATAAGAGCTGAGGGCCGAAGGGCCTGTTCTGCGCTGTATTCTACTATAAGTTGGGTCAGTTTAGGTGAGTTTTGTGTTAACAATAGTGAGCTGATGAAAGTATATGCTCCCAATCAAAAATTTGGAACAGTTTATACTCTATTGGGACAAGCAAAGTACTGGGCTATTAATGGGGACAAAGCTACATATGTGGTTTAAAACCCATAAGAAAAAATGATCCTGAAAGATATAGAAATGCATTGTTGAGAAGAAGACCAGCATTGTTGCATCTGAGATGCTGACACTTAAATTCTTTCTATTATGTCATATTTAAATAATCATTTTCTGTTTACATTATATCTGTTCTTCGTTTTGATACCATTATTTAGCACACTATTGGAACAGTAGAAAGAGGATGATTAAGGTATCTAACGCCCAATTTAAGCAATATCTCTTTTCCATTACATGTAGTTGATAAAGCACAGCAGGTTAAGCAGCATCCAAGGAACAAGAGGCAATGTCTCGGGTATAAGCCTTCTCTTCAGGATTGGGGAGGGGGAAAGCAGCTGAGAGACAAATGGGAGTGTGCAGGTCTAGGGGAAAGATAGGTGAGATGGCGAAGTGTAGGCGAAGTTAAGAGGTGATGGTGTTTGGCTGGTGGGAAGGGTGGAGCAGACAGATGGGAAGGAAGATGGACAGGTAGATCAGGTCAAGAAGGTGGATATGAGTTGGAGGGTGGGATCTTGATGGGGTGGGGGAGGGGAGATTTGAAGCTGGTTTCAAGTTAAAAATCGTAACATTGGCCAACTCATCAAATAAATGTGCTGAGTTGATGGAATTCAGTATTGGTAAAAATCTGTTCACAAATGGAAAAAGAAATTCACTCTAAAATAATATCCAAGACCAAATACCATGAGAACAGGAATCAACCACCGGCTAGATCTTGAAAAGCTTGTATGGCACTTAAGTTGACAGAATGATTACACTATCACCAGAAATCCAATGCAGATATATGTACTTGAATGGATCAAATCAAAACCTAAGTGTCTTCCCTGAGCAAAGATTTCTGAGCAAAGCTAATTGGTGCAATTGCTTTATGGAATGAAAATATCTCTAGCACTTTGGCAGAAGACTAAGGTCGCTCAGAGATTACCAAATGTCCTTGACGGCCAAATTATAAATCTCCAGCAATTCATCATGAGACAGCAGCAAAAGCATATGTACCCATGCTGCCGCATTGGTAACACGGATGAAACACGCAGTAATGTCAACGTACCCAACTGCCAAACTATGGAATTAAAAATGTTCAAAAATAAGTCTCATGAAAATCATGTATATGAGGAGACGTGATTCATATTGTATTAGCTTGCATTTTCAATGGGATGAAATTAAAGACTTTGGCAATTTTCAAATGTAAAACAATGTTAAAAATCAAGTTCCCTTTAAGAGATTTTGTGCATGTCCAACAGTTGGATGGTTGAGGACAGAGTAAGACTGTAGATTGATAACATGTGGCCTATGCAAAGAATGTAACTTTCGATAAAGTGGGATGTATTTAGCTCATATGTAACCAATAAGATCAAAACGTGCCTGAACAAACAAAAACACCAAAAATTTCAGTTATATCAAGGGTCTGACATCCATCATCAACCTTTGGATGCATGTCTCAATGAGTCATTCAATAATCACAATCACATCTCATGGACAACAGAGAAAAATCTTTCACTGAGTTGAAATAAACATGCTACCCTGCTTGATGCTTTTATGAATTCATAATCTCGAGATGTCATGACATCAGTCAACAAATGTGGAATGTCCAGTTCAATGGATGGAAAGGAAGATGACTGAAACAAATACCAAAAATGCTGGAGAAAGTCAGCAGGCTGGCAGTACCTGTGGAGAGAGGGAAAGTTAAGGTTTCAAGTCCAGTATGACTCTTCTTCAGAACTGTTCAAAACTTGACATCTTAGATGCCTTTTAAGTGTTATTTTTCAAAGTAAAAGGTATGTTCCAGAAAACTTTACTCGAATAAGGTCCAATTTAACAGGCTTTTTATGGAATGATGGCTCCATTTATGGAATAGTTAAAATACGAGTGTCCTATAACTACTGTAGGTTTACACAATACCATATTCATAATGTAGAAATAAAATTCCATTTCACATTTTTCACCAGAACTTGAGCAAATATTACTTTCAAAGACTTGTGGATTATATAATTGTAATGTATGAGTTTTGCAAATCTGTTTTTATCCAAAAGAACGTGAGGTCTGCAGATGCTGAAGATCAGAGTCGAGACTGTGTTGCTGCAAAAGCACAGCAGATCAGGCAGCATCCGAGGAGCAGGAAAATCGACATTTCGGGCCAGAGCCCTTCATCAGGAATGATGAGGGCTGATGAAGGGCTCCAGCCCAAAATATTGATTCTCCTGCTTCTCTGATGCTGCCTGACCTGCTGTGCTTTTCCAGCAACACACTCTCAACTGTGTTTTTATCCAGCTGATGGGATTAAAGTTTTCTCCCTTGTCTGCCTTTCAGGGACTGAAATGTCACAAACAAAAACAGAAATGGCCAGAGAAACTCAACAAACTTTGGCAGTATCTGTGGAGAGAAAACAGACTTAATGTTTTGAGTCCAGTGACCCTTCTTTCATTTTAGTGTTTTACTCACTGCCACATCTCTTCCAGATATGCCCATCTTGAAGAAGTCCTGTTCCCCTCTCTGACAGAAGTTCTGAAAAAGGGTATTGGACTCGAAACCTTAACTCTGCTTTCTCTCCACAGATGCTACCAGGCCTGCTGTGTTTCTCCAGCAATTTTTGTTTGTGATTTTTCAGATCTCCAGCGTCTGCAGTTCTCTGTTCTATTTCATGCACAGAAATAAAATGTCTTGGTGCAACTTCATTCTTATTGCTCATAAATTAAAATTTATTGTCGAAACTCTCAATAATTCAGAACTAATTCATGAAAATGTTATATTGGTGCAGCAGATGGTGCTATTCTGAAGTTGAGATGATGTTGTAATGTTGCAACGAAATTATGGGAATTACTTCATTTGTTCTGTACTCTACCCTGATGTGCATGATAATCACAAAGGTGTGACGGTTCAATTTCTTAAGTTGCTGAAAACGTAATTCTCAATATAGTAATAATTCAGCACCCAAAGTAAGAGGGAGTGAAGCCAAAGAAGGTGGTAAACATTAGCACAATGCACCACATTTTATTCTGTAATGTTATAATAACTAAGTCCTTGGTGAATTTTTATTTGTATTATCTGAAAAAAAAATTCTCCTGCTCTCTTGCACTCAGTAAAGAACATTATTGCTTCCACTGCCAGATGGTCTTGATGTGGGCCTCTCTCAAAGTGGATTAAATCCCAGCAGATGTGTTTTTATTATTAAATCAACCTGCTCAGAAATGTTACGACACACCTTTAGAGTAGGTGGGATGTGAACTCAAACCTTCTGGCTCAAACATAGGAACATTACCACTGTGCCCAAGAGACCCCATAAGTAGGAGTTGATACAGCAAGTGGGTAATTAGGGTTAATTGATTAATTAATTGATCGGGCAGAGTTAAAGGGAGTACAGATGACAGGTGATTTGGTGATGGGAAGAAAAATGTTCAGTTGTGTGTAAGCACTTCTAGATTTAAAAATAAATAAAGGGACACCAGGTTGGATTGGTGCATGGTGGAGTTATCAGAACTAGGAACAGGATTAGGGAATTCAGCCCCTCAGGTCTGCTCCACTATTCACTCTGATCATGGTTGATCTCATCTCAACCTCAACTCCATTTTCTTGCCCACTCTCCATAACCCTTCAACCTATTACTAATTAAAAACCCAGCTTCTCCTTAAATTTACTCAATTGTCCCAGTATCCATCACGTTCTGGGATAGAGAATCCCACAAATTGACAACTCTTTGAGAGAAGTAGTTTTCCTCATGTCTGTTTTAGACCTGCTATCCTTTATCCGAAAACTATGGCTTCTCATTCTAGATTGCCTACAAGAAGAAACATCTTCCCAGCGTCAACTTTGTCAATCCCCTTTAGCATCTTAGATACCTCAATTATATCTGCTGTCATTCTCCTAAATTCTGCTCAATTCATAAGACAAATGCTCATCGATGGAATCAATCTAATGAACCTCCTCTGAACTGCCTCCAATGCAACTACATCCCTCCTCAAGTAAGGGGACTAAGGCTGTACATAATTATTCAGGTGCAGTCTCATTACTGTTTTGTACATTTCCCTACTTTTATACTCTTTTCCTTTTGCAATAAATGCCAATATTCCATTTGCCTTCCTTATTATCTGATGTGCCTGCATACTAGTATTCTAAGATGCATGCATAGGGGACCTCTGAAGTTTTTCTCTGTTGCAAAAATAATTTACCTTTCTACTCCTCTGACCAAAATGGATAACTTCACTTATCTACATCAAACTTCATCTGCCAAATTTTGGTCCATTCAAGTAACCTATTGATATCATTTGTGAATTCCTTATTTCTTCATTGCAAATTACTTTTTGTGTCATCTGCAAACATGGCTACAGTATCTTTTATCTCTGTATCCAAGTCACTAATATAGATTATGAACAGTTGGTAAATGCTGTGGCAGCCCAGTACTTATATCTGCCCAATCAGAAAAAGATCCATTTATCTTGACTCTCTATTTTCTTGTGATGAGCAATCCTCTATTCAAGCTAATGTATTACCTGTCTCCCCACCACCCCCACCCCCCCAACCCATGTGACCTTACCTTGTGTTTATTAACCTTTTTTGTGGCACCTTCTTATCAAATGCCTTGTGGAAGTCCAGATATAATAATCTACAGAATGTCCATTGTCCAAGTTGCTTATTATATCTTCAAAGAACTCTAGTAAATTAGTCGAGTATGATCTAACCTTCATAAGACCCTGCTAACTCTGTTGGATTGCATTTTGACTTTCCTGTTATTATTTCCTTAATCATGGATTCTAATGATTTTCCAAATGTAAATGTAAATGAACTGGTCTATAGGTTCCTATTTTCTGCCTCTTTCCCTTTTTGAATAAAGGCATTGCAGAGGAACTGGCATTCGATTATCCAGCAAGATCGCAAAGTCCCGATCCTTGGCTAAACAATGTTATCCGGCATTCGATATCCAGAATTCGATTAACCTGTGTCCCTCGGATAATTGAAGTTCCTCTGTATATTTGATATTTCCAATCCACAGGAATCTTTGCCTCATTCAGAGAATTTTGGAATATTATAACCACTATCTCTGTTGCCACTTCCTTTAAGTCCCCAGGATGTAAGCCATCAGGCCCTGTTGACCTGTGTGCTTTCAATCCCAATAGTTTGTTCAGTGCTTTTTCCTTTGTGGTGATGATTGTTCTAAGTTCTCCCCTTTCTATAACCTCTGGATTACATGTTACTATTGGGATGGAACAATCGTCCTTCACCATGAGAACTGAGGCAGTATACTGACTTAATATATTTGCCATTTTGGTTTTCCCCATTAGCAACTGCCAGTTTAAATAGTTAATGAAATCAATCCAAAGGTATGTTGATTTCTGTTTTATAACTGGCTTGGATCCAAATTAACATTGACAGCAGATGACAGTTGCCTGAAAAGGTGAAGAACATAAATAAAGAATTGTTTTTAGGCAGAAGATCATAATTGGATCTATTTTGGAGTAGAATGGCTGAAACCCAAGTACAAGGAGTTAGCAGATGACTTCCTACCAATGTTTGTGAAATTGAATCCATAAATTAATTATGATCAATGAAAGAAATGAAGTGGTTACATGGGTGTAAGTAATATATTTCCCAAGAGAAAAAAACAAGCTATGGTCTTGGTGCTCTCACTTTCTACTGGAAAGATGATCAGGTAAAGAGTATTCTCAAAGTTAGAGGCTCAAGAATTGATCACTGGGGAAGGTTTGGAAAATCTATCAAAAGGTATGGACAAAATCTATCGTAAAGATGAAACAAAAACAAAAATATCTGGAAAAACTGGGCAGGTCTGGCAGCATCTGTAGAGGGCAAGTGGAGGTAACATTTTGGGTCCAGTGACCCTTCTTCAGAACCCTGTGTTCTTTAAATTGTTGAATGTTGCTAAAGTGTTGAACATAGATGGATTCTTGACATGATGTGAATCATAGATTCCCTACAGTGTGGAAGCAGGCCAATTGGCTCATCAAGTCCTAACCCACCTTTTGAAGAGCATGCCACCCGAACCCACACATCCTACCTGATCTCTTAACCCAGCATTCCCTCTGGCTAATTCACCTAGTCTACGCATTCCTGGACACTATGGACAACTTAGTATGGCCAATTCACCTAACCTGCACATCTTTGCACTGTGGGAGGAAACTGGAACACCCAGAGAAAACCCATGCAGACATAGGGAGAATGTGCAAACTCCACACAGACAGTTGCCCAAGGTTGGAATTGAACCTGGGCCCCTGATACTGTGAGGCAGCAGTGCTAACTACTGCACCATCAGGGTGCCCCAGTAGGAGTTAGATTTTGAGAAATAAATGCAGTTTTGGAACAGATGTCAGAATTCTTAGAAGAAATCCTAGGAAAGAATTCATTCCCAGCGGCTTTCATGGCTCAAAAGGACATTCAGTAGTTACACGAGAATGGGAGTATTCAGCAGTAGCGGCAATGCAAGACCACCCAGATACAGACCGAAAGCATCAATCTGAAAGGAGAATAAGTACTTTAAGGAGTTGGCATAGCAATGTCTCTGGCATTAGTAAACAGCAAGAATTGGGGAACAATAAAAGACGTATGAGCCCCAGGAATGCCTGGCGCATGGTCAGCAGGCATTTTAGATGGGGCTAGACATGCCATTATGAAAAAAAAAAGGCCTAAATGGAATAATAAGGCTTTTGAAATTATGCATAACATGGAAAGCTTGGTACAAGAAGATGGTGATACTGATGAGATGGAGAGAATTGTACCAGTTACAAGAAGCTTCAGCCCAGTAATAAATATCTTTGTTGCAGATTCATTCAGTTGTGCTGAGTTGGGCAATGGGTGCATGTGCTCAATTTGAAGTGGATTGATTAAAATGTTGTGGAGATTATTTAAACAATAAAGATTAAAAGATGTTTAAGGAATTTGAAAGTTCTACCTCCTTCAGGTTTGTGGATGACAACAAGCTGAAATCACTAAAATGAATGGTGATTATCTGAGAAATAACTGGGGTAAGCCATTTTATTAGCACAGATGTAGTCAAGTAAAATACCCTTACTAGGAATGGCTCAAAAGGGCTCAAATCTAATGGACATTTTCATTTTCATTTTCAGTGCAATTGTTTTTGGGAAGTCCGTGGATTTTCAGTTTATCCAGGCATTATTAAATTCCTTTAACAAGACCTATCTTTTCTAATCATAGTATTAAGCAGGTTTTATTGATATTAGGAGGTATGAATTTAAAGGCAAAAGGCTGATTACCTTACAAATACATCAGTGGTTTGCCCATCCATCAGGTTAAAAATCCTGCTGAAAGATGGGGTAGGGATAATGCATATACAAAATTTATTGAAGAGATTAGCAATAAGATGTGAGATATACAAATGAAATATAGAAGGTCACCATCATAGCCATAATGAATCTTCTATTAGCAAATGACTTTTACAAAATTGTACCAATAGAATTGAAGGGATGGAGTAAGGAACATTATCATCTTGTATTTTATAGACATGACAACTCAATTTAGTTAGTCTACCACAACATATAAGAAACAGGAAAGTGTAACAATGGACAAGGTAATAGAGAAATGGACAGGAACGAGAGTGGAGGCACTGGCTAAATTCCTAACTGACAATGTCAATGATGTAATATGGTGGTAATGAATACAGCAATAAAAAGTTCTTTACGTAATGGCATGTGTGAAAGTAACACATGAAATGCTTCATCCATCTTTTGCAGGTCAGCCAAATTGTTAGTTGACATTTGTCCTGACATGGAAAGTCCATGTGGTTGAGCCTACAGTCTATATTGGCACATGTTTGGGGAAATCCAGAAATTCCTTTGGTAATGAATGATCATCCCCTGACTTGGGATAGGACTACAATTCGCTCCACTTTTTCTGGGTATATGAAACCTCTTCTTTAAGTTTCCTTTTGTAGGTGGTTTCAAAGATACTTCCCTTTGAAATGCTTCACCCTACCAAAATGCACCTTCTATTTTGATTGACTTACAAAGAGCTATGAAAGTCTTCATGATTGCCACTTGAAGTAGGAAATGTGCTCTAACATCTTGATCACAAACATTCTCTTTGAAACCCTAAACCTCTAGGTTGGTCTTAGCCTACTGTATCCCATCAGGGAATACTTTTTTGGTGCATATTCATCTGACAAATAAGGCTGACTGAACCTTATTGTGTACCACAGTTTAAAATCCAAATTCTTTCCAGATCTCTGACTCATTCCTTTTGGCATCCTTTACCAACTTCTCTGACTTATTTGTAGGCACTGAAGTT
The DNA here is from genome assembly GCF_020745735.1 of Hemiscyllium ocellatum. Classification (NCBI taxonomy): domain Eukaryota; kingdom Metazoa; phylum Chordata; class Chondrichthyes; order Orectolobiformes; family Hemiscylliidae; genus Hemiscyllium; species Hemiscyllium ocellatum. Next base: position 44,852,015 of record NC_083418.1, on the reverse strand, counting down.
TCTTGTTCATAAGGGCTTCTGTTTCTCATGCTATTCCCAGACTATTCCACTGTCCTTGTTTGCATCAAAGTTCAACCTCCACTCACCCACCTATTGTATGTTCAAAATCCTTACTAGGGCCACGTGTAGGACCATGTTCTAGGCCTACTTTCAGAACTTTACTGCAATATCTGGTGTTCCTCATATTTACCTCATTTTCTCAATCTATGGATCTTAGTTCTATCCAGAATCTTGCCCATTTAGTTAATATTTGTATTTGCTGGTCACTTTTCCTCCTGTCCCTGTAATGGTGGCATCCCTCCATTCTTTGGCCCTTGGGTATTTTTGTTACTTTGATACTAATATTTGTTTGTTGTACTGTAGGGTAAATGGGCTTGTTGTGCATCTCAGTATTATTTTCCAGATTCAGTCAGCTTTTCACTTGCTGTAATTCCTCATAATTGTTTATATGAAGTGTATGATTTCTTATCACTCTCTATGACTTATTTAGATTCGGTAAGTGTGCAATGAAATACTCTCCTGATGTGCACCCTAACAGCTTGGTGGCTATGTTGCAAAATTACTATTTTTCCAACACTACCTATAGCCTTATCTGGACCTTTCCATTCTTTCTGCCTTTCTCTTTTTTCTCATACAATATACTCCCTGCAGTAAATGTATTTCTGATGGCCTTATACAATGTTGTAAGAATTGATAAATTTAGTCTGAAATCTCTGTCTTAATGAGTACTTTCTTGCCTGATCCTGGGGAAAGAATTCAGATCATGAGCAGGGGACTTCATTAGGGAGTATACTAATCCAGAATGTGTTGGAGAGGAAGTAGACACTGTACTTTGACACCAAAAAGGGGTATGGAGAGAATAGAAACATTGGCTTCTTGTCGCTTTTTAGCAATATTTGTGCTAACGTTCTTTTACCTTATTCAAAGCACCCCCCATCGGAGATGTATGCAACTCAGGTTCATTAGACAGACTATTAGCAATAGTTCCAACTAATGCTAACTGGTTCCAGAGATGCTCATATTTATCTCAATGTAAACGTAGCTTGCATGGTGCTTTCATAGTCCAGGCAGCAATGAAATGAGACAAACTGACGTGTATTTCTTTTATTTTAAAGCAGAGCTGTCTTTTTGTGTAACTATTTAGAACTGCTGTTGGGTCATATGGATTGTTATATTTAAAACCTAGGAGTATCTGATTAGGAAAGCTTTCCACAACATTTACTGCAATATTTCTCCTTATTCTTATTTCATTGGGAAAAAATGTCAGAGTTTTGATGCAATAAAACTGTCAAGGCAACCCCCTTGAGCTTCTTTCTATTGCATGCACCCTCCAAGTCACCAGAAGACTTCAGCTTGCTTGACTCCATTTACTATTTAATTTACATAGGAAATTCATTTTTGTTTCCTGCGCTCTCTGGAATCTTTCCAAGGAGAAAAAAAATATTATTAATGAAAATTGCATTTTGCATTGTTCTGAAGTTGGATAGAGTAATTGTAGATTGGGAGACATGAAGTTAGAATTTGATGTTTATAAAATTGTAAAGTTGTAAAATTATAAAATGCTCGGGGGGAAAGCATTGTGTGATCCCTTTAAAAAAAAGGTACATTTTCTGTCCTTGGAGATTTCAAATGTAAGTACTTAGAGAGCCCAAAGTGAAACATTTGTATTGAAAGGCCATACAGTTAGCAAGCCAAACAGTGGTTTTTACCAAGACAACACCTTTTTGAATGTAACCAATCAATTTGAACCAGGCACTTAAAGTTAATAAGTTTTTGATATCTAAGTCTGATGGTTTTGACCATATGAGACCCATTCTATAGTAAGAAATATTGATAGGTCATCAAGGGTATAGAGGAAGGAGGCAGTTGGACAAAGACCCCAGAATGAACTGCCATCCATCGCAGTTAACAGTCTTCAGCTCTCAAGAGAGAATCACTGGTTCTCACAGTCATGTATGCCTTAGGAAAAGCACCAGCTAAAGAATAATGGTACCAATGATGGAGAAGGCGTTCCTGACAGAAGAATTGACAGAGAAAGCACAGAACATTCTGGAAGACATAACCGGACTGTAATTTCGAAAGATCCAATTCTGTTTTTGTTATATGAGTGGGGTTTGTATTTATTGGAACAGCACACCATTGAAATCTTGTTTGATTTGGGAATAGTTAGTTAGAAGGTATTTATTTGGTTTATTACTAGTTTAGTTAATTTGGTTATTGTCAGAGTTTGATAAATAAATTGTTACTTGTTGATTTTGGATTGCAAGCCCACTATCACCAGAGCATATGAAAACAGCTTTAATGTGGTGGCAGTTCGAGGGGAAGACATTGTTGTTTCTTTATCCTTGACCTTGGGCCTTTTAGTAAGCCTCAATTACTATTCTGTATTAAAATTCAGGAAATGTGTGACATAAGCAGCAAATTTGTATATTTACTGTTTGAGGAGAATTTTTTAAAGAGAAGTTTCCACAAGCATTAGGAACAAGAAGAACTGAGAGACCAATAAGTGTTGGACTCCGGCACTAGCTATTACTATTGGAAAGATGACTCTGGTTTGTAGGCAAACAGCAATTAAGTTCATTGAGCAGTTGAAAACTGCACCCTAACTATAGCCATAAACTTTACTCTGACCCTAATGTCACAGCAATGAAATGGAAGTAAACAATTTTGATTTGTTGCCTTGTCAATATGGCAGCCATTGAAGCACACAGAAGGCCAGTCCTGTCAATAATCATTGGCTCTTTAGTGTGACCTGAAAGAACTTGCTCTCTCAAAACCTCTGTCCATTTGCCTGCGTGTATATGTGTAATTGAGACTGATAACAGCCAAAATAAATCTAACCTAAATGGATGACATTTAGTGAAGCACCCGATCAATAAAAACAGCCTCAAGTTCAAATTTCAACAATTTCTACCTATGCAACAGTCAGACAAAAATGTCAATAATGTGATATTATTATTGATTCGCACTATTTCCCTTCACCATTGGTATGACTAGCAAGAAAACACATTTGTATGTGGAACATCAATAGTTTTGCAAGAAGATTGCTTGCTTTAACAGAAATATTTTAACAGATGTAACAAGAAATCAGTACTCAAAGATTAGTCTCCACTTGTCAAGAGAAAGATTAGTTATTTAGAAAGTAAAACAAATCAAAGGGACCCCCTCTCCTTTAAAATCTGCTCAGTCAAAAAAATATCTTAATCTCAGGTTCTGTAAAGTGATCTGGGATTTTTTTCACTGGAGCACAGGAGGTTGAGTGGTGGCTTTATAGAGATTTATAAAAGCATGAGGTATACAGATAACATGATTTGAAGGTGCATTTTCCTTAGGGTGGCGGATTTCAAGTCTAGGGAGCATATTTTTAAAGTGAGAGAAGAAAGATTTAAAATAGACAGGAGGGGAATTTTATATTTTTACACAGAGTGGTTTGTGTGTGGAATGAACTTCCAAAGAAAGTGGTGCATGTGGGTACAGTTACAACATTTAAAAGACATTTGAATAAGTATATGAATAAGAAATGCTTGGAGGGATATGGGCCAAGCACAGGCAGGTGGGATTTGTTTAATTTGGAACAGACTGGTTGGATTGAAGGGTCAGTTTCTGTGCTGCATGACTCTATAATAGGAGTGCTGTACGGACTCCGAGAGTTAAGGCACAGTGCTGGTGGATACAAAACAGAAATTTGCTTATTCTGCAGCTAATTAGGTTTGTATATATAAATTAGCAAATGCTCAAATTTGCAGGTGTGAATGACCTCTTGCCCCAATACTTCCAGCTTTTTACTGGCATGCCCACAGTATAAACCAGTGACATCTGTTACTTTGTACTTGAACAGTTTTCAGCTATAGCTAACATTGTTCACCATGGCTTTTTAAAACAGAACTATGCAAAAGCATAAAACAAATATCTAGAATGTTGGAAAGACTCAGTAAGTCTGGCCACATCAGGCCGTGGAGAGAGAGAGAGAGAGTTCACGTTTTGAGCATTTTCAGGCAATACACAAGCACAGACCCATAGTGCAGAAGACTTTTAAATCTGTACTTCATTCATGCAAACATTTTAGCTTATTGGAATTTAGCTTGTTAGCTCTCGTGTGCTATGATATTAAGGACAGTTAATGTTCATGTAGATCAACCTGGAGCAAATATTCTAGCAAGCTCCATAAAACTACACTTTTTAAACATGGCAATTGAGCTCATGTTGTTCAGAAGACACCTTTACTGTACATGATTATAATTTACAGATAAAGCCCTTTGTTGTTAGTGAGTTGTGGGCCTGGTGATGTAGTTACACGATCCAACTCCCTTCATTGTTCATTTTCATAGTTGTTGCAGATTTTTTCCTGTGTTGAGAATACACCTGTTCTTGAGCATCGGATTGCAAACTTTACTCACCAATCACTCTTACTTATTTTAATTACAAACTGGCTAGCTAGCAAAGACTTTGCTTCGGCTAACGAGAACATTCAGAAAATAGGCTATTGCAATTAAATCATTACAATCATTTGTGGCTGTGTACAACCAGAAACTCAAACACATTTAAGGTGATGAGTTTTATTTGCAACTGTGGCTGATGGAACTTATAAAAAAAGATAGATATCACAAGTCTAATTGAATGCCGTTGAGCTATAAATAAGTAGTAGGGCATGGGTTCTCTGGATCCTCAATGGAGTTATCACTAAACCATTCAAGGTAGTTGAGTTCACCTATTCTTCACCTTTTTGCTATAATTTCAGAATTTTAAAAATGAAATCCTTATTTTAAAAACTTGAATTGTGAATTGCAGAGCTGGTCAAACGTTATGCCTCCCGATGCTGCTACCTTTTATCCTAACTAGTTGCTTGTTGAAAGTGTTATGTGCTATTGACGTAGGATGGCACATCAGAGTATCCTCATCTTTTATGAATAAGCCATTTTAGCAAATTCTGAGGCTTTTGTTATGTGACTATGAGTCATTAATGACTGATTAATGGGTAGACCACAGGACAAAAGAACCCAAGGTCACCTTAGATCACTGGGAGTGCACTGAATGCTTCCTCTTACAGCAGAAATGTAACAGCACACAAATGAATGGTAGAAAATCCATACAAGAATAAAACATGCTCTTTTAACATGATGACTATCTGCATAAGGGGATAATGTAGAGTGAAGGTGAAAGTATGTAAGGATGTAACTTTCTATTGTAAATTTGACAAAATAAAAACAAAATGGCAAACCAAATAGGATTTTTAAAGATGGAAGTACAGCTTATTATTGAGTGAAATGAAATCTCAGCATTGAAAGAGGCATGTGAAATATAAATCTACAATTTCTCTTTTCAGGTGATGACGGATCTATTTATTTCCAGCCATTTCTACAATTCTATCTGTCGTTTAATTTTTCTCGACATCTTCCATACTTCTCAATCCTAGTGAAACCAGGGAAAACTGGGAACACATTTCATTTCAGGCAGCAGCAGTAGCAGCAGAGGGTGGGAGGAACTGGTTTCAAGCCAGTGCCCTTTTGGTAAAGCTAGAAAAAGGATCCCACAGGTTTCAAACAAGACGATAGTTGGGCAAAAGAATAAATTAGAAAATCTTTAAGATGAAGTTCAACCTGATTAAATGACAAAAAGGATGATGCAAGACAAAGAGAGGATAATGTTACAAATAGAAGAAACAAACAATGGGTCTGGAGGCATAAACAGGAATAGCAAAAACCATGGCAACAGCTGCTGTCAGAGGAATAACGAATGGGAACATATAGTGGTTACCTGAAATTGTTGAACTCTGCTGAAACTTAAGTGCACTTGAGAGACTGTTGAAGTTTTATCTTTATTTTTCCACAATACTATAAGGGACTAATATTAATATAGTAGAAAAGTTCAAGATTAAGAATAACAGAATTGCTTTACTTCTAACTTTGTTGCTATATTACTATTCATACTTAAAACTTTGCACCTAGGTATCTCTTTACCTAAGATGGTGCCCTGTGTGGTGACATAGTACACTTTTCACTGTACTCCTACACAAGTGCACAAGACAAAGCTTAAATCATAAATCAAAAATTTAAAAAGCTTCAAGCTTAGAGATGTGGGTGCGTACAAAGTGAAGAATTAACAACATAAAAGTTCACACTTGTGGACTGCATGGAGGTATTTTGTACTAGTGCTCACTGCTGTAGCTTTATCGTGTTCTCAGTTGAAGAAACAAGACAAGGCACAAGGAATCTCCAATGGATCTGAGAGAAGGGAATGGTGCTTTTACAGGTTTTGGGATGAGATTCAAGGTGGTTACGGGGGTGACGTTTCTGTGGCCTTATAATGGATATCGATCAATATATCTCGTCAGAAATGGAGGGAAAGTCATTAAGGAAGGGAGAAGAGTCAGACATGTACCAAGTGAATGGAAGACAAGTGGAAATTGGTAATAAAATTGATTAAATCTTTCTATTCTTGGCCAGAATGAAAACAATCAATAGTGCCATCAATTTCCTAAGAGTAAAAGAGGTGAGGGCGAGCTATTGAGTAGGATTGGAACAAGGAATGCTCCCCATTGCTCACAAATAGGCAAACTTGAATCAGGCTTTTCATGGCTTTCAATAGCAATACATTTTAACTTGGAGGATCCAAGTCAAGTCAAAGGAGAAGTTGTTTAATGGGAGAATAGAGGATGTTGCAAGAGTAATTGAAGGGACTAGACAGTTGGATTAAAAAGAGACCTGGCACAAATTCATTTTGTAGGGGAAGATAGATTTAAAGCTTGGCCTGTCAGTTTTGCGGAGCTTGAGAGGGAGTTCGGACAGGCTGTATGGACATCAAAGGCTAGGATGTTGAAGGTCTTTCCCCCCCCCCCCCCCCCCCTCTCCACAGGTGCTGTGTGCATGTTGAGTATTTCCAGCATCAGTATCCATAGTATTTTTCTTTTGCTAAATCTGTTTTGTGATAGCCAAGTTGAAGCGGAGTTCATTCGCTTTTCTGAACACCACATTAAAATTAGGCCTAGAAATTTGATGCTGCTACATATGTTTTACAGTTGCCCAATATGGTAGGTTGTACACATTAACATGGCTGCAAGGCTGAACATGCTAACAGCATAAAGAGACACATCCAAGAATTTTATCTTAAGCAAATGTTCCCTTTTCATATGCACACACAGACCCAATGGACTGTTCATGTTTCCTTTTCCAAATTGCTTTTCCTTGAATAGTGCAGGAGTCTACCAGGTTGACAACACACCAAGACCATACTTGTGTACCATATGATTGAATTTTAGAATGGCATTCTGCTTACTCCCTCTGCACACCTCCCCTCCCCAATCACAATTGTCTTCACGCCTAGTCATCACGTTCCCCATATTTGACCCAAGCCCCAAATTTAGATCGTCAAGCTGAAGCACATCTGATGTGAAAGTAGGCCTCAGTCCTGCTCAACAATAAACAATCTAGCTCTCATTTCAACAGGTGCCTAGTTTACCTCAGTGTAATATTCCTATCGTACAATACTATTGTAACTAATTTCATATCTCAAGTAATTTAGCAAATGAACTCATCTTCAACTTGGCAATCACAAAACAGATTTAGCAAAAGAAAAATACTATGGATACTGATACTGTAAATACTCAACATGCACACAGCATCTGTGGAGAGGGGGGAAAAGACCTCCAACATCATAGCCTTTGTTGTCCATGCAGCCTGCCCGAACTCCACAAACCTGACAGGCCAAGCTTTAGATCTACCTTCTCCTACAAAATGATTTTGGACCAAGTCTCTTTTTAATCCACATCAAATAGGTCAGCTCAGTTTTCTTGCAGATAACTGCCTTGATTGGACTAAAAAAAAATTGGCTGCCATTCTGATTCAAACTGAGCTGCATGCCCCACCAGCTCTCTTCAAATGAGCAGAACATGCACCAGCAGTACAGTCCAATAGATAACACATGTGCATCTAGCTCTCCCATAGCAGCAACCACAGCATCTTGCTTTTATATTGCATCAGTAACAGTAAGACATTCTAATGTGCTTCATACAAGCTTAATCAGAATGAAAACAAATCAACAGTGCCATCAATTTCCTAAGAATAAAAGAGGTGAGGGTGAGCTATTGCTTAGGACTGGAACAAGGAATGCTCCCCATTGCTCACAAATAGGCAAACTTGAATCAGGCCTTTCATGGCTTTCAATAGCAATACATTTTAACTTGGAGGAAACAAGTCGAGTCAAAGGAGGAGTTGTTTAATGGGAGAATAGAGGATGTTGCAAGAGTAATTGAAGGGACTAGGCAGTTGGATTAAAAAGAGACCTGGCACAAATTCATTTTGTAGGAGAAAGTAGATCTAAAGCTTGGCCCATCAGGTTTGTGGAGCTTGGGAAGAAGTTCGGGCAGGCTGTATGGACATCAAAGGCTATGATGTTGGAGGTCTTTTTCCCCCCTCTCCACAGGTGCTGTGTGCATGTTGAGTATTTCCAGCATCAGTATCCATAGTATTTTTCTTTTGCTAAATCTGTTTTGTGATAGCCAAGTTGAAGCGGAGTTCATTCGCTTTTCTGAACACCACATTGAGGTACACCAGGTACAGACATCAAATTTCTAGCCCGAATTTAATCACAATAAAATGGCCAACAGCAGGTGGAGAAAACAAAGCCTCATCTCAATGCACTTGTACTCCACACTGTTTTAATCTTACAAAAGATACTTTGGATAGCTTCAATTAAGATAAATCTAATATTTTGAAGTCTGAGACAAATTACAGCTTACTTTATTAATAAATTCTTTTATTTCATTACCTCAAGTGAAGATAAGAAATTATATGCTAAACTTTGTGCTCAAGTCTGCAGAGAAACAAACAGGCACAGAACATGTCCAGTGATTCTTGCTAAGTAGCATCTTGCTGTATTTTTGATCATAAATCAACAGACTAATCAGATTGACACATTAATATCAGGATTCTAGGAAGAGGATCAGTGAGACCTTGCGGGAAAGATTCTTGAAAGTATCCGGACAGGTTGATTAGGTGGTTATGGTATACAACATACTTGCCTTTATCAGTCAAGGTATTGAACATAACAGCAAGCAGGTTATACTGAAGCTGTAAATAACGTTAGACCATACAGAGTGGAATGGCAGTTTTGATCACCACATCCTATTTGAAGGATGTGATTGCACTACAGGGTGCAAACTATGTTCACCAGGCTGTTGCACAGGCTGGAGTGATTCAGCTGAGGGGAACTACATAGGCTGGGCAGTTTTCTTTAGGAGTAGAGAAGACGGAGGGGGTTCTGATTGAGATGTACAAAGTTGAGGGGTAGTGATGGTTTTTTTTATCTACCCTTCCTCCTCTTGAGAAGGGTCAATAACCAGGGGCAGAGTTTTGAGGGGCAGTTTAGAGTGGATTTGAGAAAAATTATATTCACACAAATGGTGGCGAGCACTGGAGCTCACTACCTGAAAAGGATTAGGACAAGGATTTTTGAACTATTTAGATGAGCTCTTGAAACATAGCATTCAAAGCTATAGGCCAAGTGCTGAAAAGTGGGATTGGAATAGATACTTGATGACTGCCATGGAAAACATTGCCAAAAGGACCCTTTTCCATGCTGGAAGAACATCCAACAACTTACCAGTTGCATGTGCATTGAGAGCACATTAAAATCAGTAAATGGCAAAACCTCATGGTACTTGACCACTATTCACATTTTTAAAATATCTGGAAAAGTTAGGGCCATTGCATTCAGGAGAAAATGATTACTGAACATCATTTCCAGGTCAGTTAAACTAATTGAGTACCGAATATAATTCCCTAAAAGTCATGTTGGAGATTTAATGTTATCTCTCACCTTTCTCCTTTCAAGTCTAGCTTTATCACCAAATCTAAAACGATGATCATCTATTGTCAACTCTAGTCATCTTTGGGAAGGCAGAGGGAAATGAACCTGACACTATCATGTACTGGCACTGGATGAACTGCAACGCTGTTTGGGAGTGAGGTCCAAGATTCAGGCTCATCATAAGATAACATGTCAAGTGCACAGTCAAGAGTTAACCACTTTGGGTCTAGAGTTACATCTAAGCTAGTACAGGAAAGGACAGTAGGTTTGCCCCAAAGGGTATTAGTGAATCAGATGGGTTTGTGACAATCTGGTAAGTTTCATGATTGCTCTCAAGTTTAAATGCACAGAAACCCTTTATAAACCCAGTCATTTATAGCCAGTACAACTCAACTCTATTCAAACAAAAGGTTAATATAAACCAAATTATTGAACAAATCCTTTGATGGGCAACCGACAAAGTAGCAGTTTTACGTACCAAGCATAGTGTCCTGAGATCACAGGGAATTAGGTTTAATGACTCAGAAAAGCAGTAGGAAAGATTAGTTTGAGAAGTAACATGACAATGACAGGCTTAGAAAAGGAATAATTGAGGAAAGGGATCGGTTTTCAACAACGAGCATAGAACCAAGGAGAGGAATTTGGTGGGAGTGAGATCAGAGTAGCAGCCAAACTTCTGATTAGATTGAGGTCAGAGACCACAATGGTGGCAAAAGAAAACGTGTTTGATTAACAATCAGGAGAAGCAGAGAGGAAGTTTTAATTTTATCTCCCACTGTGAAGCTGGAGTAAGCCAGCACAGAACAGAGGTAGTATCAATTTCATCTGTGAAGGTATGCTGCAGGATGGAATTTGGCTTCTAATATCTTCAGTCCAATAGACTTGAATTCCATTTATGATAGATTTTAAATTGATTCCAAATTCATGCTCTACTAGAGGAGGAAAAGGGCAAAAGAAACAATCCAAGATAGTAATTATGAAGAGAACATTTCAAAAGCAGAAAAAAATCAAAAGGTATTTTGCTCACATACATTTTTTTCCATTATTCAAGTGTCATATTCACAGCTTTAATTTGATAGAAAATATTTGATCAGTCCTGCACTTTAGAAAGTGTGTTTCAACATAGATGCAGAAAAGATGTATTTTCTGGCTGGACTGTAGGGTAGCAATGTCTAGGAATCGCACCAAAATTTGGGGAAGCTATTTAACATTGAGGAGTTTCATTACTCAAGAGGGCAGTGACTGAAATTCTCTGCTCTGGAAAGCTGTCATTAAAGTGTTAACACCACAAATAGATGTCATTAGTAACTGAAATCTAAGTCTACAGCAGTGTGGAGAAAATGACTGACATAAAATGATCAATCATGATAGAGAATGGCATTGCAAGCTCATAGGGCTGAATAGCCTGTTCCTTGGTTAAGAGGAATTACCTGTAATGAGTCAATGTAATTGTACTGAAATTCCAATTTGTGAAAACCAGAAGCACATTTTTCATATCAGAATTAAATCCAAATGTCCTGTAGTACTAAACCAGGATTACAGGTAACCAAGTGCCACATGCCTGGAAGTTAAATCTCAGGATCATGAATATCAACACTTTTGAACATTTTGCACCAAATATGTTTATAGAAATGTTTTCCCAATCCATGCAATTCAGAAATTGTAAAACACCACTTTATGTTGTGGTAAACAGACAGTGCCTTCATTGTTTAAAGTTTGGAAAAAATCTTCAGCAGCTCCAGGTGCACAAGGGACATCAAATATGAAACAATTACACGATGGCCAGGGCACAAAGCAAACATGAACCAAAAGTCTTCCAAAAGGAATTAGTTCAGTTGTCCTTGAAGGATGTTGGCGGTTAGCATAATTTCTATTAACTCTGCTTCTGAGGAAACTAAATTAGTGATTTCCTACAGTTTTGTCATGGCATTTTAACCTGAGACACACTGACAAAGGGCAACTTCTATACAAAATTCATTTTGTTAGCATTATAGGATATGTTCAGGAACAAAAGGGAAGCTACTGGGAGTTCATTTCCAGTGGGCGGTTTATCAAATTTAGTTCAATTGTTAATTGAATAAAAGTCTTTTCTTCCACAAAAATTCCTTCTTGGGATGTTTAAGTAATCTTACAAATACCTACCATAACTTCATGGTTTGTTTGTAAAAATGAGTAAACATCAGTATTGGGTACACATTTGAAAATGAATTTTTTGTTAAAAAGTTTCAACAGCAGCAGGAATTTGGAATCAATTTAAAAATCTATGGTAAATGGAATGCAACTCTATTGGATTGAAAATATAGTAGAAGGCAAATTACTGTGTACAACATCATTGATTAGCAGTCAGAACTGGCAATCTAACAGCACTTTCACACTACAGTGTGTAGTGTCAGCTTATCTCTAGTGCAAATGGATATTTCGAAGCCGAGCAGTGCTCACATTTATGTAAGTGTTCATAATTCAGACTTCTATGCTGCTTTGGAACTTGCCAATCATTAAAACAATAGAGAAGTGCATGCACATGAAAACAGTTCATTTAGGTGGCCAAAAGCAATTGCAGTCACTTTTTACATAAAACAGCAGTCAATTGGTCTCAAATATTGCACATTTGAGAAACAAAGCTTGATAAAAATGGTAGAAAAAATGCTTTAACATTTTTCCCCGTTTAAGAGTCAATTTTAAATACAGCACCAATGATGGAGAATGACCAGAGACAAAGTGTAAGCTGGCCTGTTGCGAGGTTAATTCTGATGAATTTTCTTCCTTCCCCTGCACCCGCACAGCCCGCCTCCCCCCAAAGCAAGTAGGGAATGGTATAAACTCAAGTTTCAACTTTGACAGAATGCTTTGAATGATAAGTAATCAGATTCCGATGCAAACATGAAAAGAATTATATAGTGGAATTCAAACATTTACGTATTAGCATATACATGGCTGGTTTATGCAGTTTATGCAGAGTAGCAATATTTGTAAATATCATTGTGCCATTAAAATCACACATTAGGAAAAAATATCAATTCCTCAGACATGAACATATCTAAATTTGATTCTTTTGTACAAGTTGATTTTCCCCTTTTGAATCAAAGGTTTTTAATCGGGGGGGGGGGGGAAGAGAGAGGAAAAGAAAAGACATCAGGGAGAAGGCAAAAGGGATTGAGAAGCATCAGCCATGATTGAATTGTGGACAGACTATAGACCAAATGGCCTAATTCTTCTGTATTGTATGGTACAGTCTTAAATAATTGACAAGTGCAAGGAGCAGATGTTAATTTCAGAACAGCACATGGGGAAAACCTAACCATATTACTCTCCAGGGCCAAGTATTAAATAAGCATATAGGTTGGTGTTCATTGCACTATACTGATACTTGGCAAAGGTGATAGTTTTACCAGATTTCAGAGCTGATCCACATTTGCCAGCCGAACTGCTGTCTGAAGGAAAAGCAGCCCATTTGAAGTGGTATGGATTCATTTTGCAGCTAGATGGGCTATAGAAACAAGATCAGATCTTTAGATGATTGTTCAGGTGACAAGATTTTAAAAAACCTTTAGGTAATGAGCCTCTGAAGTCACAAGATGTGCATCACTGGCAAAACTATGTTACCCATCCCTCATTGTCCTTGAGGTGGCATGAGACTGTGATTCACTTTGAATCCCTTAAGATGTGCTGGAAATATTCACTGCTGCTTATTCCTGAGATATTTATCTAAATACAGGATAGTAGGAGAGGGTGGGGCTTGGAAACAGACTCAACCCAGTCCTGCTTTTGCTAGTCTCATTTTATGTTCAATTAACACATTACTACTTGTATATAATGTAAGCCTTTGGAGACAACTAGTTTGGTAAAGAGACCCAAATGCTCGAAGAGATTTGACAGGGCTGTTCAAATGTCTCACCTACATGCCTTTATTTCTTAACCAGAAAACTATTGCAGTGAAGATTCAGTGGCTTTGCGTCAAAAATGGAAGATCAGATCAAGCTGCTTAGACTTTTAGCACGTCCACACTGAAGCACCCTCCCAAACATTAATTTTACACTAAATTTATATCCTAGTGTCTCCATGAAATGGAGATTAATGCTGCATTAAAAGTTAATCTGGAGTTTATGAAAAGAATAAAAGTGGTTAAGACTAAAATTGGGCCTTTGAAGACAGAAACAGGTGAATTTATTACAGGGAACAAAGAAATAGCAGAAGAATTGAATTGCTACTTTAGATCGGTCTTCACACGGGAAGACATGCGCAATCTCCCAGATGTAATAGCAGCTGAAGGACCTGAACTAAAAGGGAATTTATATTAGGCAGGGAAGAGTATTGGAGAGACTGTTCAGCCTGAAAGCTAAGACCCCGGGGCCTGATGGCCTGCATCCCAGGGTACTGAAGGTAGCGGCTCTAGAAATAGTGGAAAATGATCAATGCATCCAATGTTCTATAGATTCAGGATCAGTCCTTGTGGATTGGAGGGTGGCTAATGTTGTCTCACTTTAAGTGAGGAGGAAGAGAGAAAACAGAATTATAGACCAGTTAGTCAGACCTCAGTGGTGGGAAAAATGCTGGAATCAGTTATAACAGATGGAATCACAACATCTGGATCGCAGTAATAGGATAGGTCAGAGTCAGCATGGATTTATGAAGGGGAAATCATGCTCGACTAATCTTCTGGAATTTTGAGAATGTAACTATGAAGATGGACAAGGGAGATCCAGTGGATGTAGTATACCTGGACTTTCAGAAAGCCTTTGATAAAGTCCCACATATTAGGGCACATGGTATTAGGGGCAAAATACTGACATGAATTGAAAATTGGTTGGCTGATAGGAAACAAAAGTAGTGATAAACTGCTCCCTTTTGGAATGGCAGGTAGTGGCCAGTGGTATGCCACAGGGATCAGTGTTGTACATTGTAATGATTAGATGAAGGTATTAAAAGTAATATTAGCAAATGTGCTGATGACAAAGCTGGGTGGCAGGGTGAAATGTGAGAATGGTAGGAGAATACAGGGTGACCTGGGCAGGTCAGGTAAGTGGATGGATGCATGTCAGATGCAGTTTAATGTGGATAAATGTGTGGTTATTCACTTTGGTGGCAAGAGCAAGGTGGCAGATTACTACCTAAATGGAGTCAAGTTAGGTAAAAGGGGTAGTACAACAAGATTTAGGTGTTCTTGTGCAGTCAATGAAAGCAAGCATGCAGGTACAGCAGACAGTGAAAAAAAAATCTAATAGCTTGCTGGCCTTCATAACAAGAGGAATTGGGTATAAAAGCAAAGAGGCTCTTCTGCAGCTGTACAGGGTCCTGGTGAGACCACACTTGGAATATTGTGCAGTTTTGTTCTCCAAATTTGAGGAAAGACATTCTGGCTATTGAGGGAGTGCAGCGTAGGTTCACGAGGTCAATTCCCAGAATGGCAGGACTATCTTACGCTGAAAGATTGGAGCGACTGGGCTTGTATACACTTCAGTTTAGAAGGCTGAGGGGGGACCAGATTGAGATTATTAAAAGGATTGAACACTCTAGCGGAAACTTGCTTCCTGCCTCCAATGCGCGAGTCCCAAACCAGAGGACAGTTTAAAAATAAGGGTGTAGGGCCACTTAGAACAGAGTTGAGGAGAAACTTCTTCACCCAGAGAGTGGTGGGTGTATGGAATGCTGTGACCCAGAAGGGTGAGTAGGCCAAGTCTCTGGCTACTTTCAAGAGTTGGATAGAGCTCTTAAGGATAGTGGAATCAAGGGTTATGGGGATAAGGCAGGATACTGATTGTGGATGATCAGCCATGATCATAATGAATGCTGGTGCTGGCTTGAAGGGCAGAACTGCCTACTCCTGCACCCATTGTCTATTACCACCATCACTGTTGATTCCCCAATAGTGGAACATTAACTTCAGTTTTTGTGCATCAGGCAATAATTCCATCACCATTATCAGAATCTTTCACTAATGTTTACAAAAAGATGCACTTATAAGCTCAAAGTTAAAACTTTCCAAGTACAAGTTGCTTATTTAATCAAAAATGTTGAAAACTTTTAATATATAGCCTCCCTTTGAGATTAGATTTGCAAAAGTGTGATTCGACAAGTTCAAATTCTGCATAGGACTGCAAATATTTTATACAAATCAAACTCCTTACTGAGTTGATTGCAAACAGTCCCTGACAATATAAAACCATTAAAGAAATTTTTATTTCAGTCCCACTACAGTAGGCGAAAGTCAATGCTCCAGTTAGATTTCAGCTTTTCTTGCCATCACATTTTTGAATCAGCACCTTTTTAAGCATCAAGGATGCAGAAAATGCATTCAGGCAAATCAGTAACTTTTCCTTTTAAAGGTTAATGGGATTACATTCTTGATTCTCACCTACCATGCAAAGTACAATTGAATGAGTACACACGGTTAACAGACAGGTTCTTAAACTGAAATACCTGGAGTCAAGTTTGTCCAGCAGAAAACAAGGCCGTTTGCTGGGGGGCAGTGGCATGTGTGGTGTCACACATTCTAGAAGTGCTGCACAGATTAAGTGGAGCAAAAATCACTGCCCTGCACATTCATCTATTGGATTAAAAATATAGTTTGGGGTATCCAGCCTCCTCATTTAAGAGTTTGATCATTCTGCCTTAAAACTTGCAATAAAACGTGGGGGAAATAATCACTAAATATCTAGTTGACATTAGTGGTGTTGGTCCAAACTCAGGTCATGATACCTTTGTGGAGGTAAGACAGACAACATTGAGAACTTAGTTGCTTATATGAACAACTCTGGAGCCAAATTCAAGGTACCTGCAAACTCATTTGTAACTAAAAAAAAAACAAAACCTCAAAAACAATTGTACAAGTTGTGGCACATCTGCAATCTTTACGCCTTCAATTATGAAGACTATAATTTGATCCAAGTATATAAAGTCAAGACAACAGATGAAGATCTTACAGAAATTTTCATTGAACTAACTTCACGAAATCATTCAAGTGCAAATTTTCCAGGACTGATCAATTTTATGTGTATTGGTTCATTTCAGTATGATCATGGGCTGGGAGTTTAAAAAAGTCAATGTTCACAAGCAGGAACATTTAATTTCCTTTAATGCACACCAGTAATAATAAAATTGCATTACATTTATGTAAAATAAATGTTCCAGTTTATATATACAGAAACACTGTACATACCCTCCCAGACCCAACATCACAAAACATACAGGCAAAGCACTGCCCAGCTAAACAGCACAGCTGTGCATCTAAAATCTTAACTGCTCAGTGTTGGAGAAAGTTACTTTAATCCATTCCGGACTAATTTGAAGTGTTGCAAGCAAGCTGACAAATGCTCTCCATTTTTCATTTAAGTGTTGAACACCCCCACAACACTTTAGAAGGCCATGGACAGATCACTGAACTTGTGATGAGAAACTTCCATTCATTGCCCCTTCCTCATAGTCCATTTGGCAGAGGATCATATTATTCTTCAGGAAAAATTTGTCACCCACACAAAACCTAAAGAAAAGATTACAAGTATGAGGGAGTTAGCACAGTTTTCATAGTGAGTGGTCACATGCCATTTTTCACAAGGTACACTGTACAAACTGGGCATCTGGCACAGATTCTCAAATGCTATGCCTTACATCCACACAAAGCGAAGAGTAGAGTGTTCCTCCAGAATTCCTTTTTCAGCCAAATGTTCATTTATGCATAGAGGTATTTGTTGTGCAGGTAAACAACAAAACAAATACTACAGAGAGGCAGGCTCTTCAGCTCACCAAGCCAGTTTTAATTACTAATCCTTATTTAGGTCCACTTAGTGGCCAGACTTTGTTTCTATTCCTCTGTTCATGTGTACATCAAGATTTGCCTTAAACATTGTTGAGGTGATGGAAGGAGGCACGTTAGCAGAACACATTCCAGGCACCCACCAACCTCCGATAAATATACCCCCTCCACTCTCCCCCCTCACCTTGAACCTGTGCCCTCTTGCAATGGGCTTTTCCCCTCCTGGGAAAAAGCAGACTATCCACCCAGTGCCTCAAACTTGGGGTGACTTGTCAGATCACCCTTCAGCCATCTTTCCAATGATAAGGTTGTCCAACCTCCCCTCAACGCCATCCCTGCAGACTAGGCACTATCCTAGTAAACCTTCTCTGCACTCTTGCCAAAGCTTCCATGTCCTTCTGGCAATGTGGTGATGAGCACTACATGCAATATTCCAAGCGTGGCTGAAGTTTTATACAGCTGTGACAACTTGCCAAATTTTATATTCAATGCCCTGGCTGGTTGAAGGCAAGCATACAGTATATGCCTTTTTGACCACTTCCACCTATGTTACCACTTTCCAGGATGTGTGCACTTGTACACCCAGATCTTTGTCAATGCTCTAAGAACTTGTTTACTGTATAATTCACATTAGAATTTGAGCTCCCAAAATGTCCCCTCTCATGTCATGATTAAATCTCTGCCTTTTCTCTGCCCAAATCTCTAATCTCTATCCCACTGTATCTTGTAATAATTCATTACCTGCAACTTCAATTTTGGGGTCATTTGAAGTACTAAATTAGACCTACACTTTACTCCATTTATATTACTAAAAAAAAAAGGCCCCAACACTGATCCCTGCAGACCACAGATCTCCATTCTGAAAAGCACTCTTCCACCAGTGACCAAGCCAGTTCATATCCATCTAGCCATCACATGCCAGATTCCACAAGACATTGAATTTTATATCAGCCTGCTATGGATGTACCTTATCAAATGCCTTAAGTCCATGTAGACATCCACTGCCCTTCCCTCAATCATTTTATCACAAAAAAATTGGAGATATACCCTTCACACAAACCCATGCTGCCTGCCAGAGCACAATAGTGCTTACAACATAGATTTAGATTAAATCCAGGAAGGATTTCAAATCCCATTTTGATCATTTGAATTGGATATCAATTTAGCCTAGAGTTTTTAAGAACAACAATAGTTTGGACTCAAAAAATGCTCTGATTCATGTCAAAAGGGAATTCACGATACTCAGTTGTTCCAGTCTACAGTTCACCTTTAACTGTTCTCAAAAAACATGGGATCAATGCGTTCAGCTCAGTTGCACCAATATCCCCATTGACTCAAAGCAGATCACCAGTTCCACCATTTAATGGATAATATGCAACTTTGTGCAATACCCACAGCTTGCGAGTATAGTTCAATTTCTCAGTGCATACTTCATTATGGTTATTATAGTTGCCATACTAGTGCTCAATCAGCAACAGCCAGCTATTTTTACTCAAATGGTTACTGCTTTAACTGAACCAACAAGGATGCGCTCCTTCCAGTCACCGTAAACTTTCATTTCAGTTACATGTTAACCAGTTGCCCACCCAGCCAACCCCACGGGGAAGATCAGATGTCAATTTCCTGTTCAACTAATAGCAGTCATAATGAGAGCTTCCTTCCTGTATTAGTGCCAACAGGTTGGACAATAAGCATTAGATCTACAAACAAGGATGTATCTTTCTAAGCCAAAATGATCCTGTAAATATTTCAAAACAATTTTTTGAAAGCAATCTGAACTTAAAGGTATATTCAGCCTCCAAGGTGCCAGACAGCTTGGCATTCCATTTCAAAACTCAATTAGCATGCAAAACCGTATTCCATACTTACCCAGCTTTAAAAAAATCAAAGGATTACCTAAAAATATTCCTTCTTGGCATGTTAATTAAAACCACACACCAGACACGTAAAGCAAGTACTTCTGATGTGGGTAAAAGAAATCAGGAACTTATTCTTGAACTAGTCCTAAAGTCAATTTAACATTTTAGTCTTTGCTGGATGCAACTTAGTTCCGCACCTTCTCAGGCTTACCTCTGATTACAGAGCTGACAGGCAAAACAGTCCAAGTGGTAGACATTTTCTCGGGCCCTCATCACCATCTCAAAGGCAGGAATCAGTTTACTGCAGGCTGCACAATTTCCCGTGGTACCAAAAAGCCTGGACAAAAAGATGATTTGATCAGTTCAGTACAAGCCATTTGATAAGTGCAGCACATAAGCTTTGCCAGATTCATTTTACCTTAATAGCTTATTTTTTGTTCACAATGCAAAATTCTGGGATTGGTTTGAAAGCTTAAATATGACAGATTTTGTTTTATGTACTTTCATATTCCACATCTCACTGAAATTACTAAAATGGCTGAGGGTTTCTGGCCAGAGTAGCAACACATCCCCATCAAAATGGATTGTCACCGGTTCAAGCCCACTCGAGACTTGCACAGAATCTGGCCAACAATGCAAGCACAGAACTAAAAGGGATGCAATTTGATGTTAACTACAGTAGCCAGGTTTGTTCAGCTAGGCATGGATGGTGCTAGATCAAACATGTGAAAATAGTCTTCAGACTATTTGTCTTTTTGAATAGTCTCAAATAGTAAGTTGCCTGCTGCATTTATCTGCACAATGGAAAGCAACTATAATTGAAATGAAACCAGCAAAAGGCGCTTAGATGGAGCTCAAATGGAGAATTTGACTACAGCATATTGCCCATCACATTGAGGTATGCGGAGGTTTGTTAAATACTCCTTTAATAACAGGCATGTTTACGCTGCCTGACTCATTGCTTTAATTTCCATCCTGTCTCTTTAAAATTACATAACACTTTACATAATTTGTCTTGCAAAGAGGATCAGATATCATACCAGTTTCAAAGCTGAATGTAAACTACATAGACAAGCTGCACACTGTTCCATCACATGGCAAGATGCAATAAAAACCAGTTAATTTCATTTGAATTTATGTAATTATGCACAAAGTGACTCAACATCCTTTGTTAATTCACCAATTCAGTAATGCTTTTTGAAATCTGGAGTCAAGGGGTTGATTCAGACTTGTTTTAAAATAATTTGGCAGTTTTCAAAAAAAAAAATTTGCTCTACAACAGCTTAGTTTTGAAAGCTTGATCAAAGTAAACCTCAGTTCAGCCAATAAGTTCTGTCCAAGCAAATGAGTATTCAGAAAAGCACTGCCAAATTGTTTTAGGTCTCAGAAGACATTTTCATATTCGCATTTGCCACCTTCCCTTCTGCCCCCACCCTCTCCCTTTGTCTGAACCTCTACTTTCCTCTCACCTTCTCAGGTGAATTTAAAGTATACACTTCAAAAAAATTAATGACAAAATTCACATTTCCTTTCTCCCATCCCTTACATAATTTCAAATAAACCAGATTTTCAGCTTCAATATTGTACCTGCTGTGCAATTTCTTTATTTCAGATTGGAAGTTAAAGCTGAGTCAAATGACAATTCCAGATCATTTTCTGCCCACTGATCTGCCTAGAACCTTTTACAACTTTCTTCCTGTTCCCTACCCATACCATTTCATATAAAACCACAAATTGATTCCACGTCAAAGTTTTCAATTGTTTTAAACCTTCATAATCCATTTCCATTCCATAAATATCAAAATTAATCACTACGTGTATCAATTTTTGTCTATGTTAGAACCTTGGCAAGGGCACAAAGTTCTGAGTAGGAGTGGAAGATGCAGCATCAGGAAGAGGTTTCCTTTTATCCATGTTTGATCTAGTACCATGAGACTTCATAGGGTCTGGAAGCAATGTAGAATACTGCAGAACAACTCCCTCCCAAGTGTATACCCTTTGCCACCACTCCTGCTAAGTATCTTGCCAGTGGGACAAGACAGAGATGGTGGTAACGCTGTCTTGGACATGGTCATAGTCACACTGAGCAGTTAGACTAAATCTGGGAGATAGTTTATCCAATTGTGGCACCAGCTCCCAGATATTGGGAGCAACTCCAGTGAGTCAATAGTTTTGGTGCAGTTTTTGCTGTTGAAGTTGATGCCTGATTGTCTGTCCAGTTTGTTTACGAAGGCTCTTTACTAGTTCATCTAATTGAAAAAAAAGTCTCAAGCCAGAGGGCAGAGTGACCACACAACTGAGTCCAAAGTCTCACGCGGGCCAGACAGGGAAAGATGTCCTTCCCAAAAAAAGTGTTGAAGTTTTAGTTCTAGACTTTTAATGGATTCAGTTGCAACGTGGTGTGGATACGAATCTGTAGATTTCTCATCTAGCAAGTGCTTTTTCACCTCAGAGGGAGATTAAAAAAACTTGATTTGTATGAACTTGACTGAAGTTTCATGTCCATTTCCAAGTCTAACTCACAACAGATGTGAAAAAAAGTAAAGTAGCACTTGACTACACCCATTGTCCTTTCCATCTTAAAGGTCTGCAGATAGCTTAAAGGACCAGTCATTGAGCTCCTTTTCATTGAAGTCAGTATTTTGTGATGTTAATGACTGCTCAGACTTTTACACCCTATTCCCCTCAAGAGGGGAGGAGAGGATATACAGGAAACAGTACATCAAATTCTGAAGAACACAATGTTCTAAGCCCACAAGTAATGTGGTTGGATTTTCCAGTGAAGTCCCATTCAGACTTTTCCTTAACTGCTTTGGTAGTGGAGAGATCTGTTCAATTTTATAAACCACAAACCTAGAAAGCAGGTTAAAAATCATAGGGAAATTTGTGGAAATATTCTGTTAAACACTAAAAAGGAGGCACAAGGTGACTAAAGTGGCTTTTGCTTTCAAGGCTAGCTGCTTCAGTGTTGGATGTATTTTTTTAGATTAGATTAGACTTACAGTGTGGAAACAGGCCCTTCGGCCCAACAAGTCCACACCGACCCGCCGAAGCGCAACCCACCCATACCCCTACATATTACCCCTTACCTAACACTACGGGCAATTTAGCTTGGCCAATTCACCTGACCCGCACATCTTTGGACTGTGGGAGGAAACCTGAGCACCCGGAGGAAACCCACGCAGACACGGGGAGAACGTGCAAACTCCACACAGTCAGTCGCCTGAGTCGGGAATTGAACCCGGGTCTACAGGCGCTGTGAGGCAGCAGTGCTAACCACTGTGCCACCGTGCCGCCCACTAATTATAAAGACTGCTTAAATTTCAGTTCATGTGCATCATCCACATGAAAATTTGAAAAATATATGTGGAATGTTAAATCAATTTATCAAGTTTTCTACAAGCAAATACTACTGCATTATGTAGAAACACATGGGAAGTTACTGCACAGTTCCACCCAGATTTCAGTCCAAGGTTCACAGTCACACTGACATTTCCATCAACCATTAGCAAGTGTTATCCTCTTGTTAAGAAGCTCAATGTCAAAGCAATCAAAAACAGCCAAAAAGATAAACCAATTCAAGATGCAAGGATTTGAGAAACTGGATTAAAATGACAAGTCTGCTAGCTAAATCAATTCCAGTAGTAGAGAAGGGGGAAAGCCAGTGGAGTGGTTTGGAAACACTCAAGGCTTTCAATAAAAAACGGTCAGAGATGAGCATGTCAAATTAAAACATGGATTGGTGGAAGCACACCGACATGGATGTGAAGTTGGCTGGCAAATAAGAAAACAGCAGGAATAAAATGGGTCAGTTTTCCTTTCCCTGGTACCCCCCCCCCTCCCCTATTAAGTGGTAGACACTGACTAGAAGGGTATTGCAGGGATTAAATACCCAGTATTCACAATATCCATAATTTAAGCAAGGAATCTAAAAAGGTAATATTGCCCATTTTTGGGGACAATACAAATCTGGATAAGAGTGATCTGTGGGGGGGATACAGATATTTATGATTTGAATAAGTTGAGTGCATGGGCAAATGCCTGGCAGATGAAGTAGGATGTGAATAAATGGTTATTTTGGCTATAGTTTTTGCTACTAAAGATAACCCACAAACCAGCAGCTCCTGATGCAATGATAGGAAAGCAGATTATTCTCCAAATAGCAATAAATTAGGAAGGGGAGGCACAATGAGATCTGTGTCTTTGCAAACCAGTCCCTGAAAATAGCAGGAAGGTGCAGATGGTATGTGGCCTTCATAGTGACAGGATTCAACAGAAGAAATGTCTTATAGCAATTTGTTGGGAAGCATTATTAAGGTTAGGTAGTGTAAGAAACTTTATTGTTAGGTAGTGCTCACGTAAGGTAGTATTAGCAAGTCTGGAACTTGTTAGCTTCACTAGGCAGCAGTAAGTCATTATGTTATACTAAGAACAGACTGAAAAGCTGATGGCATAGCCTGAAGAGGCCCCAGGGAGGGTGAGAGATAACAGGACATTGGAGCCGTGTCAAAATGCACATAGCTCAAACTGAGGTAATAGAATGTTATCAGGTAAGAACCAATGACATACTAGCATACTGCATATTACCAAATAAGGATGCACTGAGGTGCGAGGGGGCTAAGAAGTTAGGCAGAACAGAACAATAGAATCAGAACACGCCTTCTCCAGTGAGCTAGACACCTCACTGTACTGTGTACGATTCTCTCTCATTAAAACTGCTTATACTTTTAAATCAGACCTGGTGTCTCTCTCCTCCAAACGAACACGGAGACAGAAGTCCTGTCCCAACAAATTGTATGGGGCCCTTGGGAGATTACACCTGTAGTATACAGATTTGGTCTGAGGATGGTGGTTATGGCTATGGAGGGAATGCAACAGATGTTTACCAGATTGATAACTGAGGTGACAGGACTAATGTTAAGAGCTTTGATCAATTAGGGATAGAGATGATCTCAAACACATGAAATCATAACAGGACTGGACAGAATAAGTGCAGGAAGGATGTTCCTGATGACCAGGGAGTCAAACTGCGACTTTTTTTTTGAAAAAAAAAGAGGCCATTTCAGACCAAGCACAAGATTAAAGTGTACTGGAAAAGCATAAGTCAGGTAGTATGAGCAGAAAAAGGAAAATCATTATTGATGTTTCAGGCAGGAGCATGCCTGAAACGTCAATTTTTCTGCTCCTGGATGCTGCCTGACCTGCACTTTTCCAGCACCACGCTAATCTTGTTTCCGATCTCCACCATCTGCAACCCTCACTTTGATCCATTTCAGAACAAAACAAATGAGTGGAGAATCTGCAGAATTCTAAAACAAAGCAATCAAAGCTAAAGCACTTTTTAAAAAAAAGGTGTTAGATATAGTCCTTTCAATTAAAGGATCAATGTGAACAGGTACAGGGTACCAAGCTGAATGATCATCCAAAACCATAATGACTGGCAGAGCAGATCAAAAGGGGCTGAATGGCCTACTCCTGTTCCTAAGTGCAGTCACAAGGACACTAGCCATTTTACCGTCAAAAACATAAAAGGAAAGACAGTTAAGAAATTAACACCAAAGTCCCACAATTAGCCTTTAAACTAATCCTTCAGCCAAAACAGGATAGCTAACGAGATATTGGAGAGGCTAGTAAATTTCAACAAATAACCTTCTAGCTCGGTTGTTTTGACAAGTTCTTAAAATGTCAAGTTTCACAACCTGAATGAAAATTCTGTTCTGCCTGGGTCTGACTGCTAGGTGTCTTTTCTCTGACAAGAATGGGATCATTAGTGGTTGGGGTGGGGGAAGGAGAAAAGGAAGAGACCCCTGCAATGAAGGATCTCCTTTGAGACATGCCCAGAATTAACCACAATCCCCCAGATTTCTCTTGATCAAGGCTTTAGAACAAAAAAAGCTAACTTGATCTTCCAACAATTCTATTATATTTTGCATCACAGCAAAGCTATTACTGAGTGTAGAAGTGTATCATTTTAAATGATGGATAGTTGGTCAAATCAGTATGCAGTCCTAATTGCTACACTATGAAAAAGGAGCTACAAGACAACTTCACTCTTGTTAAGTATGGAGCTTGGTAAAACCCAAAGCCAAAATGGCTTGCAATGAGGGTCAGGATTTCAACTCCTTTTACAAAAGCATCATTTTATCACAAAAACATTGACAGTCTTGCAGAGGAGGGCTAAAATGCTGGAAGACCATTTCTCAGACTCAAATCTGTCACCTTAAAGGCACCCAATATTTGGGCAAAACATTTCAAAAAAAAAGGTGGTCTCAATCTGCTTTAGCATATTTGATCAAGGGATATTCCTTTATAGCTATGGCAGCTTGCAAAGTTGATTTCCCCCTTCAATTTACCTTAAATAATCTCTACGACAGAGAATTAGGTTTGCTTTTGTATAGAGTGTTGATCCGACTTCTCCAAGACGGCAGTCACAACAGGCACATTTTAGACAGTCTTCATGCCAATATTTGTCCAATGCCTTGAGCAAGTAACGATCCTTGATCTTGCGATTGCAACCAGCACAACCCTTCTGCTTGCCTTTCGGTTGCACAGAAAGCATTGGTACACCTACAAATTTAAAAAGCAAGCTTTTAGTCAGAAAGATTTACATTTGAAATGCTTCGCTTCAAGTAGGGAGAGAAATGAGAGTTTACTCAAACTATAGTAATTAGCTCAAGTTAAAATTTCTTACCCAATGACAGACCTGGAGCATTCTGCTTAAAAAGGTCCCCATCAAGTCTTTTGTAGTTTTAATGTGATTACTAGATAACAAACTGGGTTATTTTTAATGACTATTATCCATGTGAAAATACTACATTCCACTACATGTTGCACATAGAAAATACAAAGTTAAAAATCACAACACCAGGTTATAGCCCAACAGGTTTAATTGGAAGTACACTAGCTTTCGGAGCAACATCGTTATCACATGGTGGAGTGTCACTCTGAAAGCTAGTGTGCTTCCAAACAAACCTGTTGGACTATAACCTGGTGTTGTGATTTTTAAACTTTTGTACACCCCAGTCCAACACTGACATCTCCAAAAATCACAAAATACAAATAGCATGACCACAGAATCTCAACAGCATTTTGCTGTTCAAAAATACTTTGCTTTTAAAAGTCAGGAAGAAATGCAGTCAACAATTTATAGAAAACAAAAACAAAACAGCAAACCTTGATGATCAGGGTAAATTAGAAGGATAAATAAGCCAGGATCATGCTCCAAGTAACACTGGTTTTATATACACAAGGCAATAGAACCTAATTTTAAAATCAAGTCAAAGTTAGAATCTTAACACAGAACTCCTTCAGTAGTGCACTAAGTTGTCGATTTGGGCGGAGATTTCTGGAGACTCAAACCCACAACTAACTTGACAGAAAGCAGAGCCTAAGTTATAAACCCAAGTTGCTGACAACACTTCCCTTCCATCTTCATAATTTGAAGATGGATCAGCACTTTTCATCTCTGCCAAGTGTCAAGACCAGCTTCCACAAAATGCTGGAGGTAACTGTTCCCAATTTCACGCAGAGTTGCAATGATCCTGGCATGCAAAGCTTCATTTCCATTTTCTACATTCACACTATGATGTACAAATTAGGCTGATATTAATCCAGTAAAAGCACATTACAAAAACAGTGAAAGTAAAATTGAGGAAGTTGCCTGTTAGAAGCCAATAAGAGCGCAAGTTGAAAATATTTGGAACTGGAGGGAAAAAGTTTACATTTCTTGCTGGATAGAAAAATTGAAGAATGTCTCCAACTGTTCAGTTGCAGGTCCAGCTATGCCAAGAATACAGTATAGACATTTAACATTAGCTTTGTGCACCCAATTAAATATTGCTGCCTAAAATAAAATCCAACTTTGCATTTGTTAAACATCTACTGCTACACACCATAATACATTCACTTTCAAATGGGTTGTTTGAAAGCAACTTATTTTAAATGCTGAATTTGGCAAGGAACTGTGCATTTGAGCTACCATTCCAACCATACAAAACTACACTGAAAACAGGAACATAATGCAATTAGATTATTTCTGATGTTCACTTACACCAATTAGGCCAGATTTACCACTGTCCAAAAACTCAAACATACTTCCTGTTCCCCTCCACACCCAAAGAACCCAAAGCTAGAAAGCACACATTCAACTAAAACAACTCCAGATTTAGATTGTAGTCCTTTCTTAAATTTTATGCAAGGAGATATTTTTAACCACTTTCATTGCACATGTTCCCACCTGTTAGCAAATATTGTTTGACAATACAAACATTCCCATCTTAGTAATAAAACAGGCAAAAAGGAAGCAAATGCCTTGCATCTTTGAACGTTATCTTCTACCCAATACAGTGAGACCAGTCTACCTCAACCTCTATTTTGGACAATCCACAAGTCCTATTTCATATAAATCCAGTGTTACACTGGACTCTGGTACCAACCACTCACGGTTTGGAAAGGAGGAAAAAAGTTCACTGCCAGCAATCCTTTGTACTCCAGGAGTAAGGAGACAGCCTCTAAAGGCACTTAATAATCAGCCAAAAAGATAGATGTCAAAAGAGCCTATATTAAAATCAGTGCTAAAAAGTAAGCTACTAAAAGTTCTGTAGTGGCTGTCATTTACAAAGGCGGTTAGCTGCACAACTAGTTACTTGTAACTCTTGGGCCCCAGAGAGCACATTGGTCTATCAGATGTGCTAGACTGCCTGTTCCTCCACACAAGGTGAGATATCAGATTGAGTGGAGCTAATGCAAATATTAACTTTCAGTACAGAATTGAAAATATCCCAAGGCTGAGAACAATGAGTAATGAACCTACAACCATCTGGGGTAGAGAACACCAAGATTCTCAGCTATCATTCAAGACATCATATTTCACTATAAAACATTAGCCCAAGTCTACACCCGGTTTCAAATCTCCCCAGCCAGAGCAAACACCCAGCTTGTATCCTGACTGTGGGTACAGGAACAGTGCATGCCCAAAAGAGCCATCCCAAGTGATGTTAGATTACATGAACTGGAACCAAAAAGTTTGTAGGGCTAAAAACAAATGCCCACTTGGCACTTCAAGTCCACAAACATTAGATTGTTTCAACTTGATCTTACTGCATGGAGCTCAAAGTCTAGTCTACTTGTAGCACAATTCCCTCAACCTAGAGGTCATTACAGAACCTTTTGAACTCCTAATATCTACCTTGCATAAAGAAGCTGGATAAAACATTTCAAATGTGATCTCACCAAGGGTCTTAAATGATTTGGTTACTTGGTGCATAGTATTAGTAGATTGTAATCTCAATGCCAACCATTTAGTGCAGAAATTAGTTACTTGAAAAGATGCTACAAAACGACAAGAGAAATAAACATCCTTCAGAATAAGCAATATAACCAGTTCAGTGGGTCATTTAAACAATGAGAACATAGTAAGAAATTTAGGTATATAGGATGCAAGCACCATAGAATTGAAAAGAGTCTCATTTTAATGAGATGAGAAACCAGGAAACAGCCTCAGTCCAATAATGTCATGAAAATTTAAGAGAACTGGGTTATTTCAGGAAGCTTTGTACAAATATGAAAACTTTGCCTCCATCACACTGGTCAATTTATTAGATAAGGCTATCACTAATTAGACTGGCGGCTGAAAGGCCTGATGTTTAGACTCTATTCTGAATGGCTAAACAAAAAAAAAGCTTGGACTCCAGTCTGCCCAGGTATCTTGCATTTTCTGTACTCAAGCAAGCAGCCAATTACTCCAACTTTATAAATCAGTCAAAAGTAGGTGGAGGATCAAAGAAAGAAGAGTGAGCTCATGACTTGCTATAAATAACTAAAAACACTAGCCCAACCTAAAAATGACCTGAAGTCTCCACTGATATCACAACAAATAAATATTCCCCTGAGCATTGTCTGAAGCCCTCCACCTCAGCAGCTTGACATTCCACTTCAAAGTCAAAATTTTGATAGTAAAATAGGTGTTCACCCCTCAACCTGATTGGACAAGTTAGTGAATTACTTGGTATATCTTTACAGAAAATTAAAGACTTTCCAATCGTCAAAGAGCTAGACAGTTTTGTACACAAATATTGTCAAGGTCCATATTTGGCATCGGACTTTAGCCCCCATAATGTGCATTTTCTACATTTGTTCCCAAAAGACAGGTGGCTTAAGTACAGTTCCAAATAGGGTAGGGCAGTGAGTTGTTTTGACAATTCATTTTAACTGAGTTTTGAAATTGCTCATTCCATCTGCACTATTCTCAACTAAAACGGATCTACATCCACAGCTCATGTTTGTTATTTCTTGATCCTTGCACAGGATTAATCCATATCCCTTACCTACATTTGAAAATTAATAATCCAAGTTGGAGCAATTTTCAAAAACTGCAATTGGAGGTCTACAGCATTGGTGTCCTTCAGCCCACTACCAAACTATTCAAAAATCACTTCAGCACTTGCAAGTGCACATCCAAGTATAGTACTTGGATGTTACATGAGTTTCTGCTTCTCTTCTTTCCCCCCCTCACCCTTACAGGAGAGTTCCAGATTCCCACCATCCTTTGGGTGATAAGAGGGTCCTCACTTTTTCTAAATTGTAACCTGTAACTATACGTCTAATGCCCCAGTGATAGAACTTCCCATTAAGGGGAAAACGTCATTTGTCTATGCCTGCCAATTTTATATCAATTATCCTCTGCTCCAAAAGAAAAGCCGCCATAGTCAATTCTGAAGGCTTCCCATTTTCCAGCTGTCCCTTTACCTGTGAGCATCTGCCTTCAATCAGCTTTCAAAAGTTCTTGCCTAATACAGTCAAAATTGGCCTTTCTCCAATTTAGAACTTCAACTTTTAGATTAGGTCTATCCTTTGCCATCACTATTTTAAAATGAATAGAATTATGGTCGCTGGCCCAAAAATGCTCCCCCACTGACACCTCAGTCACCTACGTTGCCTTATTTCCCAAGAGTAGATCAAGTTTTGAACCTTCTCTAGTAGGTACATCCATATACTGAATCAGAAAATTGTCTTGTATGCACTTACAATTCCTCTCCATCTAAACCTTTAACACTATGGCAGTCCCAGTCAATATTTGGAAAGTTAAAATCCCCTACCATAACTACTTTATTCTTACAGAAAGCAGAAATCTCCTTACAAGTTTGTTTTTCAATTTCCCTGACTATTGGGGAGTTTATAATACAATCCCGATAATGGTGATCATCCCTTTCTCATTTCTCAGTTCCACCCAAATAACTTCCCTGAATGCATTTCCGGGAATATCCTCCCTCAGCACAGCTGTAATACTATCAAAAATGCCACTCTCCCTCCTCTCTGGCCTCCCTTTCTATCCTTCCTGTAGCATTTGTATCCTAGAACATTAAGCTGCTAGTCCTGCCCATCCCTAAGCCATGTTTCCGTAATTGCTAGGATATCCCAGTCCCATGTTCCTAATCATGCCCGGAGTTTGTCTGCCTTCCCTGTTATGCCCTTTGTATTGAAATAAATGCAGGTTAATTTATTAGTCCTACCTTGACTGTTCACTCATTCTCAACTGTACCAGTCTGATCTTGTTCCTCACTATCTCCCTGGGTCTCTTTCCCCCCCCCCCCCCCACCTTACTAGTTTAAATTCTCCCAAGCAACTATGGCAAGTCTAGCAAGTCTCCCTGTCAGTATGTTAGTCCCCTTCCAATTTAGGTGCAATTCATCCTCCTTCTACCCAGAGAGATTCCAATGATCCCAAAAAAAAAAGTGATTCCTTCTCCCATACACCAGCTCCTCAGCCATGCATTCATCTGCTCAATCCTCCTATTCCTGCCCTCACTAGCTCGTAGCACTACGAGTAATCCAGATATTACTACTCTCAAGGACCTCCTTTCTAAGTTTCTGCCCATCTCCCTTCAGAATCTCAACCTTTTCCCTTGCTATGTCATTGGTTCCAATGTGGACAATGACCACTTGCTGGCCCATCTCCCCCTTGAGAACATTCTGCACCCTCAGACATCCTTGATCCTGGCACCAGGGATGCAACACAGTCTGATTTTTTGCTGCTGGCCACAAACATCTGTACCTCAGACTATTGATCTCTTGGAACCAGACGATTCCCTCATTGCACTGGAGTCCGTCTCGATACCAGAAACTTGGCTGTTCGTGCTATGTTCCCCCGAGAATCCATTACCCACTATTTTCCAAAACAGCATACACTTGTTTGAAATGGGGATAGCACAAGACTCCTGAACTAGCTGCCTACCCGCTACCTTTCCTGGAATTAACCCAACTATTGACTGTATCTGCAACTTTCCCCCTTCCTATAACTATCATCCATCACATACTGTTGCAAATTCCTCATTGCTTTTAACTGTCTCTCCAACCAATCCATTCAATCGGATAGGATTCTTAACCAACAGCATTTTAGCAGATATAAATCCGCAGTAACTTTTAAACGCCCACATCTGACAAATGCACATCACTCTACTAAAAGCCATTTTTTCTCTTTCACAATCTACAGACCCAGAAATTCAGTCTTATTCCTCTACAAAACATTGCTCCAGGTTAAATTAAGAGTTATGGCTTATATTTTAAAGTTTAAATCAGTCCAAAAAAAATGAACCCACACACAATACACGATTCATTTGTTTCTGTGCTGTGAACTTCACCCAAAAAAATCTGTACAGTTGTGAAATTCAAAATACTTGTTCCTCCTTAGCTGTGAATTTCACGGTTTGTTCATTTTCCCAGACACACTCAGATGTCCAGCGATACATGAATTCAAACAACAAAGGCAGTAACTGCGCAGGTTCACTGATGTCAGTTTTATTCTCTCTCCTTTTGAGAGCGCAGACTAATGAGTGATTGTTAGCAATTTTAAAAATCCTGATCAAGTAATAAATGTTAGGGTTAACCCTAACCCTAACAGATTCAGACAAAAGCAAATTCTGATCTTCAGAGAAAACTGGAATCCCAGTTTTGTTCTTCTCCAGATTGAGATCAACAGTGCATTATCACTCCCTCTTTGGAATGCAATGGCCATGTTGCTGGACTGCCAAGCCAGATGAGAGAGTGAAGTGGCTCAAGTTAATAACAGATGTAAATTTTATGTACAGCATCAAGATTCACTAGTTGCTGAGGCTTGAAGTGCTTACTGTTCAAATTGTATTTTTCCGGTGATTCGAGTTGCATCATGCGTGGACATCCTCAATTCAAACTGCAGAAATCCTGGTATTCATTACAGGCAACAGAAGTCCTGCCTTGCCAAAAACCTTCACAAGTATTTGAACAGTTAAATGCAGCACTGGACCCGATTTATGCACTACTCAGCCAGGTGAAAAAAAACAAAATTAGCCAAAATACTAAATATTGAAAAACCTGCCTCCGGTCAGTAACCCCACTTCAGTGTTTACTTGAACCCAAGTCAATATTCTACCTATTTCACATTCTCTCCTCCATCTTTGAAATGGACATGGATATGATCAGACATTTCTACTTCAAAATGCCTGCACTAATTTAAAATACATTAGCACAATTACAAAAAATTGAAAATCTTCAATGTTTACAGTTAGGACAAGGTTGAGAATCTGAGGTTAAAGCTATGCTATACTGGAACATTCCACAATCCATGACGGAGGTTGATACTTTAAAACATGTTATGCAGGTATAATGAACTGAGTTAGAGGTGGTAGGGAACGGGAGTAAACATTCAACTATTCAGTCCCAACTGATGGAGGTTACACATTAGCAAACAAAAGCTGAACATTTTAGGTGATAGTTCTTAAAGTTTACAATTTTAAATTTTGAGTTAACACTCGAGCATATTCCATTAAATAACACTACAATTAAGCTGAACTGTAGATGGGGTGCCTGTTTAATGGCCTGAAGGTGAAGATTTACAGCAAAATGTTCTGGAGCAAATTTCAGTCCACATTGAGGAAGTAACTTTAGTTTCGCAGGAAATAGAGTAAAATCACTGAATAGCTGTTTAAAACCTGTTTTGCCTCATTCTAAGCTTGTGTAGTCTACTTGGCTTTTCAAGTTTGTCTTGTTATTCAGATGTTTGTGTTCTACATTCCCATTTACCCTCAATAACCTGGAAGTATTTTTAAAAGACAAAGGTAGATTCTGATTCTCTT
Organism: Hemiscyllium ocellatum; assembly: GCF_020745735.1. Classification (NCBI taxonomy): domain Eukaryota; kingdom Metazoa; phylum Chordata; class Chondrichthyes; order Orectolobiformes; family Hemiscylliidae; genus Hemiscyllium; species Hemiscyllium ocellatum. Next base: position 44,818,495 of record NC_083418.1, on the reverse strand, counting down.
GCTTAATAAGAGGACTGCATTCCATGACTTCAAGGCAGAATTCTAGATGTTCAACAACCCTCAAATTCCATTAATTTGAAAAGTATGATCCAATTTTTAAAAAAAAAAACAGCCCCTTCATTCTATGCTCACCCACAGGACGAAACATTTACTAGTGCAGCTCGAGGACCATTCACAATCATACCTTTCAAATAGGTCAGCCCTCAACTCTAATGGAAGGGAATCTAACCCATCCAACCTAAGTTTACTAGATAATATCTGGAAGGATTAAGTACTTGTCTCCAACATTTGTTTTTGTTTTTAACTAGGACAAATGCAGAGTATTGGAGGAGATGCAGTCTCATTAGCATCTGAACAGAAGCAGATCTTTTTGTATAATTCCTCAAAAGAATAGCATTCCATTAGGCTTAATGACTTGCTGCATTTGCATACTGACTTGCAGAATATCAAATCCTTTTGCACCACAATTCTGCAGTCTTCATTATGTTGTTCCAGTCAAAACTGAACTTCAATTTCCCCACATTATGATCAATATTAATCTGTATAGTTGTCAAATTCAAAATAATTGTTCCTCCTTAGTTTGTAAGTGGCACCATTATGTCTTAAAATTCCCTCAATACCACTTAAGTTACAAAATTAAAGGTCCAGCAAAATTCAATGTTACCCTCTAATTCTTGCAAGAACCTTTGTGGAAGTTTCTGAAACTGAATTTCATAAAGCATTTCACATCAGACTCCCCTTTATCCACAGCATTTTAACTTACCTCAGGTTTAAAAAATCAAGAGGGACATGGATAGAATGAATAGACAAAATCTTTTCCTTGGGTTGAGAGAGTCCAGACCTCTAGGGCCTAGGTTTAGGGTGAGAAGGGAAGAGACCCAAGAGGCAACTTTTTCACAGAGGGTAATGCATATGTGGAATGGGCTGAAAGAGGAAATTGTGGAGGCTAGTACAATTACAACAGTTAAAAAGGCATCTGGAGGAGTAAAATGAATAGGAAGGGTTTGGAGGGACATGGGCCAAGTGCTGGCAAATGGGACTAGATTAGGTTGGGATATTGGGGCAGCATGTAGGAGTTGGACCAAAAGGGTCTGTTACAGTGCTGTATATCTGACTATTGACAGCTTGTGGTAAATATTGGTTTTGTGAAAAGGCAACATTATAACCATGCACTTGGGAGGTAATCTAACATTCTCCATGGAAGTGGTAAAAATGGCCTACAGGTTCTTGCATTTGGTAATCCAGGAAATGGTCCAAAGGAAATTTTGCAACATTTATAATGCATCAAGATCCCACCAGGATGAAGCCCAGTGCCCAGAGACTTGACCCACTGCTTCAGCTTGCTTAGTACTGCTTCCCCGATTGCATTCTCCAGATGCCTTTGTTCCCTTCTAATTTAGAGGAATTACCGGTGGCTTATTGCCTCTTCCTTGGCTGAAGAGAAAATCAAATATGTCCATTAACAACAGATTTTCTAGCAGGAATAAGTAATGTCCACTTGTTTCTACATTTCTACCTAGCTCCTAATGCTGTAATTCATCTAGATTAACCACATCCTTTACACCTTAACTGGCCATCTAAGCTGCCAACTTTAATAAGCTTTTTCCTCAAGTTTGATATTTTCAACATTAACCAGATTCTGGCCAATCCTCTGATTTCTTATGATTCATTTAATGCTATATTATTTCTAATCATTTCCTGGTCCAATATCCCAGTTCAACCAGCACAGCTTTCATGCCCATATAGTATTTTAAACTTCTTGCAACTAAGTCTTAGAACTAATCTCCTCCCTTTCAATCTGGATGCACAGTTCAAATCATGATGGCTGCTACTAGGTGCTGCCCAACTTGGGAGAACATTAATCTTGCCATGTTACACAATACCAACTCAAGCACCACCTTCTCTGGTTGATTCCAACATGTGCTGCTCCAACTCAAAGCATTTTTTGAACTCGGGTCATTAATTACTGATTTTCTCGTCTCTAGATTAAGATCACCCATGATTGCAGTCCCTCTATCACAAACAGCCACTAATGTATGTTGGCCTACAACATGGTTACTGTTCAAGAGTCTATAGATCACTCCCATTAAGTGCTATTATTTGACCTCTACTCAAAACCATATATCCTGATTTCAAACCAAGTTCATTCAAATATGGTACTAAAACACAACCTTGATTAACAGTACTACCACTGAGTTTTTATGTAGCCTATTTCTTGATCATATATCTCAATATTAAGAACCCAACCTTGGTCATCCTGCAGCCATGTCTCTAATGGCTATGGCTCATTTTTAATTGACTTTAATACATGATGTTTAAGGAAACAAACTGCTGAGTCTTCCAAGGCCTGTATAATAGAAATGTATTGATCATATTCATCTGCAAGCACACTAATCCTTTCACAGGAAAGGAAACTTGACAAATTCTGTTGTTTCCTACTACAACATTTATATTTGATATTTTCAGTTGGCCATTCTGATTCTCTTCATCCAATCCATATTCCTCCAGAATGAATCTCTGGATCTTCCACTTGCTACTGTACTTGACAGGCTCAAATTCTAGACAAAAATAAATCAAACTTGAACATGGAGTCCCCTCAAATCAACTATGCTTAGGGCAAAATATAGATCCTTGCAGTACCTTCCAACTAGGCTTCCCATCAAGGAAGCCCAATTTGTTCCTATACTGGTTAATCAGACAAAATCCACAACACTTGCTATTATTTCAAACTAGAAGTCTTGTTTTTGATAAGAAATGTACTGCGGAACCTTTCATAGTTTAAATATATACATTGGTTGAGTGGCTTACTCCTACTCAGTCTAATCTGATCCACCATTTGATACAATTGTGGCTGATCTCATCTTGGTCAACTTTCTGCCCACTCTCCAAAAACCTTCCATTCAAAAATCAGTCCACCTCTTCAAATTTAGTAAGCATCTCAAGCATCCACCACATGCCAGGTGTATGAATTTCATAGGATGCGTGACCCTTGAAGTAATTTCTCATCTGTTTTAATCTGGTGGCCAATTGGCTAGTGGCCTAAACAATGAGGCCCAACAGCTTCTACAAAGTCTGATGTAATGCAAAGGAGGCCAGGTCTACAACAGGTCGCAAACAATTATAAAGACCGGTCTGGGCTGGTCCTTATAATCGAAGAGGTGCTCAATGGCAGTTATGACTTGAAATCTATTGCTCTCGCTCAGTACTTAAATCAGGCAAGACATTTGTGTAACCCCCAGTTGAGGCCGAATCCCTTGGCATCATGAAGGGATCAGATCTTGGAAAGAGAATGGGTATACTTAGGATAATGTGGACTAACCTCACTGGGCACTGAGACCCCTGCTATGACTCCACTTGAGGTCTGAACATTCCAGAAGCACTTATGGGAATAAGGAGCATGATATCCATTGCCTCCCTGAAGGCACAGCTGGCGAAGACCCCATGGGGGACCCAACCTCTTATCACCAGCCACAATATCAGAGCTCAGCAAATTGAATCCAATAGTCCACGCACTGTCAGAGGTGGGTGTTTTTACAGGCAGCTAGCCTAGCTTGAACAAAAAGCTTCCTTAAATTCAGGGTGGTTTTCTTTGTATTTTAAATATTTTAACTGCAGTCTTTAGTTTGTCTCTAAGAACTCCAGGGTGTGTTTGAGGAATAAGCTGGTTGAAGAGAGAGTGTGCAGAATTGGAGGCACTGCTCCACTTTATTGACAAAGTGGATCTAAGAAGTTCCCCTTTATGCATTACGGCAATGTTTCCAACAGCCTCCCTCCCAAAAATCCATCTGTAAATTTGATTCAAGTACTTTATCACCACAACCTACAGATTACACTTCACCTATCAATATTTGGCTAAGTGCATGTTTCAGTTTTTGAGGAGTGGATTTTGTCATCCCCCAAATCTTTAGCAGTTGTTCGAGAAGAAATTGTACAGGAATAAAATCAACACCGGCATCCTGCAGCTTGATAAGCTTAGACCGCATTCAGTTAAATCTGCAGAATGTTACTACTTTCTCCCCCAATAAAGTCTAGCGAGACATGTTCAATTCCTCATTCTTGCTAGTTACTTTATTCCATTATTTCTTCAGGCAATCTGGAAATAAAGTATTCTTATTCTAGCTTCATTGTAGTCCACATTTACTTCCTACTGGTCATGAGAAGTTAGATATTCTATTCTTACCAATTTCATGTTCCTAATTTGCAGAACTCAATCCCAAAGTTTTTCTGTATTTTATGCAAACAGCATTAGCCTCTTGATTTAATCTCTAGTTCCAAGTTAGCCACAGTTGAACTGTATTTGCTACAAGTGATCAGAACTAGAATGCTAAAAAAAACTTTAAAACATCTGAACAAACTGATCTTTAATGCTAGACATTGGGAAATTGTATTGAGATGAGAGTCAACTCAAAGCATAGCTGACTAAAAGGCTAACAAAGATCCCTTTTAAAGAAAGGGAGGATAAGCAAAGCAGATTGCAACATTTTGCTGTTCAAAACAGCAATGTGGTCTAGTCAAAGCAAACCTAGTTAGACTACATATTTCTAAAAATCAGCCTGCTCAGACAAGAAATGACATCCGAATCAGGGCCCTCTGGTCCAGGTAGGGGCATGACGTGTGGAGCCACAAGATGGTTGACCCATTTAAACTGAGTTAGTGGGTCCAATACTCCCCTGCTGTGACAATGCATTGCTAAAGTTGTATGGCTAATGTTTATGTAATATTGTTTTATGGGACCTGCAAAGAACAGATGGGCCAAATGGGCAGAGAAGTGGCAGATGGAGTTCAATTTAAATAAATGCAATAAATGCATTTTGGAAAAGCAAATCTTAGCAGGACTTGTACACTTAAGTGGCAAGGTCCTAGAGAGTGTTACTGAACAAAGACCTTGGAGTGCAGGTTCATAGCTCCTTGAAAGTGGAGTCGCAGGTAGATAGGATAGTGAAGGCAGCGTTTGGTGTGCTTTCCTTTATTGGAAAGAGTATTGAGTACAGGAGTTGGGAGGTCATGTTGCAGATGTACAGGACATTGGTTAGGCCACTGTTGGAATATTGCATGCAATTCTGGTCTCCTTCCTATGGGAAAGATGTTGCAAGTCTTTTCAAAACCCTTTCAAAGTTTCACAAGGATGTTGCCAGGGTTGGAGGATTTCAGCTATAGGGAGAGGCTGAATAGGCTGGGGCTGTTTTCCCTGGAGCAGAGGCCAAGGGGTGACCTTATAGAGGTTTACAAAATTATGAGGGGCATGGATAGGGTAAATAGACAGTCTGTGGTGGGGGAGTCCAGAACTCGAGGGGGCATAAGTTTAGGGTGAGAGGGGAAAGATAAAGATCTAAGGGGCAACGTTTTCAGAGGATGGCACACGTATGGAGTGAGCTGCCAGAGGAAGTGGTGGAGGCTGGTACAATTGCAACATTTGAGGCATTTAGATGGGTATATGAATAGGAAGAGTTGAGGGGCCAGGTGCTGGCAGGTGGGACTAGATTGGGTTGGAAATCTGGTCAGCATGGATGAGTTGGACTGAAGGGTCTGTTTCCATGCTGTATATCTGACTAACAATTTGCACAAGTAAAAAGGCAGAGAAAATTGCTCAATATTAGACAGTTTATTGATATTCCCAATACTAGATACGGTCTGACTGGACAAAAGCAAATTACTACCTAAAAATATTCAACTGAACCAAAACAAACTAGTACAAGTCAGTAGCAGACAGGGATTGCATACTTTCTGAATTTTTGTTTCCAAGATTTAAAATTAGAGATAAGCTAAATGACGACAGATCAAGCAGCGTCTCATCTAACAGCTTGTGGATTAATAGGATTGTGGTCACCAAAAGGGATCACTTGTCAGAACAATTCACTGACTGCTGTTCTGGAACAAGCTTATATCTTACTAAATGCTACTCTGGAACTAAAAGTATATATCAAGATATAATGAAATGCAATTTTTAAAAATTCACTCTTAATCAAATAACTATTAGTGAGGTAGTTTCCATAATTCTAATTGTACACTTTCAAAATCCAGAATTGACTCCGTGGTTAGCATTCCTGCATCAGCGCCAGGGGCTTGGGTTCAATTCCAGCATCTGTGCAAATTTCACAGTTGCTATTCTCCCCATGTCTGTGTGGGTTTCTTCTGGGTGCTCCAGTTTCCTCCCACAATCCAAAGATGTGCAGTTAGGTGCATTAAATCAGGGGTAAATGTAGGTTAACCGGTAGGGGAATGGGTCTGGGGGGGTTACGCTTTGGAGGGTCATTGTGGACTTGAGCTGAACAGCCTGTTTTCACACTAATGGGATTCTACAATTACTTATACCCTAGACCCAAAAAATCCATTTCTACACATTCACTCCTACCACATTCTGGACAAAGCAGCGTTTATAGTACTGTTGCTGGCCTAATCTCTTCCCTTCAGCTTCCTACCTCATTTTGTCCATCCCTCACTCCAACTGAACAGCTCATCTTTCCCCAAAATTCAGAAACAGGGAAAGTTTTGGTTGCACCCAGTGAATTCAGCTTTTAGTGAATTTCTTCATATCATGACTTAACATTTTCTCCTTTTATCAGGTCTTTCCCACATGATCCTGATGTGGATTTTTCAAGCCTTACCTGCCTCTTCAATAGACAATCAATCAATCTCGTACCTATGACAAAGATATAATTGTGGTGGAAGTCATACTCCAGGGCATCTCTGGATAGGTTTTTCAGGGCAAATGTCTTCAGCCCTCAGCACCAGGGATTCAGATTCAATTCCCACATTGCGGAATTTGCAGAGTCTCCCACATTCTTCAGTGTATACATGGTTTCCTTCATGTGCTCCAGTTTCCTCCCACAATCCAAAGATATGTAGGTTAGGTGAATTGGCTAAGTTAAAATTGGCTGGTTTTAATTGCATTAGTTAGGAGTAAGTGCAGGGGAATGGGTCTGGGTGGTTAGTCTTCAAAAGGATTGGTGTGGACTTGTTGGGTTGAAGGGCCGGTGTCCATACTATAGGGAATCTAATCTAAAACATCAGGGCTCCACTTACACCAGATAGCTGCAGCTCATTGCCACCTTCTCCAGGGTGACTAGGAGTGGTCAATAAATGCTAGCCCAGTCATCCATATCCAGTGGGAATTTAAATGATTCAGGGTGGTCTTAGGGCAGTTTCTTCCATTTAAAAAAAAAATGGAAGACAGTCCCTTTCATACCATCTCTCTGACTGGCTCTCTCCCAGCCATTAAAGAAAGTATTGCTATCAGTACCTGCATTGGGCTTTAGGTACACCATGCTTGTGGACTATGTGGAACGTCCCCTGTTGTCATCCTACTTTCCTTCATACCAAAGTGGATGCTGTTTTTTTGCCCCCAGCAGGGCTAAAAGTATTTTCTAATTCCAACTTTTCATCTTTACAGTTCATCACCTACAATTCCCTTTCCTGATAACTGCTGTTTCTGGACAGCAGTCTACAACCAGTCTTCCACAGTTACCTGTACTCAGTGTATGGTTTCTTCCCTCGAAGAAAATGATGTTCCTTACATGCTGATAAGTTTGAGGGCTTTTCTTCCCTCCGGTCTGCCCACAGTCTAATCCTAGCTCTGGGGACAAGGGAAGAATGTCTCCTTGGTCCTCTATTGGAAGGAGCATTCTGCCGAACATTTCCCCTTCAGTCAGCATTCAAGGAGTCTTTTGCTTTGACACCCTGGTACTTACTCCAACGTCCATCTCCCTCCACATGCTATCTAGTGGGTTTAGGAGCTTCTTGTTACCTACTTGCTCCCTAACAAGGTCCCTATGGGTAAAGCAGCACTTGGTTCTCCTCAAATTTAGTGGCCTGTATTCACTGCCTAGAACATGGTCTCCATTGATGCTTTTTGAGGAATTAAACGTGGGAAATTTTTGTGAAATACCTCCACCCAGCATGCAGAAACATCTGGTTGCTTGCCATTTTAAAACACCACCTTGCATTATCCTGCTCTGCTGCAAGATTCCAAGTATCTTCAGGCTTAGAGGTCATGTCAAAAAACAGGGAAGTTCCATTTGATGTTTTGTCTCAAGTGTCAGCAGTATCTGGTTTTATTTTTTTGCTCTCTGTTCCAGCTTTTCTTTATTCTGTCAATAACTGTTATTCTAGACCTATAGTTCATTCCTTTTGTGACCATTACATTTGCTGCCTTTGTTCAATGACAACTTTTCTCCCACAGTAACCCATCCCTGGCTTGTGTACTTTTGAAGCTCCCGTTTCAATAGGATTAGGAAGCCCATTATATCTACAGTTCTAAAGTTACATTAAACTATTTTCCTCCAGACTGTCCGACAAGTTGATGCCATTTTAAAAAGTTCCATTCTATACCATGTTTAACCCTAAACAGCCTGTTAAAATGGAACAGTTACAAAAATCACTTCCATTAATATTGATTTTATCAACAGTACACAGGGAAAAGATTGTTTAAAATATCAAGGGGATACATGCTTTGGCCACTTGGACTTCTGATCTATTTTCAAAGCTGGCAAGCTATTACAAAAATGGATGGTTAGGAGTTAAAATATTTGAACTCTAGTATCACCACTATTATGACCATTAAACTTATGGATTCTGCAATAAAACTGTTAGCTGTTGCTTAGCAACATTCTAGAATACAAAGAGATTCCATCATTTCACTTTCCATGCAAGTGATCGCTATTCACAAGGCCACCAGGAGGCTGCAAACAAGGAGGGATGGACAGAGTCAGGACTTCGTTGGCAACTCTTCAGGACACTACTGTAACCGTGCAATGCAAGTCTTAAGCTTTATTCTTTGAAATCTTTAGTTCAAATAATATTGGGAATGAGGTGATAGGCCCTACATTCACAAGTATTCACTCATACCACTGATTCTCAGTAGCAGTAAGCACCATCTACAAGATGCACTGCATAAATTCAAAAAAGGTTTTAGGTAGCATCTTCCAATTGAATGACCATTTCCACCTAGAAGGCAGCAAATATATGAGAAGACCAGCTAAAGAACCATTAGACTTTAAAAACAGCACTTCCAGGAATCCATCTAGAAGTTGGCATCTACAGTTAAACTTAGGCTTGGGTATTCAATGCTTTTGATTTTTCTCCAAATTGCCAAGGAGCTACAGACAATTACAAGTTTTTAACTAAAATGAAGACCAAGTCATGTTGGAGAAAGGATTGCAGATGCTGGGGATCAGAGTTGAGTGTGGTGCTGGAAAAGCACAGGTCAGGCAGCATCTGAGGAGAATCGAATTCCCGATGAAGGGCCTATGCCCGAAACTTCAATTTTCCTGCTCCTCAGATGCTGCTTGACCTGCTGCACTTTTCCCAACACCACACACTACTCTGAAGACCAGTCACCCAGGGAACTAACAATTCTGTTAAACACTTCCTACATTTGACCTCCTGAAAGAATACTGCTTGCTAGGTAGTTTCACCCTGGGAAGTTCCACCTCCAGGAGTTCATGCTTATGGAACACAGTATTTTAAAATTACTTGTCCATATTTTCCAGGCACTTGCTTAGTGTCTTCAAGATGCCAATTGCCAGTAAAACAAACTTTGGGAATAAAAACTTCTACTGCAAATGCTAACTAGTGGTCATCCTTCCAAAAAGGGAAATTCTGAACACCACCAACTTTCAGTTGGAGATGAATAATGCACAGGCACAGATATTAGCATGATCAGGCCCAGAACCTGTTGCATACCCCTGACTGCTAGAAGCTGGAGGGTGTACTGTATTTTGGAACATTCAGGCCAGACCAGGTATTTCTCCATCCTGAAGGCTATGGTGAAACAGGTGGGTTTTAATAGCTAATAGAACCTCAATTTACATAAATCAAATCTGGAGGCCTTGGCACAATTACTAGCACTGAAGGATAGTAATGCAAGATTTTTGATTACTAATAGTTGCACATTGCCTGTAGTATCATCTCCAGTGAACAGATCCCACAAGTGCAGCACATTTACTATCACTAGTTTTTCCCCAAAGTTGGCACTGAAAGCTAAGAACACAGGCAATTATTGCCAATACACAGGCTTCTCCATTTGATAGGTGAAAACTAGTTTGCTACCTCAACCCAAATAATTTGCATGCTGAGAGTTTATGAACATGGAGTAGCACTGGGTTCTCTTACTCAGATGATTGTATCCATGACTGAATGAACCAACCAATCGTCCATTGTTAAGAAAAACTGGTATTGCAATATATTGTGCAACATCTATATTGCGAGGAGGAGAAGCACTCGGTGCAGGTCTGCACCAGGAGTGAATGTACAGCTACACTTGCTCAATGAATGCGATGCCCAGGGGGACTTCCAGACATGGTTTAAAAGAGTGCCCAGTTGTGTTTCTACTTCACTATACAAGTAGAGTCAAAAGGGAATTCATATTGATAAGCTAGAGCTCAACTGGTGCCAGGTAGTGATGATCACAGTTAGGAAGCATCATGCAATGAATGGGAAAAGCAGCTTTGGAGACCTTCAGGCTCTTAATGGTATTGGAGCTCATTTTGGACCGCATGGAACCATTGGCATAAAATCTTGGGATATCCCAGCTGCCCTACTAGGTAGGATGGTGGACAACTTTAACATATACCATCTGGATTTGTTTGCAACCCTGCAGATTAAATGATTTCAATATCAACTAACATTTGCCCCAAGTATTCAGCATTATGCTCAAAATAATCCTTAATTGCTATAAAATTGCTTCTTTCCTTTGACTGCTTCATAACTTTCCTACATATTGGGCCTTAGCCCTTAAATCATTGTAAATCATTCAGACTAATTCAACCCAAATTACTTCAGACAGGCTTTTAGCTTTAGACATTAAAGATAGATATCTATTTATGATAAACCTGGCTGAGTACTTCTGTAGATGCACCTGCAAAACAAAAAACCATCAAGGCAACTACAACAACTTTTCAAGAATCCAGCTACCATTTCCTTCATCTACATAGCAATGCATTTTATGACAGCAAGTTGGTTAAAAATTAAACTTCAATTTGAAGTTCATTTAAGAGTTGAAGGCACAAATCCAAATGTTAATTTAGGCACTGAAATGTTGCAGCAGCTAGCCATGAAGCAAGAGCTGCCTGCAACCATCCCAATCTGACGGAGGGGGCTGTCAGAAAGGTTTAGTAGACGAGCTTCAATTTGTTGCCACAGGAAACTCAGTTGGAGGAATATATACCCGACTTTGAGCAAAACATTTTCAAAGCAGGTTGGAATGATTTACCAATAGGTTTGTTCTAAGCTAGCATGGAAAACTTTAAAGCAAGTATGAAATTGCTTAAAAATTTGGACAAACTGAATCCACATCACTCCCATTTACAGAAATCAAGCCCAAAAAAGGTCATTTACATCGAGAATTTTAATGATAAAAGACGCAGACTTAAATAACAAAGGGCAAGATTATACAATTAATGGTAGGGCCTTGATGGTTGCTGAATGGAGACCTCAGGGGTTCAGGTACACAGTTTTTTTTAAGTTTGCCTCAGTTAGACAAAAAGGTGGTTAAGGCAATGCTCAGCAACCTTGCCTTCAATGATCAAAGTTTTGCAAGAGTTGCTGAGCATTGGAGGCCTCTTCTGGAGTACTTTGTACACAATTTGGTCACTGCTATAGGATTATTATTAATTTGGGACCAGAAAAAGATTCACTAGGATGTTGCAGAGACTGGAGGGATTCAGTTATGAGAAGAGGCTAGTACTTTGTTCACTGAAATGTAGGTCGAGGGGTGACCTTGTAGAAGCTCATGTATGAAGGCATGGACAAGGTGAATAGCAAGTATCTTTTCCAAGTAGCAAAGTCCAAAGCTAAGGCACTTGAAGGAGCAAAAGATTTATAAAGAAAGGGACTGGAGGGGCAACTTTATTGCCCCAGACAGTGCTGTGTGGAATAATCTGCTAGAGGAAATGGTGGATGCAGGTACAGTTAAAACGAGACATTTGGATAGGTACAGAAATAGGAAACGTTTAGAGGGATATGGGCCAAGTGCAGACAAGGTGGGACTAGTTTAGTTTGGGAAACTTGGTTAGCATAGACAGGTTGGACTGAAGGGTCCATTTCTGTGCTGTATGACCATGACCAAGATAAGTGACAACTTTTTTGTTCATTCATGGGAGCAGACATTATTGGCTAGGCCAGCATTTATTGCCCATCCCTAGTTGTCCAAAGGACAATCAAGAGTCAGCCACTTCGTCCCAGATCACAGACTAGAAAAAAAAAGGACAGAGTACCAAGTGGGGCTTGGCAACAATAGAGTGTTACATTATAGTCATTAAGCTAGATTTTTACTCCAAATGTTAGTAATTTGGAAATGTCACCATCTGCCATGATGGGATCTGAGCCCATGTCACAAAAACACTAGTTCTTGTTTACTAGCCCAGTGACATTATACCACTTCAAAAGTCCCTAAGAACCAGACTGCTTCTTAAACAGGTAAATTTTATAGATTTATGGATGAACCAAAGGTCAGACATTTTCACCACATTAAAGGCACTTAATTTTCTCATTAATGCAAGGAGAAAAGTACACTATGATCCACTTTCAATAAGGATAAAGCTGAAAAACTTGCAATGTTGTATTCAGAAGGGAATGCAAAAAATTCAAATACAACATCTCAACCTTTACTTTCTACAAAAACTTCCCTGCAATCCATTTAGATTCATCTCTACAGACAGCATTAGATGTGAAATATCAGCAAGGTAGATTACGGTTTGAACTGCTTTCATATATTCAGTCCTCTGCTATTGTGTCCCAATGGAAGTTAAGATGTTGCGCGCGCACACAGGACAAAAATCCTACCCAGCTTGTTGCATCAGGCTTTGCCTTGTCCAGGTAACCATGCGGAAATGTAAATTTTATTGAACTCCAAGTCAATTTACAGATTAGAGTTCTTCCATTCCAGTCTAAATCTTAATAGCACGCAACTTAAATATACATTGTAATTTTAAAATCAGTGTCAACAATTTATCAAAGAAAATAATCAAATCACCTTTCCTTCACCTCAGACCAAACATTAGAGGCAGAGGTTGTGTGGATCATGCAAGGAAGATTAGGCAATTCATGACTGCAGTGGTTCAAAGAATCTTATCACCTTCAAGGACAACCAGGAATCAGCAATCAATGCTGGCTCAGCCAGCAACTTGAATGAGACTCAAGCCTATTCTATTTAATATCATGGGGGATCAGACTGCAAACTCAGTGCTAACTTTTCAACCCCTTGCTCAAGAATCTATCCATTGCAACCATAAAGTCTCTGAAAAAAGGTAGAGATCCAAATACTCATGACAAACAAGTAATTGCCTGATCTGATCCTACTTCTGGATTCACCAGAGGAATAATTCGCTACATCTAAGATCATTAACAAGTTTAAATCATTTCTTATCAAAGCTCAGGCAGATACAACCTACCCTGTCCAACCTTTCAAGGCAAGCTACCTAGTCCAGAAATGGTCAACTTTGAATTCAACATCTACATCCTTCCATAATGATTCTAATATTTCACACAGTACACAAGATACATCTTTTTGAAAGGGAGATAACCCAATTTTTGTATTTGATTCCTTCAATTTAGCTTTAGCTTCCTAATTTTGTGCTACACTAGTTTTTAGTGCTTTATATACAAAGACACCTAGAAGTCTCTGCATCTCAGACCTTTTCTGGATCATGTGCAAGCATTGTAAGTGATGGTATTCCTCCATTTCACATGTACTAATCTCAAGTGATCATGCTCATGACACGCTTGCCTGCTCATCCAATACTCCGCTGGTGTTCGAACAATACAGGCCGGATAGTCCTCTAAAGTAGAACAATCTTGATTTTTCAATCCCAATCCAATCATTCTGACCTGACAAAGTCTTTGCTGTGCCTAAAGTTTGTTTCTCACTAACATTTCATCCTAGATTCTCTTACCTAACCAAGGATGTTATATTAAGTACGGGAGTTTTTGCTTTGCCTTCTGTCCAATAGAAACTCAGCTGGAGGCTGACCACTGAAGATCTATTCCTCAAAATGGCTCATTGACTAAGGCACAAATTTAAATGGTCACTTTTAGCCATTAACAATTAACCCCACTGCCTATCCCAAATCCTGCGAACTTAGAAATGATTAACAAAAAAACTCGAACTCCATTCACAAAGTAAGGCACCTAATGCCTCTACACTGGTAGAGGTGGTTAGTGGATTGATGTCAAAGTGCACTAGAACCAGAAGTCAGCACCAAGTCCATGTGAGTCAGTAGCACCATACACATTGAAGTCTTACTTTTGTCGTCTTGCTTATGATCCCTCACTACCTTCTCCCTTCAGGGGAAGATGAGCATCAAGTCTGCATGTGGGAAGGAGTAGGGTGTACAAGGGTTTGAGTAGGCAAAAAGGATGCTGAAAATGTGTTGCTGGTCAAAGCACAGCAGGCCAGGCAGCATCTCAGGAATAGAGAATTCGACGTTTCGAGCATAAGCCCTTCATCAGGAATGAGAGAGAGTAGCCAAGCAGGCTAAGATAAAAAGGTAGGAGGAGGGACGATGGAGGTGGGATAGGACCTGGGGGGTGCAGTGAGAGAGAGACTCACTGAAATCCTTGTAGAGGGAGGAAGAGAGCTTCTTCAAGGAAGGCATCCTTGTAAGAGAATTCGCAGTAGGTTAAAATCTTCGAGTAAAAAAATGAGATGCTGCCTGGCCTGCTGTGCTTTGACCAGCAACACATTTTCAGCTGTGATCTCCAGCATCTGCAGACCTCATTTTTTACTCGAAGATTTTAACCTACTGCGAATCCTCTTACAAGGATGCCTTCCTTGAAGAAGCTCTCTTCCTCCCTCTACAAGGATTTCAGTGAGTCTCTCTCTCACTGCACCCCCCAGGTCCTATCCCACCTCCATCGCCCCTCCCCCAAGTCCCTCCTCCCTACCTTTTATCTTAGCCTGCTTGGCTACTCTCTCTCATTCCTGATGAAGGGCTTATGCTCGAAACATCAAATTCTCTATTCCTGAGATGCTGCCTGGCCTGCTGTGCTTTGACCAGCAACACATTTTCAGCTGTGATCTCCAGCATCTGCAGACCTCATTTTTTAACTAAAAAAAGGATCCTTGGATTCTATTTTTCAAGACTTTCCTTACAGGGGCATTTGCAATCTGATTATGTTAGAAGCTTTATTTGTAGTAATGTCTTTGTTCCACATTAATCTCACACGCCTCTGCTGGGCACTTCTGGCTGTGGCATTGTCGTGGTTCAGTGTAATCATTCTAAGTAGGTGCTGTCCTCATTCCCATTCTAGACATTCACCGGCTTTGGAAGGTGACAATGCTATCTTGGGGCCAACCCAACTGACCAATTTAGACAAAGCCTTAAGTGTTTCCATGGATTGGGCCTAGCTTCAGCCTGTATCATTAACTGAATCAAGTGCTCCAGAATAAAATGCTATTTGATGAAGCCCAATTTAGATATCTATATGACTTGAGCCCTGATAAGCATGTCTTTTAGTGCTCCATATCCATAACAGGGAGCTGGTAAGGGCCAGTAAGCAGTGACAAATTGTTTACTTCTGGGACCTCTGGATTCAAATTTCACCAACTTAAAAGGTCATTTCAGGAACAATTAAGTATCTACACCCAAATATCAAAAAACATCTTATACACTGCCTCACAAAGTCAGATACAGGCTTGATTCCACAAGAAACATCCCATACCTCAAATTTACAGATGAGAAAGTTGACGCCATCCAGCTATTACTGGACTAGTCACTTCCACAGTGCTCCTTTAACCTATGAGCCTTGTTCTCTAACCGCTGTTGTAACAGTACAGCTCTTCCCTTCCTCTTCAGTTAGTGATTAGTTGTTTAAAAAAAGTGCAAGTTAGAATACAATTATGCTATTCAAATGCTGTACAATTACATTATGAGCATTACAATCAATCCTATTAATATGCAAGGCAATGATCTTGTTTCACATCCAGGTTTGTCATGATTCTGACGAAAGTGAGCCAAATTACTGAATTATTCTAAATACACTGAGGTCTCAATACCAAAGCCTCCAATAACATTAAACCTGCATGGAGCTGAAAATTACTTCAAGACTATTGCAATTTTGCCAAAGAATGCATTTATAAAAGTTTCACATAGAAGATTCACTTTAGAGAAAGTGATTATGACCATTCAGTCCACTGGTCAGTTAAAACAGCAACCAATCCCATTGTCCAACAATTGGCCCAGAGCTGTATAGTACAATGCGCCTCAAGTACTTTAGGTATAAAATGCAAAGAGGGCTTCTGTTTTTATTACTGTACAGATAGCTAGTTTTGTTTGAGCCCATACTTTACAGCAAAAGACTGAAGTCTCCAGATCAATATCTGGAATGACAGTTGTCAAGAACATGTTTGACACAGCTGGGCCGGCTTCCACAGAATAAAAGCAAAATTCTGCCGATTCGGGACATCCGAGTGCTGTCTGTTTCTCTGTCTATGTGCTTCCAATGTTTCAAAGTATCAACTGCCTCTCTTCAAATGTTTCCAGACCTGAATTTTATGTCTTGTTTGGGTGGTGAGGGTAACTTGATTGAAGTATGCAAGATCCTGAACAGTCTTGACAAGGAAGATGTAGAAAGGAAGTTTGTCAGTAAGTCCAGAGCTACAGGCATCTTTTCAGAAATTGGAGGGTTGAGTGGACACTCTGGAATACTGCCTCAAAGCTGGGGAGGCTGGGTCTTAACTAAGGAGGCAGTTGAATTTCCTGTCTTAGGAGAATCTAAGGGTTGTGCAGTATTGGAAGTGTGGAATTCAAACTAAAACAGATCAGCCTCGAGTTTATTAAATGGCAGAATGGTCTGCTTTGTGTTTTACTGAAGTTGAACATAATCAGGTTTTGACTGAAGGTTACACTATTACACTTCATGTGCTACAGATATATCAGCTGACTCATGGTTACATGAAATTAAGGGACTAAACCAACATTAACATACATATTTCAAGACATTTTAGAGCCAGGTAAGCTAGTACACTAGTCTGGTTTAGTGTTCTTACTCTACCCACACCATACTATTTACTCTGAGGTGCAGCTCAGACAACATTATCCCAAAGTTCTGAATCCCTGATATGACAGGACCCAGAACCTCATTCTATGAAAATCTCACCTTTTAATCCCTCTATCAAATGGTTTCCAGGTCGATCAAAGTCCTTCAAACTCACCATCTTCACTTGTCAGCTCTACACAAAACTTAAAACTTGCCCCAAATCCAAAAGAATAGAACCACACTAATCACCCCTCAGCTAAAAACGTCTGTTCTTTGAAATAAAGTATCTAAGATAGATTGATCAGACTAGCAGATTTTTAAAAAGTAACAATTTTGGAAAAAAACAGGTCTAGCAGCAGCTGTGGACAGGAAGCAGGGTTTATGTTAACAGTCCACTGACCTTCATATCTCAGGGTGGAGGCCAGGACTACAAGCAGCCACAGCTGAAGCTTATATGAGTAAGAGTAACTTGACTTATATACTATGTTGGCAGCAGTTTAGTGTTCATATAGTTTTAGAAATAATGGGCGGCACAGTGGTTAGCACTGCTGTGTCTCAGCACCAGAGACCCGGGTTCAATTCCCACCTCAGGCGACTGAGTGGAATTTGGACATTCTCCCCATGTCTGTGTGGATTTCCTCCGGGTGCTCTGGTTTCCTCCCAGTCCAAAAATGTGCAGGTTGGTGAATTGGCCATGCTAAATTGCCCATAGTGTTAGGTGCAGAGGTCTGGGTGGGTTGCGCTTTGGCGTGGACTTGTTGGGCCGAAGGGTCTGTTTTCACGCTGTAAGTAATCTAAATCGGCAAGTATCCATGTGCTTAAACTCGTTGTCCTGCTATCTTCAGGGGTGAGAGCATATATACCATGAGATTCTACACTAGAATCTTACCACTGTATTTCTTGCTCAAATACATTATCTCTCCCCCAGGAGGAATTCTATTTGACACTGTCCACTGATAACTTAGCACACAATCTACAGACTTCCTTATCAACCAGCTGATCAACTTTTGCATCATCTGCAAAGTTTTTATAAATAGTGCTCCTAAATTTAGTTTAAATCATTGATAAACAAAAAGTGACATGGAGCAGGTCGACATTCTGAAGTCCTTCAGGCTTCACTGGCTACTGAGATCAAAGTTGGATTATGGCCCAACTCTAACTCTCTTGTCTGAACCTTGCCCCGGACCCTCCTTTCACCATTTACTCCCTTGTCCATCAAAAAATTTAAACTTGGGCTTGAATAACTCAATGACCAAGCCTCTATGGAATTTCCTTCCATGTTAAATAGACTAACGACCCACAAAAAGAAAGTCTTACTCTTAAAATGCAAGACTTTACTCAACTCCCACCCCCAACTCAAGGGGAAAATTCCTGCCAGAATATTCCATTAAAAGGTCCTTCATGGTCAAGGGCATCATCTAAATGAGTGAAAGCATTTAGGATAAACCCTTCATTCCAAATCAGTCAAGTTACTGATATTTCCTCCCTTCCGAGGGATGGGGATGTTTCATACTTACCAATTTGAAAGCGTACCTTTACATTTCCTGCAGTACTAAGTTCAAGACCTAGCACAAGTTTCCTTTTAAAATGCTTCCACCCAATCCTCCAAAGCAAAGCATAACAGGAGGGTAAAGGCCGAATTTGGAGCTCACTTTATGGGTGAAATATTGAACCTTCCACCTGATTTTTATTAACTAACAGTTAAGGAAAACAGTCACCATGGACACAATTATTCACCAAGCCAAATTAAAAAGTAGTGGTTCCACGCCCCATATCCTTTAATGCTCAGTCTTAAGACTTCAGTAATAATGCTCATGCAAAAATAAAATGACTTGTGACTGCCACTTAATGTTTGTCTTCAGTTTACATATCTGATCACGTCACACTGCATCTCAGAGAGATATTCAAAGACATCCCAAGTTCTCATTGCTATAGTAACCTAACTAATATGCAAACCAGTCCACTTAAAATGTCATCCCACACAGCTGGTCACTGATACACCAACAAACTAGCAATTATGATGCTTGTGCTGAAATGCACTTTGAAATTCCAGAATTAATAGCCCTAGAAAAAGAATATTTAATATAAAGTAAGTGCAACCAGTACCTTCATTGAGTGACTAACCTCTCCACAGAGCTTGGTCCCTCCCAGGTCCCCAATTAAATAGGTACAAGGACGAGGTAAAAATGAGGGCCAGTTTCAACAAGGCATGGACAGAACTGCCCAGGTAAGTTGGAAGCCTGGCAGGCAAAGACGACAACTCATGTTTCAACAATTTCATCTTTGAACCATTATCACAAGGTTGGGGTGAGGAAATAGAAGCTGAAAATGTGTTGCTGGAAAAGCGCAGGTCAGGCAGCATCCAAGGAGCAGGAGATTCATTGTTTCATGCCTGAAACAATGAATCTCCTGCTCCTTGGATGCTGCCTGACCTGCGCTTTTCCAGCAACATTTTCAGCTCTGATCAAGCATCTGCAGTCCTCACTTTCTCTGTGGGGAAATAGAAGTTGTATAAGCAGAGTTTTAGGGATGAGAACAGATAAATGGTGCATGCAAAATGTCAGATAGCTTGATCTCACTGCAAACAAAATACAAATAAGTTCAGAAGAGAAATGAAAAGTGTATAAAGAGATAGTGTAATGCTAAGAGTTTAACATTTTGTCTAACATACAATGATTGAAATGAGGGTCAATTCGGAACCAATAAAAGGACAAAGGGTAAGGTGGAGGTGTTAAGTAATTGACTGGAGAAAAAAGGTGGAGAAATTGAATGGTCTAAGGTTTGGTATTAAAAAGGCTGACAATCAAGTTGACAAATCAACAAAACCAGAAAAATGCAAACTATGCCAAGGGAATCAATAAATATACTGCCCATAATCTCCCAAACCACCTTAGAGACAGGACAGGAGAATTGCAAAAAAAGCAGTGATTTTAGCCAGCCACTTCAATAGTTGGCGCACTTTAGAAACTAATAAGGGATCACCCAGATAAACTCAGCAAGGGGATGTTCATTTAGGAGGTCTTTGCAAGTCTTCTAAACAAACAAAGTTTTGGACATAGAATCTTGGATATCACCTTATTGAATGGTAGAAAGTATCAAGGAGCCAAACAGCCTGAGTGACAGGGAAGAGTTTCCCATGTTGCCAGTTAGTGTTACACCTTACTGAGGTAAGGCACTGAAAAATCAAGTCCTGTTTCCACAGTCATCACAACTGCTTCAAAGTTTCAAAATATGTAAAGTCCTAAATTTGTGCCAGACCCAGGTTTGAAAAATGACATTGTTGAGATTTTAATTAGTCTTGAGTATAGCAGTCTTTGTAAAGGTCCTACCTTTATGATCAGGAATATTAAAAAGCATTTTACCAACCATCTTTCTTACCTTGTATGGACCACTGTATTTCAGTTCATTCACCTTGCAAATGCACATTAAAACTGCCTAATCTTTCATTTGTGCAGGTGAAATCTTCAAACTCATGCTACCCTTTAAAACTCCAAAATCTTTCTAGAAAACTGGAAATGTAATCCATCATTGATGATTTGTCTCGGATTGAAGAGCTTCTGATTCAATTTTAAAAGGGACCCCTAATCTTATGGCCATTAAAAAAAACTCAATAGATTACTCCCAAAGATTTGCCAGTTAAATAAGAAATCTCACTTTGCCCCAATCCTATGGGTATCAGTGACAACCCTCAATCATGGTCAAGTCTGAAGGTATCACTTTATTTATGGGTGATATGCTGTTAGTCCAATTTTGTACCTAAACTGCTAACAAACACCTGGAAATCCAGCACATCTCAACTAGTAACCCAGAATGAGCAAGAAACAGTTACTTTTCAATTGTTACCTTAGCTGCTTAAAAGGAATAGATTTTGAAAAGCCAAGTGATGATATCCATGATAGTGGAAAATATACTGTTCTTTTTGCAGGGGTTAGGGAGGGTTGGGGAAAGAGGAGTAAGTGATTCTACACAATCCACTGACGTCAACATATGCAAACACCAAGGGTTCATTTGGTATGCCAACACCATTTGCAGCATCACCTTTCTGCTGGAGGTCACTACCATGAGAGACCTCAGGTCTGCAGGAGTTAGTAGGAATGCTAAGGCATGTCTTAATGGTTCTTAAAACTGGTAGTGTATCAGAGATACTTTGGTTTAATTATATCTTGTTGTTTTCCAACCTGTCACGTAGGTCTTCTTACAAAACTGCTCATTACTGGGGATTATAGGCCATAGTTTTGTTAACCAATAGGAAAATAAAACTTGCCTTCGTCAGGCTTTAGGTATTTTCCTGGAGATGCCAGCACACCGTCTACCCTCAGTGACCTAAATGCTGCTGGTAACATGCACACAGCCAAGTTATTCAACTACTCAGGAGCCAGATAGTAGTCAACCTGGTATGTCATTGGGAAGTCACAGTAACCTGTTGCTGGCTGAATCTCATGAGGTACACACCCCTGGTACCAACCCATCTTCAAACAGCCTCCCTCCCCCAACTTGAACAAAGCAGCACTGAACGAGAATCAAATTTGTGAAGTGCAGCAATTCCTTCCACAACCTATTTATATAAAGATCCTTTTCCTCAGTTGGCAAATCAAAAAAAGAAAAAAAATAAAGTTGGTCTTTACATCATCTTCAAGTTTGGTTTCAACAGAACAAATTGAAGGGGACAGACTTCCAAGAGGACACAGGCTAGTGGAAAAGGGAGTTAAAAACATACCAAAAATCAATCTTTCAGTTAGCACAACCAAAAATAAAATTTTGCCCTTCCTTTATTGCTATGTCTTGTCACAAAAGCCTATTGAACAATTAATATGGCAGCCTTTACCTTAGATAGAGCAACTGCACATTTTATCTTGTCCACACCAAGGTATTTTTTTTTATCATTGCAGGGAAGTCTGAGGAATACATCAGGAAAAACAAGGAGAGAATAAAATAAGGATACAATTCCCAAACAGATACAGGAGCAGTAGAACATGGAGTGTGCACACACAAAGTGACAGATTAAAAACATACAGGAGTTTGGACTCTATTTAGAGGCCTTAAGTACAAAGATAATGGAGGTTTGGTCTTAACTGTAGTAGTGTCCAGTTCTTGGCACACTGATGCCTTTACATCCATCCTAGAGGGGGTTTCTCACCAGGATTGAGGGACTGGAAGCAGAGATTGATTAAATGCTCAAAAGAGAAAACTTCCACTGACGACTACTCAGAATCATGTTGATTTGCCAATAACTGGCAAAAAGCTAAAAATGTGACAGGAAAGCTATTTCTATTTCAATATTAAATGCCTAAACTCTAGAATGCACTGTGGAGACACATTCAAATACAGTTTTGAACATGGGAAGAGACAGAGTGGCATAGAGTTACTTGTACATAAGCTAGCATGGATGTAAGTGGGCCAGATGGCGGCCTCCATGCTATATTGTTGACTAGAGATTACTTGTAGGTGCATCAGAAAATTGAATGTTGTTTAGAATTCTTTATGGAGAAAGTGAGGACTGCAGATGCTGGACATCAGAGCTGAAAACGTGTTGCTGGATAAGCATAGCAGGTCAGACAGCATCCAAGGCGCAGGAGAATAGATGTTTGGGGCATGAGCCCTTCAAGAAACGACGATTCTCCTCCTTGGATGCTGCCTGACCTGCTGCGCTTTTCCAGCAACACGTTTTCAGCTCAAATTCTTTATGGCTAATATTTTGGCTGTAAATTGAAGCATGTGTTCTTGCACAAATACAAGAATTCACTTAGGTAAAACAGGCTATATTCAAAAGGTTTAATTGAATAGCCTGACCTACATCCTAAGACTAAGACTAACAGTGTAATCTGCAAGCAACTTATGTAGAGATTAAGCAGTAGTTTATTGCTAGACTTTTTCCTGCCAATGCTACAGATATGATTACCCATCAAGATGAATACATCAGAAGGTTGCACAGCTCAAATTTCAGATATGAATGGAATGGCCATGTAGGTATTTGACAATGAGTGTAATTTAAGCAGGACAGGTGCCATGCCAGGGGAAGGAGCAGGGGTGAACAGGTGAGTGGGACAGTTTTGTGTCCTGCCTACAGACATCATTTGGATCTCTAGTGTCTTCAGCATAGAATGACAAAAGGGCTGAAAGTAGAAACAGGCAGTTAGTGGAATGTACTTGGAAGAGTACCAGGGTGCTGACAGCCCTCATGGAAAGGGATGTGGAATGGTGTCAGAGAACAGTTTGTATCAAAAGCTACAGTTTTGAAATGCAGACAGTGTAAAGTCCAAAAATCAATCTTTTAGTTAGCACAACCAAAAATAAAATTTTGTCCTTCCTTTATTGCTATGTCTTGTCACAAAAGCCTATTGAACAGTTAATATGATAGCCTTTACCTTAGATATAGCAACTGCACATTTTATCTTGTTCACACCAAGGTATTTTTTATCATTCCCTTTACAAAATCAGGTCACTTTTACCCATTTTCAGTGTCACAGACTTACTATTAGAGATATTTTCTAGTCCACTTGTTTAGGTGTACTACACCTCCTGAGTAGGTGGGTTTTGAACATGGGCTCTTGGTTCAGAGGAGGATACAACCACCATGCCACAAGAGCCCAAAAGTACTTTTTTAAAAAAGTTCCTAATCAGCTTGTTCTGATGTTTATCACACCTCTGGTGCAGATGGGGATTGAGCAAAAGGCCTCAAAGTCCAGGAGCAGGGACACTACCACTGCACCACAAAAGCTCCAAGCCCATTAAGTGATACATGTTTATGAGTCTCACTTAGTCAATGTCTGTCTTAAATTTCTGAAGCCAGTGAAAGTCTGATGCATATGCATAGTTTTGTTTGTTTATGTTTCTGCTATTCTGTTTGAACAAACATGAAATATGCTTTCACTAACTATACAGAAATAAAATGCAAATGATTCCTTTGCAGAGGAAGGCATCTTACGAAGTTCAACAAGCTTTCCTGCTCATTTGACATATCCCAGTAACATGTCCCATAAATGGATTTGACGACAATGTTCAAATTTGAGTATCCAAGATTATGTAACAACTTCAAAAGATCCTTTTTGTGGCAGTGTAGGTTTTATCATAAAGTAAATAGCATTTCAGTGCTCAAAACTAGATTTGTGATAATGAATTATCCAATGCCACCAATTCAGAATTTATGGAAATTTATAGTTTTTCCAGCTTGAATTCAAATAGACATTTCTTCAGTTGTGTAAAAAGAAAGCCATGAGTTAAAGCATCTGAATCACTTCGCCCTAAAACTCAAAATCGACAAATTTTTGAATAAAGGCTGATTAACCAGCTGAATGCTTAATGGAAATTATTTGTTCTAAAAACAAAACTCAGGTTTAGAAAAATGTCATGAAGGCCACTTCAAAACCTGTGGGGCAGGGAAGTGCAAAGCAAGTAGTAATGAGAGAAAAATTAGTGGACATTAGGTTTGAAGTTACTGAAGCAAAAACCATACATGCAGTCATCAACTTTTAGTAATTAATTAGAAGACAAGCTGTAGGAACGCAATACAAGTGACAAGAACATTACTGTCCACTTCTAAGTGACAGATCACTGACAACGTGAAGCAAAGTGTTCTTAGATTTCAGAGTATAAAAAAGCACTCCTAAAGCCTAGATTTCAATTACTGGCAGAAATCAAGCAATATAGCTCCTGATCAAAATAGACTGAAGTGTTATATACACACACATACAAACAAACAATTCCTTCAACTGGTGAGGAACTCTAAAAAAGGTCAACATTTAGATATCTAACTTGAAAGCAAAACTAAGATTCTTTCACAGCTTTCAAAATTTGATCAGCATCTGAAAATAGTTTAAATTCCAAAATGTGTAAAACTGCTTTGAAGGCAGCCTTATGAAGCTTATTAGCAAGCTGTTTATGGAATCAAATCTGGACTGACTGCAAGAGATCAATGCAGTTTTTAAACGGGTTAATGAAGTGTCAATAAAGCATTTTGGTTTAGTTTAGAAACCAAGTTCACTTGCAGCCCTTTCAATTAACAGGGATCTACATTCTCTACAGATTATGAATTTGGATAGCAACGGAAATTGCATATTGCGCTGATAGGTGCGTGTGCTGTACAGAGATGCTGCCATCAATTTCAGAACCAATTCCAATCCATCAGTAAACCATCTTGCATATCAAGCACACTCCATTTCAGAGTAGAGGGTCTACAACATCCTCTCCACTATCAGCTTTTAATAAGGTTAGGCAACTGCCTTGTCACAATAACACTTCACAAAAATCTGTTCCAATAAATCAAAAGAATCACTTTCAAGTTAAACAGTTATTCTGTACATTACATTACATCAAGAGCTGTTATTCAAAAAGCTAACATGACCACGAAACATCCATGCAATGCAAGCACTGTACAGCAGGATTTAAAAACAGGCTTGTGACTAGATGAAATATGCAGTGCACAAAGTTTGCTTTTTTAAATAAAAAGATTGTAAGGCTTTTATTACACAACTATTAACAAAAGTTGCCATTCTTAAAACTTGATGAATGCAAACAAGAGTACTGCTCAAGTTAATGGAAAACACCCAGCAGAATTTAATACATTTAAATGTCTCACAGTTAAGTTTGAAACTTATGCTACCTTTGAACATACATCTGCAACTTGCTTAGCAGAAATAGATGCAATCTTACCATGATAACCAAGTGTAATAATAATGCAAATGACAGTTATTAAAACCAGAAATAAATGATTCACTAAAACCATTTCTAAGTATAAACAGGCCCTTTAAAATAATTAAGCAAAGTTCCATTTTCATGGTTGAGGTTCACTCAACCTGTTCTACCTTGACAGGTGCCTCAACATAACTCTGGCTACTTAGCCAAGACTGTAAAAAGAGTGAATGTACCTGCCTATTACAGATACAAGCCAGGAGACAAAAGCAGATAAAGCTATCAACTCCAAATTGAGGAATGGTAGAGGTGTAATTCTTCTAAGCTATAAGATCAGTATAAGATTGCTTCAACCTGCATTTTTTTTTTAGAAAAGTACAA
Organism: Hemiscyllium ocellatum; assembly: GCF_020745735.1. Classification (NCBI taxonomy): domain Eukaryota; kingdom Metazoa; phylum Chordata; class Chondrichthyes; order Orectolobiformes; family Hemiscylliidae; genus Hemiscyllium; species Hemiscyllium ocellatum. The sequence goes on along the minus strand of NC_083418.1, from coordinate 44,792,512 downwards.
CATCTAGTCTTTATTATCAAAGTTCAAAAAGCAGAAAACAGGCACAGATTTCTTGCTATTATTCATAATGACTGGTTGAACCCAGCAAGCAAAGGGTGAAGCTTTTAGGCAATAAACAGCAGGTGATCTTGCTCTTCTGAAAGTCCTAATGCTACTAAAAGCCACTCGGTGTACTGTAATTGGGCTTCAGTAGTTAATGTAGTATTGACTGCATTATATGGCCCTGTGTATCCTCTTTTACTAATGCCATTTGTATCGCCTTTGTACATTTACCATATTGCTTAGCCAATATCTGTTAAAAGCAATCCAAATCATGAATCATACACAAACTTTTAGCAAGGGCAGACATCTAAAGCAGAAAATTTACAGTTGACTTGGTAGAGTGCACTCAGAAGCAGGATTTAAAGAGGGCTGCCTAACTTTTCTGTACTATGGTTTTCATCAAGGACTGCAATCAGAATCAAAGCAGTTCATCCTCATTTTACCAGCTTAACCCTACCAACACTTATGGTATTGGTGACTTTGCTTCGCCTTCCTGGAACTACAGTCGAGCGTTGAACCATATATCCATCTGATGGACATGGTTTTTTTTTGGGGGGGGGGGAGAAAGAGAAGAGGGAGAGAGAAAAGAGGGGGACGAAAGCGAGGGAACCACAAGCCCAATATCTCACATTAAGTTCTCTAGTCCTTAAAGAGTTAAATAGTCGTTTCACCTCGCTCGTATCGACGGGATCATAGCAGGAAAACAGACGTCTCAAGTCCTACTTTAAACCCAAAGCTTTTTTTGAGAGAAGCTGACGACTCATTAAAGTGCTTTATCTAAACGGGAGTGGGTTTATAAACATGCACGTGCTTCTATATTTAGCCCCAAGACAACATATACAGCGGGAAAAGAGCAAAAAGTACGAAGCTTTTGAAAAAGATCGGAAAGTAATTGTGTTAATTGTGTCAATTTCATCTCCGTAGCAACGGGGCAAGCGCCAGTAACTGATCCGGAGAGAAACAAGGACAGAACTGGCTGCAATCGCTCTTTATGAACACGATGGGGAAAAAAAAAGAGGGAGAGAGAAACCTCGAGGCAGCTCGATCGTCGGTAATCCGGTTCCTGATCTCTCAGCGGCGGTACTGATCCGTACATATCGCCCCTGCAACTTCTCCCGGGCGGAATCAAAGCAATTGCATCATTTCCAAGCACAGACTTTCCCATGGCCAAGAATAAAAGCAAAGCAAACGGGGAGTAAGCGTGCAAGAAAGCACCAGCACAAAAGTGAAATCAAAATTGGGAGGGGGGGGGGGGGGGGTAAGCAAAGGAGACAAGAGAAAGGAACAAATACGTACAAAAGAAACGGAACAGTTTAATTTTGGATAAGGATCGGGAAATTTCAATCGCTTCTGGAGCTCTTGAGTTCGTGGGTCCGGACAGGGAGGTACACAAACCGAAACCGGGGGGGGGTGGAGAAAGAGGAGAAGAGGGAAGAAAAAAAGACGCATTGCTGCCACACGGCCCGGTGTAAAAACACGACAGGAACGTGTGAAGAGCATTTCCAATAGGAAGAGAAACGATACAAAACAGCCTAAAAAAAAGTGATCACACAAACAGCTTCCACCGCCGCTGGTATTTCACCGGATTTCATTTCAGGAGACACAGACCAGGGGAGGGTGGGGGTCAGATACTGATTTACTAAAAAAAAATCTCCTTTCCCCCCCCCCAAAGCAGCGTGGCTCACCTTCCTCCTTGTCAAGTACCATCGTCCTCTGGACGCAGCGGAGTCCGGGGCACGGCGCTCCCTCCTCGGCTTCTCCAGCCAACAAGAGTCGCTGGCGGAACTGCTGACTATCTTTCGCCTTTGAAGATCGAGAGAAGCGGCAACAGCCGACCTTTTTTTCCCCCGGTTAATACAAAACGCAGGAGCCCCACACCTTCAACAGCTGGTACCTAGAAACAGAAATCACACTCAGCCGCTCTCAAAAGCCGGCAAACAGCGACGAGCAGCTTTTTCCTCCAATTTATGTGGTTCTCTACCCTTTAGGGTCCCTAGCTGGCGAATAAATGCACACATTTCCCAGTATTCCTCAGGTTCCCTGGTTAATTAAATCAATTCATTATGCTCATATCTGATTAGCAGCCCCCGAATCAATTATTCAATACACAAACATAATTGCCTGTGCCAGAGGTGTCTAAGTTTTAGCTTATTTAACTCCAAGGACACTAATTACCCCTAGGGCAAGGGAACTTTTCTCATTAATTCTGAGAAATACAAAAGCCCATTTAAGGAGTGTGCGTGGTTGACTCACAGAGGGAACATTCTGTAATACACGTGCATTTAGCAATGGAGATTGCGCGAGAGAGAGAAAGGGGCTTGCTACTAATTTATAAATGGGTTATCTTATTTCTTCCAAAGGTACAATAACGAGCCACCCTCGAATCTTTTATTAAACCTTGAAGCAAAATGGGACAGGGGGTAAAAGGGGGAGGGCGGAAGATCGTTAAACTGGATTTTTAACCGATCTTTTATTAAAATGACAGAATAGCGGTGAGATCCAAGATCGTTCCCTCCTCCACCCCCCCTTCCCCTTTTTAACATTCAATCCAACTTTAATCCTAACCATTAAGAGCTGGGCATGCAGAGCTGTCCAGCCACAATTCTAAATTACAATCAAACGGTTACCAATTACACAAATTATTGACGGCAGATTTTCTTTTCAACTGCAAATTAAGGCTATTAAGAAAGCCTTTTTTTAATGCAAAAGTGACTAATTAACCAACGGATGGGAAATCTGCAGCCCAGATATCAAAAAAAGCGCTGTGCACATTGCGGAAACACAAGGGAACCAATTAGTTTAATTATCAAAACAGCTAATTAAAATTGCACAGTTCCTAATTAGTTCTTTGCTTTTGCCTCTAATTGACAGGATGGAGATAAATGGGCAGCCGATGAAAAAAAAGGAAAACAGAAACTCTGGTTGAATATTTATGCTGACTTTATCTCGGTCTGTGTGGCAGCCTTGAAACTGGGAAATTAATGACCTTAATTCCCAAACTCTTTTACTCTAACTGCGCTCCCCTCTGCGTTCCCTAAGCATTCTGATTTTTATGGGTCCAACCATCCCGCCAACAATTTACACAGGGAATAAAAGCCCTGGGAGGTGGGGAAGATCCAACAATTCACTGCCTAATGTGACAGTTCCCAGTTAAAGCCACAGGGCCCTCTTTGTACCTTATATTTAATCGCTGCCAGAAATCTGATCGTCATTACATTCTCCTTTCAACCCCGTTTCTCCTTGTTGAGATCTTCGCGGTGACTTTTTTTTTCCCTTTCATCACGTTAATTAACCGTGTATTGTCTTCGTTGCCTGGGGATAGGGAGCTCGTCATAAGTGAGCCGGCGGTTTCTTTTTGCAACCTGATGTGTTTTGATACAAATTCCATGGTAGTAACGCAGAGCGAAGCAAACCAAACATGAACGTTACTTCTGAATGTGGCCTCTCCATTTAGGAAGGCCGTTCCTGACGTTCCGAAGCGCTACCTTATCTACCATGGCACCAGTTTGAATGGTTGCCAACCTTGAAGATAGGCATAGAAACGGTTTCATTAATTTTGCTTCAAGTCAGTCTTATTAAGTTTATTTCTAAAACAAAGCTTCCCTAGCCATCTTGGCTGTATCTCAATCCCATTCCCCAGTGAAATCACCCTATGCAAATAGAATTCGCTGCATAGGAATTCGATAGACATACCAACTACAAAACTCGCTGCATAGGAATTAGAGATACACTATTAAAGTTTGTTCTTGGAGAAACCGATGTTTTACCGTGACCGAGCTAATAGTTTTATTCTTATTCCAAGCTTGTAACTGGCTTCCCAGCCGTCACATTTTGCAGTTATATTTATCCCCACACCCACACCAACAAATGTTCAATGCACTCCTCATTGAATGGGCATCAGTTGCAGGTAGGAACAAGCATTTTCACGTGGAATACATTTGCCCTGAAAGTCAGACATTACTTGTGACAACGCCACTTTTATCCACCTTCTGCAGCTCAGCTCCGTGTAAAATATCGAACTCCTTTGTGGAGATCATTAGGAATTTGGTGAACTCAGCATTCTAAATTGCTAATAATTAACTGGCATTGACTGACATTGTGCTGGTAGTGATTTTTCCTCACACAATCTTTCTGCTAGATCCTTATAGTATGAAATATTTTATTATGTGAACTAATATAATAAGAAGTGATCACCATCTCTCCACAGTAAACCTCCCATTTCAGATACTCTATGGTGGTAATACCACCCAATGGTTATATGGCATTGCAGCAGTAATACCTTTTTCAGGCTGCAGATTCTGTCATGTACTCTCAATTTGACTTCAGGTTTTGCCATGGAGATAAAATGTCTAAACAACTCAAAATTGTTGCATAGTTGGGCTCAAAATGATGTTGCAAAATTTAACTTTGAAAACAGGATTTTCGGCATGGGGATTACTTGCATCTAGAGCAGGGCAAAATATATTAACTAATGGCTACATAAACACTGCAATACTCTGTTTAAAATACTCATTAAAAAAAAGTATTGAAAGCAAAATTGTCAATAAATGAGTACGAGCAATTGGATGAAAGATCCAAGTTTATTCCATTTTTCTGAAATCACCAAATAATTATACAATCTTTTCTCTAGATTCCCATTGATTACCCCAATTTATGAAAGTGGCAGATAAAGCATTGCAACTACTAATACTTCATGAAACTCATCCTATTCAAAATCACTTTTTTGGTACAAATTACACAATTATGGTATGTAACAGTATCGGATAACATATACTCCCATTTCCTGGTCATGCATGTGTCAGTTTGGTTTAGTTGAAAATACTTCCACTCGAGTTCTGAAAGTTATGGGTTTCAGCCTAACCCAATCCAGGATTTCAGCCATTCCAGTACTAACCCTAACTAATCTATGGAAATGGTGCTGTAGATATAATTTAAATGAGCTTGTCTGGCATGATGGCTCAGTGGGTAGCACTCCTGCCTCACAATGCCAGGGATTGGATTTGATTCTGCCCTAGAGTGACTGTGTGAAGTTTGCACATTCTCCCCTTGTCTGCATGGACTTTCTGCCACAGTCCAAAGATGTGCAGGTTAGGTGGTTTGGCTGTGCTAAATCGCCCATAGTGTTCTAGAATGCACAGGCTTGGTGGATTAGCCATAGGAAATACAGGGCTACAGGGATGGGGTGGGTTTAGGTGGAATACTCTTTGGATGGTTGTTATGGACCTAATGGGCCAAATGGCCTGCTTCCACACTGTAGGAATTCCATGATTCTAATCCAAATGTCCTAAGCTAATGTTCTGAGGACGTGGGTTGAAATCCCACCATGGGAGAAATTTGAATTCAACAAAAACTTGGAGTTTAAGAAAATAATCAATATTGTTGTACAAATCCATCTGGTTCACTAATTGCCTCTCGGGATTGCGGCTGTCAACCTTTCCTGGCTGGTCTACATGTGATTCCAAACCCACAATAATGTGATTAATTCTTAACTGCCCACTGAAATGATCCAGCAGGCCACACACTTCAAGGGCGATTAAGAATGGGCAATAAATGCTGGCCCAGCCAGGGAAATCCACACCTCATCAATACATCTAAACAAAACTGATTCACTGCAGCACTGTTCCTTGGACAACATACCAAACAGAGACTATTCTTACATGTTCTCTAGTTCACCCAGCTGCTACAAATTAATGGCATGATTTGAAGATATCTCTTGAATTATCTGCTTGCCCTGATCAACATTCCTCCCTCAATCAACACTACCAAACACAGGATTAACCAGCCATTAGTCTAATGTTTGAGATTTTGTCATGTGGTAAATGGCTACCATTTTCTTCAAATAGCATACAGATTGGATCATTTTGCTTCACCTGACTGTCCTCAAATGACATGACAATAGTGCTTCCAGGTAATTCACTCTATGTGAAGCACAGATGTGACCAGATGGTATAGACATTCTGGGAAACAATTTATGCATATTGTCTGATTGAAATGTGTATTACTTCTAGACATGTTGTTTACATACATAATTTTAATACCATATTTAGGAGTGAGTTAAATGTTTTAATGTATGAAGACAAAATTAAAAAATATTTACACCAGCTTCATGGTTAATTTTTGCCACAAGTAAAATTAATGCCTGATCCCAAATATTTAAATTTTCAATTTAATAGCCAGGCAAAGGGGTAATTCGGATGATATCAGCCTACAAGTTTGTAATTCATATTAAAATTAGTAAACTTCAAATTCATTATACATGTGCAAATAATCTCTGGTTTATTACCCATGTGACAAAGACATTCATATCACATATTCATCGATTAATTATGCTATTTTTGCATATGGAATAAATTACATATTTGATATTAGTTTCCTTTGATTTATCACTGTCTACTTGCTAATTGAAATGCAGACTGTACTCCATGCAAAAGTATTGTTTACAGTTTTAACTGAAGTGAATCTGTTATGCATCTTTCTATGAGTGTTAAGGCTTGCAGGATTTCCTCAAATTTAATGGTTGGGAGACTGGTGAAGTGGCACCACCCACACTGGGTTCTTATGAGGTTTGAAGACATATGGAAATGCCAAAAGGTATTGTCCTAAGGTCTGACACAAAGACATTATTGTAACATGATACTAACTGAAATAAAATGTCATCACCTGCGTGAGGATATTTCCATAGAAATATGGATTACTATTGGATTCATTATGAACATCTCATTATTAACTTTGAATTACTATCATTCAAATAAACAAACAAACAGAACAACTGCATTATAATGTTATAAAACCCAAGGATTATATATAGATCAGAATTTTACATGAAGTGAAAGACTAGAAAATTACATATGTAAAAAGCTGAATTCAAAGGTTGAATCAGAATTTTGTTTGGATTGGGTAAATACTTTTCTAGTACTGGCAAACTGTGTTCCAGTAAATGTAATTTGAATTTATATTTTATTTATTTTCCATAATGTGAAATAGGAGGATCCTGACTAATAGCGAGTTGTGTAGATTTCATCTCTGTAGTTAAATTTCTTGGTTACTTAGAAAAACAAAACTACATATCCAATACCAACTGAAAGAATGCCATATTATTAAAGGGTCTGCACACAAACACTTGTTAACTCTACTCAGCTAATTTCCAGTCCACACTGGAAAAAAGATTAAGATTGTTTTGGAGGAACATACAAAACAGTGACAAATAAAAAGTTTAAAAATTACAATTGATATTATTTCTTCAGAGCATGGAACCAATAATATTGATGAATAATTTTATTATTGGTAGTCATTTAAAAGAAGCAGCAGTTTAACACAGGCACGTATTTTCATATTTCAACTGTTGGTTAAAATATAGTTTCAGAACCACAGCCAGCCCTTCCACTTGCATCAATGTATCACCTTTTGCCATGCATTGTGCATTTAACGACTGTTAGGCGTTACAAGATTCATGTCTTTGGGCAGCTGGATTGAAACTGACCCAAAACATTTCGCTCAAGAGTGGACACTTGGCGAATAATGAAAGGAAATTTCTATCACATCCATCTGCGTTAGATTTGAACTGAGGTCAGTGACAGGCATGGACAAGTTTTGACCAGCTGTGTTTACCAACTTCCCTGGAGACAAAGTACCGCTAAATTTCAATAGTTAGTGGACTAGATTTTGGCCCAGTCTTGACGGTGCTCTTCTGGTTTCAAAGAAACGTTTAAATTAGAATTTAAAAACTGCCTTCCTTTCATTGGCACTAGATGGTGCCACTGAAGATTTTCTGCACTGCTCATTGCAACTGACCTCTTGACAGGGGGGTCATTCCACAGGTATTAGGCACCTTACTTACACATAAAAAGATGCCTAATACTTGTTCTAAGTGACAGCCCAACACACCCAAAAATGAATCTCACAAATTTAATACTGGGATCAGCACTGGTACAGGTTAGTGCAGACCAGCTTGATGTTAAATTAGTATACTTTGAATCAATCTTATTCATAAAAAATGGATACAATGCACACCAATGTCTGCACATGCCTGTACGTTTAGAAGAAAGAAAAATATTGGGTCTTTGAATGGTTAGGTGAGAAACACATTTATAGAAAATTACATTTCAACCAGTTTGTTGCTTCAGTAACTTCAAAAAAAATGGTCTATTGCTCCCGGAACTGGAAGACATTAATTTACAGAACTTCAATAAAAGCATCCTTTGCTCAGCATACCAGTGCAAACACCACTTTGCTATTGAATTTCCTCCTTTAAAAAAAATTCCATCATGTGTTAATTAAAATGTTCTTGAGGAATTAAATCAGAATGGGTTTAGACTTGACCTTGCGTATGGCAGAATGTTTTATCGATGGAATGTTCTCTATCTTGACTTCCAATTGAAAGGCATGTTATGATACACTCCATGCTTCTTTGAAAAAAAAACTTGTTTTGATTATCCTTTGTTTTGCATTGTATTTTGTCCCCTCATACTAGATAATAAAGTGGTCCAGGTTACAAATGCTATTTGGTATATCCATCAGCAGTTGTGTTTGAGAGTAGAAATTCACTTGCCACTTTCCTCTCCTTGGTTTTGATATATAAAATCTACAGGGCAAAACCAGACCATTCAATCCACTATTACATGCCAATCAATTTGACATTTCACAAAGTCTCTACCCAGAATATTTAACTTGCATACCTATGTATTCCTTTTACCCCTCGTGTCCTTAGCTACCTCTTGAAGACACGGAAGCTATTTGTCTCAATTATTCCATGTATCAGTTCCACATAGGAACCACTCTCTCAGCAAGCAAGATAATCCAACTGAGACTGAAAATCATGTCCCATGAGGAAGCCCAAATGCAATTTTAGCTCAAATTGGGTTTCAAACGGTCACTTGGTTCTGAATCTAATGTTCTGGCCACCTCAGTTAACCCTTTATGTTCTCTACTGAATCAGAAGAATTTTACTTAAAACAAAGTTATGACTGGAGCTTTGTGCCAAAACTATTTAACCTATCCTAAACTCAAAGTTTTTGTGCTTTTGTTTCCCACCTGTTATTTGTCCATCCGGTGCCCCTTTCACCAGACAGGTAGTGCAACAAAGAATATACATGCTGGCACTCTAAATTCCATCAATAAAAAGACCACTTGTGAGAGAAAATGTGAAATCAATTTTTTCCATTGCTATGGTAGAATGCTACAATTTTGTGAAATGAAACCCACTGAGATTTGATTTAAATTTCCACAAGTTTGCCTCGAGGATTCAATTAGGAACACAAGAACAGAACAGGCAATTTAGCCCCCTGAGTCTCTGCTGCCATTCAATGAGATCATGGATGATCTAACTCTCATGCCTTCTACTGGTTTTTGCTCCATTTCCCTTCATTCCTTTCGCTAACAAAACATTTATCAACCAGAATTTTAAAATGAATAATTGATTTGGCATCAATTGCTGTTTGTGGAAGACTGTTACAAGCTTGCAATATCTCTTTGCTTGAAATAACGTTTTCTAATTTCATTCTCAAAAAGATCTGGCTCTAAACTTAATCTTACACAGCTCAGCCCTGGACTCAAAATAGTGGAATTGGCAAGTTGTCTTGGTACGTGAACCCAGAACAATAGATTTTAAAGCTCAAGGTTATTACAGCTATACTGATGGATTAACCAGCACTTTTCAGTTCTAAAAAATATTGCAAAACAAGCTTCCCTACTCCACCACCCATTCCATCAACATTACCTCACTTGAAGATGCAGCTCTTGCTGGGAATCAGTTCCACAGGAGTCAACAACATTTCACTCTTTCAACCAATAGGCTGTCATAAAAACTATAAACCCAGATGGTGTGTGCCAATAGGCTATTAGCATTAGGGTGTATCACTGGTGCCTCAGTTTGATCTTAGTCTCAACTAATGTTCTCAACACTATAAGCATTTTCCAACTGGGATCTCTTCATCTGATCAGGCAGTGTAAAACTCCCGTGACCATTTTTATTACTGTGACTGGTATTCTGGATCATATGTGCGAATTCAGCATGGAGCAGGGATTTAAACCTGGCACCTTTTGATCCAAATGGTTCAGTCTCCTACCAAGTGTTGCATTAAATTACTAAGCCATTAAGAAACCCTTGGTAGAGGGGTTTTAACTGAATGAAATCACAGCTATTTTTTGCATCTGAAGCAGTTAGTAACCTGAACTTTTTTTTGCCTCTGATTGCTCAATGCTAGTTTCAACAAACTTTTAAATTAATCTTTAAAACTGACAAGACTAAATGAAATGATAAAAGGTACATTTTTAATAAAAAGACTATAAAAAGCTTAGAAATTACAAGCAATTCATTAGAGAGTTGCATGAAAAAGTTGAGAATTTAAAAGATGCTGATATTTATATTATTCCTCACCTAAAACCACACTGACATAAACAAAACAGTTGCTCAAAAGCCCATTTTAACACAATGCAATCAGATTTGGGGACCACCCAATCATTAGATATTTATAGAGATGGAACTTATGAGTTAAGTAACTTGAGTCCACAAGTTTTCATATTAAAGGTCTTGGAAACTCAGCTCTGAAAGGGTCATGTGATTAGTGAACCTCATCAACCAAGGCTGAATTTGTATTGTATGACACTAGAGCTGAAGTGTGCAAATTAATTTGAGATGGACAGAGTTCAATAACTAGCCCACCCATGTAATGGGGAACTTTGAGAGTTCAAGGAATAGCCTGGAATGATTACTGGATTATATTCATTTGTTGTAATACACAGACCTCGCTGTCAATCACAATGGAACTTTAATTGAGAAGGCAGAAGCAAGGTTGTTTAGACAGTTGCTTATTCAGTCTGCCCTCATAACTACCACTCAAAATGAGTACATACTAAGCACCCGGAGTACAAGCACACTTTCTGCTACTATTTGCCAAATCGGAAATGAAATTCAGCACTAAGAATTGTTTTATTCATATCCCATATATTAATTAGTGTATAGTTGGATAGAATGAACAGCATTTACAATTCATTCAATTTCTACATGCTTAATCTTTTGAACCAGCCTCATGAGGAAGTCTTGTGTCAAAGACTTGTAATATTACATAGTCACAAAAGTTGCAATATATAGTTTCTGAACTGGTAATAGTGTACACATATATCTATATATCTCAGTGGCTTAGTTGATAATCTTCTTACTCATAAATCACAAGACTCCAAGTTCAGGTCCCACTCAGGACCGAAGCACAAAACCCACACTGATACTCTACTGCAGTCTTGAGGTAGTGTTAGACCATCAGAGGTGCCATATAAATGCAGGTTTTAGTTTCTTTTATTAGTGCATATTTTCATTGTGGTACATATTAAATCATCTTTACTTGAAACTAATTTTTGTTTCTGACCAAAGTAAGTATCATCTTGACCCTGCAATAAATAAATGTTTAAACATTGTTTGTTGCAGCACATTGGGTTAATCACATGATTCAGTGAAAACACTTCCACAGCAGGCAGGAGGGACTCTAAACAGCCAAGTGACTCCAGGGAATCCTCACACATATTGAGTTGCTAAAGGTGTAGTATATGAAGAGGTACGGGTTCCTGCTTCTTATTTGCTTGCTTGGTTGAGGAATGATACAGCATCAGTGGGGAAGGAGATGAAAGAATCATTATAAAAAAAAGTTTATCATGAACACAAATTATATTACAGATCACATTAGGATAGATAGGTGGAGATGAGCAGCCTTTTAATAATGAAGGATAAAAGGTGAACAGAACTGTAAGTACTCAAGTGACTTTGCTTCTTAGATGGGTCAACATGGACGTGATCGGTTGAATGGCCTTCTGCACAATGATTGAGATTGTTCTTTGCTTTATCTTTCACAGCATGTTAATCAGTCTATATATTGTAACTATCATTGTGCATGAGAGCACAGCATTGCTTAACTAAAATTAACTTGTATTCTTTCACAAGTCCTGGGTACACATTAAAAGCTAGTTCTGAATAAGCACCAAAATAAGTTTTAGTTAGCATTGATTAACACAAAGCATTTCAATCACAAGAACACACAGGGTTTGATGGCCCTTTTGACACAGGCATATGGCATTGGGATAAAAATGGGTCAACTGGAGAAATTTCATTAAAATTAGCAGTCAGAATTCCAATGTTAATTGGTTTGCAAAGAATTTATGTTAAATTTGAAACCAAGCCTCCCTGGAATAAAAGGACAATACAAATTACATAAAACCATCTACTTTAAGTTCTAATGATTAAAAAATAATGCAGCTGAGCCTAAGGTGTGCTTGGTTAGTAGAAAGTGGGCTTTATATAATTTATACACCAGCTGTTGCAACAGTTTTCTCTATATGCTTTTCTAGGCCATTTCCTTACTGATGAAATTCTGTTGTGAGAGACTTGGGGGGGTGTGGGGAGCTGCAGGAGTTGGTGCTATGTTGGTGAATTGAGGATTCTAATTCCACTGGTGTTTCTGAATGGAAAGGCATACTGGTGGGAACTTTTAATGGAAGCTCTGTAATCAGAATACACTTGTATTCAGCCCCTACTATAATGAATCTCATCAAATGTTAAAGCACAGGCATGTGTGGAAGGATAGAATTTCAAGGTTTTAGACTGTCCCCATTTTAGACACTCCTCCGGGAGTGTGTGATTACTCAGGTTTAGCAGTTTATTGCCTCATCTTTCAATATCCAGTGAAGCACAAAATTCTAATCTAAGTTGTTCTTTCTACTTAAAGAAAAGGCGTCGATATGCTCAGAGACTTTTGTTAACATTGTGGTGAATCATTTCTTGCTCTGATTCAATATGATGTGGGTAAAATGATTTTCTGATGTGAACAGGCAGCCCATTATTGGTGAAGTTAACATATTTAAAAAGAACATCAGAAGGTACAGGCTGTGCAATCCAAGAATAATTTGGATCTTTTGCTGTTTAAAGAAAAAACTAAGCAGTCGATCAAAAGCTTAGCATCATTATAGGGCTTTCATTACAGGAAAGACTCGTTAATCTGATTTTATGTTCAAGAAATCATAACACTTTTATTTGGCTACTGTATGGATTTAACACTGAAGCTATATGACACTCCCTTGTACTCAGAGTATTAAAGCACAATCATAGAATCATAGAGATGTACAGCATGGAAACAGACCCTTCGGTCCAACCTGTCCATGCCGACCAGATATCCCAACCCAATCTAGTCCCACCTGCCAGCACACGGCCCATATCCTCCAAACCCTTCCCATTCATATACCCATCCAAATGCCTCTTAATGTTGCAATTGTACCAGCCTCCACCACTTCCTCTGGCAGCTCACTCCATACACGTACCACCTTCTGCGTGAAAAAGTTGTCCCTTAGGTCTCTTTCATATCTTTCCCCTCTCAAATTAAACCTATGCCCTCTAGTTCTGGCCTCCCTGACTCCAGGGAAAAGACTTTGTCTATTTATCCTATCCTATCCATGCCCCTCATAATTTTGTAAACCTCTATAAGGTCACCCCTCAGCCTCCGACACTCCAGGGAAAACAGCCCCAGCCTGTTCAGCCTCTCTCTGTAGCTCAAATCCTCCAACCCTGGCAACATCCTTTGTAGATCTTTTCTGAACCCTTTCAAGTTTCACAACATCTTTCTGATAGGAAGGGGACCAGAATTGCATGCAATATTCCAAGAGTGACCTAACTAATGTCCTGTACAACCGCAACATGACCTCCCACCTCCTATACTCTGTACTCTGACCAATAAAGGAAAGCATACAAAACGTCTTCATCACTATCCTAGCTACCTGCGACTCCACTTTCAAGGAGCTATGAACCTGCACTCCAAGGTCTCTTTGTTCAGCAACACACCCTAGGACCTTACCATTAAATGTAGAAGCCCTGCTAAGATTTGCTTTCCCAAAATGCAGCATCTCGCATTTATCTGAATTAAACTTCATCTGCCACTTCTCAGCCCATTGGCCCATCTGGTCCAGATCCTGTTGTAATCTGAGGAAACCCTCTTCACTGTCCACTACACCTGCAATTCTGGTGGTTCAAATTTACATGCACAGAAAAGATAATATCAAATATTTAAAAATAAGCATAGCATAGAAATTCACTGACGATTTCTGTGATTATGGAAGAATGAACAAATTGCCAACATTTTCTTTAAAAAGCTCATGGAAACACTAGAATTGGTTTCACAAGGTGTAGTTTCAAACTCCCAGTGCTACCTCTATTTTCAATCTCAGTTTTGTCATATTTAAAAAAACCTGTTCCTTATTTAGGTGTGTGCCTGACATTAACAGATTATTGCAATAAAGTTTAAATAGCTTACCAGATAAAAGACATCAGTTCAAGTGAGAATCATACACTTGCAGATTTTGTAGCCTTCGATGTACAGCCTAGAAAAAAACAAAAATCAGAGAGAAATGTTCAATATTTAAGGAGTTATTTTAATGAGATGACCAAGTGTACCAGAAGAGAGCATGTCTTTTACGTTCTGCCATCTTCCACTATTTTTTATCCAATTGTGCAATTTTCTGTGAAAATTAAATTTAATTATCCAATTACAATGATTATCTTGCAGAAGCTGCCCACAACTGTGCCTTTATTATCCAGTCACAGCTGTTATATAACACAGCAGAGGACTTGGTAATTATTGAATTGAATTGAATTGAATTAGATTTATTGTCACATGTACAAACATGAGTACACTGAAAAGTTTACAAGTCGCCACTTACAGCGCCATCTTAGGTGCGAAGGTACCTAGGTACAGAATTTTAGGTACAAAGCAGAAAACTAAGGATAACAAAGTTAAAAAGTTACACATTTCAGTCCTTATTAAAATATGGAAAAACAAAGAAACACAGTTAACAATTCAACGCCACAGTCTGTAAGTGCCTGCCCATGCTGGGCTTGTACTCCTCACAAGGGTTTGACCTCCCCTGCTTCAGGCTCGACCTCGCCCCCATTGCTGCCCGCTCTCACTGCCTTGCAACTTGTTCCTGTTCCTATTCCTGCTGCTGCTGCTGCCTTGTGCAATGACCACTTGAAGAGGATTGCAACAGACCTGGGTTCAATTCCCGCCTCAGGTGACTCTCTGTGTGGAGTTTGCACTTTCACCCCGTGTCTGCGTGGGTTTCCTCCGGGTGCTCCGGTTTCCTCCCACAATCCAAAAATGTGCAGGTTAGGTGAATTGGCCATGTTAAATTGCCCGTAGTGTTAGGTGAAGAGGTAAATGTAGGGGAATGGGTCTGGGTGGGTTGCGCTTCGGCGGGTTGGTGTGGACTCGTTGGGCTGAAGGGCCTGTTTCCACACTGTAAGTAATCAAATCTAATCTGATCTAATTGGAGAGATGCAAAGCATCAGTAAATTTGAAAAGACAATCACTGAAGAAGAGTGAATGTCATCACTCCAATGTTCTTTTTGTATGTTTATGGACTATTGATGAGATATTTTTGTTGATGGCATCATCAAAACTAGTAGCTGGGGAGAGCTTACTGAATTGGATGTAATAACAATGAATCAATGGTGATACAATTATTAATCCAAAATAGAAATGAATATATATTTCTAAACAGTTTAAATTTTGTTGATTTAGCTCCCTTAACATCTTCTCCAACTCATACCTTTAATGATACAATCATATATTGTACTGCTTAAGTTCAAGGCAAATAGAAAGAAGGTGTTGATCACATTATTTTGGTATTGTTCTGAAGTGTTGTATTGTGGGTGACAAAAAAAATTATGTTGTCTGTTAAAAATTCTAATATAGAAATCATCACAAAAAGCCTTAGTACTTCTTCACAAGGTAAGAAAGCAATGAAAGAAAAAGAACATTATACCATTAAGTGCAAACCTTCCACAGATTGTATACAATCCTATTGGTGTCTATCCCACTTAGTTAACCTCTTGAGGGAAATGCATATATATTCCCTTTTTCCCAAAGGCTTACATGTAGTATTCGATTTATTGATCCAATTCTAAATCTTCACTAGCTTGTTGCTTTCACAATTATTATTCCACATACCCCAACTTCCCTGGATATGCTGGAGGTAATGTCCTCTGTGCATTATTTTATAACTTCAGTCTTTACACATCTCACAAGTTTCCTAGTCCATTCTCAATTAGATATTCATCTTCAAAATAACATGACTGATTTAACTTCAACTACTTTTGGTAGCAGGCTTTTTCATATAGTTAGTTCTCTGTGGATTGAGGACATAACTTTCAGAATGAGACTCCCATTAGTTTTACACTCAAAAACTCTATCTCTGACATCACATAACTAAGTGGAATAGCTTGCTCATCTCAATGCTAACTCTGCCTCTCAGGGACATTAAAGATCTGGGTATTATGCTCCTTCCACCTTTTCTCCAGTAAAATTAAACCCAACACAGTTGTACAATATTATTTTCATACGTTAAGACGTAGATTTTTGTTTCATCTCTGAATGTTCTGCAATGCATCAATATAATCAATTGCTGTACAGGTAATAGAACAGTAAGGGCAATGCCTAAGAATGAGACCTAAAAAGGAAAATAATCTACTCAAGATTGTACCTCTCAACTGGCAGATTTTTCATTACAACTTACAATACATTCTGATGTAACTGCCAGAAATTGAGCAAATGTTCCCTTTATCTCAGCACTCACTAACTGGCATATATTGTTTATCTGTTTCCTAGAAGTCTGTTTTACATTATATATTGTTTCTCAATATAATGTCCTGACCAAATGAAAAACTGATAGATGATGATAAGAATAGACATATGGAACATATCTCCAGTTATAGTGAAGTCTTAAAAAAATGGACAGTTCTAATCTTCTGTTAATATTGAAAATTTCAACAGCAATGTGTCTACAATCCTCAAAGGGTTTAATGAAGCAATAACAAATGTCTGCATGAAGTCTACCAGGAAATTGATGGTAGGCAGGTTTATTAAAGGATAGTCTTCATCCCTGAATTGATCAGGTATCCTCAGTTATTTTATGCATTGTTGAGCTGATTTCTCCCAACTTGACTATCCAATTTATTCATCATTGAATCAGCCCATTCTTAATTGCCAACTATATTCTGCCTTCAATAAGTCAATATATAATTATTAATTATATTCACTCATGATTCATTCAATTATTGGATGCATTTTCTGATCAGTCCACCATCAATTAATTTCTTCATTCTTAAGTTGATATCAAGTCTTAATTATCTGTACTGTACTCCAGTCAATCAAGCTGTTATTAGATTTTGAGTACATTCTCAATCCTCAAATATAGGATGTGTCCTTCAAGATAGCAGTCAACCAAATTATTTGATGACATTCCTCAGTCACAAATCAAATTCTGTTCTTCTATTATCCTTGTACCCACTGGTCCATATTGACTCCTAGGCGAAAGTGAGGACTACAGTAGTGCTGGAAAAGCACAGCAGGTCAGGCAGCATTCATGGAGCTTTTTCAGCACTGCTCTAATCTTGACTCATGTTGACTCCTCGTTAACTACAATGTCTCAATTTTAAAATTTTAATCTTTGTTTTTCAATTTCTCCATGACTTCATTCTTCCTCATCTCTCTCATCCCCTTTTTTATTCTCCTCTCTAATTCTCTTCCCTCCTTAAATGTGCTAGTTAAAAGCTAATGGTTTGACTAAACATTTAGTTATATGTCCTAAAATCTCATGTGTGTAAGTCTTCAAGTTTGTTTGACAATAGATCTGTGAAGCACCTTGCAACATTTTAACTACGCTTAAAGGTGTTGTATCAATGCAGGTTGTTGTTGTTCATTGGCCCAACTCTAATTACTAGAAGAAAGTGAGGACTGCAGATACTGGAGCTCAGAGCTTAAAAATGTGTTGCTGGAAAAGCACAGCAGGTCAGGCAGCATCAAAGAAGCAGGAGAATCGACGTTTTGGGCATACGCCCTTCTTCAGGAAAGAAGATTCCTGAAGAAGGGCTTATGCCCGAATCGTCGATTCTCCTGTTCCTTTGATGTTGTCTGACCTGCTGTGCTTTTCTAGCAACACATTTTTAAGCCCAACTCTAATTACTGTCTGTCATCCAAATAACCTATCCTTCATTATTGGATATTCTCCAACAAGTCCATCAATTACTGAGAACTGTATACTTTTCAGTCAGTCAAACTGTCCTCAATTACTGCGTACATTATTCAATCAACTTACTTATCTCAATTACCAGCTATATTCTCAAATCAGTCTGTCTCAATTACCAGATATCGTCTTAACTCAGCTGATTCTCAATTACTAGCTAAATTCCCCACTCAGTCCAGCCTCAATTAACTAGTATACTCTCTATTGATAACCAAACCTTAGTTACTGTCTCCTGTTAGCCAATACCACAATTACCAACCGTGTTCTTCAGTCAATGATCTCATCTAATTTTCTGGCAAGGTCTTCAATTAGAAGATCCTCAATTATTGACTAATTGTTATTGGGTATATTCTTCAATCAAACAGCCTACAACCTGCTACTTTCAAATTAGCCTATCCTAAATTATTGTCCAGTTTCTGAACTTGGTCTATCGTCAATCATTATTATAGATTGCATGGTAATATAGTGACTGCATTGGGGTGCATGTAGTGCAGTGATAGCGGCCCTACTTCTGAACCAAGAGGTCCAGGTACAGGCTCCAGCAGTGTATAATGGCCTCTCTGGACAGGTAGATTAAAGATATATGCAGTGGTTACATTAACAGACTGGTAATCTATGAAGGTCTAGATGAATAATCCAGAGAATGAGAGTTCAAGTCTCTCCATGGTAGTTTGATAATTTGATTTATTTTTTAAAAAACTGGGAATAGAAATAGCAGATACTAGTAAAAGTAATTGTTTTAAGGGCTCTTGTGTTAGGCCGATTTGTAGCCCAGTGGTACTCTGAACCAGAATGTCTGGCTTCAAGACTCTCTTACGGTCATAGAGATGTATAGCATAGAACCAGAGCCTTCGGTCCAACTCATCCATGCTGACCCCCAGATATCCTAAGTAAATCTAGTCCCATTTGCCAGCATTTGGCTTATATCTCTCAAAATCCTTCCTACTCATATACCCATCCAGATATCTTTTAAAAGCCTCCTCTACTTCCTCTTGCCGGCATGTTCCATACATACACCACTCTTTGCGCTTTAGGTCCCTTTTATATCTCTCCCCCTCACCTTAAACCTGTGCCCTGCAGTTTTGGACTTGCCCAATCTGGGGAAAAGACCTTGTCTATTTACCCCATCAATGCAGCTCATGATTTCCTAAACCTCAAAAGGAAACCCTCTGCCTCTGATGCTTCGGGGAAAACAGCACCAGCCTATTCAGGCTCTTCCTATAGCTTAAACCCTCCAATCCTGGCAACATCCTTGTAAATCTTTTTTGAACTCTTCCAAGTTTCACAACATTCTTCCTCTAGCAGGGAAACCAGTATTCCAATTGAACCCAATCAACGTCCTGTACGACCCCAACATGACCTCCCAACTCCTATATTCAATACTCTGACCAATAAAGGCAAGCAAACAAAACACCTCCTTCACTATTCTACTGTGATTCCACTTTGAAGGAGCTGTGAACCTGCACTCCGATGTCTCTTTGTTCAGCAGCACTCCTCAGGTGTGAGTCAAGACATATTTGAACAGGTTGATTAAATTAAACAAAAACACAACTGTGACATAGGTTGATGAAAATATCTAAACACCCACCTGCCAGGGTTTTTTTGGTGCAGTCATCATGTCCCTTTCACTGGACAGAAGGCCAGGGTTCAAGTCCCACCTGCTCTATAGATTTGTGATAACATCTCTGAGCAGGTTATTGTTAAAGTTTGGATTCAAATGCTCTTGTGCAGTGGTAGTGTCCATACTTCTGAACCAGGAGTCCCGGGTTCAAGTCTCACCTACTCCAGAGGTGAGTGATAATATCGCTGTACAGGTTGATGAGAAAATACCTAAAAACCCAATTGGACTTTTAGGGCAGTGCAATGGCAGGAGGGCATTCTCTCTCCCTCCAACTCCATTTTAATTTCGTCCCCTCTCTCTCTCTTACTAAATTTCCTTCATTTCTGTTATTGTTGCAGTGGCACTTCTGGTCAGTATTTGTTAGTTGTTACTGTTTAGTTATTTTAATGAGTTAATTTGGATGTTTGGCAGTGGATATTCCAAAGAAAATAACTCAACTGGCTTACTCAAGTCCTTTTGTAAAGGAAACCAGATTTTCCTATGGTTTCAACTCTACAACACTGTTGTTGACTCTCATTGTTGTCTGAAAGAGTTTTATAAGCCATTCAAGAACACCTGGAGATGGGCAATATATTCTAGCCTTGCCAGTGATGTCCATATCCTAAGATTGCATAAAAATAAATTCACCAATTAGTCAGTTCATGATTATCACTACATTCACCAATTAACCTGTTCCCAATTACTGACCACATTCTATCATTTGCCTATTCTCAGTTACCAGATGCATTCTGCAGTCTTTCCATCCATCCTGAATTGTTGGTTACATACTCCAATTAATGTGCTTTCAATTATCAAATAAAGATTTAAATTAATAAATTCAGCTGCAATATCAGCTCTATTTTGCAATTAAATATCACTAGGTATATTCTCCAATCAGCTCATGCACAATTGTCTGTGTATCCTACAACCCATCTGCTCATCCTCAATCACATCCTGTGTTCTTCTGTATATCTGTCAGTCTCAATTTCTCAGGTACTGCAGATTATTGTTAGAGGTTCATGAACGGGGAAGAAGCAATTTTTCTTTCCAGATTTTCTGCCAACTTGTTTTGTTCATGTGTGACATTGCTCTCCTATCTCTGTAGTGTGTAACAGCATTATGATATGAAGGCATTTCAATTATATGTGCGAGTACAGATTTCATCCATCCAACAATACATGTCACAATGATACAACTAAATCTACAAACATATGCAGATAACATTGCACCACAAGTGACTTGGCTCTGCCAAATGAAATCTCATAAACTCTGTACCTTCGAAAGGATATGTTGACTTTGGAAGGAGTGCAGTGCAGTGCCGATTCACCAAAACAATATCAGGGATTATGTTATTTGGAATGATTACATAATGCGTGTTGTGTTACCTATAACATAGTTAACAGTTCAAAATAGTGAAATGAATTGCTAAGGTAGATGGTGAGAATATCTTGTGTTGTTGGGGAAATCTAGGAGTAGAGCTCGTCATCTTAAATTTGGGATCAGAGGTTGAGGAGAAAAGTAAGAATAATACTTTTTCAGGTAAAACATGGAAAAAGCCTGGAACTCTCTCTTCCACAAAACACAATAAATGATATCTCAGTTAATCATTTAAAATCTGAGATCAATACATTTTTGCTAGTCAAAGGTATCTAAGGATATGGAGTCAGGATACAGTTCAGCCATGATCACATTGAAGGAATAGGGACTGAATAGTTTGTTCATGTACCTAAATATCATTGTCAGGATTTACCTTTGGTATACCTGGCTATGGTGATCAAATAAATGTTATTTTCCAGTGGTAGTTTTAATTAGCTGGGTGGACTACTCTTGCTCATCTGTGTGACTTGGCTGCTCAAGATAACATTTACACCCATCCTTTGTTTAACCAAGACCCTCAGCCTTCTTGAATCGTTATTTGTTAAACTTTTGCTCTTTCATCAAAAGAGAGGTTCAGAGTATGGTGCTTGGATGTATAGTTGTCCCTGTCTCCTTCACGGATCATGGAGGGGTTAGTATCAATTTATCTTTTCACTACATGGCTCAGAGCAGCAGAAGTTCAAAGTGTTTCACAGAGGCAAAAGGAGTGGGATGGGATGGTCTTTGTCCATGGCAGACCATATGGTGGCTCTCTACAGCCTGGCAATTTCCAGTATATAGAAGAGAGTAATTTAAATCTCAGGCTGCAAGTGATCTCCTATAAAGAGCTTAAACACCTTGATTAAATTACGGCTTTGTTACTCACTCCCATCTTACATTATTCACTATAGAATGAGCATGTTAACTTGAGGGGGAACATTGACGTTAAATGTTAGACGAAACTTCTTCATTGTTCATTAAACAGTGGAATAAAAAGAAGAAAGATATGACCAAAGTGTGAAACATCTCAATTGTTAAACTTCAAGGTAGGCCAAGCTGATTGTTCAGCAGAATATTACTATATTGGATGCAAATAGATGATGTCACGTGGTCATGGAGACAAACACGTAGGCATGCACACACAACTGATGTACGTTTTTTTATGCCAGTAACCTTAGTTTCAGTGCTCAAATTCCTATTAGCTTAATGAACAGTCAGTCAAATTAATCTGAGGTCACAAAACATTCAAACATTATGAAAGCACATTGAAATTTAAGTTAAAAGAACACTTGGACATGAAAGCAACACAAACATAAAACTGTCATGTCAAGTGACAGGACTCACCGGGCATAAAAATCCAACACATTTCTGTCTGATTTTTAAGCATACTGATCTTCCGTGTCCAGCAGTGTCATGATTGCCATATTGGATCAGGTGATTTTCAGCTTCTCAGGACAGTTCCTTAAAGTCAACAGGTGCTTCACTGAAAATACTAAATTCAGTTTATGAGCAGAATATAATTCCATTGGGGCCAGACACTGTCCAATGTCTCATCATTTATGGCTGTCCAAGCCAAATCTACCAACTGCTGGTTTTAATGGAAGCAGGGTGAAAGGCTGATGACCAATGCCCTCCTAAGGTTGCTCATTTATCTATTTTAGTGAAGCTGCTCACCTTAGATTTTATCTCTTCCAGCTTTTGTACTAGTTGCCTGAGTTTCCCAGGTCTTGGAATAGCTGGCAGGTAAGGAAACGCAAGTACAGCTACATGAATGATATAAATACTTAACTGGCACAGCATATTGGTTAGAAGGTACGGCAGTGCCTCACCATGGACCTTAAGCTATGTTGGAGGCCCAATATCTGAGAATGGATCTCTATCCTGTAAATGGAACCTATTGTTTTAAAACTGAATCCGCCTCTGTGTGAACATTGATCCCATTAATTACCAACTGCCCTCAAATGTTCCAGCTTTTCTCTGATCAATGTCTGCCACCCGCATCCACCTTGACCATCTCAATCACACTATAGCCTAATCCCTCTAAAGTGAAGCAGAGCGAAACCTATTCCCAGGCTGGAGATTTTCTGGAGCATTACTCACTTGACAGGAGGCGTGTCAAACCGTCTGGCAACTTGGCAGCTAAGGAACATGACTCCACAGCACTCAGAAAAACCAGGATCTCCAGGTTAAGTCCTATCCCTCTCTCCTTCACTGGTCTGGATATCATCTTTCAGTAAATATCAGGGCTTTAGAGGTTTTTTTTATGTCAGTTGATCCTAGTCAGGTCTGTGAATTGGTTTAGCTCAGTTGATTGGATTGTTGGTTTATAGAGCAGTGTGATGCCAACAGTGTGGGTTCAATTCCCATCACTGGGCTGAAGTTACCATGAAGGACTCTTGTTTTCAACCTCTTCCCTCACCTGAGGTCTGGTGGCCCTCAGGTTAAATCACCACCATTCACCTTGCTCTAGTGAGATAGCAGCCCCTATAAGTCTGGTAAGACTATGGTGATACAACAACAAATCCAGCCTTCATCTGACATGCGCTTCAGGTGGGATTAGCATTTTCTATACAAGAAACTTGTTGATTTTTGTTATATCTTCCATGAGTGCAATCTCACTGAGATTAATTGTCATGGTCCTGTACTCCTGTCATGGCTGAAATCAGTCAACCAAACATGATTTTGGGATCTAACCCAGCACTTATCTGATCCAGTCGGGTTATTTCGTATAAGTTACTCCCAGAGTCATCAGGAGTTAAGGTTTAAATTGAAAGGAAGAGAAACAAGGAAAATTTCATTCCATCAAGCTCTACAATTAAATCATCCTGCAATAATCTCTCAACAGAAGAAAGGTCTTTGGAAACCAAGAGCTGCAAAGCAGTAGGATTAAACAGTGCTTACCTCAACCTGACAGTTATATCTTTCAACATTAAATTTATAATATTCTTACCTAGTATTCCATCATACCAGCTAAAGAAATCCTTCTTTGTTCTCTTGATCAATTTAGTGGTCTCCCTGCAGTGATTCAGTTTTCATTTCAGAAACTTTCATCTGCATTATAAAATTAATCACATTTTTTAAAAATTAGATATTATTAAACTATGAGTATCTTATATAAAAATCCACCTAAGGAAGAGCACTATGACTTTAGAGATATTTATATATTGCTGTGGAAATTAAAATATTAATTTCAGGAGCAATAAAAATGATAATTTATTTTCCACCATAATATTTTCCATAAGTTTGTCACTTATTACTGTTCTCGCCTTACTTTGGAGTTGGTCATGCTGTAAGTATACAGAATTTAGTCAAGATGGAAAGATCACAATTGCCATTATAGAATTTTCCAATTTCACAATGACATGGTTTGACTCTCTGGAGGATCTATCTTCCTTGATTGGTGACATGTTGTGATGAGTGGATCCAAGATTACAAGTCATTCTGTTTGGGGAATTGTGAATGAAGTACAATCTGGATTTTTCCTTCCCCCACTCACAAGAATAAACCAAACCCTTCTTGACCCCCCACCACATCCCTCACCTCAGCTGCAGGGTGTGACCTGAGACACTTAGGCACTGCGGCACTGAACCCTCCTTTCTCCCCATTAAACCCCGATAGACACCATTCATAACCCAAACCCCTCACTCTTGCCAGATTTGACTAGACTCAACCCAAACTCACTCTTGTTGGACCCAACCTGGCACCTTCTCCTCCCAATACCCTCCCGCAGTTGGACCTGACTTGATTTTTTTCCTTCACCGCCTCACCACCAGATCTGACCCAACACCGTATATAAGGAATGAAGTTCTGGCCTTGGTGGGAGTCCAGAGCAGGTTTATAAAAGTGCTCCTTGGGACAAAAGGCTTGTAAAATGAGGGATGGTTGAGAATTCTGGAACAATACTCAGTGGAGTTTAGAAGATGAGGAGGGAATTCAATGAAACTTACAGAATACTGAGAGGCCTGGATAGAACAAATATGGAGAAGATGTTTCCACAAGTAGGGGAGACTAGGATCTGTGGATGCAGCCTCAGAGTGACCCTTTAGAACTGAGATGAGGAGGAATTTCTTCAGTCAGAGGGTTGTGAATCTGTTGAACTCATTGTCACAGAAGGCTGTGGAGGCCAACACATTGAGTGTATTTAAGACAGAGCTTGATAATTTCTCGATCAGTAAGGGGTTCAACAGTTATGGGAGATGGCAGAAGAATGGGTTGAGAAACATGTCAGCCATGAAGTAATGGCAGAGCAAATTTGATTGGCTGAATGGCCTAATTCTGTTCCTATACCTTAAGGTCTAATGCAACCCAACCAAACCCAAACCAAAGTCTGAACTCACCTGCAGTTGCTGGACCCAAAGTCCATTGAGCTAACACCCATACTCCCTATTCTCCCCTCTGGACCTGATTTATCCCACTGACCCTGACAAACCTTAAACACTAAATCAGTTACCTTTCCACCTTGGACCCTAGTACCCTGCCCACTTGGCACACTAACCTCTTCCCATTTGGCAATGTAGCTAGCTCATTACTGCAAATTCATCTGCTTCCTCCCCCTAGCATCCTAACCCCTCACAAACTGGCACCTTACTTATTTGGCACCTGACACGCTTGACACTCTATTAACCTGGTACACTACCTTGTACCTGGCTGGCATCTCACTTATCTGACACCCTACCTCCCAATGCCCTAACTTCACACTTATTTCTTATGGGCAGCTGCCAAAATGGCTTCCTGGACCATTACATTTCAGAATATGGCAGCTGACTGCTGTGGAAAGAGGGTGTTGTTTGCCTTTCTCTGACAGTTCTGTGCTATGAAAGAACTGTTTGAATGAAGGTACAGCTCTACATTTCTGAAAGAGTCCTGAATGGATTCTCCTTTCAGAAATGCAGAGTTTTTTTTCACAAAAACAGGCCCAAGTATCAATGTACATGTGATTGCCTCACCCTGGAAAATCTGGTCCAATTAGATCTTTCAATTTGCCTAACAAGAAAACAATAGGGTTTTTTTTCTTAGCTGCGCTATAAACATCTGTTCTCCAAAGATCATCAAATGCTTATATTTGTAAGACTATGTTCCTTACTTTTGATATTCTAACCTGAAGGTATATATCAAAATAAAGGCTGTATTCTATAGACAGCTAGTCACAGTTCTCCAAATTCTAAGAAGCAAGTCAAACAATGTACCTATAGATTAAATATAATAAGCATATAGGTGCTAGACATTTTTTCAATTATGAGCAAACTATATGACCAAACAGAAAATGTATTTGTCTAGTTACTTGCAATTTGGACTGTACAGTGAGGCTGTAATTTATTCAGGCTGTTTTGGATGACCACATAACCTACAAGAGGAAAGCTTGAGTAGTTTATAGATGTCATTTGAACCCATTGTATTAAATTACACCCTTACAATTTCTTCAATAAATATTGAAGCCTTAATAAAATGGAAACAATGCCAGTGACAATTAGAAGCATCCCTGAAAATGACACTGACTGAAGACTGAGTTCAGTGCAGTGTCATCTTTGCAGGGTAGGGTCACATGACTTATCAATGGGAATAACTAGAAAATTATGTAACATTTCCAGACCAGAATTATACTGAAGCAGAATATAATGTTCACCACATACCTTATCAAGAATACTTATAAGTTTTCATTTTAAAGATGGGTTGATCTTAAGTGTTACAATATTAGTGTCAGACAAGGCTGTTGTTGTTTCAAATAGTTAATATCAGAAATATAACTAGGTCCACTTATAGCTTTGTTTTATAACACATATGGGAAATGAAAACAGTGGGTTTGATTTTCCTATAACTTTATGTCCAGATTCCAAATAACTTTTGGTTTTGTGCCTTGACGTATGAATCATATGAGAAATATGATTCGGAATAATAATCTCTCAAAGTCTTCAATTAACAGATTTTTACAACATTTCATTTGCATTAGTGAAATTTTAATAGTAACAAAACCCCACACATGCACTAAGACAGAGAATAACTTAATTGAGAGTCAGGTGACATTCAGAATCCACTGCATTTTCAAGGCTTACAATTTGAATGAAAATTCATCATTAAATTTTAACCTAATCTCCAGCTTTTAACACTTATCTTTGCCCATATTGAAATGCATTGCTGCTTTATTATTTGGAGTAGACGCATCTATTACAAATTTGAAGGGTATGTAAACAATCAGGTTCATTTAGATTTTAATAAATTCATAAAACAAAATATTTTTCCCATCTACCACCTATGGTTCTATTGAATTAGTTGTCAAAAATCTTAATCTTGACAAGTATAGAAATTATCAACCAGCACTGGTGGTCAAAGGCCATAATAATTTGTGCTGTTATTTAAAAAAAACTCATTTATGCAGAGTGACATCCTGACATAACAAAGAATAATAAATCAAAAATACTCCCCTCAAGATTACATTGTAAATGTCAAACTAGACAGTAAATTGCAATTAAAGAAGGGAAATTGCTTCAAAGAAGCACTTGATTCTAAATGAACAGCGAAGGATTTCTTAAGCATGTAATGATGGTTGCATTTACTCAGCTATTTTTAGGCAGAAGGATGATGATATAATTTTAATATGCTTTGTAACTCTGTTTTGTTCCAAAAGAATCATTTCAGAAACTAACCATCAACTACCTGGGAAAACATCACAACACATCAACAGCTGTTAGAGCTGACTTGAAGGTTAAATATTAGGAACAAATCCAATTTCTCTTGTCTGTTCATCCCAGCAGTGTGTTATATTACATTGGATTGTGCTTATGGAGTTGGGATATGAAGTAGACTAATCAATCCCCTCTGCTCCTGTTCTCAAATTCCTCTCATATCAGGTCTGTGCCCTCGGGCATCCTTGTGGTTTCCAAAAGCTAATTCCATAAAAATCAAAATTGCGACCTGCAGCCAAAGGGGGAAGTTACGTTGTTCCCTCATGATTAATCTCCTCTTGGGTGGCTTTCAAAATAAAAACATGCAAGCTGCTGCCTCACGGATGAGAGCTTTCCTCTTCCAACAAACCTTGATCTCTGCAGTCAGAGCACCAGAAAGAGTGCATTTATGATGGCACCTCCTCTTGACATTGAGAACATTAAGTATAGAATGCTGTTAACCAACTTTTGTCATGTTTAACTTCTCGTGAAGTCAGTCAGTTTTGCAGTTACAAATTAGGACTGACCAAAAAACACAGGCATGAAGAAACGCCACTGTATCATTGATAACAATAATTGGGACACATTTAGTGGGAGCATTCTGTTTAGAAGATTTTATTTCTAGCTGATTTTTTTTGTGTATTTAAAACATTTTCAGTGCATAAATTGATATCGATTGATGGGATAATCTGATACATATGGGTCATTTAATTTCCATAAGGATGTATTTACTGATAGTTTTCAGACACATGATATTAGGCACAACTGAATTTCTTGTGTCAATTTGTAACCTGGCGCAAATTTTTTAATATTGTAATATTTCAATTGCTCAAATTTTCTGAGCAGCATAACAACCCTTGTTTCTGGTGCTGACTGGACAGAAAATTACCAAATTCCCTGCACACAATCTTTCTTTCCAACATTCGGATGCAGGATCCTCCCTTAAAGCAGGAATCTTGAATGGCATCTTTGATGCAATAATGTCCTCTTTTTACAGCCCTAGCTGCCATATTCTGATAAATAAGGGGTTCATGGATCCCAAAGCTTCTCCGTGTGTTGCTGAATGGAGTGGGTGGGTTGGCCGGCTAGTGGGCAGGATTATAAGATGGGGGTTGGGGTATAGTGAGGAATCCAGTGGTGGGGTGGTTAGTAAGATCAAGTCAAAGGATCAGGGCTGGGGGAGTGGAGTTCTATTCAGTTGAATAGTTACCCGTGAATTAGACCAGGACATTTTGGTCTTAACATTTCCTGGGTAATCATTGAGGTAGGTTAACCATCCAAAATTTCTGACTCAAACTCAGAGTCAGGAACATCTTTAGGAGGGTGACAGGAAGCAGGAGATTTGCCACAGTTCAAACATCCTGATCAATTCCCATGGAGTTGGTGTGTTGGGACTTCTGCAAGATCCCAATACTCAACTTGAGTCATGTTTTTGGTCTCCAGTGATCCAGCTGGAGGCTCTGAACCAATATCAAATTCGGATATTGCACTAATTAACATGCATATAAGAAAACATTTTTATTTTGTTTATTTGAGATGTGACTAGGCCAGCATTTGTTGTCCATTGCTAATTGCCTGAGGAAGATGTAATGAGCTGCCTCCCTGAAATGCTTCAGGCCATGTAGGGGCACTCACAATGCTGGGAGGAAGTGAATTTCAGTATTTTCTAAAGGAACAACAATATATTTCAATTCAGGTTGGTGAGTGGTTTGGATGGAAATTTGCAAGTGGGGGTGTTTCCCTACATCTACTGCTGTAGATGGCAGAGGTTAGAGGCTTAGAAGATGCTGTCAAAGGAGTCCTGGTGAGTAAGTGCAGTGCATCTTCCAGATGATGTACACTTTGGTCAAGGTGGGTTCTGATGAAGATGATGGATAGGGTACCAATCAAGCCCTAGATAGTATCAAGCTTGTTGAGTTTCTTTGGAGTTGCAATCATCTGGGAAATAGTTTTCCATCACACTCTTTACTTGTTCATTGTTAGTGAGGGACTGGAGGTGAGTTACTTGCCACAGAATTCCTAAGCTTTGACCTGCTGTTATAGCCTATTTTTTGTATGGCCAGTCCAATTCAATTGACCTCTGACCAATGGCAACCCTTAGGATGTTGATAGCTGGGGATTCAGAGATGGTAATGCCATTGAAAGTCAAGGAATAACAGTTAAATTCTCTCTTTTGTTGGTGATCATAGCATTTTGATCTTGGGTGATGTGATTGTTACTCATTTATCAGCTCAAGTCTGGGTGTTGTATTGCTGCATATGGACATGGACTACTTCAGTATTGGTGGTATTGTAATTGGTGCTGAACATTGCACAATCATACTGATCATCCTGATATTATGAAGGAGAGAAGGTCATTAGTGAAGCTGTTGAAGGTGGTTGAGCTCAGATTGCTACCCTAAGGCAGTCACTTCACCTCACCTCTGGAGTTCAGTTCTTCTGTCCATATTTTGACCATGGCTGTAATGTGGTCAAGAGCCAAATGGCCCTGGCAGAACCCAAACTGAGCATCAGTGAGCAGGTTATTCCTTTTCAATTCAATTACACTAACACTCCCATCCATCACTTTCCTGATGAAGGAAAGTTGACTGATAGGACAGTAATTCGTGGGGTTGGATTTGTTCTGCATTTTGTGCACAAAACATAGCTGAGCAACTTTTCATATTGTTGGGTGGGTCAGTGGTGTAACTGCACTGGAATAGCTTGACTAAGAGTAGAGAGATTTCTGGGGAACAAGTCTTCAGTAGTATTTCTGGAACATTGTCAGGGCCTATCGCCTTTTTGGTATCCATGGACCTCCGCAATCTCTTGACATCACATTCCCTGACCAATTGCTGCAGACCCAGTCTAACAGTTACATCATTTAGTACTTGGCCAATTCATTCAGCTGTGATGTTGCTGAGCTACAATTGGTTATGGACATTAAATTCCACCATCCAGAGTATATTTTGTTCCTTTCCTAAATTCGGTGCTTCCTCCAAGTGGTGTTCAATAAGGAGGAATACTGACTCATTAGCTGAAGGTTGAGGAGATGGTTGGTAGTAATCAGCAGGAAGTTTCCTTGCCCATGTTTGATCTGCTGACATGGACCTTTATTGGATCTGGATCAATATTGAGGACCCTGAGGTCTGTATTTTATCATGTCACCATTTCTGGTGGATCTGTCCTACCAATGTGGCAAACTTCACCCAGGATGGTGGCAGACTCACAAATTTACAGTAAGGTATGATTTGGTGAGTATTACTATGTCAAGCCGTTGCTTGACTAGTCTGTGGGACAGCTGTCTCAATTCCAGATGTTGTAAAGGATGACTTTGTAGGGTGGCTCGGCTGTATTTGCTATTATTGCTTCTGTTTCCAAGGGTCAATACCAAGTGGTCTTTCCAGTTTTATTTAGGCTTTTTAACGGTTTGTTTAAACTGAATGGCTTGCTCAGCCAAGTCATGGACAGTTAAGAATCAATCCCTTGCTGTTGGTCTGGAGTCAAATGTCAGGCAGGCAAAATAGAATCAAAGGACCATAATGAGCCAGGTATGATCATTGGCAGTGAGCGTGTTGTCACCATTAATGTTCTTAATTCCAGATTTTATTGAGTTCAATTGTCACCACCTGCTAATATGGGATTCAAAGCTATGTCCCTATAACATTTACCTGGTGTTCTAGATTACAATTCCAGTGACATGAGCAGCCCGCTATCAGACTATGAGACTGATGAGTGGATCTTTTTATCAATCAATTGCTGCGTCAGAGGCTACCATGTACAGTCCAAAATCAGGAGGAGCTGGCATGCAATTGTTCCTGAGTATACTTTTGAGAATTGGATACATGACTTCCTTACTCTCAAATCTCACTTCAGTCACTGCAGAATAGACACACCCACAGTGCCAGTACCAGTAAAATAAAAGATGGAATCTTATCCTTTGCCCCCTCCATCACTGTCTTCTCAGGTTAAAATACATCAATCAGAAAATAAAGGGCAAACGAATGCCAGTTATTATTTCTAATCGGCATCAAATCACTCCCAGGCAGGATAGGAGGAGACTAGTTTCAGAAACTGGCTTTGTTGAGCATAAAATTAATTAAAATTATAAATTTATACAAATGCAACTGTGTGTATATGCACAAGGAACAGCTGCCACTTTTGTGCATTTCCACAGCAACAGTGAAAATTATTGCACATTGAACAAAGAGCTATTTAGTCCTCTCCGAAGAGTTCCAGTTATTTTGTTTTAAAAGCGTAGGTTCCTCTAAATCAAATATTCTGACTTTGAGTTCAATTTAATGTGCTCTAACAGGTCAGAAATTTGGGCTATTCTAGGATTTCTACTCAGCTCAGTACTTAGCCCTAATTTATTTGTGCAAAGCATGAGGCCTTTTCCCCCATAACCCACTTAGGGTGTGTAATGTTATGTAGGCTTTGACCTGCAATCATTCTCAGTCTGGGTAATGGAAATTGTCTCTCTCCATATAACCCACCTAGTTTGTGTAATTGTCCAGCATTTGTCTCCACACAACTCAGTTGGCTGTGTGCAATGGACAAGCCTTTCTTTATCTGTTTCACTGTGGTATAGTATAATGAATGAAGCCTTTGAATAGTGTGAGCTAGGTCCAGCCAACAGCTAATTAGAATCCCACCCACACACAGGGCGTCTGTTGGTTAGAACTGTGCTGAATATTCACTGTAAATGGATACTCCATTCTTTAATAGTCAGTAACAACACAAATTAAAATGACTAGTACCATTTGGTCACAATGCATGAGTCCTCAATAAAACAATCACAATAAATTCTCACAATGAACAAAGGATAGTTTCGTGATGCACTTCGCACACAATATTAAAAAATTTCCTCTGGATAATTTCCTCAAGGTTTCCACAAGAATACTTTGTGAAACATGGACTGGAAAGGTAATATAACAAATCTCTCATACAGCAGCACAGGACAAACTAACACACTATTACAGGAACAGATTGAAATGTATGAGGAAAATAGATGAGAAAATTCAATTGAAGCAGTTCAGCATGTAGAACAGGGGTGACCATCTAAAGTTCAATGTATCAATGAAGAGGGGTAACTGGGCTTATTATGAAATACAGCCAGAAACAAGACAAAGATGGAAGTCATTCCATTACTAACTCAAAATTTGGAAGCACACAAAAAAAAATGACAGGCAAACACTGAGTAATTTTCTCACAGGAAAACAAAGGTCAGTAGTATTAATACCACCTGACGAACTGGACAAAGCATTACAAAAATTCATCTTCCCAGTAAAGCAGAAAGATGACACAGATTATGAACCTTGCCTCACCAGGAGCAATACTATGAAGCACAGATATTTGAAAGAGGATCACTAACCATTTGTCATAATGCCAGACAGAAAATTCACAAAGTCTAGCAGCAAAGGGAAAAAAATGGAAAAAAGAAACAAAATGAAGCTCAGAGGAAATCACAAGTGACACAAGTGAACAATTATTTCAGAAAGAATAACTAAGCAACTACCCACCAAGACTGGCAATCTCTGGAGATTCATTGCTGTGCTCTATTTTGTAACAAAGAGCAATAATACATCAGATGAAGGACTTTGCTTAAAAAAAGTACAATGAGATAAAAAGAACAAAACCACTAATGTCAGAAATCTGAAAATTAAAGTTCCTGAATACTCACGGAAGGTCAGTCAGTGTCTAAGAGAGAAAGACACTAATGTTTCAGTAGGTTTCTTTCATCAGAACTAAGGTTAGAGTTCATGTAGAATGCAGCATTAACATGACAGTGATCAGAGAACAAACCATCATAGGAAGAGAGGAAGGACCCTATAAAATGACAAGCAGTATTTTCACCCTTGGATTCCAATAGTAACAACTTTGATCTGAAGAAAATGTGTGCATTTGTCAGAGTCCCACCCAAATAATGGACCTACCTTCCTTTCAAGTTGCTGAGTGACCTACTGTGCATTTGCAAAAATTTCTAAATTTATTTCATTGAAGGAAACCAATATCTTTAACAAAGCAAAAGCAAGTCAAAACTCTAACAGTGGCACAGTGGCACAGTGGTTAGCACTGCTGCCTCACAGCGCCAGAGACCCGGGTTCAATTCCTGTCTCAGGCAACTGTCTGTGTGGAGTTTGCACATTCTCCCCGTGTCTGGGTTTCCTCCGGGTGCTCTAGTTTCCTCCCACAGTCCAAAAATGTGCAGGTTAGGTGAATTGGCCATGCTAAATTGCCTGTAGTGTTAGGTGAATGAGTAAATGTAGGGGAATGGGTCTAGGTGGGTTGCTCTTCAGAGGGTTGGTGTGGACTTGTTGGGCCAAAGGGCCTGTTTCCACACTGTAAATAATCTAAAAAAAATGAAATAACATAAGATATACATCCAACCAGAGGAAAAACTATTACAGCATTCAAAAGTTACAGAGACAAATGACCAGCAGAGAAGCAAAACAAGGACACACTATTTTATCCATCAATCACACCACAAAACCTGCACACTCGATGGGACTAGTACAAAAAATAACACAGGAGTCATGGATAACAAAATGGAGAAGGACAAACCAACACACACAAATCATATGGTACGGAAATGAATCTTGAAAATGTCAAATCATAAAGCATGTAAAAATAATACTAAAAGAGGTTTAGAGAACCATTAACATTCAGCATCCAAACTAAATTGAATGCAGACTCATGTTTCGTCATATAAATATCCTATTTATAATGTTTTATGTATTTTTATGCATTTGCTGATGGAATAAAGTATTGCTGAATGTAACTCTCTTAATGATGTGCAACCAGCAATTGATAGGATAACAAAAAAGTGAGAAATTATAGCAAAGTCCCAGCAAATGAGTTGTATATTTTCAATAGCCATGCATTAGTTCAGCATACAATAGCTTGTGCTCTATTTTAACCGCATTCCAATTGCAGTTTTCACAAGTTGAGGTCTTACATAAAGCTTTAGCACTGATATTATGAATGAATGAGCATTTGCATTGATGCAAAGTACAAGTTGGGAATCTTTTACTTCTGATGTAAACAGAGAGGTCTGTTGTAAACACAAGCAGCTATTGTGGACAGTCTTTGCACTGCCGAGTTCATCTGCAAGAAATGTGTTTTTTCACCAACCTGCCAACCAGAGTTGCAATGATTCATTACTAGGTGGATATAGGTTTTGTAGAACACTGAATTTGCAACAGTTAACTAATAGACCTGAGTTTTTTATTGAGGATTTTCATTATTCAGTTAAAATCCCCAAAGAGATGGATAACTTAAAAGAAAATTTGAAAATCCGGTTGATAGCTTAAAGGGTGATATAACAAGTTTTCACATTTTAAAACTTTTACGATAACAGTCACAATAAAAACTTCACCTAAAATGCTTTTTTTTGTGGGAAATTTATGCTTTAAACTGCAGAAAGGTCATGTCCCTTGTATCTTTCAACAACTTCACCGGGTATACAGTACACTGTCCTTTAAGTACATGTTCAATTTTCCAAGATCCAGTTCATAATGATTCTTAGCTCTCAAGGGTCTACTTTAATTCCTTTCCTTTTATAGCTTGATAACTATTAACCACCAACTGTCTTACATGGTGAGGGTTCCTCTTGGAGATTCTCCCTCTATCACAGACAAGGTGAATTTTCTAGCTCATACTGAATTCTACAATATTTGGTCTTATCCGCTTGGGCATGAGCTCCCCCTGTATTCCTGTACAGTGAATGATAGAGGCTTTCAGTCTCCAGCTACTCCCAGATTCTGACAGACAACTTGTCCATGATTTTCAGGAATACCTCTTGGAAAGCTCACCATCCGATTTCACAATGGTTTCCTCAGGATTCTCCCCTCTCAAAGTCCATCTCCTTGGCAATGTAACTCACATTAGCCTTGTATATAGACCGAAATATCGATTAGCTACTCTTTTGACCCTGGCTCTGTTTTAGCTTGGAAATAAATGGATAGTTTCATACATAACTGTTCATAACCCGTCATTTTCAACACCTTCCTGGGAATTTAAAGATTTGTAGTCTAACACATTGTCACAGTTGCTGTTGCCATTGTGTCCAAGTGTCAACACATTATAGTTTCTTGCCAGCAAAACAACTTAGTGCTCTCTTTAATAAAAGGACAATAAAAAGACATCTGAAATAAAAACAGAAAGTGCATAATTTTGGCAGAAACTCCAGAGAGGGAAACAGATTAACATTTTGAATCCAATATGACTCTTCTTCAGGATTGAAGGGCACTGAAAAGGTGATGGTTTTTATGCTATTGTAAAAGGGAGGAAAAACAGCAAGTGGATAGATGGAAACGGTGCTCAGAGCAAACGGAGTGCAAAGGGAGATCTAAAGGTAGGAAAGAAGGAAGCTATATAAAGAATAGATGTTAATAGCAGAAAATGTATCAGCTGTCATCAGAGCAAACACATGCATACAAGATACTGAGTGAGTGGGAGTGGGGGGGCGGACAATGAACCTGGAGGACAAAGTCTATCATCTGAACTAATGCTGAGCTCTGAAGGCTGTAAAGTGGTAAATGGGAAATGAAGAGTTTTTCCTGCAATTGTACTCGGCTTCACTGGAATGCCATAGCTGCTGTCTGGCAGAAATGTTAGCATGAGAACAAGATGGTGAAATTGCAAGCAACTAAAAGGTTCACATCATTCTTTGGGGCTTTGGAGTTTGGGCATCCCAAAATCCCCAAACAGGACAGCCCTGGCAGGCCTGTCATTTCAGCCTATTCCTGTCCCTCAGGACTTATTTCTTCCTATCTTCACTCTTTTAATTGTCCCCTCATCCAGTCTCTTCCCACCTGACTTTAAGATTCTTCTGATGCTTTGTGCCACTTCCACAAATTCCACTTTTCTGGCACTAGCACAGATCTTTTCTGATCATCTTCACAATGGATGTGTGATCACTCCACATTCCCATCCCCCATCAGGCAAGTGGCTTCCTCCCTGAACAGAGCCCTCAGATGGTGGTAAGCCACTTTAAAAAGTGTTCATTGTTTGAAAAATCTTTTGTAGATTTATTTTCAAAGATTAAAAGCATTTTTAGAAAATGAAGACATAAAAGACATACAGAGAACATAAACTTGACAGTATTAACTATTAAAATCTATTCTTTCTTCAGACTTATAGCCTACTTTAGAATACTGGTTCAAGACTTCAGTGCATTCTGCCATGTCTATTATCTGTTCTTTTTGTTATTTCTGTCAATTATGTTCTTGTTTCCATGAAAATGAGAGGTTTTCAGTGTTTCAATACATACGGCAATTCTCAATTCTCCATATTATTATGGCCCACTGGGGTAGTGCATCATAAATCAAATCTTGCTATTTTTCAAAATGCACACAGTGTCCTAATTTACCTGACTTTCAAACCAAGGCTGATAGAAAGCATGGACCAGGTTTCTGTACTAAGCAAGAATGATTATTTATTACAAGTCATTAGACTATAGCCACATGTAAACAGATATAAAAAACTAGATCACTAACAAAAAGAACTGTGGATGCTGGAAGTCTGAAACAAACAGGAAGTGCTGGAGGAACTCAATAGGTCCGGCAACATTTATAGAGAATAAAACAGAGTTAGCTTTTTGAGTCCAGTAACCCTTTGTCAGAACGGAAAATAGCCAGGAGAGGGTGGTATTTATGCAGATGATGGGGTGTGGGTGAATGGAGTTCATGGAGACAATGCTTGGTGGCAGGGTGTGGGGGTGGTCAGGGAGAGCAAGAGAGAGAGAGAGAGAGAGAGAGAAAAGGAATAGGCAAACAAAGAGATTGATGATGATAAGCTGAAACAGAGATAAATGCGAGATGGGTACTAATGTCATGTTTGAAAATGGTTGGCTGTGTTGGGCGTAACCCATACAAAACAGGACCTGAGGATTTGGGGTAAGTAGAGAACATAGAGAAAGGTCTTCACATTCTGAAACTGTCAAAGTCAACATGCAGTCCTGTGGGCTAGAGGGTATCTAGGTGGAAGGTGAGGTGTTCTACCTCCAGCTTGTGTTGAGTATTGCTCGAGCACTGTGGCAACCCATGGGAATATGATGGTGTGATGAAGTGGTAGACAACCGGAAGCAAGGGGTTAGTTTTACAGATAGAGTGTTTGTGTTCAGAAGGCAGTCACCCAGTCTGCGCTTCATCTCTCTCTTTTCTCCCTCTCTCTCTCTCTCTCTCTCTCTTATTGGTTTGTAAGAAGCACAGAGTGGCTGATTCACTTGGAAAATGATCTCTGACTTATCAATTCAAAAGTCACAGCTTACAGCAACTGCTGCAGGAAAAATAATTCTTCAGGATTAAAGTGTGGTTTTGACCACACAGGATGGCAACTTCTGGGCTAGGAGAAGATCTGCACATTTTCTCTACTTTCTCTTTCTCTCTGTCTTTGTAACCTGTTCCCAGCTCCGAGCTGCTTCACCACTCAAAAACTAATCACACATGTGTTGGCTGCAAAAGATCTCCATCATTGATAAATGCCTCTAGTCCACAGACCAATCAACTTCTTGCTGCTAACTAAAACTGCAGCAGTACACACCCTCACATCCCAATTGTCTATAATCTGAACTTCAATTACTGTCTATTCAAACTTGTTTACAGTGCCTGCCATGACTATCCGATTAGTTATTTCCAAAACTACTCTTTTAAACACTGGTTGTTAAAACAACACTTTCTCATTTCAGTCCACAGTTTTAAAAACACAAGCGTGAAAGACATGGTTCTGACAATACGGAGAGTTAACTTTTTCCACCAGTAGCAAAAGTTCTTAGTATCTATTAATCAAATTGATTGAGGGCAGGACAGAGCTTCTTTTTGAGATAAAAATCACCCTCCCAAATTGAAGTTAAATAGCTGGTTTTATTTGAGTATTTGTACTCTTTTAGAATTACTAGATATAGGGTATATTAAGTAATGAGTGAGATTGCTGTAATGAAAGTGGTTTAAGCCAGGAGAATATGGAATGACTGATTGATTGTGAACCCGGAGTCTGTTTTACATTGTGCCAAGTTTTATTTTCTTTTAAAATGAAGAATTATGAGCCTTTATTCCATTAGAGATGTAGACCAATTTCCACCACAGGAGTAAACCAATAGGTTCACATCAACATTAATGTATCACATTGCTGATTCTATATTTGTAATTTTACCACAGTACTGTATACTGCAGTGATGTTTGATGCAGACCATGTTTAGTTCTAGTCTGTAACTTTGAAAACTATTTCCAGTTGGTCGAAATACTCGTGGTGGTAATCCTTCTATTATCATGCATATGAAGGCGCAGCATGTAATTAAGGAGGCAAATGGAATTTTGTCCTTTGTTATTAGGAAATTGGAGTTTCAAAAACAGGGTAGTCTTGTCACAGCTGCATAGGGTGATGGTGAGGCCCTACCTTGAGTTGTGTGCAGTTTTGGTCTGTGCATTTAAAAAAGGACATGCTAGCAATAGAGACTGTTCAAAGTGAATCACTAGGCTGATTCCTAGGATGCAGGCATTGAATGATCAAGAATGACTAAGCATGTTAGGCCTCTATTCATTAGAGTTCAGAAGAATGAGGGGTGATCTTAATGAAATGGAAGATTCTGAGGAGGCTCGACAGAGTAGATGTTGAGAAGATGTTTCCACTAGTGGGGGGGGGGGGGGAGGTATCGAACTAGGCACTACTTTAGAGAATGAGGGGGCACTCATTCCTAACAGATATGAAAGATTATTTTCTTCCAGAAGGTAGTGAATGTCTGAAATTCTCTAGCTCAGATGGTTTGGGAGGCTGTGACATGGCCTTTAAAGAGGATGTAGATAGATTTTTTTAAATATGAGGGAGTTGATGCCTATGCTGAGCTAGCATGAAAGAGGAGCTGAGGCCTGGGGCAGATTAGCCATGATCTTACTAAAAGGCAAGGCAGGATTGAGGGGCCATATGGACTATTCCTGCTCCTTTTTCGTATGATTTTCAGATCTAATCTGGGAGAGGGTTGCAAGAGTCAGGGAGGTTGATAATTCATTGCTGATATTACTCAACCTCCCAGATGGTGACCTGTTAATGGTGATGGCTAAAACTTTAGAGTACCGCAATTTATTTGTTCTACTTTTCTATTTCTCTCACTTTGTGGGTGAAATTGTTTTTCTCCATAAAACAAATCAAATGATAGAAATTCTGAAGCCTGTTTTGAACTGCATCATAACCATCAATGGGAGGAAAATAAGTTTTTCTGGTCTTATCTGAGGAAAAGTGTTCTTGCTATCAAGGGAGGGCAGTGGAAGTTTTCCAAATTGATTCTGGGGTAGTGGGGCTGATATATGAGGAGCTGCTGAAATCAGTTCACTGGACTTCAAATGAACAAGGGGGTATTTCATAGAAAATCTATAAAATTTTAATGGGAGTAGATACGGGAAATGCAGGAGGGATGTTCCCAATGGGAGGAGAATCCAGCACAGGGGATCAAAGTCAAAGGATATGGGGTAAACCATTTGAGGACTGAAATGGGGTGAAATTTCTTCACCCAGTGAGTGTTGAGCCTTTGGAATTCACTACCACAGGAAGGAGTTGATCAAAAATATTGTATGATTTCAAGAAAGATTTAGATATAGCACTTGGGGCAAAGGGGATCGAAGGATATGGGGAAAAGCAGAAAGAGGCTGTTGAATTGGATGATCGGCCATGATCGTAATGAATGGTGGAGCAGGCTCAAAGGGCGAAATGGCTTCCTCTTGCTGTTATTTTTGATGTTTCTGCGTTTCTATGTCAAAGCTGGTTGTGGCGTATGTCTAGCAATCAGATTTTCCACTAAGAGTGAAGGTGGGTGCTGAAATTACACTTTGAATTTTGAGTGGATTATTGGAAGAAGCAGGAAAGATGTTGTGATTTTGTGAACTGCATTCTTCATTATTATAACTTTAGAATTACAATTGATGACAGTTTATAACACAGTATTCCTAAGTGCAATAGAAAAGGCAGAACTGAATTTTACAGGTCACAGCAACAAATATTGCCAGCATACATTCCTCTTTGTTTTTCACATTTTTGATCATTGACAATGGGAATAAATACCCTAGTCTTTGTGCCTCAGAAGGAAAGGGGGAGGGATGGAAGGAAAACAAGCTGGTCAAACTGCACATAAGACACATGACAGTCAGCAACAGTTTCAGCTAACAAAACGTATCGACCGTGAGGCAATGGTCTCGGAGGTTGTGCTTCATGAGGGAAACCATTAATTAACAGTGATGCATGCTGCATACAGATCTGCAAACCAGCTCCACCTTTGCCACAATACACCAGTGTCTATTGAGGCTACTGCTGTCCTCAGTGTTTATATCTTGGTACTAGTTTGGGGCTATAAGTAACTGACAATCAGACTTGGTTTTCTCAACAAGCCAATTCATCAGCTTTTTAAACTTCATTTGTAGGACGAGGGTGCCACTAGCATTTAACACCCATCCCTATTTGCCCAGAGGGCAATTTAAGAGTCAACCACACAGCTGTCACATATAGACCAGACCAGATAAGGATAGTAGTTTCCTTCCCTAAATGACATGAATGAACCAGATGGGTTTTTCCAACAATCGACAATGGGTTCACAGTTATCATTAGACTATTAATTCCAGATTTTTATTGAATTCAAATTCTATTATCTGACATGGTGAGATTCGAACTCAGGTCCCCAGGACATTACCTGGTTCTCTGGATTAATAGTTGAGCAATAATATCACTAGGCAGCAGCATGAAGTGGTTGTACAATTTCACTGACTGGCACGACTTCCAAAAATGTAGGGTACTATAGATCAGAGCCACACAACTCTTCATCAGTCCGGACATTTACATCAACAGAATACAATTTCAATCCTTCATCCAGCTCATCAATGACCAACAATTCCATGCCTTGCAAATCAGCACTCACTTCCTTGTTGCATAAGACAATCCTCTCTTACACCACTCTCTTTCTAAAAGAAAGTTTGAATCCTCAGAGCTCTACTTTCTATATACTTTAGTAATGAAGCATGCAATTTCTCAAGACACCAGAAACAAGTTAATGAGCAGCCCAATCGGATGCTGAAAACAGCCAGTTAACAGCAATGGCCAGAGGCCAACTGCTTTCTGTATCTCGAGAAATAAAGATTAGATAACTGGAGTTGCCTACTTTTTATTACATGTGCAGGTTTTTGAAAGGACTGGCCACTGGAAATGCATAAACTGCTATCAAGAGAGGGTAAAAGTGAATTGTGTGATACTGGTTAACTGGACCTGTTCAAAGGGTCCTTCAATAATCAAATACCTCACCCTCTTACATAGGATTATACAGAATAAGTGCTCTAACAACAGGCCACTCAGCCCAATAAATCCATGCGAGTGATTTTTGTTGCACTCTAGCATCCTCCCAAAGGATCTAAATTTATCACTGTAACTTTCCATTACCTTCTCTCCATCTGCTTGTTTAATTTCACATTAAATGTATCCATATTATTCACTTCAACCACTTTCTGTAGTAGCAAGTTTCACATTGTTACCACTCTTCAAATTAGGAAATTTCTTCTGAATTCCCTACCTGATTTTTCAGTGGCTGTAACTTATATTGATGACCTATAGCTATGTTCATGCCCACAAGAGCAAACATTTTCTCCGCATCAACTCTATCAAAACCTCTCTTAATTTTAAAGACTTTAATTGGGTCATCCCTCAGCCCTCTCTCTTCAAGAATGTAAAGACTTAGCCTGTCATTCATAGAGGGATAGAGTCAAAGAGTTATATAACCACAGAACCAGACCCTACGGTTCAATGTATCCACGCTAACCAGATGCGTATTCTAACTGATCCATGTCCCATTTGCCAGCATTTGGCCCAAATCCTCTAAATACTCCTTATTCATGTAACCAGGTGCCTTTTAAATGTTGTAATTGTACCAGCCTCCACCACTTCCTCTGGCAGCTCATTCCACACACGCAGTATGCTCTGCATGAAAAAGCTGCCTCTCAGGTCCAGCTTAAATCTTTCTGCAAGGTTTGTGAAGGTTTGTAGCTCAGGTTGAGGTTTAGGGTGTAGGTTTGCTCACTGAGCTGTAGGTTTGATATCCAGATGTTTCATTGCCTGGCTAGGTAACATCATCAGCAGCGACCTCCAAGTGAAGCAAAGCTGTTGTCTCCTGCTTTCTATTTATATCTTTCTCCTGGATGGGGTTCCTGGGGTTTGTGGTGATGCCATTTCCTGTTTGTTTTCTGAAGGGTTGATAGATGGCATCTAGATCTATGTGTTTGTTTATGGCATTGTGGTTGGAGTGCCAGGCCTCTAGGAATTCTCTGGCATGTCTTTGCTTAGCCTGTCCCAGGATAGATGTATTGTCCCAGTCAAAATGGTGGTTTTTTTCATCCGTGTGTAGGGTTACGAGGGAGAGAGGATCGTGTCTTTGTGGCTAACTGGTGTTCGTGTATCCTGGTGGCCAACTTTCTTCCTGTTTGTCCTACATGGTGTTTGTGACAGTCCTTGCATGGAATTTTGTCGATGACGTTGGTTTTGTTCATGGGTTGTACCGGGTCTTTTAAGTTTGTTAGTTTAAACTAACATGTGGGGAAACATGTAGGGAAGCAGAGAGCTTTAGGGAGGCATATCCAGAGCATAGGTCTCAGTAGCTGAAGTGACCAAGTG
Source organism: Hemiscyllium ocellatum (assembly GCF_020745735.1). Taxonomy (NCBI): domain Eukaryota; kingdom Metazoa; phylum Chordata; class Chondrichthyes; order Orectolobiformes; family Hemiscylliidae; genus Hemiscyllium; species Hemiscyllium ocellatum. The sequence goes on along the minus strand of NC_083418.1, from coordinate 44,749,184 downwards.
GGGAGCAATTAAAAACATAGGTTCACAAGAGACTGAGATCAAAGGAATGCAGCAATGCTGAAGGGAGTTAGGGCTGGAAGAGGTTACAGAGATGGAGAGAGATGGGCTCACAGAAGAATCGCAAACAAGGATGTGAATTTTAAAATTGAGTCATTGCTTAATTGGGTGTCAATCCAGGCCACTCAGCAAAGGTAATAGGTTCATGGAATAAGTGAAAAAACAGACAGTATGATGTATCAAATGTTTAATTCTGAATGAAAAGAATTGGGTGCACCAAAGTCCCTATAAATAATTGAATTTTCATATTTCAGATAAATAGAAGTCTTGGAAGATGTTAGTTTTAAGCTGAAGGACAGAATTGCTATGAGGTGAAACATAATGGATGATACACCAAATACATATTAAAAATTTGTTGAGAAGAAAGTAAATGTACCCCTTTTTTACCAAGTTAAAAATCATACAACACCAGGGTTGTAGTCCAACAGGTTTATTTGGATGCAGTAGCTTTCGGAGCGTTGCTCTCCTGATAACTGAGTCTGGGTATACTTTTATTTTTTTTCTCACTTCATTCCAAGAAATTGAATTATTTTTGTGCTGTCTTTTTCGTCTAACCAATGGTGAAGGTGTTAAACTGGCATTATGATCTGGAAATTTTGACTTGGTTCTAATAAGCTGGGTCACTGTAACATTGAGTGTATTCTTCTGTTGGGCTTTTTAGAATCATCTAAAATAGTGTTACAAAAATGATTAATAGCTTTGTTTAAATATCAAAATACATTGCAAGTGAAAACACAGTTTTTTTTATTATCTACTTAGGATAGTTTGTACAGCTGCAGTGAACATGAAGCTCTATGTGGCATGGAACTGTTAAACGATCTGAAGCATTGACAGTTCTAATGCATTCTCAAGGAGAAAAGCATTATTTTTATCCAATGTCTTTATAAACCTCGTAACACATGCAATTTATGTGGAGGCTATAAAATAGCAGAATATTCTCTGTGAATTCTGACAATCATGGAGAATTTTACAAAAACAGAAGAGAAGGAACGGGAAACATAAGGAAGATGAAAAAAGGAGCTGTAATAATTCAAATTTCCATCGAATTTGAAAGGCAATATTCCAAGTAAGTGAAGACATCCAACTCAAATCAAAATTATGATAAAGGTTGGTGCTTATGGTTAAAAGCATCCACCATGAAAGAACGCATTCCAAGAATGTTGGGAGGAGGCATCAGAGCCAGGCTGTACCCCTTCCTCTCACATTGTGCCACCAAACATATTAAACTTATATTACTAGTGACGTAGAAGTACTAAATCAAACTGAAAACTGGGCACTTTGGTGAAAAATATTTAGCGTTAGACAACCAGTCTGTAGTTGATCAAGTCAACACATTACATTACTCTAGGAACAGGAGCAGATTATATTATTGCAACGCATGACATGAGTTATCTCTCAGATAAATTTGAACAAGTCTTAAAAATATTGTAGAACCCAACATACCAACCTTGCAGTAAACATAGGATATGGTTTCTGAATCTTGAAAATTAACCAAAGAATTGTACCATGTACTGCAAAGGTACCTGCAGCTAAACAGCAAACTATGGATAGCCATATCCTCCCCCAAATTCATTTGGTGCAATTTTCCCTCCTGAGAGTTAGTGAGAAGGGTAAATAATTGGGAAAATTGACCTCGAAGGGGGGCTTGTCCTTTCATATCTTTTCAGCAATTCAGTGTTGAATAAGAATGTCAGTTGGAGGCCTGACTGCTGAAAAGCTGTACATGAATTTCCACATTGTATAATAAACTTGTTATTGTTTGAATCTATCATTGGTTCAGTAACTTCTCTAAACTTAAATGAATCATCTTAAAATATGACATTGCCATGAAGGACGCTAAAGCAATTTTGGACTCAAATTTAAAAAAAGATTGAGAGTCAACATTGGAAAAGTGTTGCCAAAACTTCAGAATGCATGAAAAAGGACAGTAGAAGAATGTTCTGGCAAAGTGAAGGCAGGTGAGTCAGAAAATAAACTTACATATGCATTCAGGCTGCAACACAAAGATATAATCACCTGTGAAGAAAATCCTGATCCGGTGATCACAATCTTCCAGTCGGAAAGCAGAGGGAAATACTGGGGATCTAGTGAGCAATGAATAAAAAGGACAAATAGATTGATTTGGCAGTCTTATCTCAGAGAAATCCAGTTCCTAAGAAAGGACAGTTTAAAATAAAAGTCCCGCAGTCTGAGGTTAATGCTGTTTTTTATGCAAAGTGGACAAGAAAAGCAAACCCAGAAACGTGACTGTAAAACAGGTGTTTAAGAAATTGTAGAAATAAATTAAATACATTTTGAATGGGTATTGCATGATTTAAGAAATAAATATTATTACAATGCATGACATGAGTTAGATCACAGGTAAGTTTGAAGAAGTCTAAAAGACTTTCAGCAATTATTTCAAACTGAGGTGCAACAAGATCCTGGAAAGAGTGAAGTTCACAAAAATGTTCAGAAGTCAGGTGAACCAGTACATACATTAATTAATGACCTTTGTAGACTGGTTTAAGGATGTAAGTATTTGGAAAACAAAATTAATATGAGACTGCATTATACTGGGTATTGCCGATGAATCCCCCTCAAACCTCATTCTTGTAAAAGCAATACAGCTAGTGAGACAAATGGAGATTCCTAAACAGAACAGACTGATAATGGGATTGAATAGCCTGATAGTGAAAAAAATCCTTCACTCAGGTTACTCCAGTCCCTGTACATTCCTTAAAGTTTCTATTGAATGCAAGTATTGGCTGAGGTTAGCATAAGGGTCCATTAGGTGCATTAGTCAGGGGTAAATATAGGTTAGAATGGGAATGGGTCTGGGTGGGTTACACTTCAGAGGTTTGGTGTGGACTTGATGGGCCGAAGAGCCTGTTCCCACACTGTAGGGATTCTAATCAATCCTTTGATCCCATCTTCTCATCCTTGCCCTTTGCCTGAAGTGTGGTGACCACAAGGTTAAACTCACTACCAGTCATTTCTGTCTAATAGGAGAGTGGGGCTATGGTGACTTTACCTTACCAGAATTACAAACAATTATTACTACTTTATTTGTACGATTTTATTTAATATTTAATGCCACATCAACACCTGAAATTGTTTTATAAGCAGATGAAGGCCTTTCAATCTGGTTGCTTCATCATTGAATTATCTCCTTCTTTACCTCTGAAGGCATATCAAATCCCATTGTTTCCTTCCCGCTAAGTGTTTAAAATGCCTATTGTTGGCACTGACATGGGGTCATACCATTGAGATTAACCCTGAGCGTTAATTCCTGGCTCCAGCGGGACAACTGTAGTTCATATGTGTGTGCATTCTTGGAACATGTACCCTTTCCTACTAAAATTTAATTCTTTGATTTTCAAGTTTATTTCACTTCATTCAATAGCTGGATTATCAATTTTGTAATATTACAAAGGATTACCATGCATGGTTAGACACCACTTGGAGTACTGAGAATACTTCTGGGCATTACATCTTTGTAGGGAGTACAACGTAGATTTTTTTAAAAAATGACACGTGGATGTCAGGGATTAAGTTATGAGGAGTGATTACACAAATTAAGCTTGATTTCTGTAGAATTTAGAAGGTTAATGGTTGATTTGACCAAAGTCTTCAAGATATTCACAAGAAATGACACGGTAGATGAAGATAAACTATTTTCACTGGTTGGGGATTCTCGAACTAGGGACAAAGTTTGAGAAGTAGGGCCAGATGGTTCAGGAGAAATCTGCAGAAACATTTCTGTGCATAAAAACTGCCAGTTGTTCAGAAAAATCTTTCACAAATGGCAGTGGATGCAGAATCAGTTGTTCATTTTATATCTGTAATAGATAAATATTTGTTAAGTATTAAGGGATGTGGAGTTAGGCAATGAATCAGCCATGATCTGATTGAATGGTGGAACATATTCACAGGGTTGAATGGCCTATTCGTAGAATCCCTACAGTGTGGAAGCAGGTCATTCAGCCTATTGAGTCCATACCAATCCTCCGAAGGGCATCTCACCCAGAAACACACCCTAGCCTACCAGCCCTACATTTCCCATGGGTAATCCACCTAGCTACACGTCCCTGAACACTATGGTCAATTTAGCACGGCCAATCCACTTAACCTGCACATCTTTGGACTGTGGGAGGAAACCGGAGCACCTAGAGAAAATCTTCGAGTAAAAAGTGAGGTCTGCAGATGCTGGAGATCACAGCTGAAAATGTGTTGCTGGTTAAAGCACAGCAGGTCAGGCAGCATCCAAGGAACAGGAAACTCGATGTTTCAGGCCAGAGCCCTTCATCAGGAATGAATGATGAAGGGCTCTGGCCCGAAACGTTGAATTTCCTGTTCCTTGGATGCTGCCTGACCTGCTGTGCTTTAACCAGCAACACATTTTCACCTGGAGAAAACCCACACCAACACTGGGAGAATGTATAAACTCCACATAGACAGTTGTCCAAGGGTGAAATCGAACCTGAAACCCTGGTGCTGTGATGCTCACAGTGTTCTTGTTCCTATGTCCCTTTATAATTACTTAAATACTAAGTGGGATCCAACGGTAAAGTCACTGTATTCCTACCAGTCCTTACGGCTGCTCTCTCAATAGAATGAGACAGCTAACAGTGGTTTAACCTGAGGGTCACCATTCCTCAGGTAAATGGAGGTGTCCTTCATAGTAATCTCAGCTGGGGCAGGAATTGAACTCACATTGTTAGCATCATTCTGCGTCACATACTAGCTTACCAGCCAACTGAGTTAATTGATGCCCTGATCCAATATGGATGCCCACAATGGGATGACACAAACCCGGAGTATGTGCTTGTCACAATTAAAACAAAAATGGACACAGTTGGATACTCCCAATTTGATCTTCAAGTATTAGTTTCCAGTAGTTATCATCCCAAGTATCAGATTAGAAAAAGCAGCAAGATGGTGAACATTTTCTATTAGTACACAGAAGGAAATGCACAGGAAAGCTTGGGTAATTTTAGCTTTATTAATATTAAAGACATCAGTATGATGATGTCTATCAGGCTTACATATGAAATACTCAATGCAGGTTCTCATAGAGGGACCTTCTCAAAGTGATGCATCTCTGTGAGAGCAACATCCAATCTGGGATTTTCAATAATTGATTGTTGGAGGCCCACGTGCTCTCAGTAAAGATCTTCTATTATGTGGTTAGAAATGTTAAACAAGGAAGAACTACATTTAACGTTTTGAAATAGAGACCCTATATAATTTGGCAAAACAAAAACAAAAAAACTGCAGATGCGAGAAATCTGAAACAAAAACAGAAATTGCTGGAAAATCTCAGCAGATCTGGCAGCATCTGTGGAGAGAAATCAGAATTTCAGGTCCAGTGGCCCTTCAGGACATGTTCTGGAGTTCTGAAGAAGGATCACTGGACCTGAAACATTAACTCTGATTTCTCTCCACAGATGCTGCCAGACCTGCTGAGATTTTCCAGAAATTTCTGTTTTTGCCTTTATATTATTTAATGCATATCCTTCATATTCTCTTATGAATCCACCAATGCTCAGATATTGTATTGGAAGATTATACCCATAACTGCTACCATGAAAGCTCATATCCCATTGACATCAACATGAAAGCTCATATCTCACTAATACTGTTGTGAAAACTCATATCCCATGAATGCTGCTATGTAAGTTTATATCCTACTGATATCACTGCGGAAACTCGTACCAAACTGATACCACCATGGAAGCTTATATCGCACAGACGTCATAGTGGAAACTCATATCCCACAGATACTGCCATGGCAGCTCATGTTCCACTAATCAGTCCATTGCTCGAGATGGTGAGGATAGTGGATTTGGTCTGCAGAGAATCCATCATCTTTTGAAAGCAAGGATTGTAATAATTTAAAATTATTGTAAACATTGCAGCACAATTCTATGACTTGATTCATTATTTAAAAAGACACCGAGTGTAATGGGTTACAGTAGCCAATCTTGCCTCACTTTTCTTTTCAGACAGGTAGCATCAACAAGTGTCTCTTCTAGATTTACATTTGACCTTGGGAGCTGGCTGCTAGAATGTGGCAAATAGCCAATTATCTGCAAATCAATTTACTTAAGAGTCCTATTAAGACTGTAATCCCATACTGACCGGGATTTCCATTTGCCAATTCAGGGAACCAAAAATACTCTAGAACACATGTAAAACACTGTTGTGTGTTCGAGGCAGTAAGTAGAAAAGGATCACATTTATTCACTTTAAAGACTCCTGTCATGCCCAAAATGGCCACTGGGACACACTGACTCTTTAGAGGAGAGATTGTCCATCCAGGATTGTTCCTAAGCTGCTGTGGCCATTTGATACAAAATCTTACCTATTCTTTTCTTTTGCTGTTTCTATCTTCAGATTGGCAGCTTCCTCCTCAGTTGATGAGGTTGCCAACCAGTGAGCACTGGAAATTCTACAATCTCTTATGGCAAAATCCTGGGGTGAGCTTCCCGAATTTGTTACTATTCCAGATGAGCAACCCTAAATTGTTAAATTCCTGAGTGAGGAGAAATAAACTGTTTCCTCTTCTTTATTCACTCACCCCTTTGGTCACAACAAGGTTAATTTTAAGATGATCCTTTGCCTTGTTACCTATCTCCTGGATGAACTGAATTTATGTTTCGAAAGAAGCCAATTTAACCAGGCTTTCTTGAGATAACAAAGGGTGAGTTTATTAATTCCTAAACGTGAGAGAAATTAGTAACACAAGAGGCATTCACACAGATTAGAAATAACAGCTGCATCCATAAAGATAAAAGTTTAAAAAAAGATATACGGATCACTGGCTGAATTGTTCACAAAGTGAAAGTTAAACGTTGCAGCCTTGGTAAGGCAAAGTACCAGTAATATTGACTTTGGTAGGTGGACAATGGGTTTCATAATCTTTAGTTTTTCAGACTGCTTGAGATTTTGTAGTTCTGATTACTTTCAACTGTGATTGAATTCTAGCATAACCCAGGCTCATACAAACAGCACTCCCAATAGTATGCTCTGGTAGTATTGAATCTGGCTTTTTAATCCTTTGTGTATTATTCAAAAGAAAAAACACCAAATGTATCAACAGTTTGGAACATAATCTGTAAGGGCCATCAACCCCTTTTATCTCAAATTGTTCTCTCTGTTTGAAGTTTCTTTGAGACTTCTAAGTGTTATATCCCATTGGTACCACACAGAATTTTTTCCAGCCAGCCTTGAATTTACACTTATGGTTATTTTGTCTCTGAACATTCCTCTTAAAAAACACACACACATAAAATTGGCATAAAATTCACTAAAGAGGAGGAAAACAACAACAAACTGCCATCCCTAGATGTCACAGTAGAGTGAACAGCCAATGGGCAACATCAAACAATGCACACGGACCAAATATTGAACTACAGAAGCAATCACCCCAACATCCACAAATGAAGCTGCATCAGAACATTATTTCAATGAGCCACCACACACTGCAGCACAGAGGAACTATGCAGAGCAGAGGAAAATCACCTATACCATGTATTCAAAAAGAACGAGTACCCAATGAACACAGTCTGCCAATTTCTCAGCAACAAACCCAAACAAGCAGACAAAACATGTCCAGAAACCCTAGCCACTTTCTCCTACATCAAAGACATCTCGAAAATGACTGCCAGACTACTCAGACCCCTTGGCATCATGGTAGCCCACAAATCCACCAACACACTAAAACAGCAGCTAATGAACTTGAAAGACCCTATACAGACAACAAGCAAAACTAATGTCATTTACAAAATACTGTGCAAGAACTGTAACAAACACTACATTGGACAAACAGGCAGAAAACTAGCCATCAGGATGTATGAACACCAACTAGCCACAAAATGACATGACCCTCTCTCACTTGTATCCTTACATACAGATAATGAAGGACACCACTTTGACTGGGACAACACATCCATCTTAGGACAAGACAAACAGAGACATGCATGAGAATTCTTAGAAGCATGGCATTTCAACCTGAACTCTATCAACAAACACATCAAGTTAGACTCCATCTACTGCTCCTGAGAAGAATAACAGGAAATGACATCACCAAAGAAACCCAAACATATAAATAGAAAGCAGGAATCATGTACTCTGCTTCGCCTGAGGACCGCTGAAGATGTTACCTAGTAAGGTGAGGAAACGTCTGGAAATGAACCTCCCAGCTCAGCGGGCAAACCTACGTCCACACACACACATTCTGGAATTAAAGGCTAAAAATGCCTTTAGCTTTCCATGGTTTTGACATTGTAACACACTATACTTCCTGTGTTGAGAGTCTGCTCACTATCCTTAACTGGGTGGCAAACCTCCTCCCTAGCATTTCATTGTCTTCCCACTTTGAAACAGCGATGGGTGTGTCCATAGTACACCATGCAGGATTGCGACCTGGAACTAGACCTCATGTCAGATTCCTGACCCTGCAATAAAAATTTCAGTACAATATCTCATCCACCTGGATGAAGCTCAAAATGATTTTGAGTCAATCTAACTTACAGTTCAATTGTTGTTTTGCTGGAGGGAATCAGAGTGATGTTACCAAAATGGCAATGCCAAATCTGAGTGAAACTCAGAACACCATGCCGATCTTCTAACTAAAGGAACATAGGTACATGAAAAAAAGACTAGCTGCATTAATAACAAGGAAGGCAAGAATGGTCAGACCAAACACTATGTTTGATATTTTTACTGTTAAGCAGCTAACCTTTCTGCATACCTTCCACTATCCACTTCGACCTTAACAAATTGCAGATAATATTTTGGAAAATATAAAAGTTGCCTCTCTTTGTAAGATTATCTGGCAAAAAAACAATTTTTGCATATATATGAATTCATAACTTCAAAGCAATATGTTGCTCAGAAAATCAAGCAGTACAGAAGAATGTAAACGAGATGGACATGGATTCTGAACATCACTGAGAAATCTAATCTTTTATTTCGTACAACTACTTGGATAATATTCAATTCTAACTAAAACACATATGCTTTCTGCTGAATTTAAAGTGGTATTTATTGAACTCAAATGCAATTAATTCAGGGAGATCTCAAATTCATATAGCGACAAATGACATGTGCAATGCAGAACCCTAACATGTACAGGGCTTGATTCAGGTTAAGCTCTTATTAAGGCAATGTCCCTGAAAATTGAGTACACTGTAACCTCTCTAGCCTGCAAATCTATTATTCAGGAAAACCAGCCATCCAAAAACCTTTTGAGCAGATCCAGGCAATTCCTCGACATTCATCGACATTATTAAGAACAATGTTTTTGGAGTGGAACCATGGAAGATATCATATTTTGATAGGTATGCCAATGTTTACTATGTTTTATAATGTTCATCACCACTTCATGTTTCAGATAAATATTTATATCTACAATGTTTTCAGGTTCACACATTTGTGGTTTGGCATTCTATAATCTAGAAAATTCCAAAATCTAGTAATTATTTGGTCCCAAGCGCCAGGGACAGGATAAGTTACAGTATATGTACATATCAGGATTAATCCATAAAAATAAATAATGAATGGAACAGTGCCTTAACTTCATGGGAAGTGAGCACTGATAATGTTACACCTTGGCTTCCAATGACCATGATCCATATACATTTACCTGGATTATTCCATCAAAGATCAATTTCTTCACATGTCTCCTTCCCAATTGAATAAATGGATGACACTCTGACAAAGATACTTGGAATATCTGATTTAAACTCTGGAACTTTCAGTGTTTTACACTGCTATTATTGTTTTCTACAGCACAATGATGTCCTTCTGTTGGTGTAGGTGTCAGTAATTGTATAACATAATTGCTGTAATAAACTCACAATAAGTGTTCTCTTGAGGTTTAATTGCATAATGTCCATTGGAGTAAATTAATTTGTTTTTGTTTCATTAATAGAATCTTTATTAGGAGAAAGCAATCAAATCCTATTGACATATTGTGGGTGTAGAAATATATTTTTATAAGCATGATTGCACGAAGACTATTCTAACGAAATGATATTGAATTAATTTTTGTGCACTAAATATAGAAATTCAAAGATGGACGCTCCAATGTATCTCAATGAGAACCTCATCAGTTTGTTGAAATACTAATTAATATAATAAAGTTTAATCCCTCAAAGTTTAACACCATGTTAGACAATTGCAGTTGTATGAAAAGTATGATCAAACAAATTTTAAAATAAGGCACGATTTCTAAACAATTATTTTGTATAGGCTGCATTTTAGAGTACATAATTATCACCATAAATTTATTCTGCAACATTACAGTGAGTTTTATATTGCAGGGAACATCAATCATACAACTTTGACGGAAATATCAAATGGAAAATTGAAAATAAGGCTATTTTAAAGTTGTATAAAATAGCATTGGATTGAGTATTTTATTATAACATTATTATTAAGGATGAGCTCAGAAATAATCTTGAAACATTGGCTGTCTGAAGTTTCAGCCATTTATGAAAAATGAGCGAACTCCAGCGTTCTATCCCATTTTCATTTTCTCAATATGGTATCCTTGTGACAATGCTGTGGCTTTAAGAAATGTGATTTGTCCTAATTTATTTTCGAGAGAGATTGGGGACAAGTGCTGAACAGTCTATGAGAAGATTTCAACTTTTGAGTCTTGGGAATTTTTTTTTAAAGTTGGAACAATAGAAGAAGCGAGAGTGGGTGTAGTCAAGCCCCCACCCACAGAACCAGAGATGTTAGGTTTAGCTTTCAGCAGTTGCTGTTAGGGCCTTGAAGAAATGGAAGCTATTTTCTGCCTCTCTCTCAATTACAGCCAAAAGCTGAGGGCTCCCTTCCTGAGTTGCTAGATTGCACGTGAGACAAATCTGTTTTCTGAATTTGCCTTTTCCCAAGGTTGTGTTTATGTAATGTTACTATATTGGAACAGTTAATTAGTAATAACTACTGTATCTATTATTCTGTTAAGTTTCCAAAAAAGTTAAGTTATCCCAATTCCTCCTTTCTTTTATTGTGTATTAACTATAGTCAGAGACATAGAGATGTATAGCACAGAAACAGATCCTTCAGTTCAATGCATCTAAGCCACTCAGACAAGCTAACCTAATCTAGTCCCATTTACTAGCACTTGCCCCATATCCCTCCCAACCCTTCCTATTGTTATACCCATCTAGATGCCTTTTAAATGTTGTCATTGTACCAGCCATTTCCTCTGGTTGCTCATTCCATACATGCACCACCCTCTGCGTGAAAATGTTGCCCCTGAGGTCCCTTTTAAATTTTTCCCCTCTCATCCTAAACCTATGCCGTCTAGTTCTGGACTCCCCCAACCCGGGGAAAAAACCTTGTCTATTTCTCCTATCCATGCTCCTCATGATTTTATAAATCTATATAATGTCACCCCTCAGCCTCCAGGGAAAACAGCCCCAGCCTATTCAGCCTTTTCCTGTAGCTCAAATCCTCCAACCCTGGCAACATCCTTGTAAATCTTTTTTGAACCCTTTCAAGTTTCACAACATCCTTCTGATAGGAAGGAGACCAGAACTGTACACAATATTCCAAAAGGGACATAACCAATGTTCTGGACAGCCGCAACATGATGTCCCAACTCCTATACTCTATACTCAATGCTCTGACCAATAAAGAAAGCTTACCAATTGCCTTTTTCACTATTCTATCTACTTGCAACTCCACTTTCAAGGAACTATGAACCTGAACTTCAAGGTCTTTTTGTTCAGCAACACTCCCAGGATCTTCACATTAAGTGTATAAGTCCTGCTCTGATTTGCCTTTCCAAAATGCAGCACCTCACATTTATCTAAATTAAACTCCATCTGCCAGTCTTCAGCCCATTGGCCCACCTGATCAAGGTCCCATTGTACTCTGAGGTAACCATCTTCACTGTCCACTACACCTCAAATTTTGGCATCTTCTACAAACTTACTAACTATACCTCCTATGTTCAAATCCAAATCGGACCCAATACCAATCCTTGTGGCACTCCACTGGTTACAGGCCTCCAGTCTGAAAAGCCCACCACCACCCTCTGACTTCTACCTTGAAGCCAGTTCTATATCCAAATGGCTAGTTCTCCCTGTATTCCATGAGATGTAACCTTGCCACTCAGACTATCACAGGGAACCTTGTCGAATGCCTTACTGAAGTCCATATCGATTGTGTTCACCCGTCTGCCTTCATCAATCCTCTTCATTACTTCTTCAAAAAACTCTATCAAGTTTTTGACACATGATTTCCCACGCACAAAGCCATGTTGACTATCTCTAATCAGTTCTTGCCTTTCCAAATACATGTAAATCCTGTCTCTCAGGATTCCCTCCAACAACTTGCTCATGACCAGTTTCAGGCTGACCAGTCTATACTAGCTTTTCCTTACCACCTTTCTTAAATAGTGTTTGAATAAATTGTGTTTTGCTTAACATCAAGTAGTTTGATTATTGAATTGCATCTGGAACACAACACTTGACATTTACCTTTAAAATATGAAAAGGTTAGGGTCTAGGCTACCTTTTTAAAATATTTTGAGGGGGTCTAATCTGGTCCATAACACTATCACTGTCTCTGATCTTCAACAGGAAGTATATTTTTGTTTCCATCAAAAATAATTGGCAAAAGTAACCAGATACGAATCATCTAGGTTTTTTTTTGTGCCACTTTGGGTGGAGTGGGGCTGGGGTTCTGTGTTTGTGCAATCAAGTGATATTTCTGCGTTTTGTGAAAGAACACCCAAACTGGGAGACTAGACTTCAGGGAAGAAGCAATTGTGTGTGAGAATGTAAACAATGGGTTCAAGACTGACAAAGACACCTTAATGAGAAATAAACACTTTGCATTTGCTCGCTGCTTGTTATATATTTGTCAGCTGCGATTCTCCTTTTTATTGTGCAGTGAGGAACAGTGAAGAAAGAAAAGATTATTTGTCAGCTGAAATGAGAGTTTTGAAGTAAAAGAGTTCTAATGCTGAGTAGGGAAGGGCTATAGCCTTTCTGCAATTGAACCTGATTGATTGATTGAGGTGAAGTGAATGTAAATGCTTTATTATTGATTTGTGATCATTAATCTTTTAAAGAAATCAATCTAACAGTAGGTTCTAGTAATATGTCCTACCAACAGATAATGAGTACTCGTTTTAATTTCCAGAAAGTCAAAGCTGATAGCATTATATGGTCTATCACCTAAAGAAGAAATATTTTGTTGGATATAGTAATCATGCTACCATGATGGTATGGTACACAATGCTGTTTCATTCACATACAGAAATTTGGCCAGTAATATTTCATGTATAAAATACAGGGTTATCAAACTATTAGGCTTGTGGTGGAGCCACTGGGTCAAATCATTGGTATCACCTGCCTTAAAACTCTACCAGGTGGCTATATGTTCATTGGAATTAATCTATACTTGGGTGCTGATACTCATGGAGCAGGTCAGTAGCAATGTGTATTACTATATTTGAGTAAGCTAAATGGACAGTGTGCCCATGATTTGTACTCACAGTAAGCCAGATGTTTTGCTTCAGTTGAGAAATCCGACACAAAAATGACCATTACTGGATGCTTTGAGATGCATACAGCCAAACACCCTCACCAGTGTAATTAGAGGAAATCAGCATTTTTTCACTACCAGTCAAAAGAAACAAGGTTGACTTCAAGTTTTGTTTTATCTTTGGTACCTAGGCCTGAATTCTGTCCCGATGCATAAGATAAAATACTTTCCTGCCTGATACATACAAGCATCCAGTCCAAATCCTTGTGACCGGTGGACCCACAAACAAAAATGGACTGTACAGTATCACTAATTAGTATTAAATTTACAGATATGATCATAAAAGCCATAAGGATAGACGAGTTGAAAATGTGGATGTCTCTCATGAGGACAGGGTGAAGTATAAGATGGTTTCAGAAGAGCATTTTATTACATTCGACCAATACATTATTTGACCTATGAGTTTCTAATCATTAATTTGCTGAGCGCACACACATATACACAAAATGAATGCACCAAGGATGACACATCTGGCAATTTCTGATATCCAGCAGGACACACAATACTAACATATCCCTGCAGACATCAAAATGGCTGTTTTTGATCTGCTTGAACAATATGATTTATATGTCATTTCCACTTCACTGTGGGATAAAGATCTCCAGCTGTTAACCATCAAACATAAGAAAATATTCACTTAACATAGTCTCCTAAAAAGCATTGTCATTGGTCATATTCAAGGTCACTTTAGAAATGATATGTCAGACTTTGTAAGCATATTTTCTTCATTTATTTGTTTTGAGAACAGGACCTTTGTAAACAAAAATATTCTGTACGTGGTTGTAAAATACATAGAGAATATTCACGTGGGTATTTCCGTACCTGCTCTGATGAGAAACAAAAATATTTGTCATGATTTATTCTGCTGGCTGCTGTATACGAAATCTTCACTCAACATCCAATTTCAAAGATTCAAACCCACTAACTGGCATGGGTTTAGAAATCAGGTCAAATTTCCAAAATCTGATGTATGAATAAAATACTAGGCCATGGCAATGACACAGTCAAGTCTCATTTAAATATTTTAAGAGCAACAATTAGCATTTACACCGTGCCTTTAACATGATAATATTAACATAATAAAACTTTCCAAGGCATTTCACAAAAGCTTTATTAAGCAAAAAAATTGGGTATTGAGTAACATGAGCTGTTATTAGAACACAAAGCAAAACCTTTGTTCTTCAGCATCTTAAAAGGTGGAAAGTGAGGGAGAGCGATGGACAGCATTAGCAAGGGAAATCTAGAATTTCAGATCTGGGTAATTGAAGGTACTGTTGCCTTTTGTAAAACAACCAACCTAAGGAGTATGTAAGGGCCCAGCAGTAGAAGAGCCATCACTAAGCAGAAGGTACCGCAGAAGCTGAAAGGTCTGAAGGTGGATATATCACTCAGACCAGGTAGACTATATCCCAGGGTTCTGAAGGAGACAGCTGAGGAGGTTGTGATGCATTTGTAATCTTTCAAAAATCACCAGAGTCAAGGAAGCTACCAGAAGAGTGAAAAATAACTAATGTAACACCCCTGTTTAAGAAGGGCTGGGGGTGGGGGGTTTGTTGACGGCAGAAAAAAGGAAACTATAGATCAGTTATGATTTGGAGATGCCGGTGTTGGACTGGGTTGTACAAAGTTAAAAAACACACAACACCAGGTTAGAGTCCAACAGGTTTAATTGGAAGAAGTGAAAGCTAGTGTGCTTCCAATTAAACCTGTTGGACTATAACCTGGTGTTGTGTGATTTTTAACATAGATCGGTTAGCCTGACCTGGTCATTGGTAAGATTTGAGAATCCATTATTAAGGATGAGATGGTGTACTTGGAAGTGCATGGTAGAATAGTGTAGAGTCAACACGGCTATGTCAAGGGAAGGTTGACAAATCTGTTAGAAGTCTTTGAGGAGATAACAAACAAGTTAGATAAAAGAGAGCCAGTGGACATGATGTATTCAGATTTCCAGAAGTCCTTTGAAAAGGTGCTGCACAGGAGGCTGTGAAAAAAGATAATAGCCCACCGTGTTAGGAGCAAGGTATTGGCATGGTTTGAGGATAAGCTGACGGGCAGAAGGCAGAAAGTGGGGACAAAGCTGATGACTGGTAGAGTTCTGCAGGGTTCTGTGTTGGGATCACAACTATTCACGTTATGAGTTAATGATCTGGATGAAGGAAGTGAGGTCATAGTTGCTAAGTTTGCAAATTATACAAAGATAGGTGAAGTGAAGGTTGTGGAAGGGGAGTGTTGAGAAAGTGGAGAGGCTACCAAAAACATGGACAGGGTAGGAGAGTGGGGAAATAAGTGGCAGATGAAATACAATGTAGGAAAGTGTGAGGTTATGCACTTTGTTCGGAAGAATGGAGACAAAGACTATTTTCGAAACAAGGAAAGGCTTCAGAAATCTGAAGTACTAAAGGGCTTGAGACTCCTAGTTCAGGATTCACTTAAGGTTAAAATGTAGATTCAGTTGGCAGTTAAGAAGGCAAGTGCAATTTCTGCATTTATTTCAACAGGTCAGACCACATTTGGAATATTGTGAGTAGTTTTGGGCCCTGTATCTAAGCAAGGATGTGTTGGCATTGAAGGGGATCAAGAGGCAGTTTACAAGAATAATGGGGAATGAAGGGCTTGTCACGTGAGTGGTGGTCGAGGATTCTGGGTCTGTACTCAATGGAATTTCAAGGGACGAAGGGAAATATGATCAAACTTACAGAATACTGATTGGCTTGGATAGAATGGACACAGAGAAGATGTTTCCACTAGCTGGACACAAAAGCTCAAATCCAGCCATTGATGAACATGATAATGGTTGATGGAAGCGGCAAATTTGCTGGGCATTGCACCAGAATAGAGAGATGGAGGAATCCAACTCAAACATCTGTAGATTTGTGTCTGATTGGAAGGTTGATTTCCACAGATAGATGACTTTGTTCATACAACTTTATTTGCACAATTGAAATGGTTCACATAAGCCCACTTGACTGCCGTATAGACTTCAGTCTCCAACACTTGACTGACTTAAACAGGTTGACAGATATATTATCTACAGTCATGGTTTGATTCACTGATTTGCTGTAAACTGCAACCCCACAGAGAGAAAGGAGTTATCTATCAGTGACCTTGGAGAGCAATGTTGTTGAAAGGGGAGATACAGGTCAGAATTCCACATAACTTTGCACTTCAGTAGTCAAAGTAGGGATCTGAGTAGCCTACCTTTAACTTTGCTGAAACCGCAAAGGTTGCACCATGAGGCAGGAGAAAACAAAAATAGTTCACCATTGTGTATGTGTTTTATGAAAATGTCTTGTCATTTACTAATTTTTCACCACTTTTCTATGTTTAAGTTGTTGCATTTGTGCAAACTCAAATTTTCAGTTGCTTGGTGATGAGCTTGCGATATGAAATGATGGAACTAATTAGAATAACCGAGTCGCAGCATGGGAACAGACCCTCAGGTTCAACCCATCCATGCCAACTCTATAGCCTTGCTGCTAATACTTATTGCATGCCTTAATGTAGTCCAATCTAAAACTCCCATGCATTATCGACTCTGATGTACTTTGTGCACATATCTTCAAATAGTGCAAATGACTCTCTCACAACTTGTGCTATTTCTAAATATCCAAAGCAACAACTTTCACTTAGATAATGTTTTTCAAGGTAATAAAATGAGCCAAAGCGGATCAATGGAATGTTATCGTGCAGAATTTGACTCTGAGCCACTTAAGGCGATCTTAAGACATATGACAAAAAAGTTAGTCATCTGAAATTCCTTCAGTATCACTGGTTGAAAATCTTTGAACTCACACTCTTCCTGAATAGTACCTATAGCAAATAGATTGCAACAGTTCAAGAAGGCAGCTCACTACCACCTTCTTAAGGGCAACTTGGGATGAGCAATACATGCTGGCCAGTAATGCCCATATCCCATGAATAAATAGATAAACAATGTACATTTCAAGGACCATTTTAAAGGAGAAAAGACGGTTTAGAGAGGGAATTTAAAGCTTATACCTGGAAGGCTGAAGCTATGGCCAATATGGTGGAGTAAATAAAAAGAGGATGCTCCTGTGCTCTCCTCTAATTCCAGCCTCTGAAACAGCCTGATTTTAATCAACCCATTACTGGTGACCGTGCCTTCAGTGTCATGGCCCGAGGCTCTGGAAGTGTCTCAATAAACCTCGCAACTTCTCTTTATTCCTCAATACTACGCCTTCAGACCTAGCTTTTGACTAAGTTTTTGATCACCTATTCCAATAATTCCTGTGTGGATTGGTTTCAAATGTTGCATTGAGATTACTATGAAGTATTTTGGAATGTTTTATTAAGTTTGAAGTATTGTATAGATATAGAATCATAGAAGCACATCATTGTTAATGGGCAAGTGGCAGCTATTTGGTCCATCGCATCTGCTCCAGCTCTTTGAGAGTTTTGACCTAATGCCAATTTACAACTTTTTCCCTATAATCCTGCTCATTGTTTATATTTAAGTAATCATCCAATGCCCTCTTGAATGCCTCAATTGAGCCTCCGTCCTCTACATTTCCATACAGTGCATTCCAGACCCTAACTGCTTGCTGTATGAAAAAGTCCTTTCTTGCCTTGCTTTTGCTTCTTTTGCACAATACTTTAAAACGGTGCCCTCTCGTGATCCTTTTATGAGCAAGAACAGCTTGTTATTGTATTCTTACTAAACCATTTCCCAGCAGGATCGGCAGTTATGAGTACAGAGCACTCGGTACTCTGACTTTTAACTAACCCCTGTGAAGTGCCACTCAATTTTGCTCTATTTTAATGTTGTTTTCTAAAGCCGTGAAACTTGTGCAGGAGGCATTAAGTTCAAGTTGTGATGAAAATTTCATTAAACAATCCAATTGAAATATTAATATTAAAAGCACTAATATGCCTCTCCATTTGCAGTTACTTACGTACAGCCAAAGTGGCCGTGGGTAAACAGGAAGCAGGTGCTTTCACAGTAGGTTTGCACTTGAGGTGTATATTTTTGCCATTTATCACTTCCTCTGCTGATCATGGGGGTGTTGAAACATTCCCCTCAGTAAGCTGCTTTAATTCACTGAAAACTTGCTAATAATTGCTCAGTAACATTGAACATACTGTTCCCAAATATTAGTTATTTTGTTATCAATTAGTTTCATCCTATTTTTCATTCAAAAGCACATTTTTTCCAGAACTAAGTATGTGACTGTGTTAATACTAATTTTGTCTTGATATTCTATTCATTGAATGTAGATACAGGCCAAGCACAGATTTCCCAAATACTCATTTGACAGTATGCCTCATCAATAGAAAGCCAATCCTTGTCGTAGTTAGTTGAGGTTTTGTCGAGTCAGTGGGCTGAAGTATAATTTATTAGAGTAACAATGGAGGAGGATTTTTGTATGAAGGAAATCTCTAGGTATGTGTTGCTCCTGGGAGTGTTGAACACATGAAAGAGCATATTTGTCAGCTGATTGTTGCCCCGTTCGTGTGTCATATGCATTTTTAAAACATATTTTTTATGAATTCATTTCTGCTATGGATTCCAGAACTGTAGGGTTTCTGCTGAGGGAAGTGAAATATTCTGCTCCAAATTCCAACTGTGAATTTTACAATGAGATTTCTTCTTTTCATTCTATTACAAAGTGAATAACACATGGGAAATTTTAACTTAATGAAACTGAAGAGTGAGAGTCAGGTGGATGGGGGGGAGCGGTTAAAATCCGAGGGATCTGAAAACAGATCCAAGTTCAACCACTACCTCATCCAATTATGGTTATGACTGAGTCCAAAGGTGAACCAGCAGCTAACCTGATCCAAAGAGGCAGCCTACTACTTGAAATATGATAATGAACCCACAAACTCATCATCTTTCAGCTTTTTAACTTAAACTGTTGTTGAGCATTGAAAAAACTATACAATTCATCAATGGAAGGATTTCAGAAGCTAACTGCCCCTATATTTACATCCTGGATCTTGAAGGCCCCATGTTTTGAGGCCTCCAGTCAAACGTCACTGCGAAGCTCCTGGCCCTGCCACAAAACCCATTGATCTCCCTCACTAGTGAGCTCTGATCCTCACTCATGCTGAGAATTCTGACACTCACCCAAGAAAGGCTTCTAAAGACTTCTCCCTCTTCCCCCACCCTAATTTTCTGGTTCCTCTTCTGTGTGGCCAAGAGCTGCACTTAGTTCCATAGTCTCCCTCAAAAAAGTGGCCTCTGACACCCTTCTCCACTTGACACCATCACTCCCTGATCAAAGGAATGAAGGCACAAATGCGTAGCTAGCATATAACACTGGTGTGTAACCTGCAAGCACATGAGCAGCAGGTTCTTCAGGAGTTGGGTCATTGTTCCAGAGGCTCAACACCAGTGCTGGGATGAATTATAATTAGGCAGCCCAGACATGTTGGCCATTTTAAAGGAAGCAGCCAGTGTAGTGACTGCAGCCAATGTAGTGAGGAAGACAGACAGGCTCCTGAAACTGGAGGATCAAGAGGAGGCCATCCAGAAGTGAAAACAGATGTTGCAGAAGATAGCGAGGCTATCACATGATGGAAATACTCTTTAAAGGCCTTTTACTATTTTATGAAAACCACATGGCCACATGTGTCAGGTCATTATCATGAAAGGGCAAGCCTCATAGTAGACTGCTAATGGTCACTATTGTAATGGATATGGGGTGAATCCCCTTGTAAGATAGACCCCTGGCTACTGCACACCTCCAAAACACTCCCATACCCTAGTCTACTGCCAGGAGTCCAAATCAATGTGGCTTGATTTTAACAGAAAGCTGTTTGGGGAGCCCAATGGTATTGTCGCTGGGCTAGTAATCCAGAGACCCAGGTAATGTTCTTTGAAATTTACATAAAATAATTTTAAAAATGGAATTAAGAGCCAAATGATGACCATGAAGCAATTTTTGATTTTTGGAAAACCTACTTGGCTTGATAATGTCCACAGTGCAGGTCTGCAACACAGAAAAGTGTCTATTGAGTCTGTGCTGATCAAAAACAAACGCTAAACTATAATAATCCCATTTTCATACAGTCTAGTATGCTCTGCCATCACATGTGGACATCTAAATTATTTTAAAATGTTTTGAGGCCTTCTGTCTCTGTCATCCTTAAATGCAGTGAGTTCCAGTTTCCCAAAGAATTCCTCACATTCCCTCGAAACCTCCTGCCCGTTACCTTAAATCTATGTCCCTACTCACTGATACCTCCGCCAAGAGGAAAAGCTGACTGCCAACCTTATCCCTGTCTAACCGACACGTGACTCCAGACTCACAGCAATGTGGCTGATTTTTAATTATCCTCTGGGCAATAAGGAATGTGAGTTTTGCTGCATAGCCAACAGTGTCCTTGTCCTGTGAAGGAGCAGTAGAAAATAGTTGATCATCATCACTGAGACCTTTAAATGGTCTATTGACTACTTGCTGCTTGTGATGGGTTGACATGCAGCCTTGTTCAAAATAGTCTGAAGGCTGGGAGCGGGAATTTTCTAGCCCACATGCTGCTGGTCATCCTCTATAACTGGATGAAAATTTTACACAACAGGAGATAAATTGATGCATGGCATGTCATTGAGTAGACCATGAAGTCACACCATTAAATGGATAATTAAGGATTCACTCGGTCTCAGGGTGGGTTGCCCTGTGATATGGTGAACAGACTGGGGACTGTGCAGAAGGAGGTGGAGTAGACACCAGATATGTTTTACCTTACCCTCCCTGCCAAAGACTTGTCTGGCAGGAAGCCATAAAATGCTACTCTAGGCTTAAGTGGAATGCAGCCAGAGCACTGGGAAAGGGTGGTGAAAGTAGCAGCTCAGATAGTGGGGTGGTAGATGGATTACTACAGCAGTGAAACTCGATGAGAATTTTCCTGTAATGACATATAGACAGGAGCTGATGGTTTGATGCCTTGGTAGGCCTATCAGAAAAGCAAGTACTCAGGAAAACTAATAGAATGTTATAGCTTATTGTGAAGGGAATTGAATGCAAGACTAAGGGAGGTTATGCTTCAGTTATATATAGCACTGGTAAAACTGCATCTGGAGAACTCTGTACAGTACTGGTCACCATAATTACAGAAGGATGTTAATGTGCTGAAGTAGTTTTTCTCGACTAATAATTAGAATGAATGGATTGTCTTATGAGCAAAGGCTAGATAGGCTAGGCTTGTAGGTGAATGTGAAGACTGCAGATGCTGGAAATCAGAGTCCAGTTTAGAGTGGTGCTGGAAAAGCACAGCAAGTCAGGCACCATCAGAGAAGCAGGGAAAACCCTTCATCAGGAATGAAGGCAAGGAGCCTCCATGGTGGAGAGATAAATGGGAGGGGGTGTGGCTGGGGAGAAAGTAGCTAAGAGTACAATGGGTGGAAGGGGGTGGGGATGAAGGTGATAGATGACCTGGGGGTTGCAGTGAGAGAGAGAGATTCACTGAAATTCTTGTGGATAGAGGAGGAGAACTTCTTCAAGGTAGGATTCGCAGGGAGGTTAAAAGGCTTGTATCCTCTGGAATTTAGAAGAGTCAGAGATGGCTGCAGGCCTTTGACAAAGTTCCTCATGGCAGGCTGATGTAGAAGATTAAGTCACATGGGGCTGTGGAGAGCTGGTAAGATGCATACAGAACTGGCTTAGTCATAGAAGATAGACAGCAGTGGTGGATGGGTGATTTTCTGAATGGAGATTCGTGATCAGTGGTGTTTCTCAGGGATCAGTGCTGGGACCCGTATTGTTGGTAATACAGTCGATTTTTATATAATGTGACAGAACCATTCTTGTGCGATCTTACATTATAAGAAAATTGCACAATAGTAGCACCATTTAAACTAATGGGACCTGAATTACGTTATAGCCAATACAGGTAAAGAAAGTTCATGTTCTACAAACAACAGTCTAAACTCTTCAATCGCGTTACAGCCAATTCGCATTAAGGAATGCATGTTATAGCACAACCAACTGTGCATGCACGTGTTTTCTATATATGTGTGTATAAATTATTTAGAGAGAATGCAAATGGTCTGATCAGTATTTTTTTGGATGACATAAAGATTGAGGAAGCATCAGATAGTGAGGAAGATTGTCAGAGGATACAGCCAGATATTGATAGGCTGCAGGATTGGGCAGAAAAATGCCTGATGGAATTTCATCTGGACAAATGTGTAGTGATGCATTTTGGAAGTAGGAAGGAACTAATCAAAAATGGCATAGCCTTTAGCAGCACTAAAATAAAGAGGGATCAAAGTGTACACATCCACACTTCCTTGACAATGGCAACACAAGTCGATAATGTTGTCAAGAAGGCATATGTCATACTTATCTTCATTAGTTAGGGCATAGAGTATAAAAAAATTGGCTAGTCATGTTGCAGCTGTATAAACCTTTAGTGCAGCCACATTTGGAATATTGTGTACTATTCTGGTCCATACCAAAAGGATGTGGTAGCATTGGAGAGGGAATAGAAAAGATTTCCCAGGATGTTGCCTAGTTTGGAGAATATTAGCTATGAGGAGAGATTGGACAAACTTGACTTGTTTTCATTTGAATGTCAGAAGCTGAGGGGCGACCTGATAGAAGTTTGTAAAATTATGAGAGACTTGAATAGAATGAATAGTTGGAGTTTTTTTTCCCAGGGTAGAAATATCAAATGCTAGACAACATAGGTTTAAGGTAGAAGGAGATGTGAGAGATTTTGTTTTTCATTGAGGGTGGTAAGTGCCAGGAATGCACTGCCAGAGGAGATAGTGGAGCAGATATAATACTAACATTTAAAAGGCATCTTGATAGGTATATGAATAGGCGGGAAATAATGGATATGGACTGTAGAGAGACAAAATACTTTTGTTTAGAAAGGCATCATATGTCAGTGCAGTCATGATGGGCTGAAAGACATGATTCTGTTCTGTTCTGTTCTTTGTTCTTCCCTTGTTTTAAAGTCAAGCAAGCTCATATTTGTTGCCTGATGATGAATAGCATATGGAAAGGGGATTATTGCAAAGTCTCACTACAGTACAGAGAGTAGAAGTTGGGAAGCTGAGCAAGAGAGCATCAGAATAATTGAGCCTGGAAATAACAAAGGCATAGATAATGGTTTTAGCTACTTATCGATTTATGGAAAGGGCAGAAATGACTTATTAAATAAGTAGAAGTAAGCAGTTTTGTTGATGGAGCTGTAAGAGTCTTAATTCTGTTGAGGATGTTTTATGCATACAATTCAACTTATTTAATTTTCACATGCTATGCAGAAATATTGGCAATGCACCATCTTCTGCAATCATGAAAACTAATATAAAATAACCACAGCCATAATATGGGGTTCAGTGTAAGTCTGTATTGAGTCCCCCAATAACCAAAGCCCTTCAGCAGCTTTCTTCTAACAAAAAGACAATTGAAGTTCATTAATCATACATAGCTTCTGGAAAAATGATGTAATTGGCAATCAAGAAAAACTTGACTATATCAAGAAAGTTAACCTGCTAAGCAGCAGTTGAAATGGTTTCAAAGGGGAAAAATTCTCCTAAATTAACCTTCTTGAAGAGATGCATCGTGACAAGCCATTTGGCATTGACAGTGGAAATCAGTATACCCTGTTTCTTATTTTCAGACATAACTTGCAACATAGACATTGGTCCTATTGCAAAACCTGCAATACCAATTTTTAAGGTTTTAGTCCCTTTAAGTACGTAGATATTTTGTATCAACCTCTTCAGCCATGTTATGAACCTCTGGAGCAGATTTGCTTTGAACCCTCTGGGTTTTCCAGCCCAAGATAGGGACACTCCAATTTGCCACAAGAGACCTTCCTTTCAGTTTGTGAAGTTAGGTCTAAAGCCTGCCACAAGTTGGTCACCTCATGGGTTGTGACGGTTTCTGCAACAACTGCCAACTGAAGTAAAATGTTAGAATTTATTTTTCGAAGTCACTCTCTACCGGAGAGTCTGTGATTACTGTAACCAGCTCAAAATCTTTTCTGAAAGTACCTTAGGGGATATTCAGTTACATAAGGGGAGGCGATGGCCTAGTGGTATTATTGCTGGACTGTTAATCCAGAGACCCAGCTAATTTTCTGGGGGCCTGGGTTTGAATCCCACCATGGCAAATAGTGGAATTTGAATTCAACATAATAATAATGACCAGGAATCCATTATTGATTATTGGGAAGAACCCATCTGGTTCACTGATGTCCTTCAGGGAAAGAAACTGCCATCCATACCTGGTCTGGCCTACAAGTGACTCCAGAACTCTTAACTGTCCTCTGGGCAATTAGGGATGGGCAGTAAATGCTAGACAAGCCAACAACACCTTCATCCCATGAATGAATAAAGAACAAAATAAACTTAGGTCCTCCTGTGGGACAAGCAGGCTTTGGAGGTGTGACAAATGTTTACACATGAAAGGTGGATATCTAAAAGTAACAGATCTTACAATCCTCCAGGACCCTCTTGAGAATCTTTGTTTCACAACTGTGCAATTGAAGGTATACATATCTATATTTACAAGACAAGATGCTAAAATATAAATAGAAAGTGCTGGAGAAACAGAACAAGTTTGGCAGTATCTGTGGAGAGAGAAATAAAGTCAAATGTTTTGAGTTCAATATGGCTTTCTTTTGAACTAAAGGGAGAGGTGGAAAAGGAACAGGTTTTTACACTATAGCAAAAGATAGGGAGAGGTCAATGGAACAGAGGGAAGGACCATGGAAAGGAAGACTAGAGACCACAGATTTCACAGAGCAAAAGTTAAAAGAAACTGCAGAGCAGAGACATATGTCTAAAGTAAGTGTTAATAGTGGAATATAGATCAGCACTGCTGAAGCAAAACTTAAAAAATCAGAACTGGGGATTTGGGGAAGAAATTTTGCTGCAATATGTACTCACATGGGGCTGAGTTATGCCTGACTTTTTGTAGGGTTTTCAGTCCTACTCAAGCTCTTCCCAGCCCACAAGCAACATCTGTTTGTTTTAAAACCAAAGAATTGAATAAACTATTGAGTGACTATATTTATTGACTGTACACTGGAAATCAAGTTCTTGCTCAACATGTGGCAGTGAAAACAAAGTCTAAGAAGTGTGCACTATTATCATAAACTCTCCTCATATAATGTCATTCATGAAATGGAAGCTTTCCAAACACCACCCACACCAACATGTTTTATCTATTTTGGATGCTGGCAATTTCCTGGTCACTCCTTGCTGTCAATGCGGACTCAGAAAATGACCCCTATTGTTTACGAATAGTCAGTGACTGCATGTGTAAAGGGCATTAGTAAGCCAACTGCAATATTAGACTGACTTCAAAACCTCCACTATTGGATACCAATAAAAGAAAAGCAACCAAGTTGCCAATGGCAAATTCCAGGAAATTAGTAACCACATTAACTTATTTTGCATTTTACAAGACAATGCCAATCCCCTAAATTTTGTTCTCATCTTCTGCACTCTCAGCTGGCAATTCTTTTATGCCCTTGCCCCTTTTGGTTTTGTACACAAGCCTAGCCATCTCAGAAGTTTACAGAATAAGCCAGAGCTTAAAAGTTTTGTTTCACATATTCACTGCGGTGCGTGCCTTTTAGTAAAACACCGGGGAGAAACAAGGTGCAGTTTCCAATAATGTGAATGGCAGTCTTCAGTATCCAAAGGGAATTTACAAGTTTTGTTCCTTTTTGTCTACTGTGGCATGCTGTAAAGATTTCTGCTTGTAGCTTAAAGCTTTAAATGCATGTAACAAGTCTGAAATGAAGCTATGGAGTCCATTTACCCATTGTTTTGTGCCTTCCCTAGAAAGGTTAGTCTGCTAAGAAACAGTGAGTTAAAATTCCCTTAGTAATTGAAGTGTGTTTCTGCATGAGGAGAACCAGTCTGGAGAACACGTCAACATTATTTCAAGGGCATTAAAATCAAACTTCCTTTAGTTTCCTTTTGACTTATGCAAGAACATCTAATGGACCTCAGATGATCTTATCGCATGTAATTGGTTGTACTTCTGTAAAAAGCATTGCACATTAATTGGATTGATGGTATCAATGATGAAATAAGTTAAAGGGAGAGATATCAGTTTGCATTCTTTCACATGACTGGGGCTTTATTGGCTATTGAGGGTTATTACCAAATACCAGTTTATTTAGATTTACAAAATGGGTGTCCATTTTTCCATTGCTATTTCATTCAGTAGTTAAGGGACTTAATCAAAATATAACCCTGAGGCATTTTTTTCTTAAATTCATGTAATTTGATGCATTAAGTAAGAGGAAGAAAGGAATATTTTGATTTTAAAATGTAAAGTAACTTTGCAGATTCTTAATCAATGCTGGAACATTGATTTACGCATTGATCTTTTATGTCTAAGAATTAGGATCAGATTTTCAAAGTGGGCTGAGGAACACAACAAACAGATAAATTCCAAACTCTGACCCCATGCCTTAAAAGTTTCACTCACGCAGTGCAGCTGCTAAATTCAAAAGCTCTAATTGACCAGGAGGTGAAGGTGCCAAATGCCTTTAGCATGCTTGAGCTCCCTACCTTAGTGCTAGTGACCGAGGTAAGTGGCTGCCATCTTAGGGCCTGCCCAGCCTTTGTCATAATGAAAAGGAAACTTGTCAGAGAGCCAAGGCAGATAAATCTTGAGAATGAAGAAGACTGAGAATAAACCCAGGTAATACAAGCTTTCTAGCATAGATTAGCCTGGGACTGGGAACTTCAACAAACACAAGAATAACATTTTTTCCATCAGACTATTCAGATTTCCTGAATTAAACTTTTAAAAACCTCAATGTTAAGGGTGCACCATGCCGCCCTGACCCCCTAACACATGACAATGATTTCCATGGGGATCAATTGATGATGAACAGGTTCTCTTATCCCACCTATAACACAGTACTTTGAACACTTGAGTCTTTTTCAGAGGCATCAGGATCCCAAGGTAACCCCCATCAGCATGATGTACCCAACTTACGTGCATTTTAGATCATACCCTTCCCTTTCAAATCCAATTCATGTGTCATGTCAAAATCTCCTCTATGCATTAGCGGCAAATGAAATGTTAAATCCAGTTCTATTTATTATCTCATCTAGAACATTCACAAAGGTGATCAATGTTGGAAATTGACTGGCATAATAGTAGTGGAAAATAATTATTGGAGCAGATTGGGTCATCTTTCCTCTTTACTAAACCATACTACACCTCAACAGCAAGTGCACATGCATCTTTTGAAGATGCCACAAATGGACATTTATGCTATAGTACACTTTAACTGCTACACCATTGTATCTTCACCGTAGCTGTGTGAGAAAAAAGCACACAGTCACTCAGCAACTTTCTCCTGAAGATCTCTGTACCAAAAAAGTACGACAGAGACTGGACTGGCGGAAAGCTGGGCAGCTGACAATGAACTGAAGGTAGTTTTGAAAGAATATCTTTTGTCACTTCTTCCAAATAAATATTGATATTCTATTTGGGGCGGATGATATTAACTCAACAACTCAATTTTCAAACCCACTCACCTCTTATTAAATATAATCCTATACATAGGAAAGTGAAAGGATAAAATAGTGCAATAAGCATATGAATTAATATATGGTAAATTACAATTAAATATAGTACCCATGTGTGTAAAGAAAAAACTTTTAAACAAATTGCTAGAGTGCTGCATTGTATAATTGCTTTTCTGTTTCCTTTGGTAGAATGTGTTTTATTGTTATTATTGAACAGAGTTTTAAAGTAAATGAAACCATCTAAAATTGCCTGTAATTGTGAGCAATTGGGGAATAGATTATTGTGCTTTTGAAAAGCAAAGAGAAATCATGTTAGACAGAGGAGTGTTATGCATGTCATGAAACCTCTATCTTTCCATCCATATCGTGTTGATGATTTAAGTAGCACTTCAGGGTTAATAATCCATCAAGAATGAAATAATATATGATCATTAGAATGCTGCATTAACACAGAAGATAGTTTCACACTTTTAGTTTAATAAAAGTGCCCTTGGCATCTGCATTAGAACAGATTCTTGGATATTTAACTGGGTGAATTTCATTATTGTAACAGAATGCACATGCAACTGCTAAGAAAATAACTTGTACCAACAATTTATTAACTAATCAAGTATGTTCCTTTAACAAAACACTATGATAGCAATAATTGGGTTACAACAGATAAATTCTGCTTAATTTAAACATATACCTCCTAATTGCTGAGCACATTTATAGGTATGAAGTCGGTTTTTGTGACAATATAAGTCCTTTGCCAAAAAAAGTGTTCAAATAATCTGCACTTCATTTTCAGTCAATAATCTGTTATTTCGAAAAAGACAATTTGCTCATGAAGATGAAACCAGCCATGTACAATGATGCCACAATTTACTAATTATATTGCATAAAGGATAAACAATGCTAACCTTTCTGACCATGGGGATACAAGTTACATGGTAATCTGGGTGTCTCCATGATACATTAGCACATAACCTAAACAATTACCAATGGATTTTCTTTATACTGACGTTCTTTAATTTTTAAACTTAGGGCATTGCTCTCCTTTGAGATGCTTTTGTTTCCAAACCAACATTTCCCTAACTTTGTCTCCAACCTTCCCTCCTTCTCCTCTATATTCATGAAGATAATGGCTCAGTGCTGAATTACAATTCCTTATAGGCCAAAAATACTTTGTCTAATGTGAAAGCCGAGATAGTGAGCATCATTTGGCTATGTAAAAAGGGCAGAAAAGCCAACTGAACCATATTTCTAGATCTGATGCCATTACAGACTAGATGCTATTGAATTATGATCAGAAATGGGAACACTGTTGAACTTTCCCTTCCCTTTGTCAAAGACAGTTGTGTTGCCTAAATCACCCAACTTATTATAGTTTGTAGGTAAAATCTAGTGCTTCATTGGTTTCTATCTATTCAATAAAAATGGATAAAACCTTTAGTCTGAGAATCTTAAACACAAACATAAAACTAAGCTACACACCAACATTACTTGGAAATGTATCACCTTTTCTGCACTGTTGCTGGGTCCAATTTCTGGAAATCCCTCCCTCACAGCATTTGTGGTTGTATCTGCCCTGCATGAACTGCAGTTACTCAAGAAGACAACTCAACACCACTTTCTCAAGTACAGTTAAGGATGGGCAATAAACACTGGTATTGTCAGTGATACATGCCAAGAAAGAATTTTTAAAAAGTCAAAATATCCAGGTCAAAATGTAAGATGTTTATTCCTAAATGTAGCTCAGGCATTGATAAGAGAGATTCTTTTTAATACTTAGTCCTTTGTAACAAAAGCTTTCATTTTACTAGTTCCTTTAATGTTGAGTGACTTCATAAAATGCTTCACTACAGTGTAAACAAACAAAATCCAATATCAAAGAAAGTGATAACAGGAGTAATGACTGCAATTTGATCAAAGGTGGGTGTGTATACGAACAATCTTAAAAGGGGAAAGGGAGGTATCAGAGGTAGTCTGTGAATGGAATTCTAGTGGATTTACGAACACCTGAATTGGAAAAGCATGGTTTCAGGATGGTTATAAAAATAGGGTGCAGAGATAGGGAGGGCTGAAGGTTCAAAATCACATGAACACAAAAGCTAGGAATTTAATAGTGAATGCTGAACTAATACAGGTAAGAATAGAACAGGTTTGATGAGTGTATTGTGGCTTAGTGTAGCACCAAATGCAGAATTTTGAATGAGCATTACGTTAAGGATGATGGGAGGATGGGGCACTAGCAAGGAGAGCAGTTGGATAACTGGATCTCACCATATTTCTCAAAATGTTTTAATATCTTTTTTCTCTAACATGCCGGTCTGTCATGCTTTTCTGGCATGTTAAATTCAATAGGCCACAGTTCTATGTTATTCTACACTTCTATTTGCTGCACTTATTTCTAAATGCAACATTCCTACAATATGAATGACACTTAAACTGGATTGTTGCTCCCAGGTTAATTTCACTGCAAACATACAATGTCCCAGTAACTGCTGAGCTATTGACAACATTTAGAAATATATTTGATCATCTTGCAAAAAAATACATCTGTTAATTCTCATTTTCCTTCTTTCATAAATTTCAATTGGAAAAAATGCATTTCCATCATTCAATGAGCTGTTAGATTTTAGTATTTTTCTGCGTACTCTTGCCTTATTGCAGAACTGTCCCTCAATTCCACCAGAGACAGTAACCTCTCTTATCTGCTGATAGGCATGACCATGTTTGATCCCACCTACTGCCAAATCCCACATCACACATAACTAACCCCCACACCTAAAATCTTGTACATGTTGCCTGCTATTGTCCTCAATGTGTTGGCTTGAAAGACAAAGATCTTTGGAATTGAATAACTCAAAACTCATAATAATTATGGCATCCCATATAATTAATGCAGAATTTGACTCATGCCATCACTGTGAGTGAATGACCAGAACAATATTGTATTGTCTGCCACTTGGCATTATACGTCTACAACATCTAAGATGCTCAATGTCTTATTTCATTTACCATCAGCTACATCCATTGTAAGAAGTAAATTTTATGATCTTTTTAATTAAATTCTCCCTTCTGCTGTCTATAATCTTTCTTTTTAATTGTGCTTTTATTTTTGTATAGCTTTATTAAAACACCGAGTTATTTCTGCCATTCATTCCGACTGATAAAACTTAATGCCTAATGGCCAAAAAACCCTGTCATCCTTTGGTGATTCAATCTGGCTTGTAACTATCAATATTTTAGTTATTGCTCTCTATAACAATATTGTCTGACTGCCAATGTCACCTAAATCTATAACTTTGTAAGGCAGCTTGTTATTCCTTTGCAGTGACTCACTCATTGAATGCTGGATTGCAAGCAAAATCGGAATCTCTTCTATCCACATGTTTGACGCATTTGGCGTCAATTTATTTAATGCATGAATAGTCATTCAATGACTGGGATTGCTCACTGTATTCGAAGTCTTGTTGTCAAGAAAGTTCATTGAAACAGCTTTTCAAGTAATCACATAGCCAGAAAATTGATGTGTCACATTCTCTATTTTTCACCATTGAGTTTACATCTGGGATAATGATAATACCTAAGGAGAAATGTAGTGCTAAAATTAGTTTTGCTTTATGCAATTAGTCTTTAATAATGCAACATAAAGCACAAATGATCTGGATATTGCAATAATACAAATCAATCAGTGTATTCTGTTTGGTGCTATGGTTCGCAGATGGATTAGGCTCCATCTCCAGCCAATGGGTGAACACCTTTTTTGAGTTAACTGTAAGAACCTTGTGAATTTGGATAGCCTAAATCAAGTTGCAAGTTATAGGAATGCCAGATGCCAAAGATGTCTATAATCTGGCACATGGCATTTTATTTAGAAAGAGTGGTTGGAGTCAAAAAATTAATACTTTGCCTCAGTGTCTTTTAAATTAGGAATGAAGCTATTGTTGGGGAAAAAACGTGAGAGGTTTAATTTGATGACATTGTATTGTAACTTAGTGACTTGCTGTAAAGTCCATGGATAAAGTCAGAAGAAATACAAGGCCTAGAAATAGGCATAAGCAGGTATAATATGAATAACATAGTTTTATCACAGTCCAAAAAAATTAATGTGATAAATATGATACTTAATTGCAGTCAGAAATACGTTAGAAGGATAAGCACCCAGTTTGATGTGTGATCCAAATTCCAGGCTAGTACACTAAAAATGAGGTTTGGCTGAATCTAGATTTCTGTCAGAGTACCTGTCCCTTTTTGGCCTCTGTGAGGAAAGGATTAACTCCTATTTGCACACACACATGTTCAGGCATCGTTTTGAGTGGGTAATTTGCATTTTAGTCCAGGTCAGTGGTAGCTCTAGTTCAAAGCAATATAAAGCCTTTTGTACACATTTACAATGGTATGCCATGTTTGTTCACAATTTCCATTTCCCACCCTGCCAACTAAACACTGATTAGCACTCAATTCTAGGCAGCTTGTCCTGCAGAGTTCTGTTCATTAGAATCAGTGTTAAACTAGTCAAACTCATTTCATTATGGTCCTTCGATCTGGACAGCTGAACAAAACGAAACTTGCATTCCATTCTTTGGATTGAGAATGTTGTTGCAATATGATTTTAGGATTGTTTGTCACAATATAAAATTGTGAACTTGGTTTGACCGCAGGGTCACTGTTAGATAACCCTTATCTGCCCATGCAGAATAATATGTTCACATTCAACAGAAACATATTGGCCCCGTATATGTAATTTTTAATAAGCTGATATGAACATATACAGGCCACAATTATTGCATCGCAAAAATCCATTACTATGCAGTTACTACAACAATCCTGAATGTATAATCGAATTGCTCAGCCTTAACAGGAAATGATCAATAATCATACCAATGAGTGTGTTATTATACTCTGTGATGGTGGTGGCTAAGCCTTTATGCCATTAATTTTATCGTAACTCATTTCTTCTGCTTGAACATTTCAGGATTTAATGTTCCCATTCTCGCTCCTGTTCTGCATGACAAATTGTTTTAATAAACATATACCAGGTAATAATAAAGTAATAATAATCCAAACAGTCACCTTATATCAATGCTGTTTAATCTCCCACGAGCCAACTGTTTACAATGACAATTACAATACAGCAAAATTTTAACACACTAAACACAACAGACAGATTTAATATTGTTTTTGTAAATGTGATTAGTGTCCTGTCATGTTATTGTACTCTGGTGTTTACATTTCTCTCAAGGGTCGTAACTGGGTGTGCAGAATGTTTCCATCAGCCTTTGCTACTTATCTTCAATACAAAAAGCTGCTTAATAAAATAAAACAGCAAGAATTGTTAATATTCTATGTATCAATCAACAATTTTAATTTTGAAAACAAATGTTCCATTTGTTCAATCCCCTAAACCCCTCCCATCTAAAGAACCCACATAAAAATGCTGAAAGTAATAAATGCCTGTTGTTTACAGCAGTAATTTCATGCTGCATTTCAATTATTGCTTATATTTATTTAAGCTACTCCAGCTCCCAAGCCTACTCCAGTTGACTTAAAAGAATAGGATCAATATCTGCACAGCCTTTGATAGGATACACTGCTCATTCTGATAAACTGCAAACTCTCCTATGTTCTATGGCTCAAGTTTATGAAACTTCCATCTTTTGCATACATGCAATAAAATAGTTATTAAAAATGTTTTTATTTATTAATAATTTGAATAACTGAATTAACCATAAAAAACCCCAGAGTCCAAAGGTGTTTCTCAACTGCTAGACTATAATACTCAGAGGATAATGAACTCAAATGATCTACATTTTGTGTAGATTCAGACTATCACTTGATGTTCTAACTTGACAGCAGCACCAATGGAGAAATAATTTGCGTGAAATCAATGATAGGTGTACACATTGCTGTTCACTGTTGTCAACACCGAAACTTATACTCAATTATCAAGTTAGAGTGACAGCTGAAACTTGAGAATGAGTTTTTTTTATCCTTTAATTCTCTTAAAATTGGTGAAATTGGTTTTGAGTTGCCATCTGCAAAGAAGGTAAGAGCAAATCACAGCCTGTTTTACAACCTGTCCCAGTCTTGTTCTCACTGAAATCACATTGGCTACCCATTTGATACTGCCTGTTTGCAATGCTGCCCAAAACTAATTTCACTTCCACTTGTCTCCCTCCAGTATGTACAGTGATACCCTGGGGGCCATGGGGCCTTTTATATCTACCTCTCAGATCCTTCATACATGCGCATGTGAATACTGAAATTCAGTGGACCATGCTCTGTGGAGCTATGACAGCCATGCTTTTTTACTCAGGAGAAAGTGAGGACTACAGACGCTGGAGATCAGAGTTGAAGAGTGTGGTGCAGGAAAAGCACAGCTGGTCAGGCAGCATCCGAGGAGCATTCGATGTTCCCGATGAAGGGCTTATGCCCTATTCTCCTGCGCTTTGGATGCTACCTGACCAGCTGTGCTTTTCCAGCACCACACGCTTCGATTGTTTTTACTCAACCTGGAAAAGGGTAGGGGAAATTTCCTCTGTGTGCCACTTGTAGTGAAATACTTCAAAAAAGAACACATTCATAATTCAGCTAGTTTGAAAGCAGAGCAAGTTTTTCCTTATACTTCCACATTAGCTGGAATATTCATGAGGGTTAAGCGTTTATTGCATCTCTTACTGGCCCATGGACAAACAATGATGCAGGGTCAAAGCGAAGATGTATAAGAGCAACAAGCAGCTGCTTCCACCCAGATTTGACCGAATGAGTCGGCAAGAATGATCCTTTCCTTCAAATTACTTTTCACATTATGGAATTCAACAGGATTGCTTCTGGAATTATGTTGAAATTCTAGTGGGAATCTGCAGTAATGTAATTTAATCCAAAGTAATGTTGGAAACGGTTGTTTTAACCCTTGCTTCTTTGAATCTGGCATATCATCCAGCGGAATGCTCATGGGAACCGAATGGTTAGTCGTGTCATAATTTACCGATTTATTAATATAGGTTAAAAACTACTGCTTTCTAATACAATGCAACATATATTCATTCCTTTTTATTATTTTACGTGATGTGGGCATCGTTGACAATGCCAACATTTGTTGTCCACATCCTTGAGAAGGTAGTATTGAGCTGTTGTCTTGAACTGCTGCAATCTACATGGTGAAGTTTCACCCTTAGAATTCCAGGATCTTGATACCAAGATGGTGAAGCAATGGTGATGTAGTTCCTAGTCAGGATGATGCGTGACTTATTCCCATACGTTTGCCATTCTTACCCATCTATGTGGTTGAGATTGTTGGTTTGAAAGGTGCCTTGAAGAAACCTTGGTGATTTGTTGCAGCGTATCTTGTAGATGATACACTACTGCCACTGGGTATTTTTGGTGGAGGGAATGGATGTTCAAGTTGTTGGATGGATTCCAATCAACTGGTCGGCTTTGTCCAGCTTGGTGTCAAGTTTCAAGCTGTTGTTGTATTTATTCCATCAGAAATGTTTAAATGTCTCAGTTTAAATGCAATTATTGCCAAATCTTGGTAACACCATATCAGGGGGAAGAGAGCAATCATTTGATATTTATTTGATTCAGTCAGTTGCCCATCAGTCCTCTCACTCATCAATGACTAGATCGGGAATAGAAATCAGGTACAACTTTCATTATCTTTTGCCCTCTCTTTCTCTCCACCTTGGCACTCACCATTTTGAGAGGACAGAAATGCCGATATTGGCAGTCTCTGACAGTGTCAATACAGTCCAAGCTACTGCTCAGTGAGGTAGGCTTGTCACTCTATATTCAAATTGGAACTCCATCTTCCAAAGGCCAATACAAGCTTATATTGTAAGTATGCCAGACTATTTCCATTTTATTGCAGCTAAAAGAAAATGAAAATATTGAAAACTGTGAATCAATAGTAATAAATTTAAATGGAATAAATTTATTAGCCTGGTATATACCAGCCCAGACTTTTATCTTCTTTTGCTTCTATTTTTAGTTTTGGACCAGAACCAGCAACATCCACCAGAACAGTGTATACTTTTTCCATGACTTCAGCCAAAGTATCACTTTAATGCTGCATATTGTCTTCTTAAGGTGTTATTTTTACTAGCTGCAACTAATTGCAAAGATATTTAGGCTGTCAAATCTACTTCTGCATTCAAGATGGAAATGTTTCATGAACTAAACACAAGATGGGAATATAAAGGATGAGTTTGAGTATCAAACATCAATAAGAATTAAAAATACATAAATGTTGCCACTTCCTATAAATCTCACAAACAAGATATTTTGCTTCTGGCCTGTTCATTAATTATATAGATTGTACAAACCCTGTATCTCTATATCAAATTTTCTACAGTGCTTCTAATTGGTGTTATAAAGAGATTTGGTTCACTTCTCAAGGGCAATTATGGATGAGTTAAAAAAGAAACTGGAACTTTTAACAATACGTATTCCCCCCCAAATGAATAAAAGAAATGGAAAATCAAGTCAGAATTATCCAATGTTTACACTAGAGGGGTGAGGACATGATTAAGCTGTGCCTACTCACCCCAAAAGCAGATCCCAAGGGATGCTGTAGGGATGGGCAGTGCAGCAGTGACAGGTTAAAAAGCCCAACTCGGTTCGAGATCTTACTTAAGATTTTTAAGAAGCTG
Source organism: Hemiscyllium ocellatum (assembly GCF_020745735.1). NCBI lineage: Eukaryota > Metazoa > Chordata > Chondrichthyes > Orectolobiformes > Hemiscylliidae > Hemiscyllium > Hemiscyllium ocellatum. Next base: position 44,712,452 of record NC_083418.1, on the reverse strand, counting down.
TTGGGCCCTCAAGTTTTCATTCCACACACCCTGTCACACTATGCCACTCCTCATACCATCTCCTTGTCAATTTATAGCCTCTCAAGACATCTGCCACCTCTCTAGTTACTCACCAAGTAGCCACCATGGACAGATCTCTGGAAGAATTTGGATATGTATAAATAACAAGCTAATGCAGTTCTCACTTAACTCACTTGATAGTGAAAAAAACCTTCAAAAATCAATTCAAACATTTTAAATCTTAAGTGTTTTTATATTCATGGAATGTGGGTATCACTAGCTGGGTCAGCATTTAATGCTCATTCACAATTGCCCTGGAGAAGTTGGTGGTGAGTTGCTTTCTTGAAGCGCTGCAATCCTTGTGGTGTGAGGAGATACACAGTGTTATTACAGAGGGAGTTCCAGGAATTTGACACAATGACAGTGAATGAACAGAGTTGTGGTGTGAAGTCAGAATGCTGTGTGGCTTAGACAGGAACATATAGGGTAATGGCAGTCCCATTCTTCTGTTGTCCTTGTCTTTTAGGTGTTAGCAGTCATGCAGGTTTGAAGGTTCTATCAGAGGAGGCTTGGTGAGTTACTGCAGTGCATCTTATAGATATACATTCTGCTGTCACTGTTTATTGGTGCTGAAAGGAATCAATTGTGAGGTGATCGGGGATGCGAATCAACTGAACAGCTTTGTCCTGTATGATGTTGAGTTTCTGAAGCTTTGTTGGAGCTACACTTAACCAGGCAAGTGAAGAGTATTTTATCTGACTGGTGCATTGTAGATATTAGACAGACATTGGGAAGGCAGGAAGATTAGTTACCTTCTACAGAATTCTTAGCCTCGGACCTGCTGTTATATATACAGTATTTAAATAGTTCATCCAGTTCAGTTTCTGGTCAGTGATAACTTCAGGATCTTGATAATGGTGAATTTAGTGATGGTCATGCCATTGATGTCAAGCGACAATGCTGAGATGATCTTTGTCAGAGATGGTCATTGCCTGTTGCTTGTTAGCAAGCAAATGTTACTTGCTTCTAAGCCTGATGTTATCAAGGCATTGCTGCACATGAGTGTGGATGGCTTCTGTATTTGAGGAATAACGAATGGTACTGAACATTATATAGTCATCAACAGACAACTGCACTTATCATAGAGGAAAGGTCATTGGTGCAGGAACTGAAACAACTAAAGATAGTTGTGGCTTGGACAGTACCCTGATAACCTCCCGTAGTGAGATGGTTAATCTCTTACAAAAAAAAACTTCTATTTAGCCCCCACATCAAAGACCACTAATCCTTTGGTAACCCCCCCCCCCAATCTGTTCATAAAACTGTGAACACAGCATCTCTGCTGAGATAATTGAAACTGAACTGATTAGTCATAGTGACTTAGTAATAGTCATAGGTAAACGTCCGATAAAAAAACTCTATTGAAACTGAAAAGTCTATTTTTTTCTAATTTATACCAGATGACATGTAATATACAATTGCGCTTATGTGTCTCCCTCTAGTCGAACCCATGTTCAACACCTTGAATACAAACTAGGGTCTTTTGGACAAAAACTGAGTTGGCTGAGCTCATCTGTTGTAAAATTGAGAGACCACTACTGGATCCAATAGCATGGATAATGAAAAAGGAATCAATGAGGGGTAATTCTTATAATCACTCTCCAATCATTCCTCCTGGACCATACGTTTACTTGTGAACAGATAATACAAAAACAGAATCAATCTTGGCTCCTGTGCTTCCTGTGGTCAAACAGATTGCCAAGATTGATTCTCAACACATACTTGAAGAATAGGAATTAAATTGTTACTGGTATCTATGGATCTATAGAGAGCGAGAGTAAAGGAGAATAATTATGCAGGCAAATCTTCCTCACAAAAAAAATGAACTTTTTGGTGTATCATACATTGCTAATGCCTCTTTTTGCAAGATATAAATCATGCAAAATACAAACATTACAACAAATGTTTTGGTTCCCAAAGGAATATGTACAGAGGTATTATTGTCTAAGACAATGTATTCAAGTTTTGTGGACTACTATTCAATAGTTGAGTAATGAGTTGTATGTTAGCCACCTATTGAATATGATTTAATTACTTTAACCACCATTCTTAAAGTTTCATTTTAATTGCTCATTACAGATAGTCAATAATTATGGTTTTATCCATGAGTTTGTTCTAACTTCTTCTTTTATAATTAAATCATGAAAGCATTTAGTTGCACATTAACACTGACCCAGCTTTCCCAGCACATTCACACTGTATAAAGCTGTCTCACACAACTGTGAAGCACACACAAACTCACACATATTCTTCCTGCAGAACATTTTGGTGGACATTAACAGGAGAAGGAGCAGAGCTAGGGGAAAGTCAATCATTGAACAAGGCCTGGGTCAGATGGAGGAGGTAGCTTTTGTTAAGGCAAATCACTGTGAATGCTGGAAATGTGACATAAAATCAGAAAGATGCTGTTGGACGTATCCAAGGAATCATTGGATGTGAAACATTAATTGGATTTTTCTCTCTCCACAGATGCTACCAGACTTGTTGAATTTCTGCACCACTTTCTATTTTTATTTTTAGCAGTTTTGGAACTCTGTAGGGCAGAGAGGTTTCATAGCATTGAAGACAACATGCATAAAAATCAAGTACAGTTTAGCTATTTTAGTGGTTGTTTCCACAATTCTTTCTTCAAGTAATCACACATAAAGGCAATATTGCCACTCGGTACTGCAAAACATTTCACTGTTCCTTTGCTGCTAACCTTTCACATAACCTGAAGAATTTTGCCCTTTATCCCTTTCTGAGTCCAACTAAAGACTTGGCATCTCCAGCCACAGCTACAGAGGAATTCCACCCTCTGGCAAAATGTCATTCACTCCATCTTTCCAAGCACGAGCCCAGAAAATGATTGCCATAGATACTGAAAAAAAAGATATCTACACTGGTCAGTAGGCATTGGTAATGTTGGAGAGATGGAGGGTTAGCATTATAAGGAGAGTCTGGATAGGCTGGGACTTTGTTCACTGGACGATGCAAAGTTGAGGGGTGATGTTTATAAAATCATGAGGGGCATAGATTGGGTGAATAGCAAAAATATTTTCTCCAGGGTCGGGAGGTCCAAAACTAGAGGATATATTTCTCAGGTGAGGTGCAACTGTTTCACATAGAGGGTGGTTTGTATGTGGAATGAACTGTCAGAGAAATTGGTAGATAATGGTACAGTTACAACGTTTAAAAGACATTTGGGTAGGTACATGATTACGGAAGGTTTAGAGGGATATGGGCAAAGTGTAGGTAAGTAGGTCTAGTTTAGTTTAGAAAAGTTGGTCAGCATGGATGAGTTGGACCGAAGGGTCTGGTTTCTAAGCTGTATGACTCTATGATTCTAAATCAAGGAATGTTTTTTCCCTTTCCAAATACTTTCTTCTTCCTTTAATTGCCTCTTTTTCAGTCTATCCTTAGCTCTATGGTTCCTCACCATTCCTGACTCACTCACTATTTCTGATTCTCTCATCATTTCTCTTATTGTTGGCATCCTCCCTCACTACCCTCTTCCTTCCTGTTTTACCTCCCCCTTCTCTGACTGGTTCACTTCCCATCTAAATGGAAGGGATTTCTCTTGCCTTGGCTATCATTTCACCCATAAATCAGGATGAACCTTGTGTATAAGTCCCTGAACTGGTAAATGTTGGGCCATTACCATTTCCAGACTAAGGCCATGATCTGGCAGACAGAACCACACTTTCCTATATTCCCTAGATCAACAAGATCTGATACAAGGAAGGATGATCTATCTAGCGAGGTTTGAGAAGATTTGTAGTTCATGTTGAGGTTCTGGGTGTAGGTTTTCTCGCTGAGCTGGAAAGTTCATTTTCAGACATTTCGTCACCATACAGGGTAACATCAGTGAACCTCCGGTGAAGTTCTGGTAGTATGGCCCACTTCTTACTTTTGTGTTTAGGTTTCCTTGGGTTGGTGATGTCATTTCTTGTGGTGATGTCACATCCTGTTCTTTTTCTCAGGGGGTGGTAAATGGGATTCAAGTCAATGAATAGAGTTCCAATTGGAGTGCCATGCTTCTTGGGACTCTTGCGCATGTCCTTGTTTGGCTTGTACTAGGATGGATGCATTGTCCCAGTCGAAATGGTGTTCTTCCTTATCTGTATGTAAAGAGTCTAGTGAGAGTGGGTCATGTATTTTCGTGGTTAGTTGAAGTTAATGTATCCTGGTGGCTAGTTTTCTGACAGTTTGTCCAATGTAATATTTGTTACAGTTCTTGCAAGGTATTTTGTAAATGACATTAGTTTTGCTTGTTGTCTGTATAGGGTCTTTCAAGTTCACTATCTGCTGTTTTAGTGGATTTGTGGGCTACCATGATGTCAAAGGGGCTGAGTAGTCTGGCAACCATTTCCAAGATGTCTTTGATGTAGGGGAGAGTGGCTAGGGTTTCTGGATGTGTTTTATCTGCTTGCTTGGGTTTGTTGCTTAGAATGATTTGGATGATTGGCAGAGCTGTTTGTTCGAATCTCTGCATTACTGCCTCTGCTATGAACCTTAATATTGGAGATCCCATGGGTGTTCCGTTGGTTGTCTGTAGTTTTGTTGTTGAAGGTGAATGGGTGGTAAGGCATAAGTCCACTAGCTTGTCCTTGCTGATGAAGTTGGTGGTGTTTGGTGTATGTGTCTTTGGTTCTTCTAATAGTGTAGTCAGTGTTTCCATGGCCAGATTGATGTTGGTGAATGTGAATAGGGCTGTTACGTCAAAGGAGACCATTATTTCATCCTCTTCTATCTTGGTGTCTTTGATGGACTTCAGGAATTCTTGAATGGAATGGATGGAGTGACGTGAGTCTTCTACTCAGTGTTTTAGTCTTTGGTGTAGCCCCTTGGCTAATCTGTACGTTGGTGTTCCAGGTAGCAAGATTATGGGTCTGAAGGGGGCTCCTGATTTGTGAATTTTGAGTAATCCATAGAAGCATAGTTTCATTTTTGCATGTCAATCTTATTTATCTCCCAGATCTCTGAAGTCTTTTGAATAGGGCTATGATTTGGTTCTCTTGTTGTACCCTATACAGACAACAAGCAAAACTAATGTAATTTACAAAATACCTTGCAAGACCTGTAACAAATACTATGTGGACAAACAGGCAGATTAGCCACCAGGCAGATTATATGCACATCAATTAGCCACAGAAGACATCATCCACTCTCACTAGTATCTTTACATACAGATGAGGAAGGACATCACTTCAACTGGGACAACACATCTATCCTAGGACAAGCCAAACAAGGACATGCGTGAGAATTCTGAAAAGCATGGCACTCCAACCAGAACTCTATCAGCAATGACATTAACTTGGATGTCATTTACCACCCTCTGAGAAAAAGAACAGGAAATGGCACCACCACAGGCAATGACATCACCAACCCAAGGAAACCAGAACACATAAATAAAAAAGTGGGCCATTCCACCAGTGCTTCATCAGAGGCTCACTGATGATGTTACCTAGTATATTTCCAAAATTTCTGAAAGCAAACCTTCCAGCTCTGTGAGCAAACTCACACCAGGTTGATCTTTCTGTCTGTCCATATTTATATAGGGAAAAGTTAAAAATGGCTTCCCAAAGCAGTCATCCTGAGCCATGCTTTCTGAGATGTGCAGGTATGACTGGTCCAATTTAACTTCCAATCAACGATGACCTTCACAATATTGCTAATAAGGGGCTTGATCAAGAAACTGCCATTGAAAATCATAGGAAATGGTATCATGTTCTTACTTTTCATTACCTCGCATTTACTTGGCTCAGTGTTAACTGCACAAGATCTAGATATCATCCCAATTCTGCTGAGGTACAGAAGGGTTTCATTATTAGAACTGTGGATGGACTTGAATTTGTGGGTTCATCACATCACAATAGATCTGGCAGAGAATAGATCACTGATGAAGTAGCTGAGGTTTGAATTCAGGATCCTTCCCTAATGAAGTCTTGCAGTGAAGTCCTGGGGCTGCGATAACTAATCTCCATCCACCATAACCACTTTCCTTTGCTTCATGTATGACATCAGACACTGGAGTGTCTTTCTTCAATAAACCATATTGACTTTTCCAATCAGTTAAATATGGCTTTGACAGAAACCAAAATGTTCGTTTGTGAGTAGAATGTTGATTGTTGCTAATTGGCTTGTTGATTACTTTTTCTAACACTTCTTCAATGGTAAAGTGCTAATTAGCTGGATTAGGTTTACATTGGTATTTGTTGATAGAACATACTTGAGCAACATTGCTGAGTTGTGTAATTGTATAGCTTGGTGTGGTTAGAGCAGGATATGGTACTCAGGTCTTTAGCACTCCAACCCAGATAGCTGCCAGGGCACAATAGCCTGTTCCTAACCTTGACTTTTATGAACTTGCTTCAACCAAATATCCAGAAATATTTAACTTTTACTTTCTACTTCTACCATGTACTGTACATTAAAATTTAAGTGTACAGTACCATTCGGACTTTTCTTTAAAACTTCATTATAGAAACATAGTTCTGAAGTTTAGTAAAATTCAGATAAATGTCAATTTTGAGGAATTTCACAGCAGACTTCTCTCCATGAGCTTGAGCACATTATCTCATGCTGCTCACCTCATTACCTATGCACTAACCACTCCACGAAGCACTCTCAGACTATCTTGAGCTCACCAGCTGTGGGAGTGTTCACTGCTGCCGGAACCTTCTGGATTTCCAGCTGCCAGCATCATGTTTAAAGCCTAGGTCAAACATTACCAGCCAGGAATGAAAAAGGAAAGCTTCTGACAGCACATAGGGTGCATGGGTATCATTGTATTGTAAATAGAATATTTCATTCATAAATATATAGCACTTTAATTTGACAGTCATTCTAGCTGCAGCTACAAGAATTAAATGACAGAAGCTACCCGTCCAAAGTGTCACTACTCAATTCCTCATGCCCAGTGTAGCATAACTCCTTGTCATTGTTCACTATGGGGTGTCACATATTGTAAAACCTTCAAATAGAAAGTAACCTCTATTAAACAACAAGGATAAGCAAAGTCAGAACAAACACAAAAGTTCTATCTGTTTCTGGGACCAGCCTTTGGCAACAGCAAATTTGCAGATAATGAAAGATGGCTTTGCCTAACTCTGATCTATTGGAACTGAATGTCACATAAGTCCTGTTGGGCCTGTTGCACCTGATATTGCACTGCTCTATCTTGTTGAAGGTGATGTTCCTCCATGCAATACTCTTGCTGATCTCTCAGTTCTTCAGCATCCAGTACATCCTCTCTTTGACTGTTCCATTTGTGCAGGGCACAGTGTGCTAGGATGATGGGCACATTCTATCTGGACTCAACCGCAAGCCTCCCCCCAGACCAAGCACGCATCACCTTCAGGTTGCCTATTGTCTGCTTTAATGTCTCCAGCCCTTACAAGCTGCTCCCTTCCCAGTTACTGTTCCCTCTGCATTGTAGCATGTTGCCTGCTCATTTTTTCATTCTCACTACATTTGCTTAACTGATTTGCCATTGCCTTATTGTTCTGGGGCTGAGAAAATTTCACCCATAGATTTCAATAAACAATAAATAGTAGTGTGTTGAACTGGCTGCAGTATGTTAATTGAGATACCAGCACAGATTAATGTTCTAGCTTTAATTAATCTTACCTGTCATATCGGTATTAGCCTTAAGAATGAAATCAGTCCACAAGGGTATATGATAACTTGGCCAAAGTGCTAAAATAAACCAAGAGATAATAACAACCAAACAAAAAGCCCACAAAAAACTTACTATTTGGCCAGACAGTGGACTATGTACTATTGCTACACCAAAAATAATAAACTTACAGCTTTCATTGTACTAATAATTGCAGAAACAATACAATACGTGAAACTACAAACAGCTAAACAACAAGGTCACAAATATTGCCATTGCAACTCTGAAAGCTTCAAATTGAAAATAACAGTCAGACAATTCTTTTGTCTGGATGATATAACTGGCCCTTAGGGCCTCATTAAGCTTAGACTGGTAATAAGCACCTCAGGGTTCTTAATGACCACAATACCCGCCAACATTCTGCTATTGCAATATTAACATTGTCTTTTGTGAACTTTAAGCTGTTCTGAAAGATAGTTAAGACAAGAAATGTTCTTTACTGTTCACCCTTTTCTCTTCTTTACATTAGTATGGTCTTAGTAGAGTCAGTAACATGTTTCTTTTGGAAATCCAAATATTTACTGAAAGAATTAAATCACTGAACTCACAGCTCAAGTCAAAAGGATCCTATGACATGAAAATAAAAGACAAAGAATGAATCATAGAATCATATAAACATAAATTTTTACAGTACAGAAGGGGGCCATTTGGGCCATTGCCTCTGTACTGGCTACCGAAAAAGCTACCCAGCTAGTTCCATTATTGAGTTCTACCTTTATAGTACTCTAAATTAATCACTTTCAAACAAATATCCAGCTCTCTTTTGAAACATTGAATGGAATCCATCTCCACCGCTCTCTTAGGCAGTACATTCCAAATCTTAATAACTCAATGAGCAAAGAAGTTTCTCCTCATCTCATCCCTAGCTCTTTTGCTGACAATCTTGAAATTATGACCCCTAATTACTGATATACCAACTAGAATATCCTTCTTTACCTTGTCCAAATTGTTTATAATTTTGAACATCTCAATATGGTTACCTCCTAATCTTCTCTAATCTAAAGAAAATAAGCCCAATCTCTCTAATCTTTCGTTGAATATAACATCACTTATTCCTGGTGTCATTCTAATAAATTTCTGCTGCATTCTTTCCAGGGCTTTAATGTCCTTCCTTAAATAAGTGCCCAGAACTGAGCATAATACTCCAAATGTGGTCTGACCAATGATTTGTAGAAGTGTTGCAACACTTACTTGCTTTTATATTCTATGCCTTTTATATGAGTCAGGCATGGAGAGACAGAACATTTTCCAGTTCCCATTACATGACTTGGGGGTGAAAATTCAGACCCATATTTTGATTTATTCTGTCCTGGGATGAGGGAAGTATGAGCAAGGAAAACATTTATTTCTCATTCTTAACTGCTGGTGAGATGTTGAGTTGTACAGTATTCCATTTTGCTTCTGTTTTGTGCCTTGTCAAATCTCGACTGACCTTGGAACTTCCCAGTCTCTATCTAAACTTGTAGATTTATCATTGCTGCAGCTTCTTAAGTTTGTGGTGAGTGGTGATGCATAGACATGGCTGGTGGAGGATTGAACAATGTTAATGCTGTGGCAAAATATCAGGTGAAGATGGTTAGAGCCTTTTTTGTTGGTGATGGACATTACCTGGCATTTGTGCTGCATGAATATTGCTTGCCATGTATCTGTCTGAACGTGAATAATGTCCAGGAGTCTTTTTTTCTCGGGGACATAGATTGTTTCATAATCTGAGGAGCTGTGAGTGAAATTGAAAACTCTGCAATCACCATTTCATAACTGTGGATGTTTACTGATGTTGGAAGAAAGGTCATTGAAAAAGTAGCTGAATATGCTTAAACTTAAAATACTGTCCTTAGGAACTGCAGTGATGCCCTTGGAGTAAAATGCTAGGCTTCCAACAAGCATGACAGCCTCCTATTGTGCTAGGTATGACTCCAACCAGTGAAGGGTTTTTCCCCCCAATTCTCAATGATTTCAATATAATGGGCGTTCTTGAATGCTGCACTCCTTATGGTCAAGGTTATTCACTCTTGCCTCAGTTCCGAAGTTACATTTGTGTCACATTTGAGTGAAAGCTATGCGATTTGGATTCATGTGGTCTTGCTGTATGAAAAACTGAGCATGAATGAGTAGATTACTGATGAGTAAATGCCGCTTGATAACATTATTGATGACACATTCCAATACCTTACTGATGATTGAGAGTAGAATAATGTGTAGTATTTGGCTGGATTGGATTGTCCTACTTTTTATGGATATGACAGAGCTACGCAATTTTCACATTGTTGGGTAGATGTAAGTATTGTAGCTATTGGATCAGCCTGGTCAGGAGCATGGCTAGTTCTGGGACAAAGTCTTCTGTTCTGCTGTCAAGATATTGTGAAAACCCATATTCTTCATTGTATCAGCTGTTCTTTTTTATATCATCTGGAATGAATCAAATTTGTTGTAGATTGACATTTGTGAGGTTGAGATCATCAGGAGGATGTCAAGATGTTTGAGGAAGTTAAGTTTGGCCATGTCCTGTGTAGTGTTTTTTTTTTCTGGGTTCCAGATAATTAAATAGGGACATTTCTAAGGCATTTATCTCACATTAGTTCTTTAGTTATTGACCAGAAACCTAATTATCCAAAAACTATTACTAACTGAAGCAGGAACATTCAAACAGAACAGCATACATATATCAGCTGCAAATGTGTTGCTGGTCAAAGCACAGCAGGCCAGGCAGCATCTCAGGAATAGAGAATTCGACGTTTCGAGCATAAGCCCTTCATCAGGAATAAGAGAGAGAGAGCCAAGCAGGCTAAGATAAAAGGTAGGGAGGAGGGACTAGGGGGAGGGGCGATGGAGGTGGGATAGGTGGAAGGAGGTCAAGGTGAGGGTGATAGGCCGGAGTGGGGTGGGGGCGGAGAGGTCAGGAAGAGGATTGCAGGTTAGGAGGGCGGTGCTGAGTTGAGGGAACTGACTGAGACAAGGTGGGGGGAGGGGAAATGAGGAAACTGGAGAAATCTGAATTCATACCTTGTGGTTGGAGGGTTCCCAGGCGGAAGATGAGGCGCTCCTCCTCCAGCCGTCGTGTTGTTGTGTTCTGCCGGTGGAGGAGTCCAAGGACCTGCATGTCCTCGGTGGAGTGGGAGGGAGAGTTAAAGTGTTGAGCCACGGGGTGATTGGGTTGGTTGGTGCGGGCGGCCCGGAGGTGTTCTCTGAAGCGTTCCGCAAGTAAGCGGCCTGTCTCCCCAATATAGAGGAGGCCACATCGGGTGCAGCGGATGCAATAGATGATGTGTGTGGAGGTACAGGTGAACTTGTGGCGGATATGGAAGGATCCCTTGGGGCCTTGGAGGGAAGTGAGTGTGGAGGTGTGGGCGCAAGTTTTACATTTCCTGCGGTTGCAGGGGAAGGTGCCAGGGGTGGAGGTTGGGTTGGTGGGGGGTGTGGATCTGACGAGGGAGTCACGAAGGGAGTGGTCCTTGCGGAACGCTGATAGGGGAGGGGAGGGAAATATATCCTTGGTGGTGGGGTCCGTTTGGAGGTGGCGGAAATGGCGGCGGATGATACGTTGTCCGTTTGGAGGTGGCGGAAATGGCGGCGGATGATACGTTGTCCGTTTGGAGGCATACATATATCAGGTTGACTTAACTAACTAAACACCAGAGTTTGAAACTGGTACCAAATTCTAGTAGTTAATCAACTGAGGGACCCTCTTTGTAGAAGGAAAACAAACTCAACTAAAACTGGCAAGATTATACTTGTATAATCTTAGGAATATCATAGACAAAAGGTGTTGCAGGTACTTCATCTATAAAAAGAAATTGTAGTTGGTGTGTAAACATAGCTGGTCACAAATTGAAGAGCTACCCAATTCCAATAATGATATCAGAAAGTTTTATGGTTTGGGTTTTTATGCAGGCAGCAACTTTCTTAACAGCCTAACAGTCTTCAGCAAAAGGTTCATTTTTCTAATGATGTGGAAATTGTTGGATTGCTGTATCCTAATTTTGAAGAGGTGAAACATTCTGTGCTACTCAATTATTTTGCAAATGGTCCGTGATGCCATCCAGACCAAAGATTTACAGAATATAGCAACAAAATTAAATACCAAGCTGGCAATTATATAAATCAGAAAAATAAGGTCAGTATGAAATTCATAAACCCATTTTCAAAGGAAAATCCCTTAGGGGTGATATCGATGAGCGTTCTTGGAACATTTTCCATCTCCAAGTGTCATGTTACAACATGATGCTGTTCTTGAGGAGAGAAATAGACTGAAGATGTACTAGAATTTAGCATCTCTCTCAAACTAAAGCATTTAACCATTTAGTTTAAATCCTACACTCATGTTATTATCTTTTAAAAATAAGGCTTTTCAGTTCAAAATGCAATTGACAACAGAGAGAACCAGTGTCACAAATAAATCCAGACATGCTGTCTTGCTTGCGTGTGTCAAACATTGAAATCTTTACATCAAGGGACTTATGCCCGAAATGTCGATTCTCCCGCTCCTTGAAAGATGTCTAAAGATGTGCGGGTCAGGTGAATTGGCCATGCTAAATTGTCCGTAGTGTCAGGTAAGGGGTATATGTAGGGGTATGGGTGGGTTGTCGCTTCGGCGGGTCGGTGTGGACTTGTTGGGCCGAAGGGCCTGTTTCCACACTGTAAGTAATCTAAAAAAAAATTCCTTGGATGCTGCCTGACCTGCTGCGCTTTTCCAGCAACACATTTTTCAGCTCTGATCTCTAGCATCACTTTCTCCTATCAAGGGAACCAGGCTACTAATTAAATCAATGAAACAATTCCATTTGAACATTTTGATCAAAGGACCTATTTTGATCTTTAAACCAATGAAACAATCAAATAAAATGTAATAATATCTCTCCAGGGCAATTGTAGGACCACCAAAATTCTTCAGTGCCTGATAGCAGTAGGGTGGTGGACAAATATTTCACAAAACAATTATTATTAACTTATAACAGGCAAGGACATTACCATTCGAAAATTGGTTTTCATTAGCAGTCCTACTGATAACAATTTTTTAGATTAGATTACTTATAGTGTGGAAACAGGCCCTTCATCCCAACAAGTCCACACTGACCTGCCGAAGCGCAACCCACCCAGACCCATTCCCCTACATTTACCCCTTCACCTAACATTACGGGCAATTTAGCATGGCCAATTTACCTAACCTGCACATTTTTGGACTGTGGGAGGAAACTGGGGTACCCAGAGGAAACCCATGCAGACACGGGGAGAACGTGCAAACTCCACACAGTCAGTCGCATGAGTTGGGAAATGAACCCGGGTCTTTGGCGCTGTTGCAAACCCATTCTACAGCAGCTCAGTGGCTCAGTGGTTAGCACTGCTGCCTAACAGTGTTACGGACCCAGATTTGATTCCAGCCTCAGGTGACTGTGTGGAGTTTGCACATTTTCCCCATGTCTGCATGGGTTTCCTCCAGGTGCTCCGCTTTCCTCCCACAATCCAAAGATGTGCAGGTCAGCTGAATTGGCCATGCTAAATTGCCCATAGTGTTCAGGAATGTGTAGGTTAGGTGCATTAGCGAGGGAATAAATATGGAATAATAGGGTGGGGAGTGGGTCTGGGTGATGATCTTCGGATGGTCAGTGGGCCGAGGGAAGTAAATTCAGGTTCTTTGTAAAATAGGCTGTTGATTCACTATTGCCCATTTCCCCATTATTGAGGGGGACCATCACCAGCTCCACAAGATTTTCTTTCGGTAGAATTGCAGGGTTTGCTAATTAGTGAAAGTTTGTATGAATGGAATGATATTACAGAATAAAATAATTAATTCAGATAATACGCTAATTCAAACAGATATAGTGTAATCATTTTGTTCAGTAGTTATTTCCCTGGCTCAAGTAATTTTCTTCTTGGCTCCTACTTATTCCAAAAGGTTTGGAGTTAATGTTTCTGCTTAGGAAAATTAATGATATTAGTGCTGACAACTTTACAATCACAAACGTCAAGAAATGAAATTTCATTTGATTATCACCGCTTTAGAAAAATACATGTGGGGCAAACTCACTCTGAGAGCCAATATCACTCAGTCATGGGTCAGGTACTGCTCACAAGTAGCTATCTAGTTGCTTGGCCTGAATAACATTAGGTAGACTTTATATCAGAAGAATGTCTCCATTGTATCTGTGTGGCACATTTTTTTTCTCCAACATTCATTTCCCTGATCTCAATTTTAGGTCAGTTCTAATAGAATTAGAAGCAGTGCTGGCACGACCAATAGAGGATCGTGAGAGGCACATGGTCTCCAGTCAGCACCTTTATCGTGACTAAATGCACTCCCCACTCCCCAACTCTGGCATTAGTCTCTGTCTCAAGAGTAGCTTCCTATGTTTCAGGGTTCTGCAGATTGCACACCTTGCTTTATGTTTGCTAACATCAAAGATGGTACTACTTAAAGGTGGAAGACCCATATTACAGCTTCTTGACCTTTTCTGACAGACCTGGACTTCAGTAGGGAGTGGATCTCCCAGTTCATGCATGGTTTCTGGTTGGGGAACATTCGGATTAACTTCTTCAGCATGCAGTCATTTACACACTTATAGAATGAAGTCTATAATGATAGTTACATACTCATTTAGGTTGGTCATTGAGATCTTGAAAATGGCCCAGTCCACCAGCTCTAAGCAGTCCCACAGAAGCCCTTCAGTTTCCTCAGGCCAGCACTGCATTACCTGCTGAACTGGGTCCTCAAGGTTCAATTTTGGCTTGTAAGCTGGGAGGAGGAGCACAGTGTTGTGAACTGATTTTCCAAAGTACGGATGTGGTATGGACCAGTAGGCATCGTTAATGATTGTATGGCAATGGTCAAGAATGTTCAGACCTCTGGTGGGACAGAAGATGTGTTGGTGGAAGTTTGGTTGCACATTCTTGGTTGAAGTCACTGGCTATGATGAACAATGCTTCAAGGTATTAGGTCTCGAAACTGTTGATAGCATTGCATACTTCATCTAGGGCAGTCTTCATGTCTGCACGGGGTGGGGTGCAGACTGCTCTCTGTAAGACCATCTTAATAATCAAGAATCAGGATAGTGGAGATGAATTCACACAGCAGGCCATATGGACGACATTTCACTGTTAAATATTCTAGATCTGGGTACTAGTGACTCACCACAGTCACCATGTCTGAGCACCAGGAAATGTTGATCAGGAGGCAGACCTCTTTGCCCCTTGCCTTGTCCAAGGACACTGAGTGGTCCATTCGGTGAATTGACAAACCCTCAGGTTGTAATGCACAGTCGGTGTAACAGGGGTGAGCCATGTCTCTGTGAAACAGAGCACACAGCAGTTCCTCAATTTCCTTTGGAAGGTGAGTCTGACTTTAAGTTCATCCATTTTGTTCTCATTGGCTTGACCATTTGTTAGAAGTATGCTGGGGAGGTGGAGGAGAGGTGCTTGAAACCTTGGAGTTTCAGTCTTAGTTGAAGTCCAGTACGTCTCCCACATTTCCTGGGTAGGTGGCTGTTCCTTATCAATCCCGGTGTCAGTTGCTCTTAAAGGTAAATGAATGTTCCTGATGGGGTTCTGAGCACCAGTTGTGGCCCTGAATACTCTAGGGGATCTCATGGTTGGTCTAGTTGATCTCAGGCATCAGTGAGAGAAGTCTGCTGCTCCAGAAGGTACGTGAGTGCATCTGATGGGGACCTGAGCACTAGTCACGGCCTTGAATGTCCCGAAGGACATTGCAATTGGTCTGGTTGGGGTCTCTTCAATGTCATGTCACTGCAAGGTCTCTTCCTGTACCAGTACCAGTCTGGGTTTCCCTGAGGTTGGGCCTCCATGAGGCCTTCAATTTCTCTGGGCTTTCAGTTCCAGCATTGGCAAGGTAAGTGGTTGCTCCTGATGGGGTCATGGGTGCCAATCACAGCCCTTGACTGATCCAGGGGGTCTTGCAGTCAGTCTAGTCAGCCCTCCTCAATGTCGGGTCACCACGGGGTCAGATCTCATTTCTGTGCTATTTGGGCCTTGACTCCGATATTGGTAATTGGGCTTCATCTGGGATCCTCAGACTTGCAAATAGATTTAAGAGCACATTGTTAGTAATTTTGACAGAGTCAGAATTGAATTTCAAAAGAAAAGAATGATGACAAGATCTGTTGTAGATAGCTTGCAAGGAGTTGCCACACTCCAGCACCATCTTAGGTAATGACATGGATTGAGTACTGGCTAACATACAGAAAACAGAGAATAGGAAGAAATGGGTCATTTTCAGATTAGCAGGCTGTGACTAGTGAGAAACTGAAAAGGTCAGTGCTGAGGCCAAGCCTCTTAATCACATGTATCTGAAATGAGGAGAGGCTGGGAAGTGTTGAACTTCCAAGGGACTTGGATCTCCTTGTTCATGCGACACTGAAAGTTAACATACAGTTACATTAAAGAATTAAGAAGGGAAATGGTTTGCTGGCCTGTATTGTAAAAGCATTTGAATAGAGGAGGGAGGGTACCTTACTGCAATTGTATAGAGACATCTGTATTGTTGGCAGGATATTTCCCCGGTTTTCCTGGTCTGGAACCAGGACATTTCAGAATAAGTGATGATCTTGGAGTACGACAAGAAGGAATCTCTTTACTCAGAAAATGGTGAATATTTGGAATTCCCTAGGGCCAGAGATCATGGAGGTTCAGTCACTGAATATGTTGAAGACAGAAATTGATAGATTTCGAAATACTAACAAAGTAAAGGGATATGGAAATAATGTGTGAAAATGCCATTGTGGTAGATAAGTCATGATATCGTTGCATGGGACAGTAGGTGCAAGGGGCTGAGTGGTCTACTCCTTCTGCTTCTTATGTTTCTGTGGCTGTACTGATGCTCCAAAGTTCCAGAACCAACAATTCTGTTCTTAGACGATTCTGAGAATCACACGGTGTAAAATCAGATTAAACAATTAATTCTGTTGTATAAATGTGTAAATCAAAAAGTATTGCAAGTAAACTACAGAAATACATAATTAGCTGTTAATTCCCATACTGTTACAAAACCAATTGGTTAGGCTGCTAGCTATCAACATTATTATGGGTCCAAGCTATGATAGTTGAGCGAGTTACAGAACTGCATTATACATTTTGGATGAATTAAATATATACTGGAGTTGGGTGATGGAATAAGATGATATTTTGTTTTATATTTTACAATGATACTCAACTATTGTAAATGTTGACTACCTTCAGTTTCATCTATCCATTTCCAGGCCTTATTCTGAGAAATGTATAACATTATTAAGCACACATTTCTGTGTTGGCACCTAGATTAAAAGAAAAGCACATCAAGATTCTAAAATAGTGGGAAAATACAGAAGCAATGTGTTCTGTCCTATTCTTCCTGTTAAAAAAAATCTTTGTCCACATTTACATCTTATAAGGGTGCTTTCATTATCTCATATTACTCCTTTCTATATTTCTGTCTTTCATCTTTTATGCATGAGCTACTGCTATTTCATTAATATTCCAAATATTTATCTTACTTATTCCTTTAATTTTCATTTTTATGCCATAATTTTTCTCTGTTTTATTCGTTTATGTGACCTTTAATCTGTATTCCTTTACAATTTTTATTTTTAATTTTTATCTCACTTGTATATTTTGATTATTTGTTAATATATTTTCTGTCCACAGCAATTTAACCTTTAAGGAGTCATGGAGATTATTGTACTAACTACACTGGGTCCAGATCAGCCAGCATATTGTTTCCTCACATCATTTTCTATTACGTTTTGATCTGTACCTTTCTCCTGATGACCATTTTCATTTGATTTTTCTTACCTCCTGCTTGTGAAATTGCTAACTCTCATGGAGCTTTTTGTGACACTATTTCTGGTCATTTTAATGACAGTTGTTGTGCAGATTTTGTACCAATTTGACTCTCATCTGCTCGTGACAGTAGCAATTCAGTCAAACAGGAGTAGGAGACGGTTTTACACCCATGAAGTTCACATCTGCTGCAGTCAGGCTGCAACCACAATGAGGCAATTATTTAAAAAAAACTCAACTGTTGTATACTTTCTTGTATTTATATTTAAACATTTTAATGTTAGCAGATATTCATCGGTCCTACGTGTTCTTTAGTCAGCTAAAAAATATAATGCTGATGAGTGACAGCTTGTGCTGCACTACATATACATGTGCTGAGTTCTCTTTTACTGAAAGTAAGCATTCATATTTATGTCACAACACAAGCAATATAACTCCGTGTCACTTCAATAGATTGGTCTCAAATCATTGACAGCAGTAAAACTGCATGATAACTACTCGTTGGCTGCTTTAACTGTATTGTTTGTCATTCAAAACTTTGTTAAGCTGTTTTGTTTGTTGGAGTTTGTGTTTATAGATATTTTAAACAATAATAAGTTTTGCTTGTTAGCACCGTTGCATATAGAAACATAAAAAATAGGTGCAGGAGTAGGCCATTCAGCCCTTCGAGCCTGCACCACCATTCAGTATGATCCTGGCTGATCATGCAATCTTAGTGTCCCATTCCCGCTTTCCCTCCATACTCCTTGATCTCTTTAACTGCAAGGCCATATCCCAGTCCCTCTTGAATGTATCTAATGAACTGGCCCCAACGACTTCCTGTGAGAGAGAATTCGACAGGTTCACAACTTGCTGAGCGAAGAAATTCTTCTTTGTCTCAGTCCTGAATGGTCTTCCCCTTATTCTTAGACTATAACTGCTAGTCCTGGATTTCCCCAACATTGGGACTATTCTTCCTGCACCTAGCCTGTCCAGTCCCATCAGTATTTGATATGTTTCTACGAGATCATCCCTCATTCTTCTAAATTCCAATGAATACAAGCCCAATTGATCCAATCTTTCCTCTTAGGTCAATCTTGCCATCCTGGGAATCAGTCTGATGAACCTTCACTGGACTCCCTCAGTGCTTTTCGCAAACTAGGAGACCAAAACTGGAAACAATACTGAATGTGTTGCCTCACCAAAGCCTCATAACTGCAGCAAGACCCTCCTTCCTCCGATAGTTAATCCTCTCGCTATGAAGGAGTGAGAGGATTTGAGTATTGGAGCTTTCCTCACTGCCTGCTGCATCTGCATGCCAACCTTCAGCGACAGTTCCATCATGACACCCATGTCTCATTGCACCTCAACTTTTCCTAAATGGCCACCATTCAGATAATAATTTGCATTCCTGTTTATGCAATCAAAATGGATAACCTCACATTTATCCACATTATATTGCATTTGCCAAGTATTTGCCCACTCAGCCAGTTTGTCCAAGTCACCCCGCAGCCTCTTAGCATCCTCCTCACAGCACACATTACCACCCAGCTTAGTGTCATTTACAGATTTGGAGATGTTGCTTTCGAGTCCTTTATCCAAATCATTCATGCATACTGTGAACTGCAAAGGTTCCAGCACTGAACCCTGTGGCACTCCACTTGTCACTGCCTGCTACTATCAAAGGGTCTCATTTATTCCAACTCTCTGCTTCCTGTCTGCCAACCAGCCCTCTATCCACGTCAATACATTACCTCCAACACCATGAGCTTTAATTTTCCGTACTAATCTCTTGTGTGGAACCTTGTCAAAAAACCTTTTGAAAGCGCAGGTACACAACATCTACTGATTCACCCTTGGCCACTCTCCTCCATTATCGATTCAAGATAATTGTGGCTGACAATGGAGTGAACTTTAGGACCGATCTAGACAATGGAATGACCCACACCAGTGCTTCTGAAATGTCTCTTCCCTTTGCTGAGCATTTTTCGCTCTGCTATAGCACACAAGGCCATTGAGTGAGCCATCCTATTTCCTGTCATTCTGCTTTCACTATTTCCCCTGCATAACTATGAGACAACACACTCCCCACACCCCACCACCACCACCACTACCAAACTCACCCTTTCCCCAGCCTTTGCATTGTTAGATCCTCTTCTAACATGGCCCCACCACTAAATGTATCTCTTTCTTTCTTCTCCTGCATCTGCCCGCAGTTGGAGTCTTTCTTTTTTTTCCATCAATTCACCTGCTCCCTTTTACCTGGCATATTTGAGGCAACTGCAGGCAAAGTAATAGCTCGCCATTCAGCTCCTCCCACATCATTATCAGGGATTTTCTTTATTCAATCATGGACCATTTCAGGAAGAGTTAACCATATTGCTGTTGACTTGGAGATTTTAGATTATAACTCTGTGGGTTTGCATCTCGCCAGGTTACAGAGGGTGCAATTGGGAGTAGTATGACAAATATATTAAATCCAACTGCCTTAATGCATATTTCAGTAAGCCTGAAGACCTTTTATAGGCAGAAACTTTCCAATCTCATTGATTGCAGGAAGGAATTGTGTTGGCATTGAGGAAGGGTAGTCATTCCCTTCAGGGTGTCAAGTGCTCTCATGTTGCATGCACACCAACAGCCCCCTCATTGCTTACACAGTGAAGGCTGCTGGCTAATCTTACTGTCTTGCATTCTGACTCATTTCCCCAAACTCTGCGACCATTCATCATCCTTAAATGGATGGTGTTTCGAGTCTACAGCACAGCAGCATGTTGTGTTTTGGAGAAGACATTGTCCTTACTAGAATGCTTTGTGAACACTGTTAGTGCAAACCAGATTGAACAATGGCTGTACTAGCACCAGAGATTTACGAGGTACTACAGCACTTCAGATCTACATACAAAACATGGTAAACTATAGGTTTAAACATCATAAGTTGTAGTGCAAACAACATCTTGGCTAGACAAGGGATTGAGGAAGAAATGGCTACACATGATGAAGTAGTGAAAGCATTCAATGCAAACTTAGGCTGAGGAGAAGCACAATTATTGACGGGTGAAATTTACTAAGTGCACCTAGTGACCAGGGAGAATGTTGGCTTCTTTAGTAAGGACTTAGAGTGACTGTCAGAAAGTTGCAAATATGGTAACTTCGAAGACAAATAATCTGGAACTGAATCATTGTTGAACCCTTATGTGAGACAGTATTAGATTTTTCTCATTCTAGGGATGACTTGACTTTGTCAATGTGTGTGCAATTGACCAGGTAAACAGAACTGTTCAGTTATTTGAGGTGACAGGAATACTTTGTAGAGAAAGATGACTGTGTCTGTGCTGTTTGTGGGGTGCTGAAGTGGAAGCATGCTCAAAGAGAAACTGGGGAGTAGGAAGATGGTGCAGTAGCTGACATTACCATCTGGTTTCAGAGTTGGAGGAAATGCCGGCAAAGACTGTCACACCAAAAATGCAAAGTTTCATTCCTGTGAAAAGCAGCATTTTAAAGCAATGTGTCACAACACCAAGTTTTCCATTGAAACACCAAATGAAAAATACACAAAGGCAAGCAAAATCCAAGATCGTGAAGTTGTTAATGAACAGAGAGGTACCCATTTCTAAGCAAGATTAAAGAGTCAATGGAACATTGTGGGAGTCTATAAATTTTAATTGATGGACATAAAACAAATTTTAAACTATATATTGAAGATGAAGTTTAGATTCTTTCCAACACAAAACTATAGTCAAAACAAGGTCTTCTTCATCTATTTAGTATAAAATCCCACCGACAGCAGGCATACATCTGACAGATGACTACTACATTTCAACATGAAGAGAGTCATAGAGTCATAGCATCAGGGGCAGCGCCATGGCTCAGGGGTGGCTCAGTGGTTAGCACTGCTGCCTCACAGCACCAGGGACCTGGGTTCGTTTTCTGCCTCGAGCGATTGTCTGTGTGGAGTTTGTACATTCTCCCTGTGTCTGCGTGGGTTTCTCCAGGTGCTCCAGTTTCCTCCCACAGTCCAAAGATGTACATGTCAGGTGAATTGGCCATGCTAAATTGCCCATAGTGTTAGGTGCATTAGTCAGGGGTAAATATAGGATAGGGGAATGGGTCTAGGTGGGCTACTCTCTGGAAAGTTGGTGTGGACTTGTTGGGCCAAAGGGCCTGTTTCTGTACTGTAGGAATCTAATCTAATCTAATTACGCAGTCATGTGGAATATCAATGGGCCCCTTTGGCTCACAATGTCTATGCTGACCAACAAACACTGAGCTACACTAATCCCATTTAGCTGCACTTGGAAAATCACAAACTCCTTAATACATAATCCTGAACCAGGATAGCTCACGTTTGATTTGAAGAACATGTACAAATCTACAGCTAATTTACAAAGTCGAGGAGTTGGGAAACTAAGAAAAGCGTAGAGATTTATGGATGAATTTCCACAATTATTTAAAGGACTTGGATTGCAGGAAACAGTTTATTACCTCACTTTACATCAAGATGTGTTTGTTTATATCTTTTGAAGAAGTTGACTCAAAGTTACAAGGAGTTATCTCCCGTACAATTTCATGAATGGAACACTGCGAACCTGCATCAATTTCACATAATTAGGGCAAAGCTTTCGAAAGGAAAAATCATCCAATGGCATCTGTGGATGTGAGGTTGAAAATCTGGGATAGAGTTCAACTTTCACTGAGCTGGACAAAAGTAGTGAGTTTTGGTGATCACCTTCAGGTGAGGAATCAAAAACATTTTACAACCTCATTGCACCATTTGGGAGATATTCTTTTAACCAACTCGCCTTTAAATATCACATCCACACCAGGGATATTTCAGCAATGATCAGTAACCGAGAAGGAGAGGAGGGAATAATTTCACACATGGATGACATCATAATCCAGTGATCTTCTGTGAAAGGGCATGATGCTCGAGTGAGAGCTAGACCACAACATCTACAAGAATCAGAACTTAGCCTCAATGACAAAAGTGACTTCTTGCAATTGGCTGTTATGTTTTTGGGACACAGTGCAGATGCATCAGGGATCGGATAGTTCCTCAGAAATACCACAGTGATTGTGGAATTTCCATCCCCTAAAAGTGTCACAGTTTTTCAGTGATTTATGGAGATGGTGACTCAAATGGGGTGTTCCTACCAAGTTGGTACATTGGGGTGAACAACTATGCAGAGGAAGTGAGGACTGCAGATGCTGGCGATCAGAGCTGAAAATGTGTTGCTGGAAAAGCGCAACAGGTCAGGCAGCATCCAAGGAGCAGGAGAGTCGGTTAGGCAGCATCCTTTCCAGCAACACATTTTCAGCTCTGATCTCCAGCATCTGCAGTCCTCACTTTCTCCTAGAAGATTTTAACCTACTGCGGACTCTCCTGCTCCTTGGATGCTGCCTGACCTGCTGCAATTTTCCAGCAACACATTTTCTGCTGTGAACAACTATGCCAATTGCTAAGACAAGACACCAATGGATGTCATTTGAAATAACCAAGCAAATGTTAATTTCATTGAACATATTGCCATATTATGATCAGAAAATACTTATAATTGTATTCTCAACTCAATCTACACATTCATAGGGATGATCTTGGAAAACTGATTTATTGTGCATCTCCTGCTACAACTGAAACAGAGTAAGGTATGCAGTCATTGAAAAGAGGAATTAACTTCTACCTAGGCTTATGCAAAGTTTGTAGACTATGTCTTGAATCTGAGACAGACTCCAAAGCATTGAATACTTTATTGAATGCTATGGAATTGACAAAATGTTACTGAGTGCAGAGATTTTGTTTGAAATTAGTGAAATTTGATGCTAGAGTTAAATGTGTGCAAGTGAAGACACAGACTACTGTGGATGCATTGTTCAATATTCCTGTAGAAGGGCCTGCACAAGGGATTCAAATGCTTTTGAAGAGGTGGAGATCTACACTTCACAAGCAATGGGATATGTAAATGAAATTCAGGGAAAGTCAGACAAAGAATTTGCTGAAATCCATGAGGACTGGATCAATGGCTAGAACATAATCTGCACAATCTTGTTCTGAGACAATGTTTTGAGAAAATAAAACATCTCAATGTAGTGAAAAACTTGCTGATTTATGATGAGAAATTGTGCATATCTAGTTCTCAAACTTGATGGACTGTAGAGATTACACCAGGGCTACTTAGGTAATATATAAACCCAGGGCTTTTGAAATCATTAAAAGTGGTCTAACTGTATCACCTGTGTAATCTGTTGACAGGAGCAAATCTAACTTAATTTTGTGTCCAGACTGTGAGAGAATGGTTCTGTTTGACATGAGTGGAAAGATATTCCTGAGAATGGCTGACTATTCAAGATGGATAGAGGTACAAGGTCTATATAGTCTGCAGTTGCCATTGCATTATTGAAGTTTATTTTCACTGAAAATTCAAGACCTTGCCATCTTAGACAATGGCCCATAATTTGCAAATGAATGCTTCAAGAGGTTCACTGAATCTTATGAGTTTGTGCACACAACTAGCTCACTTAGATACCTGCAAGCTATTGGTGAGGCCAAAAGTGAAGGCTTTAGTATAGAAATCAAAAAAAAGTTATTAAAATTACCACTGCCAAGTTATTGTGTCTAACCCACTCCTGAATGGTCTAGTGTCATGTGAACTTCTGATGGGAAAAGGACTGTGGACTCAACTTCCTACTCTTTCACTTCCACTTATACCATGTCGCACAGTAACAGATCTGGACAGACTGAGGGAATAGGACAGTGAGTGCTGTTCCAATCCAACAAGGAATTACACAGTCTACCAGAACTCCAAGCTAAGGAATCAATGTATATTTTTGATTAAAATCATCAAGGCTGAGTTGTTGAGAAATTATTATACAGGCAGTCGTATCTTGTGGAGACTGGAATTGAAAGTGTGAGAAGAAACTGGAATGAACTCATTTCTACAAGAAGGTGATCTTTCTCATAATGGATCAGTTATTCAGGAGAGCTGGAAGATC
Source organism: Hemiscyllium ocellatum (assembly GCF_020745735.1). Classification (NCBI taxonomy): domain Eukaryota; kingdom Metazoa; phylum Chordata; class Chondrichthyes; order Orectolobiformes; family Hemiscylliidae; genus Hemiscyllium; species Hemiscyllium ocellatum. The sequence goes on along the minus strand of NC_083418.1, from coordinate 44,688,001 downwards.
TGGTATCACTTTATGATGCTCATTTTTCCCAACAGAGGTCGACAGAAAAGGTAACATGACTACTGAGAGATGGTTCTCCATGAGCCTCAGGTGAAATCTTGTCTGTACACAGTTAATATTTACCATGTTAAGTATAAGGTTACATTTACCAACAAGTAAACTTCCTGCAATTTTTATGATTCCCACTTCTGGACACAATGAAAATAGAACAACAGAAGAACAGATGGTGGTAACAGAATTTTAATTCTGTCCAAAATACAGTTCAATTGTCCTTTTAAGTGTGTTAATATTGGTGACCTGTTGCTTCCATGCTAGTGGTCAATGCCACTGGAAGCCCCTTATGGGAAAAGTTCTTGAAGGTGAAAAGACACAACGAAGCTGAGCTAAATTCAAATTTTCCATGTCTCTAAAGCTGCCTCTGAGACTGGCAAAATAATCCTGTTTTACTTGTCACCATCTATTCACACATATTCTGTAGTTTTAATATTTTTTTATTGCTTCTCTTATGTTGATTTCCATTGTCTCCTGTTCATATTTTTTTCCCATTTAAATGCTTTACATATTATTTATTCTTCTTCTCTTGATTTGTGTTGACATTTTATTTCCCTAAGCTTCCTATTCTGTTCCTTTTGAATATTGCTCAGCGATACAGTTTCCCAGTTCATATAAAGAATTTATGTAGCCAAATATTCATAACTGTTTGTTTTGTAGTTGATAACTGACCTGATGAATGTTTGCAGCATTTTTAGCTTTTATTTCGGAACAGAATAATATTGCTAATTTCTGATGATTTCTTTAACACTAATTTTCACCTTTACCAAGCAAGTGAATATTTCTGGGGAATATTTCCCCAGTTTTGAGTAAGGATCACTCAATCTGAAATGTTAACTCTGAGTTCTCTCCACAGATCCTGCCAGACTCACTGAGCTATTTTTGTTTCGGATTTACCACATCCACAATTCTTTCAGTTTTTATTTAAGAGAATATTTCTTGTTTATGGCAGGCAACTGTAAAGGACCCACCTATCCTATCCCATCCTGTTAAATCTGTTTGGTGTCTAAAAGGATAGTCTATTGTATGTTGAGGTAGTTAAGCAGGATAGAAAGAGGGGATATAAACACAAGGTTACAGGCAAAAGATTTAGAACTAGGTGTAGGAGAAGCTTCAGCGCACAAGGAATTCTGAGACAGTGGGGATTTACTCTTCTGCTTAGAAATTGAATCAACATTCAATCAACCATTAACATGAGGTTGGATATTTAAACAGTGTTATGCTTATTTCAGCCAGGTGAGTTCCTTAGCTATTACCAGGCCTATATGAATATTGGATCATGGCTGTGAGGTAACCAATCCCAAACTGGGATTTTAAATTACCGCTTACCCACTCTAAATAAATGGAATATTTAGAGCTTAAGAAAAACAGGTTGTATGTAGGCTGTGAAAAGAATTAGCTTAATGGACTGATTTTTTTTTTCTTAGTTCCACATTTCCCCTTGTTTATTGTTTGAAAATACAAAAGAGTTTTCAGTATTTTAATCAGAAGTTCTCCTTTTAAAAACTTACCAGACTGCAGAGGCTGGGAGCTTTTTCTCCCCCTATAGGTATATAAATTGGGTGTTGCCTCCCAAGTGTCAGGTGCATGATGTCTCAGATTGTGTTTTCGGGATCCTTCGGGGGAGGGGGAGCAGCCCCAAGTTGTGGTCCACATAGGCACCAATGACATATATAGGAAAAGGGATAGGGATGTAAGGCAGAAGTTCAGGGAGGTAGGGTGGAAACTTAGAACTAGAATAAATAGAGTGTTATCTCCGGTTTGTTACCCATGCCACATGCTAGCGAGGTGAGGAATAGGGAGAGAGAGAGAGAGCAGTTGAACATGTGCTCTTAGGGATAGTGCAGGAGTGAGGGATTCCAATACCTGGATAATTGGGGCTCATTCTGGGGTAGGTGGGATCTGTTCAAAGGGGATAGAATACACCTGAACCAGAGGGATACCAATATCCTGGTGGGGAAATTTGCTAGTGCTCTTCGGGAGGATTTAAACTAACCTAGCAGGGGTTGGGAACCTGAATTGTAGTTCCAGTGCCCAGGAGGTTAAGAGTAGTGAGATCATGAATAAGGTTTCAATGTCACAGGAGTGCACCAGCAGGCAGGAAGGTGGTTTGAAGTGTAGCTACTTCAACACCGGAATAAGGTGGGTGAACTTGATGTTGTGGCCATTTTGGGGACATGGTTAGAGCAGGGACAGGAATGGTTGTTGCAGGTTCTGGAATTTAGATGTTTCAGTAAGAACAGAGAAGATGGTAAAAGAGGGGGGAGGTGTGGCATTGTTAGTCAAGGACAGTAGTACGGTGGCAGAAAGGACATTTGAGGACTCATCTATCGAGGTAGCATGGGCTGAGGTTAGAAACAGGAAAGGAGAGGTCACCCTGATGGGAGTTTTCTACAGGCCTCTGAGTAGTTCCAGAAATATAGAGGAAATGATTGCAAAGATGATTCTAGATAGGAGCAGGAGTGACACGATAGTTTTATGGGGGATTTTAACTTTCCAAATATTGACTGGAAATACTTCAAGTAGTTTATTTCAAGTACTTTAGATGGGTCAGTTTTTTTCCAATGTGTGCAGGAGAGTTTCCTGACACTGAGGGTCGATGGGCCTGGACTGCGCTGTAATGTTCGATGTTTGAAGTCTTTTGGAGACCAGGAGGCTAGTTCTACATTTGCCCAGCTGCGCAATTGCTTCAGGTCGAATTGCTTGCAATATGCGTTAGTAGTTTTGAAGCAGTTGATGGTGGGGAAAGTTTTCCTCTGTGCTCTGAGCAGAAAAAATAGTACACATATTTATGAAGAACTATTTATGATTTCACATTTTCCATTTAGTGGCAGAGCAGGTTTATATTTATTTATTACCATCAATTATGTACTTTATAAAGCATTGATGCTGTGGAACAAACTTAGAGCATATTAGCAGTGGTGAACCATAGATACTTCAGAGTTTTATTACCCCGGATATGTGAACCTTTTCTTGGCCAGGTCTGGAGAATAGTTGGTGAAGTGATGGAAGAGTGACAGTAATTCCCAGTGAAGACAAGGATTTGAACAACTATCCAATCAGTTAAAGAGTTAATGCTTAGTTCGCAAGCTCAGCAGCAAAATCTGCTAAGAACTGATGCTAAAATACAGCACTTGCTGGTACTAAGCAGCTTTGCTGTCTCCTACAACAACCATGCTTTAAAATTCATAAATGCTAATCCCTTCATAATTTACAGTTTAAGCAGCAGTCCCACTCACACACCCTGTGGCTAGAGCTCTGTCAAAGTAATTATACAGTGAAGCTGAAGACTGTGACTGCTAACTATGACTTTAAAGGTGACAGGAAATCCTCCACTCCGGCAAACTGCCAAACATCTCCGTCCTAACAAAGATACACATTATCGAGTACTTTACAGTTTGATCTATTTAGAAAATTGAAGTTTTGTGACTTCACCATTCTTGGTTGTAGGAAGAGGTGAATGAACAACTCAGTATTTTTTAATGGAGATTATATTACTTCCCACACCAAAAATCTCCATTCTACCCAAGGTTTACACATTGAACTCTGTTTCTTTTCCCCAAATGGTCGGTCACTCCTGACATCTCCTTGTATCTGTCACCTCTATTAATACGTGGAGCATTGTTTGGGGTAGTTGATACCAGATTTTATTGTCATTGCTTTCGGTCTATGTCATGTTTTAACGTTCAAAGATACACTACAATGGAGTATCTATGGAATCTTAGATAACAAAACTGTTTATTGCATTATAGCAATAAGTACAACTACACCTGGTAAGGTATAATCACTAGGAAAGCTGATACAATTACATCTGCTCCCCCCAAAACCAAAATAGAACTCCTCAACTCAGCCCATAGACACCAGAAGAGTGAGAGGAGCCATTGCAACATGAATATTAACCCTTTCAAACTATTAGCTTATAAAGTAGGATCATCCTGGTTTCAGTTCTCCCTTGATTTCCAAAACATTGATTCATGGCAGAGTTCAATTCTCTATGTGATGTCAGTAAGGATATATCAGCTTGAATATGGACATTTGTAGATGTTTCCATAGTATGTGTAAGCATTGATGTTTCAAATCAGGAATGAGACCTTACAGATGTTTCTTCAGTTGTTTAGATTAAGTATAATGGGTTAGAACTAAACCACAAGAGTACCTTTAAAGAAAAAAACTGCAGATGTTGGCGGCACAGGGGTTAGCACTGTTGCCTCACAGCGCCAGAGACCTGGGTTCAATTCCCGCCTCAGGCGACTGGCTGTGTGGAGTTTGTACATTCTCCCAGTGTCTGCGTGGGTTTCCTCTGGGTGCTCCGGTTTCCTCCCAAAATCCAAAGATGTGCGGGTTAGGTGAATTGGCCATGCTAAATTGCCCGTAGTTTTAGGCAAGGGGTAAATGTAGGGGTAAGGGTGGGTTGCGCTTTGGCGAGTCGGTGTGGACTTGTTGGGCCGAAGGGCCTGTTTCCACACTGTAAGTAATCTAATCTAATCTAAATGTAAAACAAAAATAGAAAATGCTGAAAACATGCAGCAGGTGAGGCAATATCTGTGGAAAACGCAGATGAGCGTTGTCGTGATTGTAACACTGTCAGCTGGGTGTAAGTTACCTGATTGTAAGTTCCTATAGAATGTAAATTCCCTGACTGGGACTATTAACCATTCAGAGAGTCCAGGCTGACAGATAAACATGGAGTGTCAAACATCCTGTTCACTCTGAGAGCTGGATTAATGTCAAGGACTCACCACGTGTAGCTAAAGGATGACTTGATGATGGGATATTGTCCTCTATGGAGTTATTTGAAGTCTGTCAGGCCTAGGCAATTTGCAGATGTTTCATGACATGCAGCACGTTTCTAGCATTTTCAGTTTTTAAGCTACAAAAATGCATAAATAAATTATTTGTTAATTATAGTTCTCATGCACGAACTGAACTGTTAAATGCATGTCACAAAGGCACACTTCCGAGGCAACAAACTGAGATTGTATGATTTCAGTCTGAACTTCTGTTACTTACGCGTTTATGAGACTTCTGTTTGTCCTACAAGGAAGCTCGGACTTCAGCCATCAGAAATGAAATTGTAATTGGCTCCAGCACACTGAACTTACAGGGCTGTTCACGACTTCGACTCTGGAAAGGAATATTTCTAGATATCTTTACAAAACTCTATATCAAGTTGGAACAAAATGTGACCATGCTCCTTGGCAATGATGAGGGGATCTTGAGCAGATCTGACTATGCTTGCCCATCCATCTTTTCCTGCATGCCTTCCCAGCCCTCACTTAAGTCCTCTGCAGCAGAACTTGCTTGTGACCTTGCCTTTTCAGGACCTGGCACACAAGCTCTCCTAGCCCCTGGCCTCACTGCAGCACTTTTGCACTCAGTGCAAGAGTTTATACTATCCTCCATTGTATGTGCTGGTGGCTGTTAATATCAGTTCAAGAGATTATGCCTTTTTATCAGGAAAGTAGGACCAATCTGAAATAAGGAATTAAGAGGGCTAAAAGGAATCATGGAATATCTTTAGCAAATAGGGTTAAGGAAAATCCCAAAGCCTTTTATTTGTATATAAGGAGCAAGAGGGTAACTAGGGATGGGTTGGCTCACTCAAGGACAAAATGGGGAAGTTATGCATGGAGTCAGAGAAAATGGGTGAAATTTTTAATGAGTACTTTGCGTTGGTATTCACCGAGGAGAGGGATATAATGGATATTGAGGTTGGGGATAGATGTTTGATTACTTTAGGTCAAATTGGCATAAGGAGGGAGGAAGTGTTGGGTATTCTAAAAGGCATTAAGGTGGACAAGTCCTCACATCCAGGTGGGATCTATCCCAGGTTACTGAGGGAAGCGAGAGAGGAAATAGCTAGGGCCTTAACAGATATTTTTATAGCATTCTTGAACCGGGGTGGGGTCCCGGAAGACTGAAGGATTGACGCCTTGTTTAAAAAGGGTAGCAAGGATAAACCAGGTAATTATACACTGGTGACCCTGACATCAGTGGTAGGGAAGCTGCTTGAGAAGATATTGAGGTATAGGATCTATTTGCATTTGGAAGAAAATGGGCTTATCAGTGATAGGTACCATGGTTTTATGCAGGGAAGGTCATGCCTTACCAAGTTAATAGAATTCTTTGAGGAGATGACAAAGTTGGTTAATGAGGGAAGGGCTGTAGATGCCATACAAATGGACATCAGTAAGGTGTTTGATAAGGTTCCCCATGGTAGGTTGATGGAGAAGGTGAAGTCGCATGGGGTCCAGGGGATACTAGCTAGGTGGACAGAGAACAGGCTGGGTAACAGGAGACAGAGTAGTAGTGGAAGGGAGTTTCTCAAAATGGAGAACTGTGACAGGTGGTGTGCCACAGGGATCCATGCTGGGATCACTGTTGTTTGTGATATTCATAAATGATCTGGAAGAAGGTATAGGTGGTCTGATTAGCAAGTTTGTAGATCACACAAAGATTGGTGGAGTAGCAAATAGTGAAGGTTACTGTCAGAGAATGCAGCAGAATATATATAGATTGGACAGCTGGGTGGAAAAATGGCAGATGGAGTTCAATCCAGGTAAATGTGAGATGATGCATTTTGGAAGATCCAATTCTAAAGCAAACTATATGGTAAATGGAAAAGCCCAGGGAAAATTGATGTCCAGAGACAGATCTGGGTGTTCAGGTCCATTGTACTCTAAAAGTGGCAACACAGGTCGATAGAGTGGTCAAGAAGGCATACAGCATGCTTCCCTTCATCGGACTGGGTATTGAGTACCAGAGTTGGCAGGTCATGTTACAATTGTATAAGACTTTGGTTCGGCCATAATTGGAATACTGCATACATTTCTGGTCACCAGATTACTAGAAGAATGTTGATGCTGTGGAGAGGGTGCAGAGGAGGTTCACTAGGATGGTGCCTGGTATGGAGGGCACTAGCTATGAAGAAAGGTTGAATAGATTAGGATTATTTTCATTAGAAAGACAGAGGTTGAGGGGGGACCTGATTGAGGTCTACAAAATCATGAGAGGTGGATAGCAAAAAGCTTTTTCCCAGAGTTGAGAACTCAACTACTAGGGGGTCACAAGTTTAAGGTGAGAGGGGAAATGTTTAAAGGAAATATGCATGGAAAGTTCTTTACACAGAGGGTAGTGGGTACCTGGAATGAGTTGCCAGCGGAGGTGGTAGAGGTGGGCATGATAGCATCATTTAAGATGTATCTAGACAAATACATGAATGGGCAGGGAGCAAAGGGATACAGATTCTAAGAAAATGGCGACAGGTTTAGATAGAGGATCTGGATTGGCACAGGCTTGAAGAGCTGAAGGGCTGTTTCTGTATGGTAAGTTTTTTTGTTATTGTTCTTTTTTAATACATACCTGCTCTTCCCCTGAGCCATCATTCCTCAGGCAAACTGGCAAGGTGGAGAATCGTGGTATTTGAAAGTATAACTGAATAATGAAGAGTTGGTGTTTCCTATGCTTAAATTTGATCCCCTTCAGTCACCTAGCAAAATGTTTAGCACTGGCCTGCATGTGAAAACCAAGGTAATAAGTAGCAAGTATGAAATTTGCATGGTGCCTGTATTACATTCACCAGGCACCAGGTAATTCTCATCTTAAGGGTGATAATCTGTCATTGCTCCAAAGAATAGGTTGAACAACTCCCCCAGTTGCAATCTACAATGGTAGCTGATACTCTACAGGCTATCTGACAGTACACTGTGGTCGAATTCATGCATGAATGAGCTTTGATGAGAAAGTTGCAGCAAACAACCAAACGGATGGAAAATGACATGGTTGATGGAGTCCTTTAGATGAGATCACATGGGATGCAGGGAGAACTAATCATTTAGATATAGAACTAGCTTGATGATAGAAGATAGAGGGTGGTAGTGGAGGGTCGTTTTTCAGACTGGAGGCCTGTGACCAGCAGTGTGCCAAAGGGATCAGTACTGGGTGCATTGCTTTTTGTTTTTTATGTAGATGACTTGGATGTGAACATAGAAGTAATGGTGGTAGGTTTGCAAATGACCCCAAAATTGGAGGTGTATTGGACAGTGAAGAAGGTTACCTCCGAGTACAACATGATCTTGATCAGATGAACTAATGGGCCGAGGAGTGGCAGCTGGAGTTTAATTCAGATAAATGTGAGGTGCTTCATTTTGGAAAGGCAAATCAGGACAGGACTTATACATTTAATGGTAAGGACCTGGGGGGTGTTGTTGAAGAAAGAGACCTTGGAGTACAGGTACAAAATTCTTTAAAAGAGGAGTCTCAGGGAGATAGGATAGAGAAAAAGGTGTTTGATATGCTTTCCTTTATTTGTCAGAGCATTGAATACAGGAGTTGGGAGGTCATGTTGTGGCCGTACAGGACATTGGCTAGCCCTCTTTCGGGTCTCCCTGCTTTAGGAAGGATGTTGTGAAACTTGAAAGGGTTCAGAAAAGATTTACAAGAATGTTGCTAGGGTTGGAGGATTTGAGCTATAGGGAGAGGTTGAATAGCCTGGGGCAATTTTCCCTGGAGCATTAGAGGCTGAGGGGTGACCTTATAGAGGTTTATAAAATCATGAGGTGCCTGGATAGGGTAAATAGACAAGGTCTTTTCCTTGGGGTGGGGGAGTTCAAAACCAGAGGGCATTGATTTATCATGAGAGGGGGAAGATTTAAAAGAGAATTAAGGGGCATCTTTTCCATGAAGAGATGTATGGAATGAGATGCCAGAGGATGTGGTGGAGGTGGGTACAATTACAACATTTAAAAGGCATTTGGATGGATAAATGAATAGTAAAGATTTAGAGGGATATGGACCAAATGCTGGTAAATGAGACTAGATTTATTTAGGATACCTTGTCTGTATGGATGAGTTGGACCAAAGGACCTGTTTCTATGCTGCACATCTCTATGGCTCCAGTTGCAGACTAAATCTAAGCTTTCAAATATGCCAGCCTTATTGACACGGTATTATTGAGTGAATGCTTCTATTCTCTCACCAGAAATAAACCCATCACTTCCAGGTTCTCCGCATACTTTCAGCATTGGGTTTTGGTTTGTATTTCCCAAATAACCTTTATCATGCATGAAATGTATCTTACTTTTGCCTTACCTTTAAATCCCCACATTATTTTAAATGCATAATTTAATCCTTGTAAATAACCATCTTATGCTGCTGACCTCGTAACTTTGGGTCCAATACAAACCAGGAGTTTGTTAACACTATGCAAATGAAGTTGAATTCAGATATTTTTTAATCAACCTGTTTGTAATGTAATTATGCACCTCTGAAGCAAGTGAGACTTGAACCTGGGTCTCCTGGCTCTCATTTCGGGACAATCCTGCTATGTCAGAAGAGCATGCTACACAATAGTTACCCAGTAACAAAAAACTGCCATGTTGCCTTATGCAGAGAAAGTGGGTAAAATGAGACAGAGAAGAAATTAATATTAAATAAAATCCAGACTCTTTTTTTCCAATTGAGAAGCTAAAAACTCCAAATGCATACAGTTCATATTACTTCAGGATTGGTAAAATAAAGCAGAAGACAAGTCAAATCAGGAAATAGATTATATTATATCAAGTTTATATTTTAAAAGCCTGAAGAATGTCAGAGTATGTAAGAATTGAGGCGATTAAATTGCCCATCAGTTTTAGAAGTTTTGCAGGAGAATGAGCTTGCACAGCACACATTAATGTGACTTGATTAGAACACAGTACAGCTGAAACATTCAAGAGGATATAGGATGACATAGTTGGAATTTAGAAGGTGTTACAGACTGAGTTTTCACAAAATCATCTTTAATCTAGATTTTTGATCTTCAATATCTTGACTCCCTGATCCCTTGGTTTAGAGTTTTTGTTTTTCATGAGCTTTGCCATCGAGGTGCATGTTTGCTAATATGCCTGGGAAGGTGAATGGAAAAATTCAGACTGTTAATTATTTTAAACTACTGGAAATATCACTATCTTTATTGCAGTCATCTTTAGTTTGCAAAGACACGTAGTTGGAGACAGTGTTAATAATAAAGAAGTGAGAATTCCACTTGAGATCACAGAAGATAATGAGGTTGACACGTTAATGCATGTAGAAGGACTGAAGATGGAGTGATCAAACATAAAGAATGTTAGTTATTGGTTAGACTTGTGAGACATGAAGGAATTATTGAAGGAATTGAAATAAGCAAGCTTTGCACTATCTCATTTAACAGTACAGTGGAAGTTAAATTGTAATAACTCAACTTTGTACTGCAAGATTACAGGAAGGATAAGAAATGAAAATAATCACTATTCAAAGGAATTTAAAATGAAATATCCTTGCAGCTACCCAAAGCATTGTTCACTAAGAAAATAGGGTCTTCATTGTGTAACTTAAAAAAATGAATCGACCAGTAATGACTCAGTTTATGAAAGAAATTTAGTTCTGTCCTTCAGAAAAAGTGATACTGACAATGAACAACTATTTGAGAAGGGGAAGAAAAAAACTATCTATACTTACAGCAGTGAAATGTGTATAGAAGTAAATATTCCAGATGAATTGGCAGGACTGAATTGCAGTGAATATCAAATTCAATGGTTTGCATCAGGGCAGCCCTGTGTGACCTTCAGAAGTTCTAATTAAGTATTCATAACTCATTTCTGATCTGGATTGGGTCTGAAAATGGGCGATCACTTAATTCAAAGGTGGATTTCCTGTGCATCTCTTAATGCAACACTGCTAAAATGAATTGGAGATGCCGGTGTTGGACTGGGGTGTACAAAGTTAAAAATCACACAACACCAGGTTATATTAGATTAGATTACATACAGTGTGGAAACAGGCCCTTCAGCCCAACAAGTCCACACCGACCCGCCGAAGCGCAACCCACCCATACCCCTACATTTACCCCCTACCTAACACTACGGGCAATTTAGCATGGCCAATTCACCTGACCCACACATCTTTGGATTGTGGGAGGAAACCGGAGCACCCGGAGGAAACCCACGCAGACACGGGGAGAACGTGCAAACTCCACACAGTCAGTCACCTGAGTCGGGAATTGAACCCGGGTCTCAGGCGCTGTGAGGCAGCAGTGCTAACGACTGTGCCACCGTGCCGCCCACGTGTTATAGTCCAACACGTTTAATTGGAAGAACTAGCTTTCGGAGTGTCGCTCCTCCATCAGGTGGTTGTGGAGGGCTCAATCCTAACACACAGAATTTATAACAAATATTTGCAGTGTGACATAACTGAAATTATACATTGAAAAATTGATTGTTAAGTCTTTCACTTGTTTAAATACCATGATAGTTTCACATCTTTCATGTGTAAATCACAAAACTTTTTTTTAAAAGTTGCATTCTCAGGTTAGCTGTTAACATTGGTGATAGCTAGACAATATGTTGAAGGTGTTGGCCCCCTGTGTTCTCTGTCTATGCCATTGATTCTAATCTAAAAAGTGAGATAACGGAGTTTTACATGAATGCATGCAGTTTTTGAGCAAAGTACAATGTAACCCTGCAAGTACAAATTCACCCACAAAATATATGCGTGCATGTGGATCTTTGTCTGTGTGTGTGTGTCTGTGTGTGTGTGTGTGTGTGTGTGTGTGTGTCTGTCTGTCTGTCTGGGTTGGTGGTTGAGTGTGAGAAAGTGTATATGTGTTGTCAGTGTAGAGTGTCTTAAGTCTGTGAGGGAGTGCATGTGTGCGTCTGGGAGTCTGGGAGTCTGGGTGGGTGTGTGTGTGTGTGTGTGTGTGTGTGTGTGTGTGTGTGTGTGTGTGTGTGTGTGTGTGTGTGTGTGTGTGTGTGTGTGTGTGTGTTTATAGTGCAATGGTGGTCACCTGTAATGTGACCTGAACCCAAGGTCCCAGTTGAGGCCCTCCCTGTGGATATTGAACTTAGCTATCAGCTTCTGCTCGGCCACTTTTCGCTGCTGCCTGTCCCGAAGTCCGCCTTGGAGGATGGTCACCCGAAGGTCCGAGGTCGTATGTCCTGAACCACTGAAGTGTTCCCTAACTGGGAAGGAACACTCCTGTCTGTTGATTGTTGTGCGGTGCCCATTCATTCGTTGTCGTAGCCTTTGCTCGGTTTCCCCAATGTACCATGCCTCAGGGCATCCTTGCCTGCAACGTATAAGATAGAGAATGTTGGCTGAGTCACATGAGTACCTGCCATGTGCAAGGTGGGAGGTGTCCCCATGTGTAATGATGGTACCTATGTCCACACTCTGACACGTCTTGCAGCGCCTACCGTGACAGGGTTGTATGGAGTTGTCCTGAGAGCCGGGCAGCTTGATACGAACAATGATCTGTTTGAGGTTTGGCGGTTATTTAAAGGCAAGTAGTGGAGGTGTGGGGAAGGTCTTGGTGAGGTGCTCATCCTCATTGATAATGTGTTGCAGGTCACGAAGAATATGGCATAGTTTTTCAGCTCCTGGGAAATACTGAACAACGAAGGGTACCCCGTCAGTTGCAGAATGTGTCTATCTCTTGAGGAGGTCATGACAGTTCCTTGCTGTGGCACGTCGGAACTGGCGGCCGATGAGTTGGGCATCGTACCCTGTTCTTGTGAGGTCATCCCTGAGTACTTCCAGGTGTCTTCACGTTCCTCCTCATCTGAGCAGAACCGGTGTACGCTTAGGGCTTATCCATAGAGGATGGCTGTTTAATATGTTTAAAACAGACACCCACACACATCCTTACAGACACACACACTCCCACACTCACACATGCACCCCCTCACAGACT